>NC_090994.1:22778214-23461428 GCF_041146395.1 Eulemur rufifrons | reverse complement strand
ACAGCTAATTTTTTTCATAAAGGCATAATAAGCCTAAACATATTTACATCTCTAATGAAGACATCAAAAACCATAGATCAAGGGAACAGAATAGAGAATCCAGAAATAAATCCATACATTTATAGCCAATTCATTTTTGACAAAGGCACCAAGGGATACAATTGGAAAAGGACGGTCTCTTCAACAAATGAAGCTGGGAAAACTGATATCCATATGCAAAAGACTGAAATTATACCCCTATCTCTCATCACTTACAAAAATCAAATAAAAATGGATTAAAAACTGCTAGGGTGGGGACTCACAAGAAGCTCACTGCATGGGTTAGAGAAAGATTTATCACACCAGGAGGGGAAAAGTTTTAGGAAAGAAAGTGTATTTTACTTTCTTGAGAAAGAAAGAGAGGGAGAGACAGAGAGAGATATGGAGAGAGAAATAGAAAAGGGAAGGATGGTCATGGCTCATGAATGAAGGAGTGAAAGTGCCGGGCTTCAAGGAGATTCGGCTGGGTGTTTCCAAGGGTAAATATGGCTTGTTTTCCCTCTGCTTCAGCAGACTGAAAACAGAAGCAGCTGCAAAGCTGTTTCATGTGGTCTTTATTTTTTCTTTTCTCTATGACATTGGCTTATCAGTGTCCTCACCAGTGGTTCTAGCAGGAATTGAGGTAGAGAGATCGTACTCCTGCTATTCACTTAGGGCTCTTGAAGGCTGAGAAAACCAAAGTCTTAGAGACAAGTTAGGCCACAGGTGTTGTAACTAAACAAAACAAAGGGGGTAGTTGTGTTGTGAGTTTTCTCTTCAAAGGGGCAATTGTGTGCTGTGAGTTTATTTCCCTTTCTGTTTGACAGTTTATTTTCCTCTGTTACATAGATTATTAGTAAGGCCACCTTTCAAAGACTTAAATGTAAGACCTGAAACTACTAGAAGAAAACATTTGGAAAATGCTTCAATATATTGGTCTGGGAAAGGATTTTACGCAATGATTTTTTTTTTTTTTTTTTTGAGTAAGACTCAAAAGCACAGGCAACAGAAGCAAAAATTGGCAAATGGGATTACATCAATAAAAAAAGAAGCAAAAACTTAACTGTAGTACATCCACAGTCATAATTAGAAGTTTGAATACTCCTCTCTCAGTAAATTACTTTGAAAATTTAGATAATTAACAGGAATGTAGGAGATTTAAAATACAAATAATCACTTTGACTTTAACTGGCATGTGTAGAATGTCAAAAATGGGTAGTGAATTGTTATCAAATTCATTTTTTATAATTTTTGATATAGTTTTTTACATCTTCCATTGTGAAATTTGCTTTTTTTAAGTTTTTCTCATATGTTTCTTTTGAATCAGTATGAAATATAATATTCCATTACACTTACAATCCTAATTTTTATCAAATTGCCCACAAAAATCCCACTAGTCATATTGTGTTGAAGTTTTAAAAAATATTCAAGGAAAGAAGATAAATATCTTTTTCAGAGACTAGAATGCAGGATAACTAATCTTTCAGATATTATTTTAACATATTGATATAACTTTGATATGGAGGATAAATAAAATATGAGAAATGAAAATTATAGCTTCCTTCACTTACAAAAACATTAATAAATTGAAAATAGCACACAATTGCTAAACATTGTGACCAACTAGATTTTCTCTCTGTGGTAGTATTTCTTAATACTAGAAAATTTTGTTACATTAACCCATCACACTATCATATTATTAACAGAATTGATAAGGCTCTCCACAAGGAGAAAATAAAATCAGAAAGAGAATTTTAGAAATTGCTCACACATTCACACACACATACACACCCAGTACACATATGGTACCTGACTTTAGAAGGGAACAACCTCGGTGTTATATAAGTGGATCCAATCAACAAGGATAGCACCAACTAAAACGAATTGTAATATGTAACATAGTTAATATTTTAAACCTTAAAGCATTCCATTTCAGGTCCAGACTAAGGAATTATTTCCATTATATTTTACCATGTATAATATTAAAAAATCAAAACAAGACACATAAAATGAATAGGCTTTAAAAGGTAAGACATGAACGAACTATTTCTTCGAGTGCATGATTGCTTAGATTGAGTGCCTGAGAGATTTTGCACATAATTTATAAGAAATAATTGAAAAGTTTAGCAACATGTATCTGGACTGTGAAAAATTCATTTATGTGGATGATAATATTGAGAAAATTGAATATGTTAAAGGCATCTGCTTCTTTCCAGTCACCATCACTCATTAGGTGTAGGAATGGGTCAAGACAAAACTAACATCTTTGTATCTTTAATGTACTTAATCATAAAATAAGTACAATAACAGAGTCCATATCTAACTCCATGTGTGCAATGTGCAACTTCCAGAGGGTGTTTACTGCAGTGCTTAGCCCTGGCACATAAAACTTATTTTTTTAATGTTTATTCTTATAATCAGTAAGATACAGATAGAAAATATTGAAACCCAGGTTTCTTCCTGAAGTAACTGGGTAGATGTTGATACCACTACCTGATAGGGGAGAATGGAGAATGCAAATTAAACAGCTCTATTCTCAAATATTAGAATAAAAGAGGAATACTAGGAGAAGTAGTACTTAAATGGTTTGTTTGTGTGTGTGTGTATACACACACACACATACAATTATGAAACATATAACAGAATAAAAATGATTGAGGGAACATATTTACACTTGTAAATTTCCAGAAATTGCAACTTTCTTTTGTTCTTCAGAGTGCATTTTTCAATTTTATATGTATATGATTTTTTAAACGACCTATGACTTCAAACTCGACTGCAATGGGTTAAAAGTTAAAAATTCTACAAAATGTAAACATCAAAAGTAAGCTGATGCAACTATATCAACATCAGTGCGGGATTTACACTAAGAAGCACTTCTAGAACGTCCCCAAGATGGTGGTGTAAGAAATCCCTTTGTCCTCCAACAAAAAAAATTACATAGGTATCCATGTAGGAAAATGTCTCTGGAAAGCTCAGGCACCCATTTATTTAAGCTGTAGCAACCAAGTCGAACAAAAAGCTGAGAATAACTGCACCAAAACACAGGAAGAGTTTCATTTTGTGTGCATCATCCCATGCCCTGGGCAGCACAGCTCAACGCTGAGAGGAACCTCCCAGGTCTTTGTGTCGCCCGTGCAGGGAAGTGCAGGGAAAAGGGGAGCAGAGCAGGTGACCACCAGCCCCACCAGCCTTTCCGGGCCCTGCCCTAAGGACCCGCATGGGTTTCACCGCACCCACATTGCTGCAGAGACGGGCATCGCTGAGACATCTGGAGATGACTAGCAAGAAAGAAGTGTGAGGGCTGTCGATATCAGCCACGCTGCTGGTGCCACCAGGATCCTCAGTGGCCTGCTCTGCAAGGGACCGCAGCAGCCTTCACCTCTGAGGACCTCAACATCCCTTGTGGCCACTGCACACTCTCCTGCAGCTTTCACAGCCAAGATGCCCGCAGAAGTTGCCACGGAAGACCCGTGAGGCCTGCCTACAGAGGACCACAGCTTTCTCTGGCAGCTGAGGAAAGCAGCCACCGTATGTGCCATGGAACCCCGCTCCACCCGGGGGGTCACAGTTGTGCCTTCCCAGACTCCAGCCGCCTGAGCTCGCCGCCCTCCTCTCGCCCTTCCCGGAGCAACCCCAGCCAGTACTACTGCGGGTGCCGCACCCCAGGGACCTAGGGAGGCCACCACGCGCGTGCCCACGGGCACACTAGGCGCCCCAAGCTGGCCCCGGCTCTCAGGGCTGCGCAGGGGACCTCGGGGTGCTCCGCAGCCGCGCATGCGCACGCCGCCCGCCTGGTGTGGCGGGGACGGTGGCTCCCAGGAGCTGGGGAGCGGGAAACCGGACTAATAGGTCTCGGGCTACGAACTTCCAGCTATAAGGTGAATAAGTTTGGGAGACTTAGTGTACACCACGGTGACTATAGCTAACCATTACATAGCATATGCGTGAAATTTGCGGAGAGTGAGTGTCAAGTGTTCTCACCGCACGCCACGTGAGGCGGTGGACCAGCTTGCGCGGTTCATTTCGCCGTGTGTATGTACATCAAAACATCATGTACACCTTGTGTACGCCTTAAAATGTATTATGTATGAACACACATAATTTTAATTTGTCAATCAGACCTCAATAAACTTGGAAAAATAAATAAAATAAAAACACCATAAAAATGATCACTTCTAGAGATATAAAGGCTTTTATTATCAATATAGGGATCATTTTATCATGAAGACATCGCCCCACTAAATGTTTGTGTCCAACAACAAATCTTTAAAACACGTAAGGCAAAAAAACTACCTAAGGAGCAAGAATCAAGGCCACAGTTATTTTGGGGGGACGCCAATACAGCTTTCAATAGGTGTAAGGTTCCAAAAGGCTGAACACAGGAAGCTTTGACACATGTAGAAAACTGCACCCAGCGACAAAATTCGTGCTTTTTGCAAACACATGTGGAACATTCACCAGACTTACCCAAGTACTTAGATCTAAGAATGCTTGTGTTTTATGATGATGTCATGGGCAGAGTTCCTGGGGATGGAGTCTGAGAAGCTCTGCATGAAGGAAGTTTATGGGGGCTGCCCTTATGATGCACTTCTGTGGAAAGGGAGGGAGGAAAGCAGGAACGAGGGGGAGAGGGAGACATTAGATGACACTTGAGTGTCAGGGAGGAATGAAGCAGGGATGCCCCCTCAGAAATAGCTGGAGTTGGGATGAGGGGCTCCTCATTAAATGTGGCCTGTCCCGGAAAGTTGTGACTTTGTGTGAGGTGATGCTCTTTCAAAAAGGGCAGAGAGATGAGGCAATTCTCAAAGAGGCCAGGGAGATGAGGGCTGTCTGTAGTAGCACTCCTGGCAGCTGAGGATAATTTTTGTAATTGTGAGAGGGGACCTGTGCTGTCTTATTTGATTTTTAATGTATTTGTACTGTAAGCTGCAATGTAGAAAAAAAGATAGCAAAATTGAAATTTCTTCAATGACTGCTCAGAATTGCTAATGTAACCATTTTAAATTCAGATCTCATTATGACACTTAATAAATGCTAATGACTATGGTCTCAGTTTTGAAATAGATTTAGACCACTTGATTTTATTTAAATTTAATTAGGCCAGGCGCGGTGGCTCACGCCTGTAATCCTAGCACTCTGGGAGGCCGAGGTGGGCGGATCATTTGAGCTCAGGAGTTCGAGACCAGCCTGAGCAAGAGCGAGACCCCATCTCTACTAAAAATAGAAAGAAATTATATGGACAGCTAAAAATATATATAGAAAAAATTAGCCGGGCATGGTGGTGCATGCCTGTAGTCCCAGCTACTCGGTAGGCTGAGACAGGAGGATCCCTTGAGCTCAGGAGTTTGAGGTTGCTGTGAGCTAGGCTGACGCCACGGCACTCACTCTAGCCTGGGCAACAGAGTGAGACTCTGTCTCAAAAAAAAAAAAGAAAAAAAAATTTAATTATAATTAATTCTGTCATACATTCCAAGACTGAACAAAGGTAGAAATATACCAACATATATATATATGATTTTGAGACATAGGATATAATCTATGTTTATATACATTTTTTAAAAATATGGTATGTTACTTTTCAGAAGCTAGAATTTCTAACAATTACTTTCTCCCTGAATACTTTGCTGTAGGTTGCTTATGTCATCAAAATTGATGGGAAAACCTACACTCTCCATCTTGAAAAACAGTGAGTGGCCGTACTTCTTTTCCAAGGGTTCTTTTTAGTTTGTGAAATTTTTACATTCACTATGCTAAGTTGAGCTTTAACAAAATACTGTATTTATTTAACATGTTATATATTCTTTTTGATTCTTATCAGTCCTGAATTTTAGGTCATCATCTTGAAATTTAAAATCTAATACTTGATCCAAATTCTAATTTAAAGATATAAATATCAATGTATATCTGATAAGGAAATGAAAATTATACTATATAATTCCTTAAAATAAACCACAATTTCAACTATTATGGGAATAATTTTTAATTGTCTATGTTTAATTTTGTTCATCCGCAGTTGTCATTTTACATATTTACATGATTTTAAGTATTTTACTTGATATTGTACAATTCTTCTAATTTTGCTACAGTATATACCTTTAATCTCTTAAATTCTCTTCTTTCTACTTTCACTCTATGAGGACACCAAAATTAGTCATCTTGTGTATATCTTTCCATAACTTTCCATTCTGAATTGTATCTTCCAGAATATATAGAGAAATGCACAAAAAGGCTTGGTTTTTCACAAATGGGTACAGTGCTTTGAACTAGCAGATTTGATAAGTCATAGTGTTCATTTTTTGCTGTATGTGTATATGTTATCTCATTATTTAGTAGATAATATTCCACTATAGTATGTAATATTGGTAGACAATAAAGAAATTTCCAGGGATTGTCACTATAAAGTCCTGTAATAAACACACTTGTACACATATTCTCATATACTATAGCTTTTTATTGTTTGCTTGATAGCAGGAAGTGTGTTTCTAGATCAAGAATTAATAATAATAATAAGTAACAACAAAAATTACTGATATTTACCGAGGACATACCATTTGCTAGACACATGTATAAGCAGTTTACATGTACTGATTTAATTTCAACCACCTCTAAAGGGGGCATTGTTATTCACATTTTATAGTATATTAAAATTTTTAGATATATGCCAGATTACTTTCTGAAAAGATAGTAACAATTTAGATCTCCAAAAGCATGCATAATGCACTAAAAATTTTATCTCACCTTATGTTCCGCTTGTGTTTGCCTAAATAATTTCCCTAAACATTAATGGGCTGTTTGGGTTTTCCTATTTGAGGCTATTTATATAGCTTTCCCATAATCTTTATATTTTCTTGGTTTTTTGAAGGTTTAAAAATGAAAAAGTATTCTGAGAATAATATACGCATGGTCTAACCATGAATGTTGCATAGGCAAGCATTTTGCCTACATATTTTAAACAAAAAATGTACATGGCCATAATAGTGAAATCTCATTATTTCCCTTCCCAGATCTATTCGTTTCTGGTGTTCACATTACACATAGTCTTCTGTGTCATATTTTTATCTTTATTCACCTATATACTATAAAAATCATTATGCTTTGGGTATTACTTTAAATAGACATAAATGGTACAGTGCTGACTATTCTATTATACAACTTACTTACCTTCATGTGGTGGACCACAAAAGTGAGCTCAGTTCTTTACACTTACCTGTATCTTCATTCTTTACAGTGCAACTTGGAAGCTCTTATGGCCAGGAGGTAGGGAATATACATCTTCCCCAACCTCCTCATCCTCAGCCCTTGGATCTGAGCTTAGCAGTATAAGGCCAGGTTCCTGCTTGTGTGGTTCCACAGAGCCCCATTGTTAGAAAGGGTCCTGCACCTAGTTTAATGGTATGCTGTTGCTGTCTTTTTTTTTTTTTTTTAATTTCAGCTTATTATGGGGGGTACAAAAGTTCAGGTTACATACGTTGCCCATGTACTGCCTATCCCCCCAAGTCAGAGTTCCTGGCGTGTCCATTCCCCAGACAGTGCACATTGCACTCATCATGTAGGTATATACCCATCCCCTCCTCGCACCCGCCCTCCCCGAGTCAGCATCTTGGAGAGGCAGGAACACTCATACAGTGCTGGTGGGACTGCAAACTAGTGCAACCCCTATGGAAAGCATTATGGAGATACCTTAAACAGATTCAAATAGACCTACCATTCGATCCAGCAATCCCATTATTGCTGTCTTGAAATTGTCTTTATTTTTTAACTATTTTATTTTATTAAAGTTAACAAATAATAATGGCACACATTTATGGGGTACACAGTGAGTTTTCTTTACATACAATGTATAGTGATCAGATCAGGGTAATTACCATATCCATTATCCCAAACATTTATCATGTCTTTGTGTTGTGAACATTCAGTATCCTTCTTCTAGCTATTTGTAACTATATATTGTTGCTAACTATAGTCATCCTACAGTCCTATAGAACACTAGAATTTTTTCCTGCTATCTAGCTGTAATTTTGTATCCTTTAACAAATCACTCCCTTTCCCCTCCCTTCTCCCTACCCTTCCCAGCCTCTAGTATCCTCTGTTCTACTTTTTATTTCTATGAGATCAACTTTTTTTAGCTTCCATTATATGAGTGAGAACATTGGATATTTAACTTTCTGTTCCTGTTTTTTTTTTTTTCACTTAACATAATATCCTCAAGTCCACCATGTTGCTACAAATGACAGGATTTCATTCTTTTGTATAGCTGAATAGTATGCCATTGAGTATATATACCTCACTTAGCACACTTTCTTTATCCCTTCATCTGTTGTTGGACATCTAGGTTGATTCCTTATCCTGGCTATCGTGAATCACTAGTGCTGCAGTAAACACACGGTGCAGATTTCTCTGATATACCCATATACTGATTTCCTTTCCATTTGGATAAAATGCCCAGGAGTAGAACTGCTTTATCATGTGGTCGTTCTGTTTGTAGTTTTCTGAGGAACATCTCCGTGGTGGCTGTATTAATGTACATTCTCACCTATAGTGTATAAGACTTTCCTTTTCTCTGCATCATCGTCAGATTCTTAATACTGAACAAGAAACTTTGCTTTCAATTTGATTTTGTTTGGGCCCCACAGATTATGTATGCCATCCCGTGGCTATGTGACTGACTTGGGCCAGAGATGTTAGCCGAGTTAACTCAAATAGAGGCTTGAAAAGCTTTCATAATTTTCTGCTAGCCATCTTGTTTGTCTGCCATCTCTATGAAAATACACTTGCTACTGACTGGAAGATGGAGATAAACTGTGGCAAAGCCAAGTTTCTCTGGTCAGCTCATCCTAGATTAGCTAATAACAGGCTGAATCCCAGATTATTGACCAAGCCTGGCCTAGATTAGCAGAACTACTGAACCTACTCTCATGTAATCCAGGGTGTGAGCAATAGATGCTTGTGATTTTATCATAAGTGGTTGTGGTTGTTGGTTATGAAGCATTTTACATAGTATTGTATTTTGTTATTCATTCATGTTGCTGTGTTTAAAATGGGTTCATTGATTTTTTGTATCTGTAGCCATAAAGTGAATATATGTCATTTACTATTTATCCATCCATATTTACAGTGATGGGCTTCTAGGTTGCTCCATTTATTTTATCTCTTAACAACAATAGCAAGAACATCTGTTTGTGGATATCCTTGATCATGACTTCTTGTGCACTTGTGAAATTCAGGGGTTATAAATAAAAATACACTCTGGTGTGTTACTCATTGCCAACATTTTACTTCGAAGGGTTTATACCAGTTTTCACTCCTGCCAACAATTCAAGTGTTTCTGCTCTCTACATCCTCAACAAAATGAGTGTTTGCACTCATTTATTGTTGTCAACCATGAGATAAGAAATGGTATTTTATTGTTTATTTAATATGCACTTTACTAATTATTAATAACATGTAGTGGATTTTCAAATGTTTACTGATTATTCCAGTCAAATTGCCTCTCCTAAGCTTTTATTTTATTCTTTGGGTTTTTAATTTTATATTCATTAGTTTTGAGTTCTTTATTCTCAATCTATGGCTTATCTTTCTGTATTTCTTTCTTTTTTTTTCACTCTCGATTTGTAAAGTTTTTTTTTGTTTGTTTTGTTTTGTTTTGTTTTGAGACAGAGTCTCACTCTGTTGCCCAGGCTAGAGTGAGTGCCGTGGTGTTAGCCTAGCTCACAGCAACCTCAAACTCCTGAGCTCAAGCGATCCTCCTGTCTCAGCCTCCCGAGTAGCTGGGACTACAGGCATGTGCCACCATGCCCGGCTAATTTTTTCTATATATATTTTTAGCTGTCCATATAATTTCTTTCTATTTTTAGTAGAGATGGGGTCTCGCTCTTGCTCAGGCTGGTCTCGAACTCCTGAGCTCAAACGATCCGCCCACCTCGGCCTCCCAGAGTGCTAGGATTACAGGCGTGAGCCACCGCGCCCGGCCTGTAAAGTTTTTTTAACTGTGTTTTTTAACCCATTATCTTCCGTATGTTGTAAATGTGTCGCGTGGGCTATTACTAAGTGGCTCTTTCCTTTGTGTGATTTATTGCCATGAAAATGAATTTTTATATAATCAATTATATTTATATTTACTTTTATAGGTTCTGAGGTTCCTCTTTTATGTCTCTCACATCTGGAATTGTATTATAATAATCCTACAGTCTTTTTAATTGTTTTTACATTCAAGATGTAAATGCAGTGCTTTCAGTTTCTTTAGTTAACAACTGTATTTTTTTTTCCTACATCTTAGCAGTGCTGGTTTTATTGTTCCTCACCACTTCCTGTTTATTTTTAATTATGTTGCAAGTCTTATGCTGATCCAGGTGTTGTTTAATTAGAATACATTCAGATTATGTTCTTCAGTAGACTGCATGGATGGTGTGCTTTCCTAATCTGTGCCTATCTGCAAATGTTTGTTTTGTTCTCACAATTGAATGACATTTTTGGCTAACAGTAGTATTAGTGAATCATACTTCTTTTCTGCAAGGTTTTGTGATTCAATATAGTCTATCATAAATGAATTTCTCATATAGGGGTTTTGATATGCATGCAAGAATGTGTGTATATGTGTGTGTGTGTGTGTGTGTGTGTGTGTGATTATGGATGTGTTCACTTAATCTTTCCTGATATAAGTCCTTTCGGTTTTAAAGAGAATGTATTTCTACATACAAGATAAAATTTTCTCTATCATTCCTTTTACTTTTTACCCCCTCTCCATTGTTTTCTCATTCTATGAGAAATCTATGATTTTGTCGAGGGCATTATGGTTCTGCCCCTGATATCACCATTTTTTCTGTATGTTTCCATGTCTTTGTTTTTGATGTGCACTGTAACAATATTTGTACTCTTTGTTGGCTAGGCCACTAGTTCTGTTATCAGTAACCAAATACTCTTTGACATTTTTGTTAAATTATTTAATTTTAACTGTAATGTATTTTAAAGTGTCCATTTTTACTTGAAATGATCTTCTTTGAAAACTTAACTTTTATTGAAAACATGATTATAATCTTCAATCAATGCTACTTTATTAGGAACTAGCTTTTAAGTTTTGCCTTCTTTCTTTTTATTGTCTATTTTTCTTACATGGGATGTTGTTTTCTTTGAAGGATCATTTGTGATTTTATTACTTTACTGATAAAGCCAGACCCTGGTTGTTTCATGTGGAAACAAAAAATGTACTTTAGAGGGCCAGCATAAGTAAACTTGCAAACCAAAGTGTTATCCACGTAATTATGCTTGTCGCAATATCTGAGTTTGTTATGATTCCTTTTCCCTGATAACTACTTCTTCGAAGCTAATTCCCACTTCTATTACCTGCATTTGGAAGCTTACTGTTACTAAATGTGACTGTGCCTTTCTACCAGATTTTATTATACAGGAACATGCACCTAAATTCAGAGTTTTTTCTTTAATTAATGCATCAGTTCATTTGTCTGGAATGAACCAATGCCTGGAAAGCTCTCCAGATTTTTTTTTCTTTTTTTAAAATTATTTTCTTGAATATAAATTGACAAATTATAATTGCATATATTATGGTATATTTGAATTGAGAAAAATGAAACGTTGTCAGGAATGAGCAAAAATTGGAGCAGATTCAAAGAGTGGTGAAAGAAAGTTCTCTGCGAGTGCTTGAGTCCCTCTTCTAGTCTCGATTCTCAAATAGCCACTTGATGTTTGGATTCCTTGAAAAACTTCAGTCTCCCTGTCATAAGTAATGATGGTGGATTGTTGTTCAGTGATGACTATCTTCCCTGTACTATTACACTTTCCCACAACATGTATACCAAATTTTTCTACAAAAATTGTTTGGCTAATGCAATTTGTGCAAAACACTAGTATCCCTCTTCTGAACAAAGGCGTTAAGAACTATTGCGTACTTCTACAATTTCTTTTCTCCTTCTGCTAGAAGAAAGGCATGTTCAGGAAGGGGCCATGCCTTTTCCTAGGTTCTAGAATGAAGCCAGCACGCAGCTCAGCTTTCAGTAAACTGCTGAAGGAAATTCATTGCTGTTCTATGGTGCTGAGAATTATGGGGTTGATTTTACCAGCAACCTAAAACAACAACCAGAACAATCCAATTGATGGAAAAGCTAAATACACACACACACACACACACATACATACACACATGCATATATATACATACACAAACACACACACACACTCACACACATGTATATGTGTGTGTATGTATCAAGTTATGCTCTGGTTAAAAAATCCCCCCAAATTTTCTCAGCACCTTAAAACAACAATGTAATTTGCTGCATTTATCTATTAATATATGTGTGTATGTTTACTTATCTCTATATGTATGTGTGTATATATATAATATTTGCTACTCACTAGTAAATATTAACTAAGGTATTTATGCCATCAGATTTATCAATGGTTGAATCTGAAAGAAAACTACTGTGAGAATCTGGAAACCTTGGCTATTATGATAGGTATATCTGTGTATGTCAGTTGGTTGAATTCTCTCTAGCATGCCTAGTGGCTTTCTATTTATACTGGTTATTATTGTTTCCTATGTACACAATATGCAGTCAGAGAGCATTCTATTAATAGATAAATGGAGGGATAACTCCATTTAATTTTTGTATTTTTTGGCTCATGAAATTGAAAGTACATTTTGTTTAATATGATTATTGTAGAGTTATTTTTACTAACCATATTATTATAATGAAATGCCATATTTTTTCTTGAATTAGGTCATTTTTACACCCTCATTTCCTGGTGTATTCATACAACAAATCAGGATCATTGTATTCAGATTCTTCACTTACAAAGGTACGTTTTGATTTCTGATGTGTAGATTTCCAATTTTTAATGTGGATAAGGTGCTATTGTTGCAAAGAAAAAGAATGCATTATACTCTACAAAGTTTTAAGGCAAACTAATCATAAAATCAAAAATAATGTGGCAATTACTATGAAAGCACTTTGAAGAGAACAACTACTTTTGAAAACTGGAACTAAATAATCATGTATCCAAAAAGAATAATTGTTTATGTCTTGTTTCTGAACATTACGGGGGTATAAATGTTTTCATTATATGGATTGCTTTTGTACTGCTTGAATCAAAGTTGTGTGTTCATCACCATGATAGTGTACGGTGTACCCATTAGGTATAATTTCACCCATCCTCTCCTGCCCCCTAGACCTGCATGATTTCCATTCAATTTTACTCCATCTATGCACTTGAGTGCTGATTCGTTAATTCCCATTTAATAGTGAGTACATGTGGTGTTTGTTTTTCCATTCTTGTGATATTTCACTTAGGAGAATGGTCTCAAGTTCCATCCATATTGTTGCAAAAGGTACTAATTCCTTTTCTTATGACCAAGAAGTACTCCATGATATACATATACCACCGTTTATTAATCTACTCATGAATCATTGGGCATTTGGGTTGATTCCACATCTTTGCAATTGTGAATTGTGCTGCAATAAACATTCTAGTGCAAATGTCTTTTCGATAAAATTACTTTTTTGTCCTTTGGGTAAATATCCAGTAGTGGGATAGCTGGATCAAATGGTAGGTCTACCTTCAGTTTTTTGAGGAACCGAGGAACCGCTACACTATTTTCCATAGAAGTTGTACTAGTTGCAGTCCCACCAACAGTGTAGAAGTGTTCCTTTCTCTCTGCATCCACGCCAGCATCTACTGTTTTGGGACATTGTGATAAACGCCATTCTCACTGGGGTTAGGTGATATCTCATTGTGGTTTTGATTTGCATTTCTCTGATAATTAGTGACCTTGAGCATTTTTTCATATGTTTATTGGCCATTAGTCTATCTTCTTTTGAAAAGCTTCTCTTCATGTATTTTTCTCATTTTTAATGTGGTTGTTTGATGTTGTCTTACTGATTTGCTTGAGTTATTTACAGATTCTGGTTATTATCCCTTTATCAGATGTATAGCATGCAAATATTTTCTCCCATTCTGTAGGTTGTCTATTTGCTCTGTTGATTGTTTCCTTCACTGAGCAGAAGCTCTTTAATTTAATCAAGTTACATTTAAATTTATTTTTGTTGTTGCTGTGATTGCCCTTGGTGTCTGCTTCATAAATGCTTTGCCTAGGCCAATATCTAGAAAAGTTTTTCCAAAATTTTCTTCTAGAATTATTATGGTTTCATGCCTTAGGTTTAAGTCTGTAATCCATCATGAGTTGATTTTTGTGAGTGGTGAGAAAATTGGATACTGTTTCAATCTTCTGCATGTGACTATCCAATTTTCCCAGCACCATTTATTGAATAAGAATCCTTTTCCCCAGTGTATATTGCTGTCTACTTTGTCAAAGATCAGATGGCAGTATGTGGATGGTTTTATATCTGGGTTCTCTGTTCTGTTCCATTGGTCTATGTCTCTAGTTTTGTGCCAGTACCATGCTGTTTTGCTTACTATAGGCTTGTAGTATAGTTTAAAGTCTGATAAAGTGATGCCTCCAGATTTATTCCTTTGGCTTAAGGTTGTTTTGACTATTTTGTCTCTTTTATGTTTCTAAATGAAGAGTTTAACCTATATTTGGAAGATTTTATAAGATTTTGAATGGTAAAAATGTCAGTGTCTTTTACCCTTTTTGTCAGCAATTTTGCTTATCAGAAATGTTTAATTTTTTTTTATTTCAGCTTATCATCATGGGGGTACAAAAGTTCAGGCCACATACACTGCCATGTCCTGCCCATCCCCCCGAGTCAGAACTTCAAGCATGTCCATTCCCCAGACAGTGCGCATTGCACTCATCATGTAGTTATACCCCAATCCCCTCCCCCCACCCCCATTCCCCTGAGTCAGAACATTCAAGCGTGACCATTCCCCAGATGGTGCTTAATGCACTCATCATGTAGTTATACACCCATCCCCTCTCCCCACCCCACCCCCCAGTCCAATACCCAATTGGTGTTATTCCCAAATGTGCACTTAGGTGATGATCAGGGAAACCAATTTGCTGGTGGGTACATGTGGTGCTTGTTTTTCCATTCTTGGGATACTTCACTTAATAGAATGGGTTCCAACTCTATCCAGGAGAACAAAAGGGACTCCATATCACCGTTATTTCTTATAGCTGAGTAATACTCCATGGTATACATATACCACAATTTACTAATCCACTCATGAATTGATGGGCATTTGAGTTGTTTCCACATCTTTGCAATTGTGAATTGTGCTGCTATAAACATTCAGGCACAGGTGTCTTTTTTATAGAATGACTTTTGTTCCTCTGGGTAGATGCCCAATAATGGGATTGCTGGATCGAATGGTAGGTCTACTTGAATCTGTTTAAGGTATCTCCATAATGCTTTCCATAGGGGTTGCACTAGTTTTCAGTCCCACCAGCAGTGTATGAGTGTTCCTATCTCTCTGCATCCACGCCAACATGTGTTGTTTTGGGGCATTTTGATAAAGGCCATTTTCACTGGAGTTAAGTGATATCTCATTGTGGTTTTGATTTGCATTTCCCTGATGATTAGGGATGTTGAGCATTTTTTCATATGTTTGTTAGCCATTCTTATATTTTCTTTTGAAAAATTTCTATTCATGTCGTTTGCCCACTTTTTAATAGGGTTGTTTGATATTTTCTTGCTGATTTTCCTGAGTTCTAAATAGATTCTTGTTATCAGTCCTTTATCTGATGTGTAGTATGAGAAGATTTTTTCCCATTCTGTAGGTTGTCTGTTTATTCTTATGACTGTTTCTTTGGCTGTGCAGAAGCTTTTTAATTTAATCAGGTCCCATTCATTTATTTTTGCTATTGCTGTGATTTCCTTAGGGGTCTTCTTCATAAATTCTCTGCCTAGGCCAATGTCTGAAAGAGTCTTTCCTACATTATCTTCTAGAATTCTAATCGTTGAACACCCAAGGTTTAAGTCTGTTATCCACCGTGATTTGATTTTTGTGAGAGGTGAAAGCTGTGGGTCCTGTTTCAGTCTTCCACATGTGGCTATCCAATTTTCCCATCACCGTTTATTGAATAAGGATTCTTGTCCCCAGAGTATGTTTTTGTCTTCTTTGTCAAAGATTAGATGGCTATATGAGGATGGTTTTATATTTGGATTTTCTGTTCTGTTCCACTGGTCTGTGTTCCTGCACTTGTGCCAATACCAAGCAGTTTTAAGAACCACAGCCTTGTAGTATAGTTTGAAGTCTGGCAAATTAATACCTCCGATTTTGTTTTTATTGCTTAAAATTGCTTTTGCTATATGGGGTCTTCTCTGATTCCATACAAAGTGTATAATTATTTTTTCTATATCTGTGAAAAATGATGTTGGTAATTTAATAGGGATTGCATTGAATCTGTAGATCAACTTTGGATAGTATAGACATTTTAACAATGTTGATTCTGCCCATCTACGAGCATGGTATGGTTTTCCACCTATTTACATGCTCTGCAATTTCCTTCCTCAGTGTTTCTTAGTTCTCCCTATAGAGGTCCTTTATCTCTTTAGCTAAATATATTCCTGGGTATTTTATCTTCTTTGTTGCTATTTTGAAGCATATTGAGTCCTTAATTTGGTTCTCCGATTGACTGTTATTGGCATATATGAATGCCTCTGATTTGTGTGTATTGATTTTGTAACCTGAGACTTTACTGAATTCATTGATCAATTCCAGGAGTCTCTTGGTTGAATCCTTGGGGTTTTCCAGATATAACATCATATCATCAGCAAAGAGTGAAAGTTTGATCTCTTCTTTCCCTATTTGGACTCCCTTGATTCTGCTCTCTTGCCTGATAGCTCTCGCAAGGACTTCCAATACTATGTTGAAAAGTAATGGGGACAGTGGGCAGTCTTGTCTGGTTCCAGTTCTAAGTGGGAATGCTTTCAATTTTTCCCCATCAGTATGATGTTGGCTGTGGGTTTGTCATATATGGCTTGTATCATTTTTAGATAGGTCCCATCTATGCCTATTTTGTTAGGCGTTCTTATCATAAAAGGGTGTTGAATTTTATCAAATGCTTTTTCTGCATCTATTGAGAGGATCATATGGTCTTTATTTTTGCTTCTATTTACGTGGTGAATTACATTCATAGATTTGCGTATGTTAAACCATCCCTGCATCTCTGGGATGAAGCCCACTTGGTCATGATGGATTATTTTTTTGATAAGCACTTGGATTTGATTTGCTAGGATTTTATTGAGAATTTTTGCATCTATGTTCATAAGAGATATTGGTCTGTAGTTTTCTTTTTTTGTTGCATCCTTTCCTGGTTTTGGTATCAATGTTATGTTGGCTTGGTAAAATGTGTTGGGGAGAATTCCATCCTTCTCAATATTGGAGAATAGTTTATGTAGGATGGGCACCAGTTCTTCTTTGTAGGTATGATAAAATTCGGGTGTGAACCCATCTGGACCAGGGCTTTTCTTTTTAAGAAGATTTTTTTATTGCTGTTTCGATTTCAGTTCTTGATATTGGTCTATTCAGGAATTCTATTTCTTCCTGGTTGAGCCTGGGAAGGCTATGTGTTTCTAAAAATTTGTCCATTTCCTCCACATTTTCCAGTTTGTGTGCATAAAGGTTTTTGTAGAATTCATAGATGATATCTTGTATCTCTGTGGCATCAGTTGTGATTTCTCCTTTCATGTTCCTGATGGAGTTTATTAGTGATTTTTCTTTTCTGCTCTTGTTTAGTCTAGCCAGAGGTGTGTCTATTTTGTTTATCTTTCCAAAGAAGCAACTTTTTGTTTTATTAATCTCCCATATGGTTTTTCTGTTATCCATTTCATTTAGTTCTGATTTGATCTTATTAATTTCACTTCTTCTGCTGGGTTTGAGGTTGGACTGTTCTTCTTTCTCCAGGTCTTTGAGTCGATTCATTAGGTTGTCTATTTATGATCTTTCTGTCTTTTGGATATAGGCATTTATGGAAATAAACTTTCCTCTCTGGACTGCTTTAGCTGTGTCCCACAGATTTTGGTAACTTGTGTTTCCTTTTCATTTAGTTCAAAGAATATTTTGATTTCCATCTTGATTTCTTCATTTATAAAATAATTGTTCAGGATAAGGTTGTTTAGTTTCCATGACTTTAATTAGAAATGAGAATTTCTGTTAGGGTTAATTTCTATTTTTATTCCACTGTGATCTGAGAAAATGCATGGTGTAATTTCTATTTTTTTTTTTAAATTTTTTAAGACATGCTTTGTGTCCTAGGATATGGTGAATCTTAGAGAATGTCCCATGAGCTGATGAGAACGTATATTCAGTGGATTTTGGATACAATGTCCTGTAAATGTCAGTCAGGCCCATTTGTTCTAGCATTCTGTTTAATTCCATTATTTCTTTGTTTATTTTCTGTTTTGAAGATCTGTCCTGTGCTGTCAGTGGGGTGTTGAAGTCTCCGGCTATTATGGTGTTGCTGTTTATCATTTGGTTTAGATCAAGTAGGGCTTGCTTTATGAATCTGGGTGCACCTAAGTTGGGTGCATGCATATTAAGTATAGTTATGCCTTCTTGTTGAATTGTACCCTTCACCAGTATATAGTGACCATCTTTGTCTTTCATTACTTTTATTGATTTACAAACTAAGTTATCTGAAACTAAAACCACCACGCCAGCCTTCTTTTAGCTTCGGTTTGCTTGAAATATCAATTTCCCCCTTTTATTTTCCATCTAAATGCATCTTTGCAGGTTAGATGAGTTTCCTGGAGACAGCACATACTGGCTTGTATTTTTTTATCCATTGGGCCAGCCTATGTCTCTTGAGTGGGGAGTTGAAGCCATTCACATTTATTGAGAGAACTGATAGGTTGGGCAGATTTCTGTTCATCCTGTTGGGTAGAACTTCATTGCTATGTTTTCTCTCTTGAGCCATTGTGGTATCTGGCCTTTGATCTTTAGCACTTGAGTAGTTTTACATTCGTAGGTCTTTCTTGCGCTGGTCCGTGTGCAACTCTGTTTTGAGTACTTCTTGGAGGGCTGGTCTTGTCTTGGTGAATTCTCACAGTCTTTGTTTATCTGACAGTGTCTTAATTTCTCCTTTGTATATAAGACTTAGCTTTTCTGGTTACAAGATTCTAGGCTTGGCATTATTGTGTTTCCGAAGAGTGAGAATGGGGCCCTAGTCTCTTCTTGCTTGTAAGGTTTCAGTTGAGAAATATGGTGTTATTCAGATGGGCTTTCCTTTGTATGTTACTTATGTCATTCTCCTTATAGCTCGAAGAAGAGTCTCTTTAGTGGATATTTTGGTCAGTCTGATGACCCCGTGATGTGGTGTCTTCCTATTTGCAATGAATCTCCAGGCGTCTTTTGGGATTCTTGTACCTGTATATCTAGATTTTTAGCAAGGCCTGGGAAATTTTCCTCAATTATATCTTCAAATAGTTTATCCAACCCTTGCGTATTATCTTCTTCGCCCTCAGGAATGCCCATAACTCTTACATTTGGCTTCTTCATGTAATCCCACATTTCTTGTAGGCTCTGGTCTTTTCTCTTATTTCTTTGTTCTATCTCTGTGACTAGTTTAATTGGAAGGTGTTATCTTCAGTTTCTGAGATTCTTTCTTCTGTTTGATCTGTGCTCTTGAGGCTTTCCACTGTGTTTTGTGATTCCCTGAATAAAGTCTTCATTTCCAGGAGTTCGGTTTGATTTTTCTTTAATATTTCAATTCCTTTAGTGAATTTTTCTTCCAAGTCCTGGATTTTTTTTATGGCTTCTTTGTGTTGGTTATCCATTTTTTCTTGCATACCATTCAGTTTTCTTACAATCCATGTTTGAAATTCTTCTTCTGACATTTTAGTGTTCTGAATTTGGTTACTGTCCATTGCTAGAGAGCTGGTGTTCCTCTTTGGGGGTGTGTTTTCCATTTGATTCTTTATACTTCCAGAGTTCTTTCGCTTAGCCCTTCTCATCTGGGTCAATGGTTGCTTCCCAACTTTCAGCTTTTGTTTGGAAAGTAACATGCCTTGTGCAGGCTCTGTTCCTAGGCTGCCTAACAGCCTAGGTGTGTTGCTTCCTTTGTCACTAGGGGGAGCCACTTATGTGTTGTTCAGGGTTCTTCTACCACATTTGGAGGGCTGCTTCTGGTGGGTACAGCCCCAGAGTATTGATTTGACCTAAATCAAATCTAACGAATTAAGTTACTGGACTGATCACTTTTGATCTGCAGCCAAGATTCACACTGGTTGCAGAGAGAAAGTGGCTTTTTCTTATCTCTCCCTCTCTAGAGGTGGTGTCTACCACTTTCCACGTGAAATATGCTGGCTAGGGGAAGGGGATGGAGCTACTGTTCACCCAGTGGCCCAGCAGCTGCAGATCCCACAGGTGATGGTCTACCCTGCCCCTTTGCCTATAAGACCCAAGCGCCAGTCTCACAGCTAGGGGAGTACTCAGAGTTCACACATCAAAATGAGACCAATGACCGTAGGTTGTACAAGGTTGCAGCTCATAGCAAGAGTCCCTGGGCTGGAGGAAGGGAGCTTCCTGACATCATGTCACACCGCAATGGCCAGGCTGTGGACTCCAAAAATGGCGACTGCCTGCCTGCAGAGCACCAGCACGGGGAGATGATTGTTCAGATATCGGGGGGCAGTGTCATCAGGATGTCCCCTTGTCTCTTTTATGTCACCCTCCCACAATCTCACGGCTGTTCAGCAGGAGCTCTCATTCTTTCTGATCCACCCTGAGCAAGCTTAATAGCCTGCAGTGGTTTCCAGGTTAGAGTCCCCTAATAGTTTTCACCTCCGTAGATCTGGACCCGCTGAGTGGTAGAGGCAATTTACGTGTCTCATAACTGCCTCCAGTGGTAGCTTAGACCAATCCCTCCCCTACCCAGTGCAGTCCTGGCACAGAGCTCAGGGAGTTCAAGATGGTTCCCGCTAATGTCTCCTCTCCACAGAGCCCCACATCTGTGGTGATTTTGCACTGACTTCAGGCCAGTCCCTGTCTAAGTGGGTGTGGAGGCCAGTGGGGAAGCAAGATGTTCTCTTGTGGGACTGATCCCACCTCACTCACTGGTGAGGTGAGTGCAGCCATCCCTCACTCTACTCTCTATTAATTGTCTCGCATTCTCCAGATTTTTGAGATCTTATCTCCTGTTCACCTTTTCTTTTTCCATTTTTTGTGTCGCACACTGATTCTCCATCAATTCACAATGCTGTTCTTGTGGGGGAGAGATCCACTCATGGGTAGCAGACTGAAATCTTTGCCTCCCTCTCTGGGAGCAGGAATCCAGGAGGTTACCTCCAATCCACCATCTTTTTCTCTCTCTGGATTTTCTTTTGCTTAGATAATGGCATGCCCAGTTTAGTCTCTGAGGCAGTAGGTGTTGCTTGTGAGAATTGACCACACCCTGTATCATGAGTCAGTGAATGCAGTAAAAGGAGTACAAATTGACCTCCCTGACAGTAAGTGGTGCTTGCTTGGAGAAGCAAGCTGCAATGTTGTTTTGGAGGGGTCCTGTGACCAACTCTAGTTCCCCAGGAGAAGCACTAGAATGCCTCAGGTGGTGTGTGGTGCCCTAGAGGTCCAGGTGCATCCTTATTCTCCACCTTCGCAGGGGCGGGTGGGGTAAATCTGGACATAGCTGGGTTGGGTGAGCCTGCCCTCAAGCTCCACAAGTGCTTTTATCAGGGATCAATGGCCTGTTCCCCACCTCTATGCAAATCTGCCCATCAGGGGTTCAAGTGGTCCCACTCAACCAGTAAGTCTACATGTGGAGGCAGGGCTTTCTGAGACCCTCAGTCAGGCAGTCTGCAGAAGGTCTTGCTCTTTTCCACCCTCCCCTATTCTGCAGTTTGCATTGGGCCTCAGCCACCAGGCAGGACCTCAAGCCAGCTAAGCTCTCCCATGACTGTGATGTGGGCTGGGAGGTTCCCTACCCAGGATTCCGGCCTGAGCTGGGAGTGCCACCCTCCAATGGAAGGAGGGTTGTCCTATGAGTACACAGCAGCTAGGACCCACTCAGTACTCTCACCCCTGATCTGCCCCCATGGGCACCAAAACTTCATGAGACTACTTCATAAATATCCCCTCTGTGCACTGGGCAATGTGATTGAGACCTGGGTGTATGGGATCTGGCCTGTGGGTCCATTCCTGAGGTCCTGGAGATCAATCCCTGTCCCTGCCAGGGGGAAGAATGCTAGTTCCAAGTCACCCATGGGTGGTGCCCAAGATGGTTCAATGTCCCTTTGGCTTGGTGTTTGCCCCACTCTGCTGGAGCCATGAGGCAAGCAGCACCAGGAAGGGGCCAGTGGGTACGGAACTCATAGTTCTAGAAAACTTCAGTCTGCTACAGGACCCCATTCCCTGTGGATGCCTCTGTGTGGTGACTAAATGGTCTCTCTTGGCAGCTGTGGGTGGGGGTATGGAAGGGGAGAATAAAGTTCTACGTGGAGGAAGGTCTGCACACTGGTCATCTCCAACCCTCTTGCTGGGAGGCAGTCTGCCCAGACTAGCTGGATTCTGGAGTCACATAGGTTAACCAGGACCCACTGGACCCCTATGACTCCTACAGACTGTGCCAGAGTTAGGAAATGTCTGTGTGGGGATGAACAAGAACCTTATGGGTTGAGGCTCCTGAACCTGAACCTTATGGGTTGAGGCTCCCCAAGGGAGGACAAAGGTGCCTGGTGGTAAGAGATGCAATATGGCACCTGCTGTTCAACCCAGGGCTATGGAATGGGAGGTGCCCTAGGGGAGCTGGGAGCCTGGTGCCTGATCCACGAGAAGCTGTTTGCTCACTGGCAGTAACAGTCTATGGGCCGGTGTCAGCAGGTCTCTCCAGCAGCTCGGAAGCCCACCAACAGTCTAAGATGCAAGGGAGGGGAATTTTAACCACTCCACCTACATGTCTTGCTGGTCTCCACCTACCCTTCTTTCTAGTCTCAGGGCTTAATCCTCACAGATGCTTTTCTCCTTCCAGTTTCGCTCCACAATTTCTTCCTGTGGAGTCTTCTGTAGGTTCAGGCACAGTTCTTTCTGACCCTCACCTGATCTATGTTTGTTTGTTTGTTTGTTTGTTTTATTCTCTTTCATCTAAAAATTTCTACTTCTTGCAGAGAAGCTATGGCTGGTGGTGTCTCTTGTACACCATCTAGCACCTCTCCAGGTGTCAATTTCTTTGGGTTAATCTTTACTTGATGTTCTTTGGATTTCTTGAATCTGGATGTCAATTTACTTTCCCAGATTTGGTTTCCAGCCATTATTTCTTTGAATAGGCTTTCTGGTCTTTTGTTACTTCTCCTTTTGAGTGTGTCATGTGCTTATGAATCCACTTGGTAGTATTTTATAAGTTTCTTAAGCTTTCATCATCGTTTTTCATTTCTTTTTCTTTTTGATCCTCCAAATGAATTATTTCCAATGACTATAGTCAAATACACCACTCTTTATTCTGTTTAATCTAATCTGCTGGCAAACTCCTTTTGTAAATTTTTCACTTCAGTTTTCACATTCTTTAGCTCCCTAATTTCTCTTTGGTATATTTCTTTTTTTTTTTTTTTCCATTTGTGCAATTTTGAGAAAATTATCACTTTGTTCATGCACTGTTCTCTTTACCTCAATGAGCATTTTTATGAGAAGTTTTTTTTTAATTCTCTATTAGGTAAATAATATAACTCCATTTCTTTATGGTTGGTTTCTGGAGATTTATTGTGCTACCTTGCTTGGAATATTTTTTCTTGAATCATCATTTTCCTTGACTCTCTGAGTTGATGTCTGTGCATTAGACAAAGCAGGTAATTCATCAAATCTTCCCTGATTGGACTCATACAGCAAAATTTCCCACCAAACACCCCATCAAACACCAAATACCCCAGCCAGAAATTTTGGGAACCTCTATGAACTCTTGCATCAACAGTGAGAAGCAGGCAGCTGTGGTTTTGTCCACTTGCTCTCTGCTGGGCAGAGGTATCAACAGCATCTACCAGTCCAAGCTGCTACCTCCAGCCACCTCTAGACAGCTAGAATGTGCCAGAAAGATAAGAGCTCCAAGACCAATGAGACCAATGTTAGTTCTTTGGACAGTTTCCTCATAAAATTTGGGGTGATACATATGGAAACCAACCCCTTCCCTTCTGTGGGTGACGCTGGAAGCTAGGGGCATCTTCCAGATCATATGGCACTGTTCTAGTGCAGAGTTTCCAGTGAGAAAGTGTCATGAATCTGCCTACTTGTTTCAGAGAGTCTGGTTTTGCATTCTGCCAGGGTTTAGGAGCCTTTCAACTAGTTTCTTATTTCCAACAAATGGAATTTTTAACATGAATTATTGCTGAATTTGGAGTATTTGTGGTGGAAGGAGGGCCCAGGGCTTTATACTCTACCATTTTGCTGACAAGAATAGCCACCATTGTTTCTTTGAACACTTGTCCACTGTCACATCCTTTCTCTTCTCCTTCTAAGATTCTGAAGTACATTTGAGATCTTTTGTAGTTGTTCCACATGTTTGTGAGGCTCTATGAATTATTTCTTGCCCTTTTTTTTTCTATTTTGCAAATAGAGTAAATTATTTTTGTTTGTCCTCAAAATCATGGATTCTAGCTTTGGTCATCCCTACTCTACCATAGAACTTATCTAGGGTGTTTTTGTATTATTCCACTTTTTCTTTCAATTTTTAATTTATTCTTTTTTGCAGATTCTTTGGTTTTTGTTGTTTTGTTTGTTTGTGTTTTTTGCTTAAACTTTTGGTTCTTTCATTTGTTTCAAGACAATTTTTGATTGTTCATTGACTCTGTTTTATTGTGGCTGCTTTCAAATCTTTGATAGTTCCAAGACATTACTTATCTCAATATTGGCATCAGTTGATTGCATTTTCTTATTCTTGTGATTTTTCTGATTTGTAGTATATATCTGATTTTCCTTTTATCCTTGATATTTTGTCAAAGAGACTCCTGATCTTAAATAAATTTTCTATTGTAGAATGCATTCACCTAGATTATGTTTAGGTTTAGCATGATCTGTCATTCCAATGACAGTCTATCTTTCTTAGGTCTTGCCATATTATTCTGCTGTACAATATTCTTTTGGTTCTGCTAGAGATTCAGCTAGTACTGCCTGTCTAGGTAGAAGGTACTTCTGGTATTACTAGGTGGGGGTAAATGATGAAGGATGCATGGGTTGAAGAGCATTTCTCCTGGCTGTTCCCCAGATACTGGATGTTAGTGTGCTTCACACTATCTTTATTGGCATCTCTAGGCGAGCCAAGCTCTTTTCTGCTCCCCATTTTTCTGCTTTGATTTGGGGGGGAAATGGGGAACAACTTATCAGAATCATCTTCTAACAATGAATGGAAGAACACAAGCTGCCAATTCTGGATTGCTCTCTACCCTTAGGTATATGGTTGGGAAATGGATTCCCTCTGCTTTTAATTTTTAATTT
This sequence comes from Eulemur rufifrons, assembly GCF_041146395.1. NCBI lineage: Eukaryota > Metazoa > Chordata > Mammalia > Primates > Lemuridae > Eulemur > Eulemur rufifrons. The sequence continues at coordinate 23,436,075 of NC_090994.1, read as the reverse complement.
ATTTAATATGTATAAATTTAAGGGGTACAATTATGATTTTGTTACATGAATGTATTGCATAATGGTAAAGTCTAGGCTTTTAGTGTTTCTATCATCCAATTAAATGTACACTGTATCCATAAAGTAATTTGTCATCATTCACCCCTCTCCCACCCTATAACCTTCTGAATCTCCAGTGTCTATTATTCCACACTCTATGTCCATCTGTACACATTATTTCACTCTCACTACTAAGTAAGAACATGGGGTATTTTCTTTGTTCTGAATTATTTCACTTATGATAATGGACTCCAGTTTCTTCCATGTTGCTGCACAAGACATGATTTCATTTTTAATGGCTGAATAGTATTCCATTGTGTAGCTATGCCACATTTTTTATGCAATCATCCATTTATGGACATTTAGGTTTATTCCATGTGTTTGATATTGTGACTAGTGCTGTGATAAACACAGAAGTGCAGCTATACTTTTGATATAATAATTTCTTTTCCTTTGGGTAGATACCCAGTAGTTGGATTGCTGGATTGTATGGTAGTTCTATTTTTAGTTTTGTGAGAAATCTCCATAGTTTTCCATAGAGGTTTCTACCAATACTGTGTAAGTGTTCCCTTTTCTCTGCATCCTCACCAACACTGATTATTTTTTGTCTTTTTAGTAATAGCCAGTCTGATTAGTGTGAGATTACATCTCATTGTGGTTCTAATTTACATTTCTACCTTTTTGTGAGGCTTGTCTACAGGGCCTACTGGAACAATGTAGGTAATGTGGCTGCTGCTGTTGCTTGGCATGAAGTGGAGTGTATATCTCCCCATGTGGAGTTAGCTGGACCTGACAGCACTTGTGGATCAGACACATCACTGAAAATGTGTGCTGATAAGGAATAAGTTGGGCACTTAGGATCTGCTGACTGCCACTCAGGGTAGATATGGACTGCTACATTCAGTGGGAGGGGCTGGAGGTCATGCCTAGTTTTGAGAAAAAGTGAATGGTCATTGATGGAAATTTATGTTTGAAAACTGATAACATATAGACAAATTCATGAGAGTGAATGCAAAGAATAATTTTCATACAGAAGGATGAACAAAGGAACATGATTGATTTTAGGGATCACTAGATTTAAAGGGAAGGGAAGAGAAATGGAATTCACTGAAAGAATTTTAGGGGAGAACCTAGGAAAGAATAACACTGTGAAAGTCAGTGAGGAGGAGAGTTTGAACTAATGAAGATCAATATCTCTGTGGTGAGATCTCAAAGAGAAATCAAGCTGAGGAAATATCAAGATATTTGAGGTAACAAAAAATAAGTGAAATGTTCACACTTGCACTGAAATGAGTGCTCTACATTACATAGCTAGCAGTTAAAGACTACACATTCAGTAAATATGGCTAAAAAATAAGAAATGCAGCTCAGAAAATTATCAGATGAGTGTGATACGCACTGTCTAGGGGATGGACATGCTTGAAGCTCTGATTCAGGGAAGGAGGGGGTGGGACAAGGGCAATATACATAACCTAAACTTTTGTACCCCCATAATATGCTGAAATTAAAAAAAAAGCAAATTATCAGAAATGTAGAATCATATCAGGAATTATTTAAGGGAAGGTGATAGTCATGCTTATGCATATAAAGAAGAGAGTTGAGGGGAAGAAGTTGCATATAGATACAATGGAAATGGAATATCTGATGTATAATATTATGATTATTGCTTACTCTGAATGTTTGATGATATCTAGGAAATAAGGCTGAAATACATCACTTGTGAATGTATATTTCTGCGTTCTTTTTAGGATTATTGCTTTTATCAAGGATATGCTGCAGAGGTTTTAAAATCATCTGTGATGTTAAGCATCTGTTCTGGACTCAGGTAATAGTATTTTCCAGTACTTCCATATCTGAAAATTATATGTGACTCCTTAATTTTCAGAAACTTTTTGAAGGGTAAAGTGAAAAGAAAGAAATACAGACATTGACTATGTTTCTTTACATACATTTTATTTTCTTATTATTCTTCCTCTCATCACTTCTCTTCATCTCTATCCCATATCTATCTTGCAATCATAATATTTATTCAGAAAAAGTATCCACTAGCATGAATAGTATTCACATTTCTTACACACACATGAACCAGAACTATTCCTAAGTGTCATAACACAAAAAAGGTATAAAATTTTGATTTTTCACAAGGCTACCAATACCTTGATTTCAAAGGTATATGAGGATACTACAAGAAAATAAAATTACTAAGCAATATCCCTGATGAACATAGATGCAAAAATTCTCAAGAAAATATGAGCAAACCAAATTTGAAAATAGACTATAATAATCATTCACCATGCTCAAGTGAGATTTATCTCTGGGATGCAAAGATGGTTCAATATATGCAAATCAATAAATGTTATGTAACACATCAACAAAATGAAGGAAAAAAGTCATATGATCATCTTAATGTAGGAAAATCATCTGACAATATTCAACATCTTGTTACGACAAAAATTCTTTACAAATAGGTATAAAATGAATGTGTCTTAACACAACAAATGCCATGCATGACAAACCTACATCTAACATCATACTAAATACTGACAAATTGGAAGCTTTTCCTCTAAGGTCAGGAAAAAGAAAAAGATGCTATTTCTATTCAACCTAGTACTTGAAGTCCTAGCCATAGCAACTAGAAAGAAGAAGAAAAGAAAAAAGCATCCAAATTCATTAGAAGTTAAATTGTACCTGTTTGTAGCTTACATGATTTTAAATATAGAAACCTCTAAAATTCCATCAAAAAACTGTTAGAACTAATAAATTCAGTAGAGTGGCAGAGTATAAAATCAACATTAAAAATCAGTAGCATTTCTATAGAATAACAATCTATATGAACAAAAGAAATCAAGAAAACTCTCATTTACAATAGCTACCACAAAATAAAATACTTAAGGAATAAATTTAACTGAGAAAGTGAAAGACATGTACACTAAAAACTATAAAATCTTGATTAAAAAATGAGAAAACACAAATACAGTTATTCCTTGGTATTCCAGGGTGATTGGTTCCAGGACTCTTGACAGATACAAAAATTGGTAGTTGGTTAAGTCTCTTATGCAAAATGGCATAATATTTGTATATACATATGTGTAGCATCAGTATAATTTCAATCATCTCTAGATTACTAAATATTACAGGAATTTTATGTAAGTAAATGTTATACTGTATTTTTCTAAACCTATCTTAGTTTTATTTTTTTATTTTTCTTTGCATTTTTCTTAGTATTTTTTATCCAAAATTGATTGAATCCATGGATGTACAACCCACAGATATGGAGTGCGGACTCTAAAAGATCCCATGTTCATGGATTGGAAAACTTATTATTTCAACATATATACTGAAAAAAAAATGATCTACAGATTCAATGTAATTTTTATCAAAATCCTAATGGCATTTTGCATAGAAATAGAAAAAATTTGAATATTTATATGAAACTACAAAAAATTATTAATATTCACAGCAATCTTGAGCAATATGAAGAAAGCTGGAAGCATCACTCTACCTCCCTTCAAAATATACTACAAAGCTATAGGGAACAAAACAAAACAGCACGGTATAAAGAAACACACTTAGATCAAGGGAACAGAATAGAGAACCCAGAAATACATCCAAACTTTTGGGTCAATTGATTTTCCACAGAGGTGCCAAGAACACAGAAAGGGAAAAGGACAGTCTCTTAATTAAATGGTATTGAGACAACTAGATATCCAGGTACAGAAGAATCAAACTGGACCCCTATCTCACATTCTATACAAAAGCCAACTCAAAATGGAGTGAAGACTTAACTGTAAGACCTGAAACTGTAAAACAACTAGAAGTTATAGCCATCTCATTGATCTGAGTAATAATTTTTTGGGATATAAACTCAAAAACACAGGAAAAAAATAGACTAATGGGTTTATATGAGACCTAAAATCTTCTACAAAGCAAATGAAACAATCAACACAATGACAGGACAGGTTGTGAAACAGGAGAAATATTTGCAAACCATATCACCTCAGACATGTTAAAACAACAGTTATCAAGATGGTGGTAGATAGCAAGTATTAGAGAGAATGTAGAGAAAATGAAACCCTTTGCATACTGAAGTTTTCAAATGCTCCCAACATAAAGCAATGATGAATGTTTCAGGTGAATCTTGTCCCAGTTACCCTGATTTGATCATTGTATTTTGTGTGCTTGTTTCAAGATGTAACATGTAATCCATGAATATGTACAATTGTTATGTATCAATTAAAAAAAAGAAAAGAAAAAAAGAGCAACATCAAAATATATATATATATATAAATTTTTTTTAATTACAAAATTAGATTATGTGTTACAGGATAATAAAACCATAACTTTTAAGAGTAAAAATAATTTTATAAAATTTTTTAATGTTCCTCTTAAAAATAGATGTGTAACATGCATTTATATATTTTTCTGTTCCTACAAAGCAGAATATTATTACTACTTCCATGATTATTAAAAAAGGAAAGGTAATCCAACTAAAATGGGATGATTTTTACATATTTGACTACAAAGACAACCATCAAATTTATATAAAATGTTTTTATTTACCAATTGATTTAATATTTCTAGTGGGAAATCTATATTAATTGTTTTATTTCTTTTCTTGCATTTCAATGTTTAGAGGATTATTGCACTTTGAAAATCTCAGTTATGGAATTGAACCATTGGAATCTACAGCTACAAATGAGCATATACTTTATCAAATAACAAATAAAATGGATTATTCTACCGTAAAAGAAAAATACCGTGTACCATATGTACATCATTCTTATAGAATTTCTGTGAAATCAGGAGTGAGTAGCCTTTTTTATGAAATCTTCATTTATGTAATTTTTGATAAAACTTATTGACATTGAAATTTGAAATATGTTACATTTGGGGAACAAATTTAAACTTATGTTGAAGAGTATTTAAGTATATTTTATGTTTATTTATATATTTGTAATATGTAATAGATACAAACATATAATAAAATCATCAAAATTCTCACATCTCCCTAATTTTTATGCATATATACATAATAGAATTTTTACTAATAATAGTTCTAAATTTGATGCCTATTACATTGTAAGCATTTTCTTTGCCAGTCCATTTTTTGTGAGGAAGTATTATTTTCATGAAAAACTTGAAAGCACAAAATAGAAGGGAATACACTATAAATTGTCCCAAACCTCAACATCTAGAAATGGTTCTCTTAGAATTTTTGAGTATTTTTGCAATTTGTTTTCATATGCCTAGTTATAAATGTCAATTTATAAATGTGTAGAGTTTTTAACATAAAATGATATGACCAATTTTTGTAAATGGTGATAAATGTGGATCCTGTTGCACTCTTCTACATGTAGCTATCCAATTTTCCCAGCACCCTTTACTGAATAGGGATTCTTTTCCCCATTGTATGTTTTTGCCTGCTTTATCAAAAATCAGATAGCAATATGAGGATCATTTTATATCTGGGTTCTCTGATCTGATTCCTCAGTCTATGTCTATGTTCTTGTGCCAGTACCATGCTATTTTGGTTCATGTAGCCTTGCAGTATATCTTGAAGTCTGGTAAAGTGCTGCCTCCTGATTTGTTTATTTTGTTTAAGATTGCTTTGGTCATTCAAGATGTTTTCTGGTTAACCTAAGGCATGAAACTCTAACAATTTTGTAAAATGAGGTTGCTAAAACTCTTAAAGGTATGGACCTAGGCAAACATTGATGAAGACGACCCCAAAGGCAATCACAGCAACAACAAAAATAAGTAAATGGGACTTGATTAAATTAAAAAGCTTCTGCATGGCCAAGGAAACAATCAATAGAGCAAATAGACAACCTACAGAATGGAAGGAAATGTCTGCATTTTATACTTCCAATAAAGGGCTGATCACCAGAATCTACAAAGAATGCAAGCAAATCAGCAAGAAAACATCAAATAATCCCATTAAAAAGTGGGCAGAAGGCATCAAAAGAAGCTTTACAAAAGAAGATAGAGTAATGGCCAATGAACATATGAAAAAATGCTCAACATCTGTAATAATCAGAGACATGCAAATCAAAACCACAATGAAATATCACCTAACTCCAGTGAATATGTTTTATTAGAAAGTCCCTAAACAACAGGTGCTGGTGGGGATGCAGAGAGAAAGGAACATTTATATACTGGTGGTGGGATTGCAAACTAGTTCAACCTCTATGGACAGTAATCTCCATAGATACCAAAAGAACAAAAAGTAGACCTACCCTTCTAGCAGTCCCACTATTGTGTATTTACCCAAAGGGAAAAAAGACATTCTATAAAAAGGACACCTGCACTCAAATGTTTATAGCAGCACAATTCACAATTGCAAAGATGTGGAAACAACACAAGTACCCATCAATACGTGAATGTATTAATAAAATGGGGTATATGTATACAATGAAGTATTAGTCAACCATAAATAAATGGTAAACTAATACCTTTTGTAACACTCTGGATGAAACTGAAGACCATCCTCCTAAGAGCACTATCACAAGAATGGAAAAACAAAGTACTCACTTTTAAATTGGAACTAAATGGTCAACATTCTTGTGTGTATATGGTAGTAAAATTCAATGGAAATCAAGCAGGTGGTGGGGGAGGAGTAGATGGGTAAATTCACACCAAACAGGTACAATGCACACTATCTGGGTGAAAGACACACTTGTAACTTTGACTCAAACTGTACAAAAGTAATTCATATAACAAAACATTTGTACCTTCGTAATATTCTGAAATTTCTTAAAAAAATTGTATGACCGTATGTGCTTCTTGGAAATTTTTTGCTATTAAGAGAATAATGAACATTTTAATAATTATTAAATGATTTTCCTGTTATTATTTTAAAATATAAATACTGTTTGATAGCATATCCATTAAAAATGAAATATATTCATATATAAAGAAAAAGTAAAATAAGAATGGGCCAGAATTCCCTTTTCTTCTTTGAAATGTTGGTGTGGAATCTACTACTGCTTCTCATCTGGCCTCTCGGTCAAGACCTGAATGTGCTAGGCCTGGCTTATGGGCCTGTCTCTGGGTCCCCAAAGATCAATCCCTGAGCATGCCAGGGAGAGGAGTGCTGGTCCTGAGTTGTCTATGGGGTGTTTCTAGCAGGTTTGGTGATCTCTGTGGTTATTTCTGACCTGCTGTCTTCACCTCTTCCTAACAGTGTGTACTGAGTTAGGGCCCCCAGCTTACTCTCAGTATGGTAGGTGGTACTTGTGAGTGTGAATCAGCCACACCCTGTTTGCTTGAGTTGGAAGATGCTATGATGAGCTATATCATTTTCCTCCCTGTCATTGGTTCATGTTTGTGTGATAGAGCCAACAGCCGTGATGTTTGTTTGTGTCCATGGTAGACACTGGTCCCCCAAGTGGAGTACTTGAGTTCCCCAAGCTTTAGGAGAAACTTTGTAGCTTCTAGGGGATTTCTTGATCTCCACCACCATTGAGATGGGGGAGGAGCAAGGCAGTTCATGGCTAGGTTGTGGAAGCCTGAAAGGCTTTGCCAAGCCTCAGAAGGACTCAGAAGTTGCTTTTCTGGCCACTGGGGGGAGCCTCTGTAAAATCCTTTATACTTGTTGAAATGCAAATGATCAAACCACTTTCGGAAAGAAATGTGACTGTTTTGTATGATGTTTGCATACCCACAATTGCCATATGACTCAGGTATTCTAAGTATTTATCAAGAAAATGAAAACATATAACTGCCCAAAGATCTGTACATAGGCATTTAGAGCACCTTTATTTATAATTGCTAAAATGTATAAATAATCCAAATGACCATCAGACTGAATGCATAAACAACTTGTTATGTATCTCTAAAATTGAGTTTTATTGCACTACTTAGCAATAAAAACTAATGTACTACTAATAACCACAGCATGGGTGAACACTGAGTGAAAGGAGTCATATATAAAAGAGCACATGCCATATGATTCCATATATATGAAGTTCCAGAACAGGTTATTCTAACCTATAGTGAGAGAATGCAGGTCATTAGTTGTCTTGAGCCATGCGGTTTGTTGACATGGAAGAGGGCGTTGGAAACATTCTTTATCTCAGGTGTGGAAATGGTGAAATGAATGTATATATTAGTTGCAACTCATGTAACTGTATACCTAAAATGGGTACATTTTGTGGAATATAAAGCTCAGTAAAATTAATATTAAAAAGTAAAAGTGAGAAAATAGATGAAACATTTGAGGTAAAGTTGATAGAAGTTTGTTTAGCTTAAAGGTGGGGGTGGTATCCTCCAGGGCACACAGGAAGTTTTGAGAGGGAGGAAACGAGGAATTCACTCTCATTTCAGTGACATTTTTGAGGATTGTAATCATCGAGAATATAAAATAAAAGCATCTGATTTGTTCTTAAAATTTTTATTTGGACTCTCACCCACTTATTTACTAAGTAGAATATGTCCTCTTATTTTCCTATTATCTATATTCACATCTATTGCCATAGCTGTAGCTATTTCTGTGTATCTATATCTGTGTCTATATATAACCGTATCTATCTTACCTCTGTGTATTTGTATATATAACATATGTAAATATATAGCACATGAAAATTACAAGGTATGAATTTTGAAAATGTTTTTATTTTCATGTACTCTCTCACAGAAACATTCACATGTTGCACTATTGAAAAGAACTCTGGAAATACAAGTCATTATGGATAAAGGTTTGGTATGTGTTATTGATATATTTCATTATTATATCTTTGTTATATGTTTAAATTCAGGGAAAAATAAAAAAGAAATTTCTATTGTTTTCAATGCAGGCATATTTTACTCTGTTCAAAATGTATGTCTCAGTAAAACAGGTCATTAAGAAATGTTGCCAAATGCCTTTCCATTGACATAGGGGGAGCAATATTTATGTATTAATTACCAAATCAGTATAGAAGACTAGCAATAATGTATAACTTTGTGTGGAAGAGTTCTAGTACACTGTAATCTACTGGATGATAACTCGAGGCAGATAATTCTGGATCCACCTCAAATCTTGGTGGAACTCTTTTCCTAAATATGTTTCCACTTACAAACTAGTTATTTCATTTGTTAATCAACTGGAGATCTTTGTCATTAAATATTACATTTAATAAAGTTACTATATGATTCATAATTGGTTGGGTTCTCTGGTGGAAGTTCTGTATTTTAAAGATGGGAAGAATCATTCATAAGAACATTTGTTTTTCTGTGGAAATTTTTGTTGATACACTCAGTTTTAGTAAAGCCTTATTGACAGTTAAACTGTTTTATTCATTATCACTGATATTTTTACATAAAGTCTCTTAATGATTGTCATGTTCTAGATTTTGTTCATAAAAGGAAATACTTGTGTCATTGAATAATTTTTATAAAAGTAACAGGAAAGTATAGATCAACAAAACAAGAAAAAATGTTATTACATATAGATAAATTATATGCACAAATTCCTGTTTTTTAGAGTTATATATACACATATATAGCTATATGTATATATTCATAAACCTTTGTTGTATGTATCCTATTTTATAAACCATTTTATAATATTTTCCCTCATTCTCAAGAAATATACCACATCTATTTAATTGCAAAGTTTCTATAGTATCTGTTTCATGTAATTTAATGTATTTTACTAGCAAATTCCCTCTAGGGGCATTTAGATTTTATTATTGTTGTTATTACATGAGGAATATTTGGCCTAAAACTAGGATCATAAGCACTGGTGTTGTGCTCTGTCACAGCTACCCCCAGGAGGTTGCTAAAATTAAATCCAGAGAGCCTCCTTGCCTCTCCCCACGTAACTATTAAATATATACCTTCTTACCATTTCAATAACAAGGAAGACATTTTCAATGAAAAAGCCATCATGCAAAAATAACCATAGAGAGTTTGTTATAATATCCTATGAGTAGTACCCTCCTTCCTTATATTTTCAAGCTATGTATCTTTAGTTTTAAATATGACACTGGTAAAAGGATATTTAGGGTCTTCTCTCTCTCTCTCTCTCTCTCTCTCTCACAACAGGTTAATCCTTCCCTTTTCAGTCGAACATTTATTTGATTTGTGTTTACCAAAAGTATGGATAACTGTATATGCAGGTTAATTACTACTTTGTTATTACTGTTCTTTTTCCCTATCAATTATTTGTTCCTTTGTTCATATTTTTCTACCCTTGCATTATTCGTTATTTTTAGGACTTATTTTTATCTTTTATATTGACTTTTTTTTTTTTTTTTTTTTTTTGCTCTCTTTTTTCCAGACATCCAACCCAGTGAGTGGTTTTTCTTTAGTGGTTACAATTAGTACTCTCAATTTACCATGAAGTAGAATTAATGTTATGCCACTTTATATATAATATAGGGGCTACAAAACATTAAAATTTCATTTAACCCCAATCAGCCATTGTGAATTTTTGTAATATATTTTCCTTCTCCATGTGTTATAGACTGTAAAGTTAATTATTTTAATTGAGTACTCAGTTGTTATTTAAAGAAATTAAGCAAAGGAAAAACATATTTCATTTTTCTACATATAATTCCCATTTCCAAACCTCTTAATTCCTTCTTACAGGTCTGTTTATGATAATTCTCTTCAGACTATTGAATTCTCTTTAACTTTTCTTCATATGAAATTATCTTTACTTGTCTTCACTCTTTAAACATTTTACTTAGAAATAATTTCAAACTTTAAGAAAAGTTGTAAGAATAAGAATGATACAAACAACACCTCTATTCTCTTTACCCACATTTATTGTTAACATTGCATCTCATTATCATTTGTGCTCTCTCCATATGAAAGAAAGTAGTAAATTGCATCAAGAAGCTTTACTCTTAAATATTCCTGTGTATTTACTAGAAGAAGAGCATTATCCTATATAATCACAGTAGACTTATCCATCTCAGTAACAGTAATATCATTGACATACTCTTATCAAATCTATCATTTAATTGCATTTTGGTCAGATAATGCAATCTAAGTGGCATTATACTTTATATTTAAACAATTGTTTTATGGCCTAATATGTGTCAATTTCTATAAACATTTCATATATGTCTGAAAAATATATATATTATCTGATTGTCATCTATAAGCTTCCATGTGTGTGCATTATATCTAGCATTTTCTTGGGCCTTTTAAATCTTAGATATTACCATTTATTGGCCTCTGAGTAAAAAAACTTGTATGTCTTTACTGTTAATTTGTCTGCTTGATCTACTAATTATTAAGAGAATTGTGTACCAGTATCTCACTATAATAGTAAGGTTTTATTTATAATTTTATTAAATTTTATTTTATATATTTTGTAGCCATGTTATTAGTTATAAGCAAGTTTATAAAGTTTACATCTTTTCTGATGAATTGAAATTTTTATCAATATATTGTGAAAATAATGTGTATTTTTGCCTTTAAGTCTTATTCTTAAGTATAATTATTCATATAACTATCAATATAACTACTACATTAATTAATATAACTATTATATAACATAACATATACGTTTTTGTCCAGTATTTTCCTAATCCTTTGACTCTTTTTTGGCATAAATTTGAGTAGTACACATGCAGTTTTGCTCCATGGATATATTGCAGAATAGTGAAGTATGGGCTTTTAGTGGAACCATTACTATGTGTTCCACTAAAGGTACCTGAATACCTTTAGTGAATACCTGAATAATGTACATTATACCCATTAAGTAACTTCTCATACCTCACCCCTGCTCCCAATTTACTGCCCATCCTAGTTTCCAATGTCTATAATTCCACACTCTTTGTCCATATATACATGCTATTAAGCTCCTACTTGTGAGTCAGAGTATGCAGTATTTGACTTTCTGTTTCTGAGTCATTTCACTTAAGGTAATGACCTCCAGTTCCATCCATGTTGCTGAAAAAGACATAATTTCATTTTTCATTGCTGAATTGTATTCCATAATATGTATATATACCACATTATATCCAGTCATCCATTGATAGACACTTAGGTTGATTCTATATGTTTGCTATTATGAATAGTGCTATGATAAACATATGAGTGCAGGTCTGTCTCATATATAATGTTTTCTTTCCCTTTGGGTAAATATCCAGTAGTGGAATTGCTGGATACAATGGTAGTTCTATTTTCACTTCTTTGCGAAAACTCCATACTGTTTTCCATAGAAGTTATTTGTACCGATTTCCATTCCCGCCAACAGTTCATAAGCATTCCCTTTTTGTCTGCAATTTCACCGTCATTGACTTAATAGCAGGCATTCTGACTGGTATAAGATAATATCTCATGTGGTGGTGATTTGCATTCTTTGAGGATTAGTGAGACTGAACGTTTGTTGATATGCTGGTTTTCCATTTGCATATCTTCTTTTGAAAAATGTCTATACATGTCATTTGTCCACACTTTAATGGGGCTATTTGGGGATATTTTTGTTGATTTGTTTGAATTCCTTATAAAATCTGAGTATCAATTCTGAATTTCAGTACCTTGTCAGATACACAGTTTTCAAATATTTTCATCCATTCTGCAGGGTGTCTGTTCACTCTGTTGATTTTTTTTTCTGTGCAGAAGTTTTTTAGTTTAATTAGTTCCATTTGCCTATTTTGTTTTCATATGCTTTTGAGGTCTTAGTCATGAATTCTTTTCCTAAAACTATGGACAGAAGAGCTTTCCCTAGGATTTCTTCTAATATTCTTACAGTTTCAAAAACTATATTTAAGTCTTTAACCCATCTTGAGTTGATTGATTTTTGTATATCTTGAGATATAGAGGTCCAATTTCATTCTTTTCCATATGGCAATCCAATTTTCACAGCACCACACCTGGCCAGGTGAGGAGACTCAGCCTGTAATCGTATCACTTGGATGGTCAAGGTGGAAGGATCGCTTGAGGCCAATGGTTCAAGAACAGCCTGAGCAACATAGTGAGACCTCATCTCTATAAAAAAGAGAAAAAAAAATAGCTGGGCATCATGTCATACACCTGTAGACCTAGCCACTCAGGAGGCTGAGGCAGGGGTACCATTCAGGCCCAGGAGTTACAGGTTGCAGTCAGCTATCATGACGCCACTGCACTCTAGTATGGGCAACAGAATGAGACCCTATCTCAAAAAGAAAAAAAAGAAAAAGAAAAGTATCCTTTCCCTGTTGTATGTTTTTGTCAACGTTATCAAAGATCCGTTGGTTATAGATGTGTGGCTTTATTTATGGGTTCTCTATTCCTTTCCATTAACCTGTGTTTCTTTTTTTATGCCAGTATCATGCGTATAATTTGCAGTCAGGTAATGTGATCCCTCTACCTTTGTTCCTTTTGGTTAGGTGTGCTTTGGCTTTCTGGGTTTTTTGTTGTTTGGTTGGTTGGTTACATAAGACTTTTTTTTTTTAAGATTGTTTCTCTAATCCTATGAAAAATGACATTGGCATTTTGATAGGGAGTACACTGAATCTATAGATTGCTTGGGCTATTATGGTCATTATAACATTATTAATTCTTCTGATCTATGATCATGGATGTTTGTCCAATTGTTTGTGTCATCTACAGTTTCTTTTATCAGTGTTTTGTAGTTTTTCTTGGGGATTTCTTTCACTTCCTTGGTTAAATATATTTCTAGGTATTCTAATTTTTGTGGCTATCATAAAATGATTCTGATTTCTTAATTTGATTCTCAGATTGATGGTTACTGGTGTATTAATATGATTTTTGTACATTGATTTTTGCATCCTGAAACTACTGAACTAACTTATGAAAACTTCATTGATTTTATATCCTGAAACTTTACTGAATTCTCTTACCAAATCTAAGAGTTTTTTTGAGGAGTCTTTGGTATTTTTAGGTTTAAGATCATATTGGCAGTGAACAAAGATAACTTGACTTTCTCTCTTCCAATTTGGATGCCTTTCATTTCCTTCTCTTTCCTGATTGCTCTGGCCAGTCTTCTATTAAAATGTTGAATAGGAGTGGTGAAAGTGGATGTCATCGTATGATTCCAGATCTTAGGGGGATTGCTTTCAACATTCCCTCATTAGTATGGTGTTGGCTGTGAATTTGTTGTATATGGCCTTTATTATTTTCAGCTACATTCCTTCTATGCCTAGTTTCTTGAGAGTTTGTATGATAAAAGAATACTAGATTTTATCAAATGCTTTTTCTGCATCTATTGAGTTGATCATATAGCTTTGTTCCTTAATTCTGATTATATGATGAATGATATTTATTGATTTACATATGTTGAAACATTTTTGCATTCCTGGAATAAAACCCACTTTATCATGCTGTATTATCTTTTTGATATGCTTTTGAATTCTGTTTCCTGGTATTTTGGGGAGGATTTTTGTATCTGTGTTCACCAGGGATGTTGGTCTATGGTTTACTTTTCCATTGTGTTCTTGTCTGGCTGTGATATGAGGGTGATACTGTCTTTGTTGAATGAATGAGGGAGGCTTCCTTCCTCCATTTTTGAAATCATTTCAAGAGGCTTGGCACTGGTTCTTCTTTGTACATTTGGTAGAATTTAGCTGTAACTCCTTCTGGTTCTGGGTTTTTCTTAATTGGGAGATGTTTTTATTACTGATTCAATCTCACTACTGGTTATTAGTCTGTTCAGGGTTTCCATTTCTTCCTGGTTGAATCTTGGGAAGTTGTACGTTTCCAGAAAGTTATTCATTTCCTCTTCTTTTCATATAAATGTTTATAGTAGTCTCTGATGATCTTTGGTATTTATGTGAAATCAATCGTAATGTCTCCTTTTCATTTCTGATTATGTTTATTTGAATTTTATTTCTCTTCTTGGCTAGTCTAGATACGTTTTTATCAATATTGTTTATATTTCTATTTTTTATTTAATTTTTTTTCAGCCCAAGTTTTTTTTTATTTCAGCATATAATGGGAGTAGAAAATTTTAGGTTATGTATATTTTCCTTGCCCCCCCATCCCCCTGAGTCAGAGCTTCAAGTGCGTCCATTCCCCAGACAGTGTGCATCACATTCATTATGTAGGTATATACCCATTCCCTCCCCCGACCACATCTGCCCGACACCTGATTAATGTTATTCCTAAATGTGCTCTTAGGTGATGATCAATGAAACCACTTTGATGGTGAGTACATGTGGTGCTTATTTTTCCATTCTTGGGACACTTCATTTAGTAGAATGGGTTCCAACTCTAACCAGGAGAACATAAGAGATTCTATATCCCCATTATTTCTTATAACTGAGTAATACTCCATGGTATACATATACCACATTTTAATAATCCACTCATGTATTGATGAGCACTTGAGTTGCTTCCACATCTTTGCAGTTGTGAATTGTGCTGCTATAAACATTCGGGTGCAGGTGTCTTTTTTATAGAATGACTTTTGTTCTTTTGGGTAGGTGCCCAATAATGGAATTGCTGGATTGAATGGTAGGTCTATTTGAATCTGTTTAAGGTATCTCCATATTTCTTTCCACAGAGGTTGCACTAGTTTGCAGTCCCATCAGCAGTGTATGAGTGTTCCTGTCTCTCCGCATCCATGCCAACATTTATTGTTAGGGGACTTTTTGATAAAGGACATTCTCACTGGAGTTCAGTGATATCTCATTGTGGTTTTGATTTCCATTTCCCTAATGATTATAGATGTTCAGCATTTTTTCATATCTTTGTTAGCCATTAGTCTATGTTCTTTTCAAAAATTTCTGTTCATGTCCTTTGCCCACTTTTTGAGAGGGTTTTTTTGGTTTTCTTCTTGATGATTTTCCTGAATTCTATATAGATTCTAGTTATCAACCCTTTATAGGATGTGTAAAATGCGAATATTTTGTCCCATTCTGTAGTTTGTCTGTTTTCTCTCATGACAGTTTCCTTGGCTGTGCAGAAGCTTTTTAATTTGATCAGGTCTCATTTATTTATTTTTCTTGTTGCTGTGATTGCCTTTGGGGTCTTCATCATAAATTCTTTGCCTAAGCCAATGTCTATAAGAGTTTTTCCAACATTGTCTTCTAGAATTCTTATAGTTTCATGCCTTAGGTTTAAGTCTATGAAGCACCGTGAGTTGATTTTTGTGAGAGGTGAAAGGTGCAGATCCTGTTTCAGTCTTATAGATCTGGCTATCCAGTTTTCCCAGCAACATTTATTGAATAAGGATTCTTTTCCCCAGTGTATGTTTTTGTATGCTTTGTCAAAGATCAGATGGCTATATGAGGATGGTTTTAAATCTGGGTTCTCAGTTCTGTTTCATTGGTCTATGTCTCTGTTCTTATGCCAGTATCATGCCGTTTTAGTTACTATATCCTTGTAGTATAGCTTGAAGTCTGGTAAACTGATGCCTCCCATTTATGCTTTTTGCTTAAGATTGCTTTTGCTATAGAGTCTTCTCTGGGTCCATAAGAAGTGTAGAATTATTTTTTCTAGGTCTGTGAAAAACGATGTTGGTATTTTCATAGGGATTGCATTGAATCTATAGATCACTTTGGGTACTATAGACATTTTAACAATGTGGATTCTGCCGACCCACGAGCATGGTATGGTTTTCCACCTGTTTATATCCTCCGCTATTTCCTTCCTCAGTGTTTCATAGTTCTCCCTGTAGAGGCCTTTCACTTCCTTAGTTAAATATATTCCTAGGTATTTTACTTTCTTTGTTACTATTGTGAAGGGTATTGAGTCTTTGATTTGGTTCTCATTTTGACTGTTGTTGGCATATAGGAATGCCACTGATTTTTGTACATTGATTTCGTAAGCTGAGACTTTGCTGAATTTATCAGTTCCAGTAGTCTCATGGCAGAATCTTTGGGGTTTTCTAGATATAAGATCATATCATCAGCAAAGAGTGATAGTTTAACCTCTTCTGCTCCCATTTGGATGCCATTGATTTCTTTCTCTTGTCTGATTGTGCTGGCTAGGCCTTCCAGTACTATGTTGAATAGAAGCAGTGATAAGGGGCAACTTTGCATGGTTCCAGTTCTAAGTGAGAATGCTTTCAATTTTTCCCCATTCAGTATGATATTAGCTGTGGGTTTGTCATATATGGCTTGTATCATTTTTAGGTATATCTTGTCTATGCCTATTTTGTTAGGTGTTCCTATCATTAAAAGGTGTTGAATTTTATCAAATTCTTTTTCGATGTCTATTGAGGAACCTATATGCACACAAACTAGAAAATGTGGAGGATATGGACTAATTTTCAGAAACACACAGCCTCCCTAGGCTCAGTCAGGAAGAAATAGAATTCCTGAACAGACCAATATCAAGTACCAAAATTGAAACAGGAAGAAAAAGCCTTCCTAAAAAGAAAAGTCTCTGACCAGATGATTTCACACCCAAATTTTACCAGACCTACAAAGAAGAACCAGTGCCTATCCTGCAGAAATTATTCCACAACATCCGCAAATAAGGAATCCTCCCCAACACATTTTATGAAGCCAACATCACCCTTATACCAAAACCAGGAAAGGACGCAACCAAAAAAGAAACCTACAGACCAATATCCCTTATGAATATAGATGCAAAAATTCTCAAGAAACCCCAGCAAACCGAATTTAGGTGCTTATCAAAAAAATAATCCATCGCTACCAAGTGGGCTTCATCCCAGAGATTTAGCCATCATTCAACATATGCAAATCTATAAATGTAACTTACCACATAAATAGAAGCAAAAACAAAGATTTCTTTTTGGTTAGGGTCCATTCCTAGAGAATAACTGTGTTCCTTTGAGGGTATCATAACCTCTTGCTTATTCATACTTCCACACTATGATGCTAATTTCTTTGCATCTGGAGAAAAAGTAGCTGCTTCTCATTTTTAAATTTACTCTAATTGGACTGGGACTATTTTTTTTCTTGAGAGTATGACCATGATGTATGCTATGTAGGGCTCCTTGACTTTGCTTCTGAGTACATTCAATGGTAAAAATTCTGTATAATTTCCTTAGTTGTAAATTTATAATTTCCTTAATGAGTTGGCTTTCTCAAATGCTGATTGTAGAAGTGGCGTATTGGGGTGGTTAACAGGCTCCCGATCTCCCAAGAAGGTGGGATGGCATGAGCGCTGGTGGCAGCAGAGGTCACGGGAAGCTTATTTCTTTCCCAAGTACTTTTCACTTGTGTCAGCAGATTTTGGATTGGATTGTACAGGTTGAACTTCTGGCCAGTAGATGTCAACTACAGGTGACAGTCAACTGTGGTGGTAGGGGTAGGACGTATGCTTGATCTTTGTTAACCAGGAGAAGTACTCCCATGTCCCAAGCAATGGGCTGGGCCATGGAATGCTCAGTGGTGTGGGTCCTATGCTTAGCTTCAGAGACAGTGGGCATAGCTTGGTGTATCTGCACTGAGCACACCTGCAAGGGCCCCAAATAGTGGGCTCAAGCACCAGCTGTGATGAGTGTCTGGAGGCATTCCCAGGCATGGAGCAGAGCAACCACTACTGCACCAAGATCTGCACATGGGAAGGGAGAGATGGCTCTAACTCCTAGTCCATGTGAGCTGATGTGGAGCCCACCTCCCTCTCACTCTTGACATCTGGTGGAGCTCACTCCCCTGTCCTAAGGGAGTAAGTTGGGACACTCAGTAAAGTTGCATGCAATTTGTCTGTCATCCACAGAGATATTCCATGCCACCTAATTTGCTGCCTGGGCAAAACCTTGCCTCTCTGGCAAATCTCTTCCCACCCAAGTCCCATGAAGGAGCGAGAGCCCAATTCCAGTGCCCATGGCTGGAGCACAGATCACACTCTCCTCTCAGTTCTGGCTGTGGGGGCCCCTCACCTACTCCAGACCCAGCACTCCAATCCTTAGGCTAAGACACTCTAATGCCGGTGACTGCCACCATTGCTAGGTCACAGAATCCCACTCAGCTTGGTGTGAGCTAGGATTGAGAATTGTGTCCTCCTGTTGGGTCCCTGGTCTGGGAAAATGCCTGGGGCTCTTCCCAGTGCCTTCCCTTTCTCAGTCTCCCAGTCTCTCCCTATGTTAAATTTGGGGATTGGGAGAGACAAAGTGTCCCCTTGTGGCCTGGGTTGTGTGGTTCCCAAATGGAAAGGTGGATCACAGAGGGACCCTCTCCCCACTCTCCCATATTAGGGCTTCACCCACAGCTCTCCATAGGACCCCACCATGCAGGCTCCCTGCCCACCTTCTCTTGCCCAGTATACGAAGTTTACTTTCACTTTCTGCTAAATTTCCTTGTTCTTCTTGGATAAATGTTCAGAGTGTGAATCTCTAAGCACTATTTTTTGTCTTTTAAGTGGGTGAGGCATGTTGGAAAAGCCTCTACTCTGCCTTCTCGGAAAAAATAACTCTCTGATTCTTAATGTTTCTTTGTCCTTTTGTTTTAGGGGGCTTTATTTTAATTTGCATATACTGGTTTTTTTCTGTCTTTGTCATTTAACTTGCATTTGATCTGCTGATATTTTGTGATTACTGACAAATTTGGATTCACTTCCATCATCATATTCTTGTGGGTTTTCTATTTTCTTGCTTTTTATATGCTTAGCCTTGTAAAGAAACACCTTCTTTCATGTCACATGTGTTCCATTATTTCAATGTGCATTGTGGTTAATTGGGGAAAGTTACATACAGAGAGGTAGAAAAGAGCATTTCTGTCTCTACTTGATATGGACTCAAAGAATCA
This sequence comes from Eulemur rufifrons, assembly GCF_041146395.1. NCBI lineage: Eukaryota > Metazoa > Chordata > Mammalia > Primates > Lemuridae > Eulemur > Eulemur rufifrons. The sequence continues at coordinate 23,416,438 of NC_090994.1, read as the reverse complement.
GGAGAATAACATTTTATTTTCTGTCAAGAGTCTTCTGCAGACTTGATAGAGATTACTGAGGTTCCCAAGCTATCAATTTTTCTTGAAGGTTTTATTTATTTTGATTTCAGAATATTACAGGGTTACAACTGTTTAGATTACATGTATTGCCTTTGCCCCACCCGAGTCAGAGGTACAAGTGTGCCTATCTCCCAGACAGTGCACACTGCACCCATTAGGTGTGAATATGCCCATCCCTGCCTCCCCCCTCCCTTCTTCCTGAAACCCAGTGAATGTTACTACCATATGTGTGCATAGTGTTGATCAATTAATGCCAATTTGATGGTGAGTATCATTTTTTTCAGCAAACACTTAGAAATATGTGGGCACACAATTATTAATATTTCAAAGATAATATTATGATTTTATACTGTTGGATGAGGATATATTCTTGAAATTGTTCGCTATGACAATACTCAGGCTTCTGTGTTTAGAAAGTACATTGTTTATGAGGATATATAGTCATGTTTCTCATAGGAGTGAAGACAAATGTTGGAAGCATGCAACAGTAGACAAAACAGCTCAGTAGTCTGATTAGAGACTGCAGTCCTGGCTCTTGTCCTTAATGATTATGCACTCTTAGAACCTTCACTTCTTGAATTTTAATGTCTATATATAAAGAAGATAATCACAATTGTCTCATTTTAATATTATTGATTAATATATAAAGTCCCTAGGCTTATGCCTAAAACTTAGTAAGCACTTGATAAATCTTAATTCTACTTTTGCCCCTTCACTTTAGCACTGCATTATTTCAACACTTTATATTTAAATCCACTTACAATGTGGTAGTTTGGTCAGTTTTACTAGCGATTAAGATACAAAATTTGTCTTTCAGTTTGATTATATGGGCTCTGATGTGGCAGTTGCAGCTGAGAAAGTTATCCGTATCTTTGGTCACATCAATGCTGTAAGTGTGTATGTTTAATATTTCAATAAGAAGCATCTCTATTAATGCAGTAACATTATGTATATTGTTGTACATAAATAGAATTTTCATGTTTGTAAAAAGTGTAACCCTACCAACTAGTTTGATCCACCAATGGATTCATTCCAAAAAGTAGTAAATTGAATATATCAGCCTAATGTAAAAAGATGTAGTGTTATATTTATGGTTACTCAAGACAGTACATTGAATATTTTCTGTTTTCAGATGTTTTCCCAGCTTAAAATTACTATTATGCTATCTTCTTTGGAGCTCTGGTCACACCGAAATGAGATTTCAACTAATGGAAGTGCTGATGACATATTGCAAAGATTTTTGTCATGGAAACAAAAGTTTTCATTTCAAAGGTCCCATAATATGACATATTTATTAATGTAAGCACTTTATTCATAATTATAGAGGGTTTATCAAATTATTTAATATATTCACTATCAAAATTATACACAACATTATGTATAATGATAAGATATGTTCAATTGAATGATTATGTGAATACCGTGTTGACAAAATGTACAATCTAAAAATTCAATAACCATGTAGGACAATACATAAGTCATAGTACAACACTGTCCTCAGAGTGGATCATTTACTTATGCAAATGTAATATGTGGAAAAATGAAAGCCTTGGGATAAATATGGGGCCACCATGATTGTAAAGATCCTCTCAAAGTAAATAATTGAAACCATCTTTTAACATTACACAAAATGCAAATTAGTTAACAGAATGCAAAATTTCACACAGTGTTGGTTACACCACAAAACGTTAAAGTACTAAATCACCGAAATGGACCAATTTACTATCCCTTGGGTTACCTTCTGATGTTTCAATGCTTACCTAAGCTGTAGCTATTCTACTACTTGTTCTGTATCTTTTAAGAGTTTTTATAGAGATTTTTGTTTTACAAATTTGATTAATCTAAATGTAAAAACCAAAAGCACAATTCTAAAGATCTTAAGCCATATGGGATAAATTGATAAATCTATGGTGTTTCCTGTGGAATCTAAGGTTAGGTTTGGAGATTCAGAAGCAACATTAATGAAAAACTAAAATATGTCAGGACATGTTCTACATCCTGTCTTACTTTTTCTTGCTGAATCTACTGCATATCTTCTCTCTGTCAGTTCCTATTCTCCAGTCTAATACTTTTATAAACTTTGGGGTCTGACTTTTAGATTTTAGAGTTATATACAGCCAGTCAGGACAATAGCAATGATTAATTTTTGGAATGTCATGGTACTGCTTGGTTTTGGGCTGTATATTATGTAACGTTAAATAACCTTTAGACCTTAACTTTTGAGAAACTGTGGGAGGTAATACAAAGAGAAGTGATTGAAAGTATAAGGAATGATGTGCAATTTTCATATTTTAGAGACAGTATAGCTTACTTGTGGTACTAATTTATAAAAAGTCAATAAGTTATTAATTATTTAATATGTGTTTATTCACATAAAAAAATTTTATTTAGTTATGTGGACCATCCTAATTATGTAGGAGCAACATATCATGGAATGGCGTGCAATCCAAAGTTTGCTGCAGGAATTGCTTTGGTATGTGTTTTGTTCCCATCTCCTCAGTAATAATGTCAAGTTTTAAAAGTTAATATCCATTTAAAGGAATGAAAGTACATATTTTAAAAAAAAAAATTTTTTTTTTTTGAGACAGAGTCTCGCCTTGTTGCCCGGGCTAGAGTGAGTGCCATGGCATCAGCCTAGCTCACAGCAACCTCAAACTCCTGGGCTCAAGCAATCCTCTTGGCTCAGCCTCCCGAGTAGCTGGGACTACAGGCATGCGCCACCATGCCCGGCTAATTTTTTTCTATATATATTTTTTAGTTGGCCAGATAATTTCTTTCTATTTTTAGTAGAAACGGGGTCTCACTCTTGCTCAGGCTGGTCTCGAACTCCTGAGCTCAAACAATCTGCCCACCTCGGCCTCCCAGAGTGCTAGGATTACAAGCGTGAGCCACCGCGCCCGGCCTGAAAGTACATATTTTTAGATGTTGAAACTCAGATATTATCATTTTAAAAGAGTTTGTATGGTGATAAAAAGAACATACCATAAAATCTATCATGTTAATTCTTTTTAAGTCTACACCTTAGTAGTGTTGAGTATATTTATATTGCTTTGGAAGAAATCTCAAGAATTTTTCAGCTTTAAAAACTGAAGCTATATACCTATTAAACAACTCCCATTTTTCCTCTTTCCCCAGTCTCTGGTAGCAATCATTTTACTATCTTTTTGTATAGATTTGATAACTTTAGCTTCCTCATATAAGTGGAATCATGTGGTATTAGTCTTTTTGTGACTGGTTTACTTCCCTTAACATGACATTTCTCTATGTTGTAGTATGTGATAAGATTTCCTTCATTTTAAAGGCTGAGTAATACTCCATTGTGTGTATATACTGAATTTTCTTTATCTATTCTTCTGTTGATGGACACAAGTTATTTCATAACTTGGCTATTGTGAACAAAGCTGCAAACATAGGAGTGCAGATGTTTCTTTGAGATTCTGATTTCAATTCTTTGCATATATACCCAGGAGTGGGATTTATGGTAGTTGTATTTTTAATTTTTGGAGAAACCACCATACTGATTTTCATAGCAGTTGCACCATTTTATAATCCCACCAACACTTCACAACTTATTTCTTATTCAACACACCATCGTAAACACTGGTTATTTTCTGGATTTACTTTTTTTTTAATAGAAGCCATCATAATGGGTGTGAAGTGATATCTCACCATGGTTTTGATTTGCATTTCTATAATGATCAGTGATGTTGAGCATCTTTTTATATGTTTGATGGCCTTTTGTATGTATATTTGGAGATATGTCTATTCAGGGTCTTTCCATATTTTTAATTGGGTTGATTTTTTGCCATTGAGTTGTATGTGTAGCTTATGTTATGGATATTAACCACTTATCAAATATATAATTTTCAATTATTTTCCATCTCCATTGTATGTATTATGTTTTTTGAAGTACAAAACATTGTTCTTTGTTTTTGTTTTTAAGATTAATGTAGTTTCATTTGCATATTTTTGCTTTTGATACCAGTGCTTTTCAAAACATATCCAAGAAATCATGGTCAAATCAATGTCATGAACCCTTTCCCCTGTTTTCTTCTAGAAGTTTTATAATTTTGGTCCTTATGTTTAGGTCTTTAATGCATTTTGAGTTAATTTCTTTACATGGTTTAAGACAAGGGTCCAACTTTATTCTTTCAAATCTAAATATCCAGTTTTCCCAATACCATTTGTTGAAGAATCTGTCCATTCTTCTTGTGTGATTTTGACACTCTTGTATATCATTTTGTCATGTGTGCGAAGGTTTCTTTCTAGGCTCTGTATTCTATTCCATTGACCTCTGTCTTATGCCAGTACCACACTGTGATGATCACTGTAGCTTTGTAGTATGATTTAAAATAATTTTACTTCTTCATTTCCAAATTTGAGGCATTTTACCTGTTTTATTTCTTCATTACTCTGACTAGGTTTTCCAATATTACATTGAATAGGAATGGCGAGATTGGGCACCTTGCTTTTTAGTTACTGATCAGGAACTCTGAGTCCTTCAATTTTGTTGTTGTTCAAAATTGTTGTGGTTATTAGGGATCCCTTAAATCTCCATATGTATTTTGGCATGATTTTTATTCCTATTTACATACACACACACACACGGGCACACAAAAGCTGTTGGGATTATTGTAGAGCTGTGTTAAATCTTTATTCTTTTCAGTAGTAATAATATCATACTAATATTAAGTCTTTCTATCCATATACATGGGATGCCTTTCCACTTATTTGCATTTTCTATAATTTCTTTTAGCAATGTTTTGCAGTTGTCAATGTACATGTTATTTACCTCCTTGATTAGATTTATTCTTTAGCATACTGGTATTTTTGATAATATTACTGGTATTGTTTTCTTTTTTGGATTCTTTGTTGTTTTGTTTAGAAACAATAGCTTTTTGCATATCGAGTTTGCATCCTACAATTTTGATGAATTTGTTTATTAGTTATAAACATTTCTTTCATGTGGAATCTTTATGGTTGACTACAAATAATGTCATGCCATTGGCAAACAGAAAAAAATTTACTTCTTTATTTCCAATTTTGATGCATTTTACATGTTTTATTGCTTAATTACTCTGGCTGGATTTTCCAATATTATGTTGAATAGACATGGTGAGATTGAGCACCCTATTTTGTTTCTGATGTTAGAAGAAAAGTTTTCAGGATTTTACTTTTGAATATGTTAGTTGTGGGCTTTTCATATATGTCCTTTATTATGCTGAGGTAGTTTTCTTCTCTTCCTAGCTTGTGACTGTTTTTATCATAAAAGTGTGTTAAATCATGTGAAATCCATTTTCTTCAACAATTGAGATGATCATGTGATTTTCCTCCTTCATTATGTTTAAATGCTATACTACACTGATTGATTTGCATCTGTTGAGCCATCCTTTAATCCCAAAGTGAATCCCACTTTGGCACATAGTATTTTGAATGTGCTATTGAATCTAATTCAGTAGTATTTTCTTGGAGATTTTTGCATCAGTATTTATTAGGGATATTGGTCTCTAGTTTTATTGTTGAATCTTTTCTGACTGTAGTATCAAGGTGGTTCTGGCCTTAGAGAATGAGTTTAGGAGTATTTCCTTTTCTTAATTCTTAGAAAGAGTTTGAGAATTATAGGTGATCTTTATTTTTTACATGCTTCTTAGCAATCTCCATTGTAAAAATATGATCCTAGACTTTTCTTTATGAGGGTTTTTGGATTACTGCATCAATCTCCTTACTAGTTATTGGTCTTTTAGATTTTCTGTTTTTTCATGATTCAATCTTGGGAGTTTGTGTGTTTCTAGGTATTTATCCATTTCCTTTAGTTTATCCAATTTGTTGGCTTACAATTTTTCCTAAGATTGCCTTTTAAGACTTTTATATTTTTGTGGCATCAGATCTAAAGTCCTGTTTCATTTCTCATTTTAGTTATTTCAATGTTTTCTTTTTTTCTTAAACTAGCTGTTTGCCAATATTTTGATCATATAAAAAGAAATCCAAATGTCTGTTTATTGAATTTTTAATTTTTTTCTAGTTTTATTTCATTTGTCTCTGCTTTAATCTTTATCATTTTTTTTCTGCTTGCTTGGATTTAGTTTGTTCATCTTAGTTCTTTGAGGTGTAAATCTAGGTTATTGATTTTAGTTCTTTTTTCTTTTGTAATATATGTGTTTACAGCTATTAACTTCCCTCTTAGCACTGTTTTTACTTAATCCAATAACTTTTGGTATGTTGTAGTTCATTTTAATGTGTCTGAAGGCATTTTCCAACTTCCCTTATGACTTCTTTGACTCATTGGCCATTTAAGAGTATATTGTTTGATTCTCATGTATTTCTTTGTGGATTTACAAGTTTTCCTTCTCCCATTGCATTGGAATTGGAAAATATATTCTTCATAATTTCAATATTTTTTAAACTGTTAAGACTTCTTTTGTGGCCTAAGAGGTGGTCTGTGCTTTATAATGTTCCATACGCAATTGACAAGAACATGTATTCTGATGTTGTTGGGTGGAGTGTTCTGTATGTAAGGTCCAATTGGTTTATACTGATGATCAGTTCCTTTACCTACTTATATATCTTGTATGTTCTTTCCATTTTTAAAAGTGGGGTATTGAAGTCTCCTATTATTATAATATTGCCATTTCTCCTTTCAATTATTTCAAAGTTTGCTTCATATATTTAGGAGCTCTGATGTTCAGTGTATAAATACTTATAAATATTATATCCACTTGGCAAAGTAACCATTTGATCTGTAAAATAGTGTCCTTTTTTGTCTCTTGTAACAGTTTTTGACTTAAAGTATATTTTGTCTGATATTAATATAGCTACTTTTGTACCATTTTGGTTACTGTATGCATGCAGTATATTTTACAATCCTTTCCCTTTGAGTTAATAATGCATTCTTAGATTTAAAGTAATTTTCTTGTATACAGCACATAGTTAGTTCTTATTTTTTGATCCAATCAGTTAATCTATTTTGCATGGGAGTTTATTCCATATTCATTTAAGTTACTACTGAAAGGAAATAACTTATTGCTGGTATTTTTCATCTTTTCTGTGTATTTTAGTTTTTTATGGTCTCTGTGTGACTGCCTCCCTTGGTGTTTTATTGATTTTTTTGTGTGTGACATACTTTGAATACCTTCTCTTTTTCTTTTCTATATATTGTATAGATATTTTCTTTGTTTTTACCATTACAATTATATAAAGCATCTTAAAGTTATAACAGTCTATTTTAAACTGGACTTCAAATACATTTTTAAAAAAACTCTCTACTTCTATACATATCAACCTATGTTTTATGTTACTGGTGTCATAAATTGCATCTTTGTATGTGGTATGCCCATTATATAGACTTCTAGGTTTTCTTTTTGTCTTTTAAATTCTATACAAAAATTAAATGTGCATTTGGGCACCACAGTTATGACCCCTTTTCCATGTAATTACGTTTATCAGAGAACTTAATAATTTTTGCATTGATTTGTGTTGCTGTCTACTGTCATTTCTATTCAACTTAAAGGAATTTTTAGCATTTCTCATACATTAGGTCTATTGGCGATGAAATCCCACAACTTGTGTTTATCTAGAAAATTCTTAACTTCTTCATCATTTTAATGTCTCTTTTGCAAAATACAAAATTATTGTGTGACAGTTTCTTTTAGCACTTTGGTATATCAACTCACTCCCTTCTGATCTACAAAATTTCTGCTAAGAAATCCATTGATAGTTTTATAGGAGCTCCCTTATATGTGACAAGTCACTTTTTTCTTGTTACTTTCAATATTTTCCATTTGTCTTTGATTTTTGATACTCCGATTGTAAGGTCTCACTATGAAATCCTCTTTGAGTTTTCCTATTTGGACCTCATTGAGCTTCTTGAATATTTGTCCAGTTTATTTCTCATATTTCCAAAGATTCTTTGCCATTATATCTTTTCAAAATGTTTTATTGTATATATTTAAGATATACAGCATGATTGTTTGTTATGCATATGTATAGCAAAATTGTTACTACAGCCATGCAAATTACCACATTCATCATTTCAAATAGTTATCCAATTTTTGTTTCTGGTAAAAGCACCTGTAATCTACTCTGTAAGCAAAAATCCAGAATGCAACACAAACTTTGTACATAAGATCTCTAGATTTATGTTCATCATACATATTTGCTACTTTGTGTCCTCTGACTTACATTTCCCCATTTCCTTCCACACACACCCTACACACATGATAACTACTGTCTTTTTTCTGTGTATTTTAATTTTTTATTCTTTATATTGCTTTTTCTTTTATTGCACATATATATGAGATCATGAAATATTTTTCTTTCTGAGTCTGGTTTATTAACTAACCACAGTGTATTCCAGGTTTATCTATGTCATGGAAAATGTCAGAATCTCCTTCTCTGTTAAGGGAAAATATTATTCCACGGACAGGGGTGTGTGTATCTGTGTGTCTCTGTGTGTGTGTATATACCAGTTTCTTTATCCATTCATTCATTGAAAGGCACTTCATTTATTTTCATTTCTTGGCTATTGTTAATAATGCTACAATGAACTTAGGAGTGAAGATACCTTTCTGAGGGGGTAATGTCATTTCCTTTGGGTATGTGTGCAGAAAATGGATTGAGTCATATGGTAATTCTGTTTTTAATTTCTTGAAGAATTGTCATACTGTTTCTTTACAATGGCAACACCAATCTACATTCTAACCAACAATGTGTAAGTGTTTTGTTTTCTTCATACCCTAGCCAACACTTGCTATCTCTTACGTTTTTGATAATAGCCATCCTAACAGATGAGAGGTAATATCATATTGTGGTTTTTATTTGCATTTCCCTTACAATTATTTATTTTAAACACCTTTCCATATACTCTTTGGCCGTTTTTATCTCTTCTTTGGAGAAATGTTTATTTAAGTTCTTTGGCCAGCTTTTAATCAGGCTATTTGTCTTCTTATTATTGAGTTGTTAGAGTTCGTATCTATTTTGGATATTAACCCAAATTAAATATATTGCTTGCAAATGTTTTCTCCCAAACCATATACTGACTTTCCGTTATCGACTTTGTCCTCTGCTGTTGAGATTTTCAGTCTGTTGTAGTTCCATTTTTTTCCTTTAATAGCATGAATTTTTATGCAATATCAAAAAAACCTTTGCCAAGGCTGATGAGAAGCAACTTTTCCCCTATGTTTTCTTCCAGGAGTTTTATAATTTGTGTCTAGGCATTTTATCCATTTTAACTTGATTGTTGTGCATGGCATAAAACAAAGATGCAATTTCAATCTTTTACATGTGGAAATTCATTTTCCTAGCATAGTTTATTGAAGAGGTCATACTTTCCCCATTGCGTTTTTCTTGGTGTTCTAGTCAAAATAAGTTTATTACATATTTGAATGTACATCTGGGCTCTCCATTCTGTTTCTTTGCTCCAAATGCCTATCTTATGCCAGTACCATACTGTGTTGATTACGGTAGCTTTGTGGTATAATTTTGAATTAGGAATTGTTATGCTTCTGACTTTGTTTATCTTTCTCAGAATTGCTTCAGCAATGTGGGGTTTCATTGGTTCCAAATTAACCTGAGAATTTTTTTCTATTTTGTGAAGAATAGTGTTGGAATTCTGATAATGGTTGCATTGAATTTGTATATTCCTTTGGGTAGTATGGGCGTTTTGACAATATTTATTTTTCTATTCCATGAACATGGGCTATATTTCCTTTTATTTATATCATTTTCAATTTCTTTCATCAATGTTTTATGGCCATGATATCTTTCATATTTACAGATAAATACAGATAAAAGTCCTTATTAAATTTGCTTCAAAATATTTTTAATTTTTTTGATTATATCATAAATGAGATTATTCTCTTGATTTCATTTCAATACAGGTTATTTTTGAAAATTTTTTCAGTTTTATGTACAGAAATACAGCAGATTTTTACATGTTGATTCTGTGGCTTGCAAATTTAATAAATTCATATATTATTTCTAGCATTTTTGTGTGTATAGTCTTTGCAGTTTTATACATATAGGATCATTTCATCTGCAAGCAAAGTAAATTTTACATCTTTCTTTCCATAGTGGCTGTCTTTTATTTCTATTTCATATCTGATTGCTCTTGCTAGTACTTCCAGTACTATGTTAAATAGTAGCAGTGAGATTGAGAATACTTGCCTTTTGCCAACTCTCAGAGGAAAAGGCTTTTCATTTTTATGCATTGATTATGATGTTTCCTGTGGAATGTTTATAAAAAAAATTTTTATTGAGAAAATTTTGTGTCTTTGGATTTGAATTTAAGGTGATACTACCTCATTAAATGTGTTTGGAAGTATTTCCTCTAGTTCTATTTTTTGAAAGAATTTAAAATGAGTAAATATTAATTCTTTGAATTTTTGGTAGAATTCTGCTATGAAGCTATCCAGTCCTGGGCTTTTGTTTTTGGGGGAAGTTTCTAATTACTACTTCACTCTCTCTATTGGTTATTGACTTTTCACAAGCTTTATATTTCTTCCTGATACAAACTTGATATGTTAATATATATTCTAGGAATCATCCATTACCTCAAGGTTATACAAATTGTTGACATATAATTTTTATGATAATTCCTTAAAATACCTTCTCTTTCTGAGGTATCTGTTGTCTCTACTTACATTTCTGAGATTATTTATTTGAGTCTTATCTCTCTATTTCTCAGTCTACCTGAGTGCTTTTTTATTTTTTCTTTGTCTTTTAATTTTTGTTCTATTTCAGCACATTATGGGGGTACAAATATTTAGGTTATGTATATTGCTCTTGCCCCACCCGCTTCAGAGCTTCAAGTGTGTCCATCCCCCAGACAGTGCACACTGTACCCATTAGGTGTGTATGCACCCATCCTCTCCTCCCCATTCCCATTTGACCAACACCTGATAAATGTTGTTACTATATGTGCACTTAAATGTTGATCACTTAATACCCCCATGGTGAGTACATGTGGGGTATTGTTTTTCCATTCCTGTCATACTTCATTTAGTAGAATGGGTCCCAGCTCTAGCCAGGATAATACAAAAGTGCTATATCACCATTGTTTTTGTGACTGAGTAGAACTCCATTGTATACATATGCCACATTTTATTAATCCACTCATGTATTGATGGGCACTTGGGTTGTTTCTACATCATTGCAATTGTGAATTGTGCTGCTATAAACATTTGGAAACAGATGTCTTTTTCATAGAATGTCTTTTGTTCTTTTGGGTAGCTGTCCAGTAATGGGATTGCTGGATCAAATGGTAGTTCTACTTGTAGCTCTTTGAGTTATGTCCACATTACTTTCCACAGAGGTTGTACTAGTTTGCAGTCCCACCAGCAGTGAGTGTTCCTATCTCTCCACATCCATGCCCAACATTTATTGTTTTGGGAATTTGGATAAAGGCCATTCTCACTGGAGACAAGTGATATCTCATTATGGTTTTGATTTGCATTTCCCTGATGATTAGAGATGTTGAACATTTTTTCATGTTTGTGGACCATTCATGTATGTTCTTTTGAAAAGATTCTGTTCATGTCCTTTGCCCACTTTTTGAAAGGGTTGTTTGATTTTTTCCTTGCTGATTTTCCTGAGTTCCATACATTCTAGTTATCATCACTGTATCAGATGTGTAACAAGCAAATATTTCCTTCCATTCTGTAGTGTTGTATGTTTGCTCAGATGATGGTTTCCTTGACTGTGCAGAAGCTTTTTAATTTGATCAGGTCTCATTTATTTATCTTTGTTGTTGCGGTGATTGCCTTTGGGGTCTTCTTCATAAATCATAAATTATTTGCCTAGGCCAATGTCTGTAAGAGTTTTTCCAACATTTTCTTCTAGAATTCTTACAGTTTCATGCCTTAGGTTTAAGTCTGTTATCCACCGTGAGTTGATTTTTTTGAGAGGAGAAAAGTGCGGATACTGTTTCAGTCTTCTATATGTGGCTATCCAATTTTCCTAGCACCATTTATTTGCTAAGGATTCTTTTCCCAACTGTGTGTTTTTGTCTGCTTTGTCAAAGATCAGATAGCTATGTGAGTATGGTTTTATATCTGGATTCTCCATTCTGTTTTATTGGTCTATGTCCCTGTTCTTGTGCCAATACCGTGCTGTTTTAGATACCATAGCCTTGTAGTATAGCTTCAAGTCTGGTAAACTGATGCCTCCCAATTTGTTCTTTTTGCTTAAGATTGCTTTTGCTATACGGGGTCTTCTCTGGTTCCATATGAAGTGTAGAATTATTTTTTCTAGATCTTTGAAAAATGATATTGGTATTTTCATAGGCATTGCATTGAATCTATAGATCACTTTGGGTAGTGTAGACATTTTAACAATGTTGATTCTGCTGACCCATGAGCATGGTACTGTTTTCCACCTGTTTATGTCCTATGCTATTTCCCTCCTCAGTGTTTCATAGTTCTTCCTGTAGAGGTCTTTCACCTCCTTAGTTAAATATATTCCTAGGTATTTTATTTTCTTTGTTGTTATTGTGAAGGGTTTGAGTCTTTGATTTGGTTCTCAGTTTGATTGTTGTTGGCATATAGGAATGCTACTGATTTCTGTACATTGATTTTGTAAGCTGAGACTTTGCTGAATTTGTTTATCAATTCCAGTAGTCTCGTGGCAGAATCTTTGGGGTTTTACTAGATATAAGATCATATCATCAGCAAAGAAAGACAGTTTGACTTCTTTGCCCCTATTTGGATGCCCTTGCTTTCCTTCTCTTGCCTGATTGCTCTGGCTAGGATTTCCAGCACTGTGTTGAATAGAAGTGGTAATAGAGGGCAACCTTGTGTGGTCCCAGTTCTAAGTGGAAGTGCTTTCAATTTTTCCCCATTCAGTGTGATGCTGGCTGTGGATTTGTCATATATGGTTTGTGTCACTTTAGGTAAGTCCCATATATGCCTATTTTGTTAAGCATTCTTATCATAAAAGGATGTTGAATTTTATCAAATGCTTTTTCTGTGTCTATTGAAAGGATCGTATGGTCTTTGTTTTTGCTTCTATTTATGTGGTGAATTACAGTTATAGATTTGTGTATGCTGAACCATCCTTGTATCTCTGGGATGAAGTCCACTTGCTAGTGATGGATTATTTTTTGATAAACACCTGAATTTAGTTTACTAGAATTTTGCTGAGAATTTTTGCATCTGTATTCATAGGGGGTATTGGTCTGTAGTTTTCTTTTTTGGTTGCATCCTTACCTGCTTTTGTTATCAGGATGATGTTGGCTTCATAAAAATGTGTTGGGGAGGATGCCTTCCTTCTCGATGTTGTGGAATAATTTCTGCAGGGTAGGCACCAATTCTTCTTTATAGGTCTGGAAAGATTCAGGTTTTAAGCCATCTGGTCCAGGAATTTCTTTTTAGGAAGGTTTTTTTATTGCTGCTTCAATTTCAATACTTGATATTGGTCTGTGCAGGAATTCTATTTCTTCCCGAGTGAGCCTAGGAAGGCTTTGTGTTTCTAAGAATTTGTCCATCTCCTCCACATTTTCCAGTTTATGTGCATAGAGGTTTTTATAGTATTCATAGATGATATTTTATATTTCCATGGTATCAGTTGTAACTTCTCTTTTTTCATTCCTGATGGAGCTTATTAGAGTCCTTTCTTTTCTTGTTTTCATTAATCTAGCAAGAGGTGTGTAAATTTTCTTTCAAAGAGCCATCTTTTTGTTTTAGTAATCTTCTGGATAGTTTTTTTTGTTATCAATTTTATTTTGTTCTGCTCTGATCTTCATATTTCTTTTCTTCTGCTCAGTGCCTTTTTTTTTGTTTGTTTATTGAAAATCTCATTTTTGTTGATTTTTCTGTTTTTTATTCTCTATTTGAATATTTCTGTTCTGATCGTTATTACTTCTTTCCTCTGCTAACACTGGGTTTTGTTTGTTCTTTTTCTGGTTCCTTGAGTCATAATGTTAGGAAAATTATTTAAGATCTTGTTTCTTTTTTAATGTAGGGGTTTATTGTTATAAACTTCCATGTTAATTGACTTTGTGACATCCAACATGTTTGGGATGCTGTGTTTTTATTGTCATTTATCTCACCATATCTTTTAGTTTTTCTTTTAATTTATTATTTGATCCATTGGCTGTTGAGGAGCATGTTACTACTTAATTCCACATATTTGTGTATTTTTCATGACATATCATTTTTGTGATGTCTAGTTTCATACTATTATGGTCAGAAATAATACTTGGTATGATTGAAATATTCTTATATTTGTTAACATTTGCTTTGTGGCCTAATATATGGTCCTTACTGGAGAATATTCAATGTGTGCTAGAGACAAATGTATATTCTGTTGTTGCTGGATGGAATGTACTGTATATGACTGTTAGGTTCATTTAGTCTAAAGTATAGCTCAAGTCCAATATTTCCTCATTTCTTTTCTGCCTAATCTGTCGATTGTTAAAAGTGGGATGTTGAAGCATCCCCTACTATTGTATGCTAGTTATTTCTCCCTCAATGTACATTAATATTTACTTTATACCTTTAGGTGCTCCAAGTTTGCATGCATATATATTTCTAATCATTATGCCCTCTTTTTATATTGACCCCTATTATTATATAATGACCTTCTTTGTCTCTTGTGAGAGGTTTTGACTTGAAGTCTATTTTTTATACTGCAAGTATAACTGTCTGCTCTCTTTTGATTACCATAACAATGGAATACATTTTTCCATTTCTTTGCTTTCTGTCTGTGTGTGTCCTTATAGGTGAAATGAGTATTTTGTATGCAGAATATAGTGGAGTCTTGTTGTCTTTAATGCATTGGGCCACTCTGTGCCTTTTTATTGGGTAATTTAATCCATTTACACTTAAAGTACTGATAGGTAATGACTAATTACTGCTATTTTCTTAATTATTTTCTGGTTATTTTGTGCATATTTTGTTTTTTTCTTCTCTTTTTCACTTCCTTTGTGATGAGTCATCTTTCTTTTCTTACTTCTGAGACTAGTCCTATGTCTTTCTTTGTTGACAGTTTGATTATAATGTGTGTCCATGAAAGTCTCTTTGGGCTTTTCCTAGATGGAGTTCATTGAGCTTCTTGAAACTCTCTGTCCCTTTTCTTCCTCAGATATCTAAAGTTTTGAATGTGATTTCTTCAAGTAATGTCTTTTCCCTTGATCTCACTCATCTCCTTTTGAAATTCTTACAATGCTTATGTTGATCTACTTGGAAAAGTCCCATAAGTATGTAGACTATCTTCATTTTCTTAATTTTTCTTTTTTTGGTACTAAGACTCAATTATTTGAAATGAGCTGTCTTCAAGTTCACTGAATCTCTCTTGCCTGATCAAGTGTGTTTTTAACCCTTGTAGTAAATTTTTCAGTTCATTTATTATATTTTGACTTCCAGAATCTGTTGTTTATTTTAGAGCTCCTATTTTCTTACTGATATATATTCATATAATTCCTTCCAGATTGTAAGGCTGTTTTATCATTTGAAAATCATTAATGCAACCCATCATATTAATGGAAAAATTATATGATCTTATCAATAGATGTAGAAAAACACTTTATCAAATTTAAGACCATTTATAACAATAACAAAGAAAAACCTCAGCAAAATGTAAATAAAATTAAATTAAATTAACATAACATAAAAAAACTCAGCAAGCCAGGAATAAAAGGAAACTTTCACAACTTGACAAGAACATATACAAAAAGTCTACATCAGACATGATGGTAAAAACTAAATAATTTCTCACTAAGATCAAGAACAAGTCAAGAATGTATCTTACTATTCCAATTAGCCATAATATTGGAGTCAAAACACTAACCATGCCAAATACATGTGACAATGTGTGCAATAGGACCTCTCATTCATTGTTGATAGAAATGCAAAATGGTACAGTCATTCTGGTCAGTTTTGCAATTTCTTATGATACACAACTTACTATCACCATAGGATCCAGAAAATTGTCTTTGGTGTTTACTCAAATGGGTTGAAAACTTACGTCCACACAAAACTTGCACATCATGCTTACAGAAGCTTTATTAATAATTGTCACAAACTGGAAGTTAGAAAGATGTCTTTTAATTGGTGAATGGATAAACAAACTTAGGTACTTACATACAATGGAATATTATTCAGTGATTGAAAATGTGAGCCATTTAAGCCACATGAAGATATGCAGGAGGTTCAAATGCATATTGGTATGTTAAAGAAGCCATCTGAAAAGACTACAAATTGTAAAATTCCAGTTATATGGCCTTCTGAAAAAGGCCAAACTGATAAACTCATTGGTTTCAAGGGAATTGTGTCTTATTGACCTAACTCTCCTCAAATTTTATTTTTTAAGACAAAAGAAATGCTATTCATAAGATACTACAGCAATCTTCCTTTAACAAAACAATTAATTTGATTCTCTTAGAACTATTTCTGAAGTCAAAACTAATTGGATCTATCTTGAAAGCTAATATAGTTACTACAATATACTTCTATGCAAAATGGTTTTTGAAATCTATAGGAAGTTATTTAAAAAATGTCACAAAAGCATATGATAGCATTAATCTTATTTTATGTCAATGCAATTTGGATTAAAAAATGCTATTACTCAAAAAGAATAACATATTTTATGTTTTATATATTTCTCAGAAAATAATTAACTTTGATATACCAGTTTCTTAAATTTGTATTTGAATTTAGGTAGTATAGCCAGAATTGCTTGACAAGATCAAAGTGGTGAAGAAATAACTTAGGCAACAATTCTGTTTTGTTTGTTTGTTTTTTATTTAGTATCCAAAGACAATAGCTTTAGAGGCATTTTCAGTTGTTATGGCACAGTTGCTTGGAATTAATCTCGGATTAACATATGATGACATCTATAATTGTTACTGTCCACAAATTACGTGCATAATGAATCCTACAGCAATGTAAGGTGTTATTTCTTATCAAATATATATCATCTTTTGGATAATGTTTGTTGTATCCCTTGATATATAATCTCTTGTAATATCACTTGAGTAAGAATATTTTTATTTAAATACATATGTGGTTATTTAAGACTTTACTAAAGAGATTGACTATAAGATGTTTTAGAAAATGTGTTTAATAGCTTTCTTTCAATGTTATAGTTTTGAAAGAAAGTGGATATTGATGGTGACATACCTGAGTTTAGTGGAGTTTTGTTAAGTTGTTGGAAAACTTTTCAGGGTTGTCAAGTAAGATGATTCTTAGATAGCAAGAGGGTTGAAAAGATAAACAGACCAGAAATAAGGAGATTTAGGGGATCAAAATACTTAAAAAATAGAAAAGGTTGGGACTATGAGGAAGTATATTTTAGACAGGGGGGAAAAAAATGAAATACAGTGAGTATAAAGAACTGTGAGTCAGGGGAGGAAGTCTAGAAGTAATATAAGAAATGTAGGAAAGAACCATATCGTGCAGTTATGATACAGAGGCTTATATTTTTTAATAAACATAACAAAATACATTTCAATCAATTTATGTAATATGAATAATAAAACGTATCTTGTAAAGTGAATGTAAAATAAACCAGAGCTTATAACAATATAATAATATTTGGAAGATGATTATTCTCATTATAATCTATAGTAGTTTATAAAGATTGAGAGAAAAGGAGATGCCAAAAATTCTTCATAGGTATTTGTATACCACAACTGATTTAGAAATATTGAAAAAGGCCGATATTGTAGGAAAGCAGAATAATGGGGGGAGGGGAATCTTCGGTATAATTTGTAAATGTTATATCAGAGACATTCTGACTCATCTACTGCAGCTGTTAAGTGCACAGTTAGTTGTATATTTCCATTTTTCAGAGGACAAGAAATCTAAAATGTGTGAGCCATCAGTATGTAGGTGAGCATTAAAAGCATAAAGGCGGTACATGGGCAACGTATGTAACCTGCAATTCTGTATTCTCCATAACAATAAGATGAAATAAAAAAAAAAAAAAAGAAAAAAAGAAACAACCCAAATACCCATCAATACATGATTGGATTAGTAAGCTGTGGTATATGTATACCATGGAATATTACTCAGCTATAAGAAATAATGAAGATAGGACATCTCTATGGTTCTCCTGGAGAGAGTTGGAGCCCATTATATTAAGTGAAGTATCCCAAGAATGGAAAAACAAGGATCACATGTACTCATCAGAAAATTGGTTTCCCTGATCATCACCTAAATACACATCTGGGAAGGATACCAATCGGATATCAGACTGAGGTGGGGGATGGGGGAGGGGATGGGTGTATGCCTACATAATGAGTGCATTGCGCACCGTTTGGGGAATGGTCACTCTTGAAGGTGCTGACTCGGGAAGGGGGGGTGGGGAGTGGTGGGATATATACCTACATGATGGGTGCAAGGCGCACTGTCCGGGGAACGGACACGCCTGGAGCTTTGACTTGGGGGGACAGGCGGTACATGGGCAACGTATGTAACCTGAAATTCTGTATCCCCCATAATAATAAGATGAAATAAAAAAAAAAAAGAAAAGAAATAATTTTGAAAAAAAAAAACATTTAAAAAGAAAATCATTTAGAAAGAAGTTATCCAATGAAATGAGGTGCCTTAAGATAAAGCTCAGAAAACTTCTCATGTTTATAGGCTGAGTAATTGAGAGACAGCAGTGATATGAACAAGCAGAATGGAAGAGAATATCAAGACAAGAACCAGAGTAAGATGGAGTCTAAGGAGAAATGTGTTTTAAGAGTAAGGGAAAAAGGTATTTTAGTCTCCCCAGATTCTCTCACAAAATAGAGAGAAAAACTAGCAAAACATTTGTTAAAAGCATATGCAAGTTTCCTACCTGGAACACAATCAGAATACCAGTAGGTGGAGCCAATCCATTGACAAAATAAAACCTGTATGGAATGAGTAGCTTTGTGGGAAGAAATAAAAGGAACACAATGGGATCCCTAAAAATCATACAGACCTGGAAACTCAAAAATCATTGACTAATACAAACCAGCAAAAACTGTTGTCCCCATGGAGAATGATTATCAGTAAGTTCATGGCATTGTAGGAGCCAAATTGCCAGAGATTTCTGCAAATAGTGAACATTTCTTAACATAGTGATATGGCCATGGTCTCTGCCCTAAAAAATCTTATAATGATGAGCACATATAGTACCCAGATCATGGTTTTTAAACACTCCTTTCCGCTAAAAGTAACAGAGGTACTTTGGAGAAATGACTGATTCCAGGGCTCAGGCAAATTAAAAGTGACCCTGGAATAACATGTCAAAAATAGGGAAGTTTCAAAAGATTATAGAGATATTTACCAAAGGAAAACAAAAGCCCACTAGCCAAATTTGGGGCAATTTGAGTGTCAAAAAGAGTAATGGTAGTGATGGATTATAACTTACTGAATACATGTGAATATATGATTCCATATTGATATAAATGCATGAATGAACAAATTAAAAATGTAATTAGGAATGTGATATTTACATAAAACCAAAATACTTCTATCCAAATAATTATTAACTGACAAGGAAAAAAAGTAATTTTTACACTGAAGACTAAAAGATATGCCTTAATCAACTGATCAACATCACTTTTCTCTGTAATAAAACAAGTTGAAATTGCATACCACATTTTTGGTTGCAGTGAAACAAACACATCAACATTCCCATGATAATATGGGCATGAGGTATAACCCCAGTGTAATCATGAGGAAATATTTAATAAACCTAAATTAAAAATTGGCCTATAATCATAAAACTTGTCAAAGTTATGAAAATCTACCAAAATAAATAAATAAATAACCTTAGGAAATTAAATGAAAGAGATATGAGAACAAATTTTATGTTTGATTCTGAACTGGATTTTTTTCTACAAAATACCATTATTATCATATTTGAGGAAACTTGAATGGAGTCTGAGGATTAGATACTAGTAATGAATCATTATTTTCTGATTTTGAAGTGTCTGGTGTGCTTATGTAGGAGAATTAAAACCTGTATAAGAACTACATGTTAAAATATTTAGAGTTATTAGGACATTGTATTGGCATCTTACTGGTAGCTGTTTCAACAAACAAAACTTATGCTTTGAACTATATTTGTATTATTTTTCTAAGTTTGAGATTGTTATAAAATTAAAAACTCATTAAACAGTATGCTTCTCTGTATAAAAAATAGAAATTAAAAAGGCATAACATACAAAGAATCTACAGATTAGACATTTTATATACCTTAGTATGAATTTCCTAGTGTGTTCCATTTTCTTAATGATAATTGGGTCTTCTTATAATAATGATGATGACAATAATAATGAAAATAATAACTAATGGGACTTAGGCAATTTGAGCTTATTATCTACCATACACTATGAGTTTTAACATAGTTACGCCACTTTAACTTCTACTTTCTAGATGTGTAGTATATTGAATTACAATAGAAATAAACTTATTGCTTTTATTTACAACCTATATTAAAAATAAAAACACTCTCCTCTCTTTCTTGGCTCTTCTCTAAGTGAAGTACATCAGAATTCACAGGACTTATTTAAGAGTGTTACATTGATAATGATTTTATTCATTTATCTGAGGAATATAGACGTTCCCGTGGTGTAAAGGTTTTTAGCAGTTGCAGCATGGATGAATTTAAACAGATAGTTTCACAGCCTGAATATGAATGCCTTCTTCAGAATCAAACAGCTACTAAAGTGGTTTACAAAACAGAAAACTCGACTTGTGGCAATGAAATTTTGGAAGGGACAGAGCAATGTGATTGTGGCAAGCCAGAGGTTAGTGACAAAAATTAATAGTTTATCCAAAGATTTCTCTTTCTGTTTATCATTGAGTCTTGTAGACATAGATGTGAAATAAAAGGACATGACATCTATTTTTAAATGCTGAACTATATTATAACGTATCTAAGGTAGGGAGATATGGGGCATGTGATAGCTGGATTATCCTTAATTTGAAGCAGTTAAAGGGTTTGGATACCAAGTAAATGTAGCATGCATTAAAGAAATGTGTTTTCTTCATTGTATAATCAATGAATTTTTAAAAATTCTAAACCATTTTATCAAGTATCTAAGATAGAGTGATACAAGCATTAACTGACCTATGCTGAATTTGAAGATTTTGAAGTATTTTAATAGTGGGTAATGCTGGTGTGGATTGTAATATGGATTATAGACCTAGAATATCTTCCTTGTGTAACTTTTCATACCAGTATCATTTTCCTCTACCATAAACATCAGTACCATCAATAATATGATCAACTAAATCACCTCCTGAATTCCTACATGACTGTGTTGATTCACTAAGTTATTAAATGAGTTGCCATTTATAACCTCATCTCCTAAGTTTAGTCCTTGCATTTGTGGAAACTTCACTGACTTTAACTGGGTTTCACAGAATTGGATTAATCTTAATTCTTGGTTCATTGTCATCAGTGACAACATACATGACACAATATGTACTTAGTCCAACTGATTCTTATTTGTCATCCTTACCTCTATTTCCAAGGAATAAATACTATCTAGATTTTTTTTTGTTCGACATTACCTTTTCTATAATTTTATCATAGATTTCATTAACTTTCAAATTTAGAATAGTAGAAAAATGTAGTATAATTATGTGAGACTAATTTTTGTTTTGAATTTTTTTCTTTTTTTTTTTCTTTTCTATTTCTGCATGTTATGGGGGTACAAATGTTTAGTTTACATATATTGTCCTTGCCCCACCTGAGTCAGAGCTTCAAGTGTGCCCATCCTCCTGACCCATTAGCTGTGAATATACCCATCCCCTCCTCCCCGCTCACAACTGCCCGACACTCGATGAATGTTATTGCTATATGTGCACTTAAGTGATGATCAGTTAAAACCAATTTGATGGAGAGTACATGTGCTGCTTGTTTTTCCATTACTGTCATACTTCACTTAGTTTAATGGGTTCCAGCTCTATCCAGGATAATACAAGAGGTCCTATATCACCATTGTTTTTTGTGGCTGAATAGAACTCAATGGTACACATATACCACATTTTATTAATCCACTCATGGATTGATGGGCACATGGGTTGTTTCCACATCTTTGCAACTGTGAATTGTGCTACTATTAACATTCAAGTGCAGGTGTCTTTGTTATAAAATGTCTTTTGTTCTTCTAGGTAGATACCCAGTAATGGGATTGCTGGATAAATGGTAGATCTACTTGTACCTCTTCGTGGTATCTCCATATTGCTTTCCACAGAGGTAGTACTAGTTTGCAGTACCACCAGCAGTGTATGAGTGTTCCTATCTCTCTGCATCCACACCAACATTTATGTTTTGGGACTTTTTGATAAAGTCCATTCTCACTGGAGATAAGTGATATTTCATTGTGGTTTTGATTTGCATTTCCCTTATGATTAGAGATGTTGAGCATTTTTTCATATCTTTGTTAGCCATTATTCTGTCTTTTGAAAAGATTCTGTTCATGTCCTTTGCCTACTTTTCAATAGGGTTGTTTGATTTTTGTTGCTCATTTTCCTGAATTCTATATAGATTCTATTTATCAGCCCTTTATTGGAAGTGTAGCTTGCAAGTATTTTCTCCCATTATGTAGGTGCTCTGTTTGCTGTCATGATAGTTTCTTTGGCTGTTCAGAAGCTTTTTAATTTGATCAGATCCCATTTATTTATTTTTTTTTTGTTGCTGTGATTGCCTGTGGGATCTTCATCATAAATTCTTTGCCTAGGCCAATGTCTATAATAGTTTTTGTTCAAGAGTTCTTATACTATCACGCCTTAGATTTCAGTCCGTTATCCACTGTCAGTTATTTTTTGTGAGAGGTAAAAGGTGTGGATACTGTTTCAGTCTTCAACATGTGTCTGTCCACGTTTTCCAGCACCATTTATTGAATAAGGATTCTTTTCCCAACTGTGTGTTCTTGTCTGCTTTGTCAAAGATTAGATGGCTATATGAGGACTGTTTTATATCTGAGTTCTTAGTTCTGTTCCATTGGTTGATGTCCCTGTTCTTGTGTGAGTGCCATGCTGTTTTAGTTACTATAGCCTTGTAGTATAGCTTCAAGTCTGGTAAATTGATGCCTCCCAATGTGTTCTTTTTGCTTAAGATTGCTTTTGCTATACGGGGTCTCTTCCGGTTCCATATGAAGTGTAGAATTATTTTTTCTAGATCTGTGAAAAATGATGTTGGTATTTTCACAGGGAATGAATTGAATCTGTAGATCACTTTGGGTGGTATAGACGTTTTAACAGTGTGGATTCTGCCAGCCCAGGATCATGGTATGTTTTTCCACCTGTTTACATTCTCTGTTATTTCCTTTCTCAGTATTTTGTAGTTCTACGTGTAGAGGTATTTTACCTCTAGTTAAAGATATTCCTAGGTATTTTATTTTCTTTGTTGCTATTGTGAAGTGCACTGAGTCTTTGATTTGGTTCTCAGTTTGACTGTTGTTGGCACATAGGAATACTACTGATTTATGTACATTGATTTTGTAAGCTGAGACTTTGCTGAATTTGTTTATCAATTCCAGTAGTCTCGTGGCAGAATCTTTGGGGTTTTCTAGATATAAGATCATATCATCAGCAAAGAAAGACAGTTTGACTTCTTTGCCCCTATTTGGATGCCTTTCTTAGTGTGTAGAATTCTGTTGGGTTTTGTATTTTGATTTTGTATCCTGCTACTGTACTGAATTTATCAGTTGTAACAGTTTTTTTGATAGAGACTTTAGAGTTTTAGTACATAAGATTATATTGTCATAAAAGAGAGAAGTTTTCAATTTTTTCTTTCCAGTTTGTATATCTTCTATTTCTTTTTCTTGCATAATCTCTCTGGCTAGGACTTTCAGTGGAATATTGGATAGATGTGGTGAGAGTGGTCATCCTTGTCTTGTTCTTTGTCTTAGAGGAAAATGTTTAACTTTTTGCCATCAAGTATATTAGCCGTGCACTTTTCATAAATGACGTATATTGTGATGATGATCATTCCTTCTATACCTAATTTGTTGAGATTTTATCACAAAAGGGTGTTGGTATGTGAAATTATTTTTCTGTGTCTATTAAGATGATTATATGATTTTTCTTTCATTTTCATAATGTGGTGTGTAATATTTATTGGTTTGCGTGTGTTGACCCATCTTTGTATCACAGTGATAAATGCAACTTGATCATGGTAAATCATTTTGTTAATGTGCTACTGAATTTGGTTTCCTAGTATTTTGCATCACACCAGATAGAGGACCAAGGCTCTCTTGTTCTTCTTTTTCTTTCCCAGATAAACTAAAAGCTGGCTGGAGATTTTCCCTGGTCACTGCTCATATCTTTAAGTGACATAACTCTTGTGTAGCTCAATAGCAAGAGAGAGAATTTCCCCCAAGTCTAGATCCTCAGTTTCCTCACTAGGTTCTCTTGGGCCTAATATCCAAGTCTATGTGGCCTCATAACTCAGACTTAAACCATTCATTGTTTTTTTTTTTTTTTCCTGGTCTTTGGCTTACAGGGAATTTTGATTGTTTTTTGCCAAGGCTTCCATTCTGGGGATTTTATTGCTCAGTTGCTGAATAGTTTTTAGAGATTATCTCAGGCAAAGAAATGGAGGTTCAGTTGTCCTGATTGCAGTTTAAATAAACTGATGTATCTGATTTTAGGAACCATGTGCCAACTAAAATATATATAGAAAAAATTAGTCGGGCATGGTGGCGCATGCCTGTAGTCCCAGCTACCCAGGAGGCTGAGGCAGTAGGATCACTTAAGCCCAGGAGTTTGAGGTTGCTGTGAGCGAGGCTGATGCCACAGCACTCACTGTAGCCTGGGCAACAAAGCGAGACTCTGTCTCAAAAAAAAAAAAAAAAGGAACCATGTCATCATCTGGCGATTTATAGTCTTTATTAAAAATTCAGGATGGGATCAGAGTGGAATAAAGGGAAGCAATAGTTTGCCCCACTGCATTTCAAGGATGCTTATTGGGTAATGGGACTTCCTTATGGTTAGGTCACTGTTTTATTACATCTGTAAAGATCTACTGCAGAAAGGCACAATAGGTCTTTACATTCACTTCCTCCATGTCTATGTCTTTAGTCAAAATGGTCATTGGCCAGTAGTGCTTAGAACATGAGGTTGATTCTTAAGTAATATATTGAAATCCTAGCTTTCAAATCTGGCAATACTTGCGTAGATCTCTAAACTGCTAGTCAGATGAGCTTTTATGATTTTTTTCAATCTTTTGCTAAGAGTATCTCTAACTATTTTTTATATTTTCATGCATTGTCAGAACATATCTCAGTAAAATTTTTAGTGACTAACTGTTCTTATTCACCAGGGATTGTTCAGTCTATAGTTATGGCCATCAGTTGAAGGAAAGTTGTGTGGGTAGGTGAATACTAATTATGATATATTGTGATTTCTACTTCTATTGATGGAACTCATCAGGTCTCTCAACAATAAAGGTCAAAGGCCATTTGTCCCCATGGTCACTGAGAACTCCAGAGACCAAATTTTTTCCTGTGGCCATATGATCCACAGGTCTCATCTTTCTTTGTATCCACAAAGGCACTGTAACATTATATTTTGTTTTTTGCATAATGACTATGATGTGTCTAGGGGATGTTCGATATGTTTATTTATATTTGTTCTCCTTCTGAGTTACTGAGTTTCTTGAATTTGAGTGATGTTATATATGTATAATTAGGTGTGGAAAATTTCAGCCATTAACTTCTCTCAAGTATATCTTACCACCTTCTCTCTTTCCTCTTTTAATGGAAATCTCATTTTTTTGTACACTAGAAGTTCTGAATATGTAATATGTGTATTATTCTATATTATGTTCATTTAAAACATTTTAAATTTTTGCTTGTATTTCAGTATTTTCTATTAAACTCTTTCAAATTCATAATCCTATATTCTCATATGTTAAACCCATCGTTAGGTTATTATTTAAATATATTGCATGTTTTAAGTTCAGAATGCCATTATTATTTTTCTCTGTGAGTTTTGTTCTTTCCCCTGTGTGACAGTAGAGTAAAGGGCTGATAGCTCTATGCTTTCAGGAATCTAGCTTAATCAAGGATGGAATCCAGTTTTTTTTTTTTTTAATTAGATAAGCTCCATATCAGCCCTGGTTATCAGGCATATCCCTTTTAGGGCTTTTCACTGAAGGCTGAGCAACTATTCCTCTATCAAACACATGAACATTTAGATTTTAAGTTCTGATATTAATATCTTCCCAGGCCTAATTTAAAATTTCTTGTCCTCTTTTTATCCATAAAATTTAGCCTTTTGGGGTAGACCAGCTTAGTGAGGGAGGTTTTTAAGTGTCCAAATTGTCACTGAGGCCCCGCAAGAACACAGTCTTTTCTGATTTCCTTTACCTCTGGTAGAGAGCTTTTTCTTAAACTAATTCTGATCATTTGCCTATACTTATTATTTATAAACACCCCTAGGAAAAATAAAGGATGATAAAGATGAATTCCCCTTAAAATAGTTTTCTCTTTTCTGAAATTTTGGTTAATATATTCCTTGTTGTTTCCACAGCTCTCTCTAATTTTTGTTTGTTTCTTTGATAGTTTGGTACTTAATTCCGAGAAGAATTTTCTATTCATTGAATCACAAAGATCTTAAGTGTGTAATTTTATGAGTGTTAACATACACATGTATCATATGTGTGTTTGTGTGAACATTTGAACAACACCCAAAAGAAGATATAGAACATTAACATTAGCACAAAGTGTTCTCCTTTACCTCCTTCAAATCAATCCCTTAAGTACAAGCTTCTCATTTTGTTCACATCACATTATTTTTGCTCATTGAACTTAGTTTGAATGAATCATAGTTTATGGATCTTTTTTGATTTAGGATTTTTTGCTTTGTATGTTTTTGTTATTCATCCATATGGTTGAATGTCTCTTTAGTTCCTTGGTACTCATTATGGAATAGTATTTCTTTGTGTGGATGTACCACAGATGTTTTATGCAATCAACTATTAATAGACATTTGGGTTGCCTTGTGATCAGGTATTATGAAAATGCTTCTAAAGGACTTTGATATCCAAAGCTTTGTGTGTACTATTTTTTAATTTCTTTTTCATAACTATCTAGAATTGCTGAGTTAATTGTAGTATTAATGTTAAATGATAACTAAGTATTAAATTTATAAGGAACTGTCAAAATATTTTGTAAAATAGTTGTGATATTTTTCATTCCAACCATCTATTGATGAGAGTATGGTAGTTGTTCCTTATCCTGCCAACTTTTGGTATTGTTAGTCTTTTTCATTGTAGTCATTTGAGTATGAGCTGGTATCTCATTGAGGTTTTAATTTTTATTTTCCTTGTGACTAATTAAATATATTCATGTGATTATTGGATATTTATTTTTCTCCCTTTTAAAATGTCAGTTGAAATATACTGTATATTTTATGGCATTATTTGTCTTTTTATTATGCAGTTACAGAAATTCTTGATATAAACTATAAGCAAGCCTTTTGCCAGATTTTTCTCCCACTCTATGGCTTAGCTTTGTATTTTATTGATGATATATTTCAAAGAGTCAAAGTTTTTAATTGCATAAAGACCAGTTTATCATTTTTTTTTCTTTTAAGTGGCATGCTATTTCTGTCCTATCTACTCCAAGGTTTTGAAGCTTTCCCCTACATGTTCTTCTAGAGGTTTAATCATCTTAGTTTTTATATGTATGCCTATAATTTTGACTCAATTTTTGCTCATTTGTAAGTTCAAGGTCAGGGTATATATTTTTTCGTATATATATATCCAATTGCTCTCAGATCATTTGTTGAAAAGATGCTCCTTTGTATGGTTGAATACTTTGACCACATTATTGAAAAACAATTCATCATAAGTTTAAACTTTAACTTGTCTTCCATTGATCCATATATCTATCTTCACATCAATATCAGCTCTCCTATAGTGAGTCTCAAATTTAGGCAATATGAGTCTTCATCTCTTTTTACTTCTTTATCAAGATAGATTTGGTCGTATTAGGTCTTCATTTCTGTATAAAATTTAGAATCAAATTTTCCATTTCTATCCATCCCGTGAAAAACAAAACAAAACTGTGCTGGAATTTTAATTGAGATGGTTTTTAATCTATAAATTAATATGTTTACAATTGCCATATTCATAATGCTGTGATTTTCTATCCAGGAACATGGCATATTGTAACATTTATTTAGGTGTCCTCAATTACTTAAATTTAACCCTAAATATTTTATGTTTTTGAATACTATTATAAATTATATGTTTTATTTTTAATTTCAGTTTCCAGCATTCTTCTCAGTCATATAGAAATATAATTAAATTGTGAAACTTATTGATTCCTCCTATAGCCAGCTTTCCATTACCTTGAATGACTGATTCATAATTTGGAAAATATCTTCAAAATATATAAATTAAAATGATCACATAACCCTAATGAATATATGAAAAAGAGTATGCTTTTGGAGTTTATCCAAAAATAGAGAAACATTTCAGTATTTAATTAACATATATCATTAAATTGACAAATGGAAAAACAAGCAGAAAATATTAAATATTGAAGAAACATTTGATCAATGTCTTTTTAATTTCTCAATGATAAACACCAGCTACCTATTTTACAAACTTTTGGCTTCCAGTCCCATGGTAGGATTTCATTTCCATCCACAGTTTATTAAAACTGAATTTCTAAGCCCAGCGTTTAGTCCAGATTCCCATTGTATGTTGAGTATTCTCAGTGTTACTCCACTGTAGGCTCTTTAATTTTTGTCTTTGGAAATTTTCCTTTCATGTCATTGATTTTTGTTTTTTTCTCCAATGTTAATATTTAGTATGTGTTCAATCTTCTATCTTCAACAAAGTCTCTTGATTATTTTGTCTTAAAATATTTATATTGTGAAGCATAATATATTCTACTTAATATTGAAACATGCAAATAAAAAAGAAGAAAATGAATATCATTTGACTCATGTAAACACTAAAATTTGTTATATGGTAATAATTTTTTTGATATGCTTTAATATGCAAGTAGTATAATTGGAAATACTATATCTAATTTTTTTTTTTTTTTTTTTTTTGAGACAGAGTCTCACTCTGTTGCCCAGGCTAGAGTGAGTGCCGTGGCGTCAGCCTAGCTCACAGCAACCTCAAACTCCTGAGCTCAAGGGATCCTCCTGTCTCAGCCTCCCGAGTAGCTGGGACTACAGGCATGCACCACCATGCCTGGCTAATTTTTTTAATATATATTTTTAGTTGTCCATATAATTTCTTTCTATTTTTAGTAGAGATGGGGTCTCGCTCTTGCTCAGGCTGGTCTCGAACTCCTGAGCTCAAACGATCCGCCCACCTCGGCCTCCCAGAGTGTTAGGATTACAGGCGTGAGCCACCACGCCCGGCCTATATCTAATTTTATATAGTATTATAAAATGATATCACATGGTAACCCAGGTATTAAAAAACAATCTGGAATAAATTTCTATTCTACAAATACAGCTGATGAATTACACTACATTTTTGGAAAAAAAATCCATCATTACAGCTTCTCTCACAACATACTACTCAAAATATTAAAAGTAAAATAAATATAAATAAATATATATGTATAACACAAATAGCTTACACACACCCTGTACACTCATATATTTGCTGAGGTGAGGATGGAGAGAAGTTCTACCTAAAAATGAAATTCAGAAAGAAAAAATGATAATTCCCAGACTTTGTAATAGTTTACCATTTCATAATACCACAATATCAAAAATTTGCCAAAACAAAACAGAAAATAAAAGTAAGATGTCATGATGTTATAAAATTTACATATATTAGTGGCTAAGGCTTAATGTCATTAATATAAAAGTGTATACAAAGAAAATAAGGACAGGAATAACTCTACAGAAATATAAAAGGAAATCAACCAAAATGTGTAGATATGTAAAATTTTCAGCACATTAGTAATGAAAATAATAAAATTGAAACAAATATAAACATCGAGTTATTTTTGCTTATTCACCTTACCAAACTTTCAGTATTACTGTGAGTCTTGTGAAACAGCATTCTTGCACTAAATAGGTAATTTTATGGAAGGTATATTATAAAGACCCATTATATTTTTGTTTTATTATTTAATAACTTGTAGAATATTTAATATAAAATTTGGAGCTAAAAAATAATAATGACAAATTTTTTCTTTGAAATGTCATTTACAATAATACAATATTGTTCCAATTTAGAAACCTCTATTGTGTCACATTCATAAAAAATTTTTATATATTCTGAAAATTATATCTTAAAAGTATGATAATATGGAAAAGTTCTTATGATATAATACATGGAAAAATCTAAAAATTTGCTGTGCATAGTTATCAAGATGAAGATTGAAAGAAATTGCTTTAAATTTTTAACAATGCAATCTCTAGGGCATGGTATTATGAATAATTTCATGACCGTTTCTTTCTCCTGTAGGGAAAAATGTATTAAGCTTAAATGAAATGGTCTTAAAAATAAATACAAAAGTCAAAACTCTTCCTGTGATGATAACCAACTTAGATACATGTTAGTATATTTTAGAAATAAATTTAAATTATTTCTATGGATGAAATGTTTGTGTTTAACGTTATTGCATTTGCTTTTAGCATTGCAACCATGTAAAATGCTGTCACCCTCAGACCTGTACTCTGATTGGACATGCACAGTGTGGCACTGGAGTATGCTGTGATGTAAAAACTTGTCAGGTAAGCTTTCAAAATATTACATTATTTTCTTTCATGAAATTTTTGTGTTCCTGTGCAGTATATTTTTTTAGACATCCATCAAATATTTTACTTCATATTTTTGTCTTCAATTTAGAGATTTGGTCCAATATTTTTTCTTATAAATTTTCTGCTTAAATAGACCCAACTCTAAGTGTAAAAATACAAAAGATGATAGTTGAACCAGCTGCTTTGCTAACACATAACAGTGATTCCAACGTGTCTACAACCATTACTCATTATTATATGTAATTTCTAAAAAATTTGATTGATACTGGATCATATAAGTTATGTATTAAATTGATCATTTTAAAAGGAACAATACAGTGGCCTTCAGTATATACACAATGTTGCACAATCACGACCTCTATCTACTTCCAAAACGCATTCCCCACTCCACAAGGAAACCCCCTACCCTTTAAAAGCAGCTGCTCTCCTTCTCCCTCCCCTCAGGTACCAGCAACCACCAATCTGTGTTCTGTCTCAATGGGTTTTCCTATTCTACATAATTCCTATGAGTAAAGTCATACAATATTTGACCTTTTGTGTTTGGCTCCCTTCACTTAGCATAGTGTTTTTGAGGTTCCTCCACTTTGTAGCATGTGTCAATGCTCCATTCCTTTTCGTGGCTGAAAATATTCTACTGTATGTATTATACACCATGTATTTACCCATTCATCCATAGATGGATGGATATTTGGGTTCTTTCCAGTGTACTTCCCTAGAGGTTTTAGTAAATCTAAAATTTAATTTTAAATAGTTTTAGAAAGTAATAATGATGGAAATGGAGTACATAAATACTATGTTCCTACTTAATTTTTTAACTTTTTGGTTAACAACTTTATATATATTTTTTTCCTTTGTCTCTCAGATAAGCCGAAGAGGAACCATGTGCAGAGAAAGCATAGATCTGTGCGATTTTCCAGAATATTGCAATGGAATATCTGAGTATTGTGTACCTGATGTAAAATCTG
The DNA here is from genome assembly GCF_041146395.1 of Eulemur rufifrons. Lineage (NCBI taxonomy): Eukaryota > Metazoa > Chordata > Mammalia > Primates > Lemuridae > Eulemur > Eulemur rufifrons. The sequence goes on along the minus strand of NC_090994.1, from coordinate 23,384,745 downwards.
CTGATTTTGAACCATGCAATAATAACACTGCCTATTGCTATGAAGGAATATGCCGAGATAGAGATAGACAGTGCATAGAATTATTTGGAAAATGTAATAGTTATACGTTTTCTCCAGTGTTCATTTTTAAACTGTAGTTAATCTATAGTCAGTAATTCATCCTATAGCTATATAAAGTGTTGTTTTATAAATCTCACTTTGGAAATGAAATTGCAAATTAAGGTAACTTTGAACCATATCAAGAGGTAAAATGAACTTATTATAATAACTACAGGACAAAAAGAGTAGGACACTTAGGAGATAGAGTCTGCAACTGTCCACTTATGACTCTCTTTCTCAGCCTATTTCTATGGGGGTTAACTCACCTGAGGTAGTCCTTAGACATAGAGCCATTCCTAACATTTGTGTAGGCCTAGGCAGGAGTAGAAACAAAAGCCCACAGCTTTTAAATATTTTATTTTATAGACCTAAATATTTAAAAGTTGTAAGTCAATCCAAAAACAAAAACGGCAGACAAGCAGCAGCCTGCCATGATGCCTCTCCCAAGGAAAGAAGTGCAAGGTGTAGGCAGCTGCCCACATGTGGATTGCTTTGTCCTGAAGCAGCATTGTGAAGCCGCAGGGAAGCCACGCAGGACCCTCAGAGTGGAAAAACAAAGGTGATGGGGTGGTACACAGGACAAGATCAGAGAACGTGAGGGGAACAATCTGAGAACAGAGTACTAGGATGCCATGGTCGCTCTGCTGGGTGCAGTGTGAACAGAACTGCGAGGCGGCTGCCACCACTCCCAGACCTCTGCCTGGCCAGACTGGGGACCTGCCTGGAGTCTGTGCAGAGCCATCGCAGCAGACAACAGGCACGGTGGGGACTGAGCGGCAGCTAAAGCCATCCTGAGCTCTCAGGTGCGCGCACCAGGTCTGCATTGAGCGGGAGAGAGTGTGGACTTGTGACTTCCTTGAGCCGTACCGGGTGCCTTGAAGTCAAGCACTTCTCTCCCAGAGTACAGGAGGGGCTGAGCACTGGAAATGACTGGGACACATCAGGCTCTGACCTGAGAGGCATTGAGGGACTGCTCCGGCAGGTCCTGGGTGGGGAGTGGAGAACTCTGCACTCCCTGGGCCACCTGAACAGACATCTGCCCACCTGACTCGGCATCCCCTGCAAAACAGCCTGCCACTTGCTCCACTCCGACTCGCCCTCTGGGCTTCAACTGCCTCCTGCCTCCTTGGACCTGACCCTGTCCTCCAGGTTGGCTCAGCCCAGCCATCTGCATGGTCCTGCCTCTGGCTCCCTGGCCCTGCTCTGGAGCTCTGCTTCTGGCTCCTCCTCAGCCCTCGCTCCGAGCCTTTCATGCTGCAGCACAAGGCTCCACACCTCCAGAACCCCCATCAGGCCCGAGACAACATCACCAAGACTCCAGCACCACACCTGGCAGCTGGACCCCAAAACCCCACCTCAGAGGCCCCAAGACCACGGCAGGGACAGAAGAACTGCTCCAAATTCCAACACCCTGAGAGGGACACACCAGCCTCAAGCCGCCAATGCACCGTGACCTGGTTTGAGAAAACGCACACAGCCCGGGAACCCACGACAACTGCATCGGGCTTCTGCTCTTACCTCTGTGGGGAAACCCTGGGTAGAGCAATCCCCACACCGCCACCCTCAGTAAAGAGGGCCTCACCCGGCTCCCAACTCAAACATCCTACAAATATCTGGTGAAACCCAATATCTGACCCAAACACCATTCAGCACAGGCTTGAGCAGAGGCCAACAGAGAGCAGAAGAAATCAAAACAGCTGCATTAGAGGTTTCTAGTGCACACACCCCTCCGCTGCTGTGTCAACATTCCAGAATTGTGGGGAAAGAGTGCCATCTAGTGACAACACGTATTCCAAGCAAGCAGGAGAGTTTCCAGCAAGGAGCAGGAGCCCTGCAAACGCATTAGCCCTGAGTTGAGAAAGGAGGTGTCAGATGAGAAGAAAACAGCCATAGAACCCAGACAACAAGAAAAATCACAACATATCAACACCCTCAAGTTTCACAACGGAGCTGCAGCAGTGAAATTCAACTACAAGGAAATCATCAAAATGACAGAAATGAAATCCAACATATGGAGGGCAAATAAGATGAACGGAATTGAAGGGAAAGTAGAAAACCAACAAAAAGAAGCCCCCGAAATATTTCAGAAAATTAGTGAAAAAGTCACTAAAGACATAGACAAAATTAGGAAAGATATAATAGAACTTAGAGAAATGAAAGAGTCACTCAAGCATGTTCAAAACACAGCAGAACATTTCAGCAACAGATTAAATGAAGGACAAAAAAGAATCTCAGAGCTTGAAGAGAAGGCTCTGAAGTTAACCCATTTAAAAAGGGAAAGATGAGAAAAACAGGCAGTGCAATCAGTTAGAGACATGTGGGACTATGCAAAGTGAACAAGCATATGAATTATAGGTATCCTTGAGGGAGAAGAAGAAAGTGCTAAAAGCATAAGTAACTTTCACATTTGATGGACAGATTAAGTCTTTCCCCGGACAAGCAAACACTGAAGAAATTCATCATAACTAGACCTGCCCTATAGGAAGTACTCAGATCTGCATTAAACACATATCAGCACAATAGACACCCAACAGTCTAAAGTCAACCAAAAGGTAAAAGGTCAAAACCCAGATACCACAATGAAACAAAGCAATAAAGTTCTACTCAACGGGAAGAACAAAAGTCCACCCCACTTATCAATTCTTTCAATAAATGTGAATGGCTTGAACTCCCCACTAAAAAGACATAGGCTGGTTGAATAGATTAAAAAATATAAGCCAATTATCTGCTGTTTCCAGGAAATGCATCTAACCCACAAGGACTCGTTCAGACTCAAGGTGAAGTGATGGAAAATAATATTCTATGCAAATGGAAATCAAAAGAAAGCTGGTGTAGCCATTCTCATATCTGATAACAGACTTCAAGTCAACAAAAGGAAAGACAAAGATGGTCATTATATAATAGCGAAGGGAACAATTCAACAAAAAGACATAACAATCCTACATATTTATGCACATAACACAAGTGCACCCAGATTGATAAGCAAACTCTACTCAATCTAAACAAAATCATAAACAGCAGCATTGTAATAGCCAGGGATGTCAACACCCACTGACAGAATGAGAAAGTTCCTCCAAGCAGAAAATAAACAAAGCAACAGTGGACATAAACAGGACTCTAGAACAAATGGGCCTGACAAACATTTACAGAACATTATACCTCAAAAATACTGAATATACATTCTTCTCATCAGTTCAAAAAACATTCTCTAAGATTGATCACATCATAGGCCACAGTCCATGCCTCAACAAATTTTTTAAAAAAATAGAAATCATACCATGTATTTTCTCAGACCACAGTGGGTTACATTAGACATTAATTTCAACAGAAACACTCAACTCTACAAAAAGCCATGGAAATTAAACAACCTACTGCTGAATAATTCTTAAGTCAAGAAGGATATTAAGATGGAAATCAAAACATTCTGTGAACTAAATGGTAAAGTGGACAAAAGTTACCAAGATCTGTGGAATTCTGCAAAAACACTCCTTAAGGGAAAATTCATAGCCTTAAATGCCTGTATTCAAGAGACAGAAAGATCACAAGTCAACAATCTAATGCATCATCTCAAGGAATTAAAAAAGGAAGAACAAACCCGTCCCAAAGAGACAGAAGAAAAGAAATAACTAAGATCAGAGCAGAACTAAATGAAATTGATTCCAAAAGAATTATACAGAAGATTAATAAAACACAAAGTTGTCTCTGTGAAAAAATAAACAAAATTGATAGGCATCTTGCTAGATTAAGCAAAAACAGAAAAGAAAGGACCCTAATAAACTCAATCAGATATGAAAAAGAAGATATTACAACTAATAACACAGAAATACAAAATATCATCTTTGAATGCTATAAATATCTCTGTGCACTAAACAACATTGAAAATGTTAAGGAAATGGAGAAATTCTTGGAAACACACAACTTTTCTAGGCTCAGTCAGGAAGAAATATAATTCCTAAACAGACCACTATGAAGTAACGAAATTGAAGCAGCAATAAAAAATATTCCAACAAAAGAAAGTCCTGAACCAGATGGTTTCACAGCCAAATTTCACCAGATTTTATTTCTTTTACAAAGAAGAACTGGTACCTGTACTTCAGAAATTATTTTATAACATTGAGAAGTAGGGAATCCTCCCCAAATTGTCCTACAAAGCCAATATTACCTTGATACCAAAACCAGGAAAGAACACAACAAAAAAAGAAAACCACAGACCAATATCCTTTATGAACATAAATACACAAATTCACAATAAAATCCTAGCAAACTGAATTTACCTGCACATCAAAAAAATAATCCATCAAGACCAAGCGGGCTTCATCCTAGAAATGCAAGAATGGTTCAACATATGCAAATCTATGAATGTGATTCACCACATATGTAGAAATGAAAACAAAGACCATATGATCCTCTTAATAGATTTTTTAAAACAGCATTTGACAAAATTCAGCATCCTTTTATGATAAGAATGTTTAACAAAATAGGCATAGATGGAACATACCTCAATATTACAAAAACAACATGACAAACCCACAGCCAACATCATTAAGTAATGGGGAAAAATTGACACCATTTTCGCTTAGAACTGGAACCAGACAAAGTTGCCCATTATCACCTCTTCTATTCAACATAGTTCTGAAAGTCCTAGCCAGAGCAATCAGGCAAAAGAAAGAAATCAAGGGTATCCAAATGGGAAAAGAAGAGGTCAATTTGTCATTCTTTCATGATGATATGATCTTATATTTAGAAAACCCCAAAGATTATGCCAAGAGATTCCTGGTATTGATAAATAAACTCACCAAAGTCTCAGGTTACAAAATCAATGTGCAGAAATCAGCAGCATTCCTATACACCAACGACAGTCAAGATAAGAATCAAATCAAAGACTCATACCTTTCATGATAGCAACAAAGAAAATAAAATACCTAAGATTATACTTAGCCAAGGAAGCGAAAGACCTCTACAAGGAGAAATTGTAGAACATTGAAGAAGAAAATCATGGAGGATGTAAACAAATGGAAAAACATATCATGCTCATGGATTGGCAAAATCAATATTGTTAAAATATATTACTCAAAGTGATTTACAAATTCAATTCAATCCCCAGTAAAATGCCAATGTCAATTTTTGCAGATCTAGAAAAAAATATATATGCTTCCTTTGGAAGCAGAAAAGAGCCCAAATACCCAAAGCAACCTTAAGCAAAAAGAACAAATAAGGAGGCATCAATTTACCAGACTTCAAGCTATACTACAAGGCTATAAAAATCAAAACAGCATGGTACTGGCACAACAACAGAGACATGGACAAGTACAGAGAACCAAGATATAAAGCCAAGCACATATTGCTATCTGATCTCTGACAAAGCAGACAAAAACATACACTGGGGAAAAAAATCCCTATTCAATAAATGGTGCTTGAAAAATTGGATAACCATATTTAGAAGACTGAAACAAGATCCTTCCCTCTCACCACTCACAAAAGATAATTCACAATGAATAACAGACTTAAAACTAAGGCATAAAACTATAATAATTCTAGAAAAAGAGGTTGGGTAAACTCTTATAGACATTGGCCTAGGCAAAGAATTTGTAAAGAAGACCCCAAAGCAATCACAGCAACAAGAAAAATGAATAAATGGGACCTGATCAAATTAAAAAGCTTCTGCACAGCCAAGGAAATAATGACAGAGTGTATATACCACCTGCAGAATGAGAGTAAATATTTGCATACTGTGCATCTGATAAAGGGTTGATAATCAGAATCTACAAAGAACTCAAGCAAATCAGCAAGAAAACATGAAATAATCCCATTAAAAAGTGGGCAAAAGACATGAACAGAAACTTTTCAAAAGAAGATAGACTAAAGGCCCACCACATATGAAAAATTGCTAAATGTCTCTAATTATCAGGGAAATGCAAATCAAACCACTGAGATATCTTCTAACTCCAATGAGAATGGTTCTTATCAAAAGATCCAAAACCAACAGATGCAGGTGGGGATGCAGAGATAATGGAACACTCATACAATGCTGGTGGGACTGCAAACTAATACAACCTCTATGGAAAGTAGTATGGAGATACCTCAAAGAACTAAAAGTAGACATTTGATCCAGCAATCTCACTACTTAGGTATTTACAGAAGGGGAAAAAAGCCATTTTATTAAAAAGACACCGGCACTCAAAAATGTTTATAGCAACATAATTCACAATTGCAAAGATGTGGAAACAACCCAAGTGCCCATCAATACATGAGTGAATTAATAAAATGTAATACACACACACACACACACACACACACACACCATGGAGTACTTACTAAGCCATAAAAAATGGTGATTTAATACTTTTGTAACAATCTGGATGGAACTGGAGACTATGCTTCTAAATAAATTATCCCAAGAATGAAAACACAAACACCACCTGTACTGACTACTAAATTGGAACTAATTAATCAATGTGTGTATGCATATATAGAAGTAAAACCATCAGAAATCAAGCAGGTGGTGGGGGGAGGAGGTGATGGGTAAATTTACACCTAACAGGTACAATGCACACTATCTGGGTGATAGGCACATGTATAACTTTGACTTAAACTATAGAAAAGCAATTTATGTCACCCAAACAGTTGTAGCCCTGTAATATTCTGAAACAAAAATAAATAAATAAATAAATAAAAGTTATAATTCAAGTTAAAAACAAAAAAAAGGAATAGGCCCTTGATCAAATATCAGGTGATTGGTAGAGAGTGGAACATTAAAATAGCATATGAGAGCAAATGACTGACTTCTCAATAATTTCTTCACTAAAATACAAAGTCTCCTATTTCTACTATTCAAATGGATTGTACTAAATCAGAATTATTATCATTAAGATGTGCCAATATTAATTTATAATTCTAGTTTATAATGATTTTTTAAATATGAGTAATTAGAACTTCTTTATTTATGTTTTCAGTTGCTCAGAGTGCTGATTATGTATGTACACAAGAAGTGAATTCACAGATAGATAATTTTGGAAACTGTCTTCGTAGAAATTGTCTTTTTACGTAGGTATTTTTAAAAAGTATGCATTTTCCAAATGCATGTACAAGTGTGTGCGTGTGTGTTTGTGTGTGTGTTTGTGTTTCAAAGAGTTATTTTACACAAATGAAAGATGCACCTAGGATATCCAGGAGAATTTACATCTTGTATTTTATAAAATGTTATATATTTTGAATTTCTTTGGTTGTATGATCAAAGTAACATTTTCAATTATCCTCATATTTTGAACTGTAATTTACCTAATATATTGTGTATTTAAGTGACAAATGGTGATTATTTTTTTTTTGCCTTATTTTTCTAGGGATGCTCTTTGTGGAAAGTTAGTTTGTTACTGGAAAAGTACACAACTAATATCACCAGAAAATTATGATGTTCAATATGTTTTCTACGGAGGCAAAATATGTGTGTCTGCATCTTATCGATACAAAATGGGAGTAAAAGATATTTCCTATACATACAATGGTAGTATATGTGATGAGGAAAAGGTAAATAATAACTTTACTTGATACTACATGTATGTGTGTGTTTGTGTGTCTGTGTATATGTGTGTGCAAATATATGTGAGAGAGAGACATCTTAATATTTTTATGTATAAATGGTGTTACAAATATTGGTTACTACATGATCTTAAGATTCAGAGGTCAGAATTTTTGTTTGTCGAAGGAACTCTTCACCGTCTAGTTTTTATTTTGTATTTTTCTATAGATTTCTTTAAACATGTTTCTTCAGTTTATTTATTTTTTTATTTCAAAATATTAAGAGTATACAAATGTTTTTGTTATATGCATAGGTTTCATAATGGTTGAGTCATGTCTTTTAGAGTTCCCATCACCAAAATAGTGTCATCATACAGGTTAGGTAGAGTTTTTAACCCTTCCTCCTCCCCACTCTATTATCCCTGACTTCCAATAACTTTTACTTCTCTGTGTATCCATGTGTGCCCATCAATTAGTTCCAAATTATTAGAGAGTACATGTGGTGTTTGTTTTTCCATTCTTGAGATACTTCACTTAGGAGAATGGTCTCCAGTTCCATCCAAATATCTTCAAAATACATTATTTTTATGACCGCATAGTAATCCATGGGGTGGGTGTGTGTGTGTGTGTGTGTGTGTGTATGTAGACACAAACTCATTTTGTTAATCCACTCATGTATTGATGGGTACTTGGGTTGATTCTACATCTTTGCAATTGTGAATTGTGCTGCAATAAACATTTGAGTGTAGCTGTCTTTTTGATAAAATGACTTCTTTTCCTTTGGGTAGATAACGAGTAGTGGGATTCCTCGATCAGATGGTAGGTCTACTTTTAGTTCTTTGAGGAATCTCCATTCTCTTTTCCATAGAGGTTGCATTAATTTGCAGTCCTACCAACAATATATAAACCTTCCTTTCTCTCTGCATCCATGCCACCATCAATTGTTTTTTGACTTTTTAGTAATGGCCATTCTGGTAAGGTGATATCTCACTGTGGTTTTAATTTGCATTACTATGATGCAAATTATGGTAATTAATGATGTTAAGCATTTCTTTATATTTTTATTGGCCATTTGGCTATCTTCTTTTCAAAAACTTCTGCTCATGTCTTGGCACACTTTTTTAATGGTGCTGTTTGTTTATTTGTTTGTCTCTTGCTGATTTGTTTGAGATTCTGGATATTAGCCCTTTATCAAATGGTTAGTTTGCAAATAGTTTCTCCCCAATCTTTACACCGAAAGTTATAAAGGATTATTAGAGAATCAAAGAAGACCTACATACATGCTAGAACATTACTAAGTGTCAAGATTTATGATAAAGTTAAAATAATTAAGACAATGCAGTATTGGTAAAAAGATAAAGAAACTGACCCATAGACCATAACAGAAAATATTACTTCAGAGCAATGCAGATCAAAATATTTTCATAAAGATTCTCAAAGGAAACTTAAGTGAAATGTCTGGTACACTCAAAGATTTCTTAAAGAAGCATAAAACACAAAATGTGTTATTAAAAAAAATGATAAATATATTATGATTAACTAAGTACATTATATTATAATTTTAAAACATTGGAGAAGGATTTGAGAATCTAGAAAGATGGACCTGGCATACTTTTTCCTCTTCCTTCCATCATGTACAGCTAAAAATACCTGGACATTATGTGTAAAACCATAAGAAGACTCTGAAAGGTGACCAAAAAGGCAGACCAGCTAAGGTCTCAGAAACTAAGGAAAAAAATAACAGTGAATTCTCTTTTCTTTTTGCCTCATATGTCCCAAAGTAAGTGCCAGAGTGTCCAGCAATTCAGAAATGCCAAGATGCATAGACAAAAAGAAGTCCCAAAGAAAGCTTGCCTTCTCAAGCCAAAGGAGCAGCCCAGCAAAGCAGTACACTTGCAAACTTAACTGCTCCACATCAGCCAAGGGCACATAAAAAAAATGTGCCCTACCTCCATACTTCCCATGGTGTTATGAACAGAGACCTAGTGGAGAGCCTGTTCTCACACAGTGTAGCAATGTTTAGGAGCCCCCCACACCCCAGGTATTAATGGAACCTGTACTTCTGAACATACATGGCAATGATGAGGCAGTGCTCCTTTCACCCCACTAGAGTTCTAACTAAAACAGAAGGTTTAACAAGATTCAGAGTCTCATAACATAATATCCAAAATGTCTAGGTTTCAATCAAAAGTCACTCTTTCTGACTCAGGCGGGGGGGTGGGGAAGGGCAATATATGTAACCTAAACTTTTGTACCCCCCCACAATATGCTGAAATAAGAATAAAAATAAAAATAAAAAGTCACTCTTCATATCAAGAACCAGGAAAATCTTAACTTGAATGAGTTAACAATCAACAAATACCAACATTATAACACAGATATTAGAATTGTTTTCGAAGAGTGTAAAGCAGCCATCATTAACATGTCAATGAGCAATCACAGACATGTTCTAATCTAATGTAGCAATAGAAAGTTTCAGCCCAAATTAGAAGATACAAAGATGAATCAATCAGAAAATTTAGAACTTAAAAACATAAAAATCAAAATATACAGTGCTGGATTCAGGAGCAGAATAAAGAGGACTGGGGAAAGAATCAGAAAGCTGAACAGAGAGAAAATGGACTGAAGAAAAAAAAAAGAATAGAGACTCAGACATGTGGGAGTATAAATGAAGATACAACATTGATGGCATAGTCATTCTGGAGGAATAGGAGAATGAGGTTAAGGACAAAAAAGTATTTGAGGAAATTATACCTAAGTGTACAAACTTGGCAAAAGGAATAAACCTACAGATTCAAGAAGCTGAGCGAACTTCATGTAGGAAAAACCTAGTGATATCCACAGAAGGATATGGCATAATAGAATTTCTGAAAATTAAAGACCAAAAAAAAAAAATGTGTCTTAAAAGTAATGAGAGTGAAATGGTATCTTATGTACAGGAAAAAGACAATTACAGTGACCACAATTGAAATAAACCAGATGGAAGATAGACATACATATGCCACTGAAGATTGCTGTGATAGTTAACTACTATCCCACATAACATCGGAATTAAGCAAATATCCTCACCAATGTCTCTATGGAGGAAAGAAAGAAAGTGGGTGAGAGAAGAGAGGGAAGAGAAGAGAAAAGAAAAGAAAAGAAAAGCAGAGAGATTGTTGTCTGACTTTTGAAATGTCCTCCCAGTTTGGAATTTTAGTTGATGGATATGCATTGCATTCAAAGATCAATGATGCCTGTAAAGTATGATTCAGGTCATTTATTTGGATTTTCCTTGTTGATGTTGTGGGAACACTGGGCTGGGCTGGCATGACAGTTTACTCCTACATCATTTTTATAGTCTTCTTTTTAATTGGCAAATAATAAGTGTGTATTTCTATGGGATTCAATGTGATGTTTTGATACATGTATGTGTTATGAAGTAAATATATTGATGTAATTAGCATATATATCACCTCAAATATTTAGCTATTTTGAAAAATACAAGACATTATTATTAACTATACTCACCTTGCTATGTCGTAGAACACAAAAATTCCTAACTGTAAATTTATAGTCATTAACCGAGTTTCCCCCTTTTCCCTGACCACCAGCCCCCCAAGCCTCTGGTAACCTCCATTCTACTCTCTCCTTCTATGAGTTTGACTTTTTTAGATTTCACATATGAATGAGATCATAAGGCATTTATCTCTCTGTGCCTGGCTTATTCCACTTAAACATAACAACATGTAGGTTCATCAACATTTTTGCAAATGACAGAATTTCCTGGGTTTTGTTAAGGTTCAACAGTGTGTATGTGTGTGTGTGTCACAATTTTTAAAAATCCGTTCATTTGTTGATGGACATTTAGGTTGTTTCCATATCTTGGCTATTTTGAATAGTGCTACAATGAACATGGAAATGCAGACATACGAATTTCAGTTCCATTCAGTATATACCCAGTAGTGGGATTGCTGGATTATAATGATAATTCTCTTTTTAGTGTTTTGAGGAACTGTACTGTTTCCCAAGAGGTTGTGCTAATTTACAACGGTATAGGTTTCCTTTTTCTCCACATCATAACCAACACTTGTTAGTTTTTATACTTTTAATAATAGCTAATTTAACAGGTGTGAGTTGGTAACTAACTGAGGTTTTAATTTGCATTTCTCTGATGATTAGAGATGTTGAAAACCTCATTGGGACCTAACTGGGATATTTTTCTATGTGACAAGGGTTTGTCAAATGTCCGTTTTCATCTTGGAAGGTGGCTTTGGGGCCATGATACTTCCAGTAGTTTAATTGAATAGTGCTTACTCTAGAGGACAGACCCCGCTGGAAGACTGAATTCTGTAGTCAACAGCAATTCAATTGCTTTAGGAAAGAAATTGCCCTTCTAAATCGTCTCTCTTGGGATAACAAGTGTGTTGCCTGAGTTCTGTAATTGAGAAAGAGAAGGAGAGGTGAGTAATGGATGCTGAAAAATAAGTAGTTTTGTGGTTTTGTGGACATATTTCCATAGATAATACCACGATTTAGCCACCTTTCCCATTCCTGCCCTTTCAGCATTTCTTCCTCAGGTTTTCCTTATGGTTCTGAGGCCACAGCTTTTCTAAACCATTGTTAGGCTGATAACTAGTCTCTCTCTTTTGCCATTGTCATCGATGTGGTGCTTTCTCACTTCATTTTATCCATAAATGGCCTTCAGGTTTATTTCAAAATCTCAAGAAGTTCTTAAATTTCTTATCTTCAAAATGCCCCTTTTTCCTTTTGCTTAAGGTTGCTTTTGCTATCTGGGTTCTTTTCTAGTTCCAAACGAAGTGTAGAATTATTTTTTCTATATCCACAAAAAAAAAATGATGATGGTATTTTCATGGGGATTGCACTGAATCTGTAAATCACTTTGAGTAGTATCAACATTTTAACAATTGATTTAACAAATGATTTTGCCAACATTTTTGATTTTATGTGTATAGAGATTTTTATAGTATTCACATGCCATTTTGTATTTCTGTGTATCTGTTGTAAAATCCCCGTTTTCATTTCTGATTGACTTTACTGGGTCCTTTTTTTCTGTTTCTGCTTAATCTAGCAAGAGGTCTTTCAGTTTTGTTTATCTTTTCAAAGAACCAACTTCTTCTTTCACTGATCTTCTGTATTTTTGTGTTGTTTTGTTTTTTATTTCATTTCATTCTGCTCTTCCTTTAGTTAATTCTTTTTTTTTTTTCTTCTGGGTTTGGGTTTTATATGCTCTTCCTTTTCTAGTTCCTTGAGATGATTCATTAGATTGTTCATTTGTAAACTTTCTGTCTCTTAGATTTAAGGCTATGAATCTTCCCCTTAGGACTGCTATTGCAAAACTGGAGATATCACTTTACCAGACTTTAAGCTATAGTATAAGCCTATAGGAACCAAAGTAGCATGCTATTGCCATAAAAATAGAGACACAGGCCAATGGAACAGAACAGAGAACCCAGATATAAAACCAATCTCTTATTGCCATCTGATCTTTGACAAAGCAGACAACAATGTACACCAGGGAAAATAATCCTTATTCAATAAATGGTGCTGGGAAAATTGGTAAGCTATATGTAGAAGATTGAAACAGGATCCATATCTCTCACCACTCAAGATGGATAAAAAGACTTAAATCCAAGACATGAAACCATGAGAATTCTAGAAGAATGTATTGGAAAAACTCTTCTAGGTACCAGCCTAGGCAAAGAATTTATGACAAAGACCCCAATGGCAATCATGGCAAAAACGAAAATAAATAAATTGAACTTGATTAAATTAGCAATCTTCTGCACAGCCAAGGAAATAGTCAACAGAGCAAATAAACAACCTAAAGAATGCCAGAAAATATTCACTTGCTATATAGATCTGATAAAGGGCTTATAAACAGAATCTACGAAGAATTCAACAAATCAGCAAGAAAAAAATCTAACAAACCCATTAAAAAGTGGACAAAAGACAAGAACAGAAGCTTTTCAAAAGAAGATAGACTAACAGCCAATAAAAATATGAAAAAATGCTCCATGTAATTCATCATCAGGGAAATGCAAATCAAAACCACAATGAGATATTGCATAACCCCAGTGAGAATGGCTTTTATCAAAAAGACCCAAAACAATAGGTGCTGCCATGGATGTGGAGAGAAAGGAACACTCACACAATGTTTGTGGGACTGCAAACCACTACAGCCTCTATAGAAAATAGTATGGAGATTGCTGAAGAAACTAATAGCAGACCTCCTCCCATTTGATCCAGCAATTCCACTACTGGGTATTTAAACAAAGGGGAAAAAAACTCATTTAATCCAAAAGACACTTGCACTTGAATGTTTATTGCAGCATAATTCACAATCACAAAGATGTGGAATCAACCTGAGTACCCATCAGGTCATGAGTGGATTAATAAAATGTGGTATATGTACACCATGAAGTAATATTCACCCATAAAAGAGGTGAATTAATTCCTTTTGCAATAGTCTGGATGGATCTGGAGACCATTCTCCTAAGTGAAGTATCACAAGAATGGTTATTACAAAAACCACATGTACTCACTATTAAACTGGAGCTAAGTGATCAGCACTTATGTGCATAGTTAGAAGTTAAACTCAACAGAATTCAATCAAGGGTGGAGGGGATTCTGAAATCATACCTAACAGGTACAATATACACTCTCTGGCTGATGGGCACACTTACAACTTTGACTCAATCAGTGCAAAAGCAATTCATCTAACCAAAACATTTGTACCCCATGATATTCTGAAATTTTAAAAATATGCCTCTTTTTATTCTTCTTTACTCTCATTAATAAAAGAGAATTATTTTGTGTGCCCAAGTTTGTCAAATTGGAGCCTTTCCATAGCTATTTTAAAAATTCACCAAAGATGTACTTTTTTTCATTTGTTATTCTAAATTGTTGATTTGATTTCCAAGAGGTAGGAAAATAGAAAATTCTTTAACTTACCTTTATTTAATGTGGCTTCTTTGGAAAAATCAAATTTAATGCATATCTACATCTTCATCCATACCTATATGAATATAGATAGATTAGATAGATATACAATTTTTCTTATTTATCAATATGAATAAAATATATATATCTTCTTTATTAATTAGAATAAAATTTCTAAATAAAACACTCAAATTTAACATAGTAATATACCAAATGAATACTATACTACATGGAGATAGGTGTTATTCTAATACTACAAATTTGTTTAACAATGGTTGTGATAGAAAGCTCTTTGAATTTGTTATTTGTAAAACTTAGATCAGGAGAAGAGTTTATCAAACTTCATGTATGTGGGCTAGGAGAGTCAAGCACATCTCAGCACAATTCTTTTATAATTGAAAAGAAATTTATTTGGGGCATATAGATAAGCTAATCAATACATAGCTTTTCAATATAGATAAACTAATCAGTGAATAAATAATCAAAATTAACTGCTTTCCTCTTAGTCATTCTTATACACAGGACTATAAGATAATATAATATTTTATGAAATAATAGCATACCATTTTTATGTTGATTTAAAGCTCTTTTATTAGAATGCACAAATGTCATGGAATCCAGATTCATGTGTTGTGTGTATATATCACACATATAGTTCATGAACAAAATGCAGGTGCTCAACTTTTGACTTTGCATTTAAATTTTTTGATGTTAGTTGCTTTAACATTTTAGGTATGCCAAGATGGATATTGCAAAAATAGGCTGGAAAATAAAAACCTAACACTTTGTGACTCAAACAAAACATGCCAGGGGCATGGGGTATGTAACAGTTACTCTGTTTTTAAGCATAGTCATTTTAATCCATGTCAATAACATTTTCCAGGAAAATAATAAGGTTCAGGATTATCCAAAGTTGGAATTTCTTTTAGAAATTGTAGTTAAATAAGGGAAACATGATTTTTACATAATTTATATGTACAATCAGATTGCCATCTGCCTGATAAGTAAATAAGCTTTGATCCTTGTGGAAAAATGCAAAATAAATCATAATTCCATATTATAATGTTAGATTTCAGATTATGAATTGTAAAAATGGATTTATTAAGGATTACACATTAATTTACACATACATGTACATTTTACTTATAATTAAGTGTATGTGCACTTGTACATATTTATTAGTACAAATACACACTTAATATTCATTCAGATCTGTTAAGTCCTTCAACAGCTTCAATTTATTTCTTTGTGTGGATCTTCTACACTATATTTGAAAAGTCATTTCCTGTTGGTCTTTTGGATAATGTTAAATTTTAATTTAAGTATTGCAACTAGTGGTATAGCAGACATTGTACATTCATTCATCTTTGCACATTTAGCTGACATATTAAATTTGAGCAATGAATGTGGTTTAAATATATGCACCATTAATATTTTCATAAGTATGATATTGTCTTCAAAAAATATTAATGTTATGCCTGGTTTTGTTCCCACCTATCATGTACAAAAAATGCATTTCTTCATATTCTGGCTAAACTAGTCTATCAATCTTTCTAAACTCCTCTATATGCTAAATGTATTGTTAATTTGCATTTATTTGATAATTAATGATACAGTTCTTAAGTATGTATGTTCACCTTTGTCACTTTTATTTCTATTCGTCCACTCATTGTCAAAATTTCTACTGGGTTATAGAAACTTTGTAAAGTTTACAGTTTTTTCCAAACATGCATTTGGCTTACACTTTGTGGTCAGTGTCTACTGCCACACTGATGATTCATAGTTTATATAGTAATTCAGAAAAAAAGTGACTTGACTGTTTTGAAACATTTTCCCCCAAATCACTTACACATCCTATTGTTTACAGTTTCTTTTCTGTTTCTTTTTTTACTTTTTTTTTCATTTTCTATAAAAGTTGGCTCTAATCACAGCTATTTTTCTTAAATCTAGCACAATTCATAATCAATTTCTCCTCCAACCACTTTGTAGCTTCATAAATTTATATGCGTTTCTAGCATAATGCATTTCAATTGTATCAAGAATATTATTTACTTTTATTTAAAATTACAAGAGATGAGAGGAAACCTCTCTGGTGTTTAAGAGGTATTGCATGGACATTTATTATATTGCTTTTTATTTTAAAAATTATTTTTCAATTAGAATAAAATCTATTTATATAATGTACTAAATTACATTAGTTTAAGAATTTACATTGACTAACAATCACAAGCAATGCACTTAATTTTTATGTTGCATATAAACATTCTTATTTTTTATTTGATTTTGGTTTTTTAGGTTTGTAATAGTTTCCATAACTGTCACTGTGATCCTGGATATGCTCCTCCTTTTTGTGATCTACTACATTTATCACCAGGAGGAAGTGTGGATGATGGGTTTTGGTCTCATTCAGGTTGGTCTCTGGATCAGTGTGTTCCAACAAAGCTCTCTGCCTTCCTAGAAATGGTCTACATCTCCGCTGTCCTATGTGGCTATTGAGCCCTGACATGTGGATAGTGCGACTACAGAATTGAAATTTCAATTTTATTTTATTTTAAACTTAACCACTTGTGGCTAGTGGCTACTATATATGACAGTGGAGCTCCAAATTACACTGTCAAGCAAAATTTTGTGCACATTTTTAATTCTAATCTAGGCCTCCCCTTAATTTTAACCATGGTTCCTGAAACATTTCTATTTATTCAACTTTAACAGAAGCTGTCAAAACTTCTTTTAAAGAAACCTGAATGTCTGTACCATTTGAGAGTCCCACCAATACTACATGAATGACCCAGTATTTTTGGCATCCTCATCAACATTAGATAGTACCACCATTTTTTATTTGAGCCATTCTAATAGGTTTATATTAATATCTTACCATGGTTTTAATTTGTGCTTTCCCAATATGTAATAATACTGAACATGTTTAATGCATTTATTTGGCATCTGTATATCCTCTTCAGTGAAAAGTCTATTCATATCTTTTGCTCATTTTTAATTAGATTATTTGTGTTTTTATAAATGTTGAGTTTTGAGAGATTTTATGCTTTCTAGACACATGTTATATTTTTTGGATATGTGCTTTGCACATGTTTTATCCAAGTCTGTAAATTATTTTCTCAGACTAATATATTTTCTTAAATTTTATTTTGATAAGACCTTTTTTTCTTTTTGTATCTTTTTTGTGTCACATATATTGAATTCTATGTCATTCCTGGCCATAAATATTTTCTGCTATGATATTTCTAAAAGGTGTCATTCTCTATTTTGCATTTAAATTCATGATACATTTTGAGCTAATTTTTATAAAGAGTGGGAGATTTTTTATAATTCTTTTATTTTTCTTATAAAATTAAGAAATAGCATTAGCAGTGCTGCCCTCATTAATCATTCATTGGACAGTAGTGCTACCCCAAAAAAGAATGCTTAAGGGTGGGAGATTTTAAGACAACAATAAATTTTTTAATTTTTCATTTTTCTATTATTATTTCAGCATATTGTGGGGGTACAAAAGTTTAGGTTACATATATTGCCCTTGCCCCTCCCCCTGTGGAGGCAGAGCTTCAAACCTGTGCATCCCCTAGACAGTGTGCATCGCACTCATTATGTAGGTATACACCCATCCCCTCCCCCCACCACATCTGCCTGACACCCGATTAATGTTATTCCTGAATGTGCTTTTAGATGATGATCAGTGAAACCAATTTGATGGTGAGTACATGTGGTGCTTATTTTTCCATTCTTGGGATACTTCACTTAGTAGAATGGGTTCCAACTCTATCCAGGAGAACATTAGAGATTCTATATCACCATTATTTCTTATCACTGAGTAATACTCCATGGTATACATAGACCACATTTTATTAATCCAATCATGAATTGATAGGCACTTGGGTTGTTCCACATCTTTGCAATTGTGAATTGTGCTGCTATAAACATTCAGGTGGAGATGTCTTTTTTTATAGAATGTCTTTTGTTCTTTTTGGTAGATGGCCAATAATGGGATTGCTGGATCAAATGGTAGGTCTACTAGTATCTGTTTAAGGTATCTCTATATTGCTTTCCACAGAGGTTGCACTAGTTTGCAGTCCCACCAGCAGTGTATGAGTTTTCCTGTCTTTCCGCATCCACGCCAACATGTGTTGTTTTGGGACTTTTTGATAAAGGCCATTCTCACTGGAAATAAGTGATATCTCCTTGTGCTTTTGATTTGCATTTCCCTGATGATTAAAGATGTTGAGCATTTTTTCCACATGTTTGTTGGCCATTGTTATGTCTTCTTTTGAAAAGTTTCTGTTTATGTCCTTTACCCACTTTTTGATAGGGTTGTTTGATTTTTTTCTTGCTGATTTTCCTAGATTCTAAATAGATTCTAGTTATCACCCCTTTATCAGATGTGTAGCATGCAAAAATTTTTTCCCATTCTGTGGGTTGTCTGTTTCCTCTTGTGACAGTTTCTTTGGCTGTGCAGAAGCTTTTTAATTTGATCAGATCTCATTTATTTATTTTTGTTGTTGTTGTGATTGCCTTGGGGGGTCTTCTTCATAAATTCTTTGCCTAGGCCAGTGTCTATAAGAGTTTCTGCCACATTTTCTTCTAGAATTCTACTAGTTTCAAACCTTAGGTTTAAGTCTGTTATCCACCGAGATTTGATTTTTGTGAGAGATGAAAGGTGTGGGTCCTGTTTCAGTCTTCCACATGTGGCTATCCAGTTTTCCCAGCACCATTTATTGAATAAGGATTCTTTTCCCCAGAGTACGTTTTTGTCTGCTTTGTCAAAGATTAGATGGCCATATGAGGATGGTTTTATATCTGCACTCTCAGTTCTGTTCCACTGGTTTGTGTCCCTCTTCTTGTGCCAATACCAAGCTGATTTAATAACTATAGCCTTGTAGTATAGTTAGACGTCTGGTAAATTAATACTTCCCATGTTGTTCTTATTGCCTAAAATTGATTTTGCTAAACGGGGTCTTCTCTGGTTCCATACGAAGTGTAAAATTATTTTTTCTATATCTGTGAAAAATGATGTTGGTAATTTAATAGAGATTGCATTGAATCTGTAGATCACTTTGGGTAGTATAGACATCTTAACAATGTTGATTCTGCTGACCCATGAGCATGGTATGGTTTTCTACCTGTTTATGTCCTCTGCTATTTCCTTCCTCAGTGTTTCATAGTCTCCCTGTAGATGTCTTTTACCTCCTTAGTTAAATATATTCCTGGGTACTTTATTTTCTTTGTTGCTATTGTGAAGGGTGTTGAGTCTTTGATTTTGTTCTCATTTGGACTGTTATTGGCATATATGAATGCCTCTGAATTGTGTGTATTGATTTTGTGTCCTGAGACTTTACTGAATTCATTTATCAATTCCGGGAGTCTCTTGGGTGAATCCTTGGGGTTTTCTAGATATAATATCATATCATCATCAAACAATGAGAGTTTGATCTCTTCTGCCCCCATTTGTACACCCTTGATTCTGCTCTCTTGCCTGATTGCTCTCACAAGGACTTCCAGCACTTTGTTGAATAGAAGTGGAGATGGTGGGCAACCTTGTCTGGTTTCAGTTCTAAGTGGGAATGCTTTCAGTTTTTCCCCATTCAGTATGATGTTGGCTATGGGTTTGTCATATATGGTTTGTATCATTTTTAGGTAGGCCCCATCTATGCCCATTTTGTTAAGTGTTCTTATCATAAAAGGGTGTTGAATTTTGCTGAATGCTTTTTCTGCGTCTATTATGAGGATCATATGGTCTTTGTTTTTGCTTCTATGTGGTGAATTACATTTATAGGTTTGCATATTTGAACCATCCTTGCATGTCTGGGATGAAACCCACTTGGTTGTGATGGGTTATTTTCTTGATGAGCAATTAGATTCAGTTTTCTAGGATTTTGTTGAGAATTTTTTCATCTATATTCATAAGGGATATTGGTCTATAGTTTTCTTTTTTGGTTGCATCCTTTCTTGGTTTTGTTATCAGGGTTATGTTTGCTTCATAAAATGTGTTGGGGAGGATTCCATCCTTCTCTATGTTGTAGAATAACTTCTGGAGGATACGCACCAGATTTTCTTTGTAGGTGTGGTAAAATTTGGGTGTGAAAACATCTTGTCTGGGACTTTTCTTTTTAGAAAGGTTTTTTATTGCTGTTTCAATTTCATTTCTTGATATTGGTCTGTTCAGGAATTCTATTTCTTCCTCATTGGGCCTAGGGAGGCTGTGTGTTTCTTAAAATTTGTCCATTTCCTCCACATTTACCAGTTTGTGTGCATAAAGGTTTTTGCAGTTATTCATAGATGGTATCCTTTATCTCCATGGCATCAGTTGTAATTTCTCCTTTTATGTTACTGATGGATCTTATTAGAGATTTTGCTTTTCTTCTCTTAGTTAGTGTAGCCAAAGGCGTGTCAATTTTGTTGATCTTTTCAAAGCAGCAACTTTTTGTTTTATTAATCTTCCATTTAGTTTTCATGTTGTCAATTTCATTTAGTTCTGATTTGATCTTATTAATTTCACTTCTTCTGCTGGGTTTGGGGTTAGACTATTCGTATTCCTCCAGCTCTTTGAGTTGATTCATTCGGTTGTCTATTTGTGATCTTTCTGTCTTATGGACATAGGCAATTATGGAAATAAAGTTTCCTCTCAGGACTGCTTTAGCAGTGTCCCACAGCTTTTGATAACTTGTGTCTCCTTTGTCATTTAGTTCAAAGAAACTTTTGATTTCCAACTTGATTTCTTCATTTATGAAATGATCATTCAGGAGGAGGTTGTTTAGCTTCCACAACTTTGAATATAAATGAGAGTTTCTGTTAGGGTTGATTTCTACTTTTATCCCACTGTGATCTGAGAAGACGCATGTTATAATTTCTATTTTTTTTAATTTTAAGACATGCTTTGTGTCCTAGGATATGGTCAATCTTAGAGAATGTCCCATGAGCTGATGAGAAGAACATATATTCAGTGGATTTTGGATAGAATGTACTGTGAATGTCAGTCACGCCCATTTGTTCTAGCGTTCTGTTTAAGTCCATAATTCCTTTGTTTGTTTTCTGTTTGGAGGATCTGTCCTGTGGTGTCAGCAGGGTGTTGAAGTCTCCAGCCATTATGATGTTGCTGTTTATCATTTGGTTTAGATCAAGTAGGGTTTGCTTTATAATCTGGGTACACCTAAGTTGGGTGCATACATATTTAGTATTGTTATGTCTTCTTGTTTAACTGTACCCTTCACCAGTATATAGTGATCATCTTTGTCTTTCATTACTTTTGTTGATTTAAAAATTAAGTTGTCTGAAATTAAAACCGCCATGGCAGCCTTCTTTTGGATTCTGTTTGCTTGAAATATTGATTTCCACCCCTTTATTTTCAGTCTAAATGCATCCTTGCAGGTTAGCTAAGTTTCCTGAAGACAGCACATTCTTGGCTTGTATTTTTTTATCCATTTGGCCAGCCTATGTCTCTTGAGTGGGGAATTCAAGCCATTCACATTTATTGAGAGATCTAATAGATGGGGCATATTTCTGTTCATCCTGTTGGGTAGAACTTCATTGCTATGTTTTCTGTCTTGAGCCATTGTGGTATGTGGGCTTTGATTTTTAGTTTTTGAGTGGTTTTACATTCATGAGTGTTTATTGTGATGATCCATGTGCCACTCTCTTTTGAGCACTCTTGGAGGGCTGGTCTTGTCTTGGTGAATTCCCTCAGTCTTTACTTATCTGAGAATGTCTTAATTTCTCCTTCATATACAAAACTTAGCTTAGCTGGGTGCAAGATTCTAGGCTGGGCATTATTCTGTTTCAGAAGAGTGAGAATGGGGCCCCAGTCTCTTCTTGATTGTAAGATTTCAGCTGAGAAATCTGGCGTTATTTGGATGGGCTTTCCTTTGTGTGTTACTTGTTTCTTTCTCCTTACAGCTTGAAGAAGGGGCTCTTTAGTGGATATTTTGGTGAGTCTGATGACTGCATGACGTGGTGTCTTCCTATTTGCAATGAATCTCCCAGGGGTCCTTTGAGCTTCTTGAACCTGTATATCTAGAGTTTTAGCAAGGCCTGGGAAGTTTTCCTCAATTATATCTTCAAATAGCTTATCCAACCCTTGTGTATTATCTTCTTCACCCTCAGGAATGCCCATAACTGTCACGTTAGGCTTCTTCACATAATCCCACATTTCTTGCAGACTCTGGTCTTTTCTCTTATTTCCTTGCTCTGTCTCTGTGACTGACTGATTTAATCGGAAGGTGTTATCTTCGATTTCTGAGATTCTTTCTTCTGTTTGATCTACCGTGCTCTTGAGGCTTTCCACTGTGTTTTGTAGTTTCCTGAATAAATTCTTCATTTCCAGGAGTTTAGTTTGATTTTTTTTTTAATATTTCAATTTCTTTAGTGAATTTTTCTTCCAAGTCCTGGATTTTTGTGTGTGTGTATGTGGTTTCTTTGTGTTGGTTATCCATTCATTCTTGCATATTATTCAGCTTTCTTACAATCCATGTTTAAAATTCTTCCTGTGACATTTTAGGGTTCTGAATTTGGTTAATGTCCATTGCTAGAGAGCTGGTGTTCCTCTTTGGGGGTGTGTTTTCCATTTGATTCTTCATACTTCCAGAGTTCTTTCGCTGAGTCCTTCCCATCTAGATCAGCCATTGCTTCCCACCTTTCAGTTTTCTTTTGGAAAGTAACACACCATGTGTAGGCTCTGTTCCTCTAGAGACTGTAGAAGCAGGTAGATTGAAGCTGCTGCCTGCCAGCCTGGATGTGTGTACTTCTATGGTTGCTTGATCTGCCGCTAGGAAGAGCCACTAATATGTTGTTCAGGGTTCTTTTACCACAGTTGGGAAGCTACTCCTGGTGGGAGGGGTTACTTGGGGAGCCTGTTTTGGCCTCTTGACAAGGTTTTTGTTCCCTGACCATGGATCCCACTGTTGGCAACCAACCAGAGGCAGAAATTCAGCCCCAGAGTTTTGATCCTCCCAAATGGTTAAACCGGTCTGATGAGCAAAGTCACTGGGCTGTCAACTTTTGATCTGTGCCAAGGCCCCATAGAGTCATGCTAGTTGCAGAGGGAGAGTGGTTTTCTTGTCTCTCCCTACCTCCAGAGGTGGTGTCTACCACTGTCGACGCAAAAGATGCTGGCTAGGGGGAGGGGGTGGTGCCACAGTTGGCCCACCACCCCAGCACCTGTAAGTCCCAAAGGCGTTAACTTACCATGCCCCAGCACCTGTAGGTCCCACAGGCGTTAGCCTCCCATGACTAGGGAAACACTCAGAGTTCACACATCAAAACAGGTCTGGCTAGTTGACCATAGGTCATGTAAGGGTGGAGCTTGTCACCAGAGTCCCTGGGCTGGGGGAAGGGAGCCACCCAACACCGTATCACACCACAGCGGCTGGGTTGTGGACCCTGAAAATGGCGACCGCCAGCCCGCAGAGTTCTAGCACTGGAGGTGACTGTTCAGGAGTTGGCAGGTGCCAGGTCAGGGGGCTGAGTCAACAGGATGCCCCTTGGTCTCTTTTATGTTGCCTTCCCACAATCGCACACCTGTCCAGCAGGAGCTCTCACTCTTTCTGATCCACCCTGAGTGGGCCTACTAGACCGCCACGGTTTCCAGGTTAGAGTCCCCTAATTAGTGTTCACCTCCATCAATCTGGACCCTCTGAGTGGTAGAGGCAATTTACCTGTCTCCTAACTGCCTCCAGCAGTAGCCCAGACCAGTCCCCGCCAAGCGCAGTCCTGGCACAGATCTCAGGGAGTTCACGATGCTTCCCACTATTGTCTCCTCTCCACAGAGCCCCACATCTCCCACGGTGATTTTGCACTGCCTTCAGGCAGATCCCTGTCTGAGTGGATGTGGAGGTCAGTGGGGAAGGAAGACGTTCTCCTGTGAAACTGATCCCACCTCACTCACTGGCCAGGTGGGAGCAGCCACCCCACGCTCTACTCTCTATTGTTTGTTTCGCATTCTCCAGATTTCGAGATCTTATCTTCTGTTGACCTTTTCTTTTTCCTGCTTTTTATGTCCCACTCTGATTCTCCCCCGATTCATAATGCTGTTCTTGCAGGGGAGCGATCCACTCATGTGTAGCAGACCAGATCTATGCCTCCCTCTCTGGGAACAGGAATCCAGGAGGTTACCTCCACTCTGCTATTTTTTCCACCCCGTGTCTGTGTGTTTTAAAGTGACCGATTCCTTGTCTTTTTTGGGGGGTATTCAGTTCATTTACATTTAATATGATAATAGTTATTTTGGTGATAATACTTGCCAAGTTGTTTAATTTATTACTTTTGTATTTTAGTTGTATGGTTAATGTCTTTTATTTAACAGGACCAAGATTCAATAGATTTTATTTTTCTAATTCTCTTAATATTTATGTGTTTTATGTGACTGAGAGAGATATCTATTTTTCTAATTAATATAATCAAAATTGGAACAATATCACCTTATAATGTTGAAATTTTGCCTAATTTACTATTTTTAATTGATTTTAAAGTTAGTCCTCAAATATGTCAATAATTTTTCATAAAATCAATTTTGAAACAAGTTACACTACTTTTAAAATGATTTTATACTTTTTATAGCTTTTCACTGACAAATTATGGGTAAAAGTGATGTTATGATATGTCATGCATGTTATGATATGCTGTATGTATACAATGTGGAATGATTGAATCATTTAATTAACATATCTATCACATCAAATATTTATGCTTTAATCCTCCTGTCTACGTGAAACTTTGTATCCTTTGACCAACATCTCCTTATTCACCCTCCCTCCCACACTATGGTAACCACCATTATATGTTTATATTGTGGTTCCACATGAATTTTAGAATTTTTTTCTATTTTTGTGAAATACAGCATTAAAATTTTGATAGGGATTGTTTTTAATCTGTAGATCACTTTGGGTGGTATGGACATTTAAACAATATCAATTCTAATCCATGAACATATGAACAACTATCTTTCTATTTATTTGTGTCTCCTTCAATTTCAATTACTATCATTAATTTTTTTTAAATTAGCCCTCAGCTCCATCAATAATTTTTCATAAAAATAATTTTATAACAGTTTTTCACCTCTATTTTTTTAAACTGAAGAACTTATTCGATAATAATATCAGTAAATGTACTATAAGTAGAAATAGAAGAGAATGTGTAGAATACAATAGATTAGAATATATTACATAAAGATTAAATAGACATAAAAGATTAAAAGTAAATTTTTCAATTGTATTGTATATTGTCAATGATTACATGTTGTCAATGATATGTATAATGTACTGACTTGACATAAATATATAATGCATTTTGGGGCACAGTCACAGAAGATTGGAAAACTTGATCAAATTTATTTTATTCATTCTCTAACTGTATTATTTGAATTCTAAATATTAAAATTCAATTTAATAGCACAAATTAAATATCATTTTTGAAAAAGCTGAAAGATATTCTCATGTTTCAGGAAAGAGGGTACCCATGTTTGTGAAACAACATGCTACTGATAAAAAAAATGGCCTTTTGATTGGTTTCTATGTTCTTCTACCTTCCCTCATTTTAACTGCCATCATTGGTCTTAACTGGAATAAAATGAAGGTACTTTGGCACAGAACAGAAGCTGTACGTGAAGGGTAAGTAAACTTATTTTTTATATTTAATATTACAAATGTACTCTTGAAAGAATTTGAGTGTAATTCAGAATATTCCAAGTAGGAATTTTTGGATGGTTTGGGTAAATGTTTAGAAATATTGAATAGGAAGGCTTTCACATATATCAAATTTTTTTTTCAGAATTTAGGCAGTTAGGTATCTTACATGTTCTTACAGGGCCAAGAACAATTAAAGCTGCTCAGCATATTCTCATTGCATTTCA
The DNA here is from genome assembly GCF_041146395.1 of Eulemur rufifrons. Lineage (NCBI taxonomy): Eukaryota > Metazoa > Chordata > Mammalia > Primates > Lemuridae > Eulemur > Eulemur rufifrons. The sequence goes on along the minus strand of NC_090994.1, from coordinate 23,358,338 downwards.
CTTACAAAACCAGGTTACCTATAATTGTTGTAGGAGGTCCTGTGACTTCCCAAGCAAGCCAATTTTCCATGTATTGGCAATCGTTTTTACCACAGAGACTAATAGAGACAGTAAGGGAAGCAAATTTTCTGTCTAGAATATGTAAAAGGTAAAAAAGAAAAAAAAGAAAATAGAACATGGCACAGAATGAGGTAGAATACACAAGGTACTCTATATTTTGTGCATAATCAGTATTTTTCACGTTTCTAAAATTAAAATTATAATTAAGGTATTTTCACAACTTTTTTCTTTGCTGTAACATTGATACCAACTCAGTGAATATTTAGGGAAATGAGAATGCGGAAGTAAGGGTAAGTGGTTCTCCTTGTTTTCTGCTAAAGGAAAATTGTTCTCTGTTTCTCACTGGTGTAGATGGAGATAATTATATAAAATTTCCATTACCTCCTCCATTTCCAAGTTAGTTAATTTTATTTGTCAATAACTTAGCATCAAATAGTTAAATTCAGAGTAATATTCTGTATGCTGTATTAACATTAAGACATATGCATAATCATCAAATTGTTACAAATTGACTTAATTGAATAATACAGCTAACATGAATCTTCCTATGCTTGCTCTTAAGGTATCTTGGAAATATCTGAGTAGTTGATAGAAGTAAATCTGACTTTTGGAACAAATGTTACAGTGAGAAGCCATTGGTTAAAAATGACAAAATCTGGTCTCAACAGCCTAAGTTTTAAAACAATAAGTGGTTTCAGGGTGGTGAGGGTGAAAAATGCTATAAAGCTGAAGCACAAAAGGGCAATAATGAACTGGATGGTCAGGAATATGTCGTTCTTTCTTATTTCATATTCCCTAGAGACAGAAGGAAGTAGCCTAAATTCAGCCAGTGTTCTGTCTGCATTTGTAATCCTGAGTTAGGTGGTCAAAACTAATCTCAAGAAAAAAATGTAGGCTGTATAAATACTATAAAATGTAACTAAATATAGCTGAAAGACATAGAGGCTTCATTAAGGGCCTCATTAATGAAAGTGAAATTATGGTCCAACTAATTAATTCTTTCACAGCTATTGGTAGAAATACTATAATTAGATAAATGATAATTTAAGAATTTGAAGATATGCATCTATATTATCTTTTTAAAGTGTAGAGAAGAATTATGACAGATATATTAACATCTTATTCCATATTCCATGTAGATAGATAGAGAAAAATAATGGATGGATTTTTAGTAAGAAATTTTAAAAAATGCTGAATACCTTTAAACTGTCGCAAATCTAACTTTTTTAACTTTGTAGATTTTACCTATGATTACAATGTTTCTTAACCATAAAACCAATGCTATCTCTTTTTCTACAGATCTACATTTGAAGTCATCAATGGTGACAGCAACCAGTCATAGACTTAAGGTGAATTGAAGGAATAAAATTATTGACAAATGATATAATTCATAATATAATTTTTAAAAATTTTTAACAATACATTTGTATGAGAAAATTATTATTTCCATATTTCATCATCATCTAATTCCTATTTGTTAATATTTTTTAATATCATAAAGCAAGGACTAAGGTATTTTATGTTAATTTTGTTTTATCTTAATTTATAAATGTTCAGTATTAACTGATATTAGCCACAAATTTATTAAGAAATATTTTTGTAATCAGAAATGAATTTAAAAAGATTTTAAATATTTTCTTGAAATATTTATGAACAATCGTATCTCCTGCTCCCTCATTTAAGTCTCCAATTGGTAGATTTACACAGATTCTTTCCCCAGGTTTACATCTGTTCCTATGACTCCATAGATATTGTTATCCTTATTTTAGAAATGAGAAAAATGGATGTAAAGAATTAAATAGTTCTTCCATTATAGAATTTTAGTAAGTTTTGGAGTTGGGGTCTAACTTAAGGCAATGAGACTCCAAAGTGCACATGCCTGACAGACATACCCTGACATAAGACTGCGGATGGGGATGGAATTTACATTGGTTGAGGACCAAATAGATGTCAGGAAAAATGTCAAATGTACTCTGGCTCCAAGGCAGTAAAGCTATCTTTACTATAAGATAGCTTAAAATAGGCATCCATATATGCTGTTCAAAGTTCTAATTCACATGTGTAAAGAAATAATGATATTCAACATGTTAGGCCTATGACTGGGAGTAAATGGAAAAATTCAAAACTTCAACCAAGAGTGAGATCAAGTGTTCATCCAATTACTTATCTGCCATCCCCCTTATCTGACTTTGATTGTTAGTTAAGTCAGTGGATCTCTGTTTCCTTATCTACCACCAAACAAAACATCCATAACTCCTAACCTCAATGTGAAATAGCTTTATTTCTGCCTAGACCAATCTCTACCTCTACTTTGATAACGTTATTAAAAGCCCATGTCTTAGCTGAGGACTTTGGCACTTGGACAGCTGTCTTCTCATGTCCTTTAGTCATGGTCTCACCATCCTGCTGCGTGTCTTCACCTGGACCCTGAACTCCCCCCAACCACTGCTCAACTTCACTCATGTCCTCCTAGAGCAATATCAAGCTTGACATTTCCCTGACTTCTTCCCACTCATGTTGTAAGTCACCAACTCAATACCTTGTTTTCCTTTAGTTTCTCTTTTTTTCACAACTTCCTGCTACCAACAATACCTTATGGTTGCATTGAAGTCTTGCCCCAAGAATTTGAGAGAGTGGGTTATGCTTTTAATCCATGAATAATAGACATACACATCAATTATATAGTGAATTGAAAGGTGAATAATCATGTAGAAAAGATTAGAGCAGTATGGATGATTAGGAGAGTTGATGTTGAGAGAGGAACAGTGATTTTATATATGGTTTTCTGAGTAGACCTTATTGAGCAAGTGATATGTAAGCAAATAATTTGACCTAGGTGAAATATTTACTAGATATATATATTTGAAAGGATACATGTGACTCGACAGGGCCAACTCACTTAGGTTTTATTTAAATTCAAAGGACACAGTGCAACAAGAGAATGCAGGCAAGCAGTGGGGGTCAGAGAGACACGAGCTCCCAAGATTCCTTATTTTAATTTTAAACAGCACACCATAAAGCTCACTGCCTTTATCTTGGCAAAAAGTCAAAAACAGACATCGAGGCTTTCCCAGAGATAAAAATTGAGCTTTTCAATTCTAACTGTAAATGAACTCTATCCTACATACTCATTGAGCTGGGAGAATTATCCATGCACATATTTGGAAGGTAGCTTTCTAAGCACATGAATGATATGACACAAGAATGTCAGAAATGTTTGTGGTATTACAGTGACGCCAGGTTATCTAGAGCAGACTCAGCAAGAGTGTTGCAGTAGTTATTCTGTCAGAGAAGTAAAACTCATATAGGGTCTTGGAGGTTTTGGTAGCCATCTGTCTTTTAGATTCTAAGCACATGACTCACACTTTAAAAGGATGGTTTGCTGAAAATAGTCACTGTGATGGCAGAGTAGAAGTGGAGAAACTACTGCAATAATCCAGGAAGGAAAAGAAGGTATTTCAGACTAGGGGTGGTAAGGATGGACTTAAGCATAAGTTTTGAAGGTGAACCAACAGAATGCATTGACACTTTGGATGTAGAGTAAAGAAAAAGTGCTTAAATAATATGGTTATTGCTATAGAGCAGGAAGACAGAAAGGCTATAATGTAAAACAAGGCCTCTTTGTTTCCAGAGTTTGTGCTCTTAACTCTTTGTAAGTTTAATTTTATAAATATCAAGAGATAAAATTTGCATAGGTAACCGTGAGGCAAGACAAGTGTATGGTATGCCATGATAAGGAGTTTAAATGTTCTTCTATGTGAATTAGGACATAGTCAAAGTATTTTTGACATGGTAAGAGAGGAATTTGGAAAGATACAGCTTGCATTTTATATATTTCACTGGGATAACGTAGGGGAAATTAATTCCATAAAAATTGAAGACAAGTGACACAGCTAAGAGATTACTGAATGCACAGGAAAGGTGTGATGAAGGTTGGATGAGAGGAAAAGCACAAAAATGTTTTGAGAGAAACGACAGAGGTAAATTCAACTGGAGTGGTGACTGGATGGATGTATTTGGGTTAAAATAAAAGAGAGAACTACTAAGACCTCAACTTTTCTGACAGAATGAATAGTAACACCTTTTACTAATGACATAGAGTATAGCAAGAAAGGAACTAATTTGGGTTGAAGTAAGTGGAAGGGAGTGAAGAATGAGTTGAGTTTTGAACGTGTATATGCAGAAAACCTTTTGGAAATGCACAGATGGATTTGAAAGTACTTTTCTTCTGGAGATAAATATAAAAAAATTAATAGTTGCTATTTTCTATTTCTTCATAGGCTTACATTGTTCTTCTCCCTCTGTTTTCTTATTGGTGATATCCACTTACCAAAGTGAGGTTTAGAGACTGTGTAAATGAACCATATGTAAATATCAATTTATAACATTTACTTTTAATGTGGCTATCACAAACTATTCATGAAAAAGAAACTTTGCTTTAAGTATTTCCTGACTATCAGCCATAGATTACAACAGTATAAGCAGTACCTTATTTAACTAACAAATTGCCACATCTGTAGTTGCATTGTAAAATTAGATAGTTCTTATTAACAATGAAAATTTAGCATTTCTATTTTTCTATATTTCTTTTACGACAGTAGATACGTGAATATATCAAAAAGCTCAAAGGTAGAGAAAGGACATTACCAAGAAATCCACGATTAACTGGCTTGATCCAAGAATGAAAAAAGAAACAGCCCTGCTTTTTCTCTTTTCGTTGTGGCTTAAAGCTTTCAATTTCACAAACCAAAATAAATCTCGTGACTGAAAGTATGCAAGCGTATGTCTATTGATTTTTCTACCTGCCATGATCCTTAAGTAGAAAATAAGCAGCTTTGCCTCTTTTTAACCCTAGAGTTTTTTTTACATCCCAAGCTGAAAACATTCAGATTCCTCAGATTCCTATGACCTCGCTGATGGTCCCATCTCAAGAGAGGACACTTACAGCCCACACCTCTCCAATTGCTCATGACTCCCCTGCCCTGTCCATCCCAGGCTTCGGGGTATTGAGTGGGAAAATAGCGGGGGCAGCCCAACCCCAAAACTCCCATAGAGTTAATAGCATACACTCTACCTGAAAGGAATTGCTCACATTGAATCCTGCTCTTAGGTACCTGTTCCATCACTAGGTGATGCTCCCTTATCCCTGTATAAACTGATACCTAGAATATTTCTTGTCTTTTGAGGGAACCTGAACTTGCTGCTCTGTCTTCACTGAAGCTAAGCTATTCTGGGAAGATTTTCTTGCTTTCCTCCTCCACCCCTCTCCCTCCTGCTGCGATGGATGCACTTCTACACATCTCAAAGCATTATACACGGATCAGGGAACCATCAGCCCACCTCGAGTCTGTTTAGAACCTACAATATCTCCATCAGAAAACCAAGAATGCTCCTGGGACAGGGGTGGAGGACCTCATCAAGGAGGAAAAGAGTTTCTTTTTTGAAATGTCCAAATGGATGAACAAAATGTGGTCTATCCAAACAATGGAATGTTAGTCAGCCATCAACAGGAATAAAGCACTGATACTGCTACAACATGGTTGATCCTTGAAACCATTATGCTAAGTGAGTAAAGCCAGTCACAAAGACCATATATTTATATGTGTTTTCATTTATATAAAATGCACAGAATGGGACATCTCTGGAGATTAAAAAAAAAAAATTAGTGTAGTGGTTGTTTAGGGCTGGGAGGGGAGGTGGGGGATGAAGAACTGCTGGGAGGGGGTTGATGGCTAAAGGGAACAGGGTTTCTTCCTGATGAGATGAAACTAATCAGAAATTAATTGGTGATGGTCACACATATCTGTGCACATCCTAAAAATCTTTCAATTTTACACTTTAAATGGGTGAATTATGTTACATGTGGATTGCAACTCAAAAAAGCTTTTTGAAAAATATAAATTAGGATGATTCTACCACATATTACCCCATCCTCATTGCCACGAGATCTTTTCAGCAATTATGATCACTTTCTGCCTTATTTTAAAAATAATTTCTCAGCTATCAGTGGCCCAGTTATACCAGTATCTAGCAGGTCCAAGTTTTAATGCTGAGTAGAGTTTATTTTTACAACTGTTGACACAATTCATCCCTGCAACAGGGCGCACTGGGGTTAAAGAAGGGCCGTGTGAGAGGTGGGAAAAAAGAGGAGTTAGGTGTCGGACGTGTGCAGTTTAGGATATTTGTCAGAAAGTTCAAGGAGGCACTTGCGTGCTCCTTCTTCCCCAGGGTGTTTTCCTCTCTACCCTCGCCTTGCCGCCATCCCCATCCCCACAGCTTCTTAGTCGCTGTTCAGAGTCACTGTTAACAACACACGGTCAGGTTGCATTTGAAGCTTTCCTTTCCCATCATAACACTATGTTATAATCGAGTATTGTTAGCAGTGTTCACAATTGAAGAAAAGCACTTTTTGTTTGCCTTATCAAGATAAAATTCCATGTTCTTGATTTCTCATTTGCAAAGACAAGAAATATTAAATATTAAACTTTTCATTTCCCTTTCCTCCACTAATTATAATCTAGTAATGGAAGAAAGGTATGATCAAAGAAAAGTACTTTTGATTGCCTTATTAGGATCAAGCTCCATTTTCTTTTTAGTAAATTAATTTTTATCGACAAATGATTGTGTATACTTATGGGGTACAAGGTGATATTTTGATCTATGTATACATAATAGGGAGATTAAGTTATTCTAATTAACATACCCATCACCTCACTGATTTTTCTTTTTTCTTTTTTTGTGGTGAGAACATTAAAAATCTATTTTACAAATTTTGAAATATACCTTATTATTAACTGTGGTCACCAAGTAGCATAACATCAATAAAACTTATTCTTCCAGTCTGACACTTTGCACTCTTTGATCAACATCTTCTTCGCCATCTTCCCCTACCCCACTCCTTCTGGAGACCACCATTCTACTGTCTGTTTCTATGAGATTCACTTTTTAGATTCTATATATAAGTAAGATCATAAAGTATCTGTCTTTCTGTGACTGTCATATTTCACTTAGTATAATGTCCTTTACTTCCATCCATGTTGTTGAAAATGACAGAAATTCTTTCTATTTTAAGGCTGTATCCTGTCCCATTGTGTACATATACTGCATTTTCTTTATCCATTCATCCCTTGATGGACACTTAGGTTGATTCCATATCTTGGCTATTGTGTGAATAATGCTGAAATTGTACCAGCATTAAAAAGTTCCATTTTCTTGATGTTTTCTTATTTGCAAAGATAATAAATTATTAAGGCAGTGGTAGCATGTAGGAAATTGCTAGAAATAATAGCTAGCAATAATACTTGTCATTTCTATTTTTCCCTTTCTCCTCCACCACAGTGAATAAAACCTGCCATGAAACTGTGACATGGAGAAACAAAATTATCAATGAAACCATGCCCCAAAGTTAATGATCCAGTGACTAAGAGAAATTCTTAAGTTTACAGGCTGTCAGATAATGAAAGAAACGTTTTACTGAAACGCCCTCCACTTGTAAGATCAGTTGGAACGAATATGGCAGACTGTAGTCTGAGCAGAACGAGCTTGCTGATATCACAACCTGAATTTCCACAGCACGTTTCATACTAACAACTCCCAAATTTGCCCATGTGACTCATGAAGAGCCATGAAGACGAGGTTGATGGCTGTGTGGGCCCTGCCGGCCTCAGAGCTGTAACCAAGGCTTGGGCTTGCAGGTGTGCCTTTTGGCGAACATGGGCCTCCTTTGGGCCTTTCCCTGCTCATCACGGGAATTAAAGGCTTTAAATGCCATATTCACCAGGTCCTGGACAGGGGTCTGAGGGTCCTCTTCTAGCTTTTTGAGTTTCTTTCTGATATCAGAGGATGACTGGGTAATAAAATGAGTTGCAAGGACAGTAGTCCCTGCAGGGAAAGCTGGATCTAAGCAGGTACATTGGACCAGAGCATCTGTGAGGCAGCTTAAGAAAGCTGCCAGGTTTTCATCAGGCCTTTGAGTAATTTCTCTTAGTGTTTTAAAGGTGAGCAGCGGCCTGGAGGCCGGCAGGAACACACTGCAACATGTGGTCTCACTGCCTCCTGCCTTCCTGGCCAGCCGGGGTGTTGGGTTGGTACTCTCAGTCCGGCTCTCTGCAGGGGACAGCCTCAGTCCCCACTGGCATAGAGCAGTCCATAAGATGGACCTCATTAGCATGTGCCTGGGCTGCCATCCAGACACGTTCTTTTCATTAATGGTAAGGGTAGAGGAGAGTATGACAATGATATCATGCCAGGTAAGATCATATGCCTGTGTTAGGTAGTGGAACTCCTTGGTGTATGTTGAAGGATCGTTAGAAAAGGAGCCCAGGCGCTTCTCGACCTGGGAGAGGTTGGAAAGAGAGAAGGGAACACGTATACGTCTGACCCCTTCGGCGCCTGCCACCTCCTGCAAGGGACAGAGGAGGGGCCGGTCCCAGGGGTTTGTGTGAGAGCGATTGTGCTGGCTGACAGGAGATGGTGGTGGCGAGTGAGTGGGTGGCGTGGAAGGGTGAGATGGTGGGTAGGGGGTGTAGGATATGGAGGCGGCAGAACAGGGGGAGAGCTGAGAGACTCAGGGGAGTCGGAGAAGGAAGAGGGAGCCTCCGAAGGAGGCCCTGGCGGGGATGGGAGGAAGAGGAAGTGGAGGCCGAAGGCGCAGGTCCCGCGCGCAGGGAGAACCCGCGCTGGATGTCAAGTTGAGCAGAGAGAAGGGCGGAGCGAAGTGAAAAGAAAGCCTGAACGTAAGGGATTTCCGACCACTTGCCGTTTCTGTGACACAAATTGTCTAAATCTTGGAGGATTTTAAAGTCGAAGGTCCCGTTTTTGGGGCCAGCGTGAGTCATTGTCCAGTTTGTATATTGGCCAGGCCATGCTGCAGTAAAAGGCTAGCTGTTTTGGCCAAATGTCCAAACCCAGACCCTTCCAATTGGCCAGGAGACACCCTAGGGGAGTCTCAGGAGGAATTTGGGAAATTTGGCTGCCCATGGTGCTGGACTCACACTAGAAAGAGAAGGGATCCAGGATCCCAAGAACCAACCGGAGAATCCAGGAACAAGCCCGAGGTCAGAGGGCGAGTGCAAACGGAGGGACATCTCCACTCAGATTACACTGCCACGGACTAAAAGGGAGGAGAGGAATCGGGCGTCCCCAAATTTCTCAATCCCAGGCCGGAGCCGGGGAGTACCTCTGACGCGGGCCCCGCGAGTTCCGGAGGGATCCAGGATCCCGGCCAGAAACAGAGGTGTCCGGAAGGAAGTATGAGTCAGGCAAACACAGGGGGGACTCACCGTTGACGGGGAACTGAAGAGGGACCCTCCGGCAGTCGGTTGTGGTCCCGATTCAAGCGTAGAGGTCGTCGGAGGGGCCGGCGCAGCTGCGGGCCAAAACGGCCCGGCGCGACCAAGACACCCCTCCCGGGTTTCGGCACCAAATGTAAGGTTTTTTGGATGGTCGGCACCAGTGAAAGAAAGTTGAGTTGAAAGGGTTAAGTAAAAAGGCTTTATTGGAGTGCTCCAGGGTGAGGGTAACAGATCCCAAGGGAGGGACCCGGGCGAGGTTCTGGAGCCCTGGGGGAATTGGAGCGCTCCAGGGACTCGGGAAGTCGCAGTTGTCTGGGACTGAGGCAAGGGTTTTAGATGCGGTGAGGGGCATAAGTGGAGGGGGCTTTTTCTGGGAACGGCGGCAGGTGCTGTTTTCAGCCCAGTGTCTAGGTCCCAGAAAGCAGGATGTGGCTGAGCCTGGGCTGGGGTGTTCAGCTAGCAATGACAGGATGTAACTCTGAGGCAGGCTTTTGCCTGCCACTGCAGAGAGTAATCTGCCTTTAGCAGGGTTTTTCTTTTTTTATTGGGGAGGGGCTTCCCACCGCCAGCCTTACACTACCTACTCTGGAGGTTGAGGTAAAAGGATCCCCTGAAACTAGGAGTTTGAGGTTACAGTGAGCTGTGATCACGCTACTACACTCCAGCCTGGGTGACAGAGCAAGATCCTGTCTCTAAAAATATGAAGAATAAAAAAGAAAAAAAGGAGGGGGGGAGGAGGAGGAAAAAGAGAAGGAGAAGGAGAAGGAGAGGAAGAAGAAGAAGGGGAAGAAGGAGGAGGAAGAGGAGGGGGAGGAGGAAGAATAAGGAAGGCAGAAAGGGAAATGAAATAAAAACTGAGACAGTACAAAGATTGTGTACAGAATCTGTGATAATGTTTCTAACATCAGAGGCTCCAAAACACCATAATGGTTAGCAGATTCTGTATCCAATTATCTTGTAAACAAATGTGGTTGCTTTGTAAAATAAATAAGTAGATAGATAGATAGATAGACAGATAAAATTGATAGGCCTCTACTAACACTATTAAAGGAAAAACAATTGTTATGCAAGAGTAGGAAATAAAAGGCATCCAAGTCAGAAAGGAAGAAGTTAAATTGTCTCTGTTTGCAGATGACACGATCTGAAACATAAAAAATGCTAATGTGTCCACCAAAATTTTAGAACTAATAAATAAAGTTGCAGTATACAAAATCAATACACAAAAATTATTAGTGTTTCTATACACACTAAATTTAACCAAGGAAGTGAAATATCCGTACCCTGAAAACTATAAAACATTCATGAAAGAGATTAAAGGTGACACAAATAAATGAAAAGATATGCCATGTTCATGGGTTTGAGGAACTAATATTGTTAAAATGTCTGTACTACCCAAAGTGATCTACAGATCCAATGCAATCTCTATCAAAATTCCAATAACATTTTTCACAGAAATAGAAAAAACAATTCTCAAATTCATAAAGAACCACAAAAGACTCCCAAAACCCAAGCAATCCTTAGCAAAAAGAGTAAAGCTGGAGGGAACACACTACCTTACATTAAAATATACTACAAAGCTATCGTAATCAAAACAGCATGATAATGGCATAAAAGCAGACATATAGCCCAATGTAACAGAATAAAGAGCCCAGAAATAAATCTACACATTTAGTTAACTGACTTGTGACAAATATGCCAAGAACATACAACAGGGAAAGGACAGACTCTTCAATAAAGGGTGTTAGGAAAACTGGATAGTCACATGTAAAAGATTGAAATTAGACCCTTGACTCACATCATGTAAAAAATGCAATGCAAAATGGATCAACAACTGAAAAGTAAGACCTGAAAGGGTAATACTATTAGAGGAAAACAGAGAAAAAGCTCTATGACATTGGCTTCAGTGACGATTTCTTCAATACAACACACCAAAACCACAGCAAGAAAAGCAAAAATAGACTAATGGAATTACATCAAACTTAAAAAGCTTCTAACAGAGTCAAGAAACAACTCAAGAACTCAAGGAAAGGGAGAACATATATGCAAACCATACATCCCATAATAGGTTATATGTAAAATATGTAAAGAATTCAAACCACTCAGTAGCAAGAAAACAAACACATTAAAATAGGCAAAAGACATGGATAAACATTTCTCAAAATAAAACATACAAATGGCCAAGATATACATGAATATATGCACAAAATCACTAATAATTAAAGTAATTCAAATTTAAAATCAAAATACAATCACCTCACACCTGTCAGAATACTGTTATCAAAAATGATGAAAGATAACAAGTGTTGGTGAGGGTGTAGAAAAAAGGAAAGACTTGTACACTGTACCGGGACTATAATTTAGTACAGCCGTTATGAATAAGAGTATGGAGATTCCTCAAAAAATTAAAAATATAACCACCATATGATCTAGCAGTCCAATTACTGTGTATATCTACAAGGAAAATAAGATCAGTATTTCAAAGAGATGTCTGCACTGCCATTTTCATTTCAGCATTATTCACAAAAACCAAGGAATCAACCTAAGTGTCCATCAGTGAATGAAGGAATACAAAATCTGGTGTAGATTCACAATGGAATACTATTCAGCCTTAAAGAAGAGAATACTGGTGCAACAGGGATGAACCTGGAGGAAATTATGTTAAGTGATACAAGTCAGACGGAGGAAGACAAATACATCATTATCTTGCTTATTGTGGAATTCAGAGCCATTTTATTTCACTTACCTTAGGCTTTCATCAATTTGGTAGTTAATCTCAGCTACTGGTAAATATTTGCCTTACATGATGTTCACAGACCTCTCAGCTCATCAGTATTTAAATAGCTCTAAGGACAAGATCATTAGACAAAAAACTGGGTAGCCTTGTCATTTTTGGTGGTGCAACCATAGTATCTCTTTGCAGCTTCTCCACCATCTGTAACAGAGAGCAGATCTGAAATTCACCATTTTTGCCTCTGACAGATGTGGCTCTTAGCCTCTCCCCAAACCATGTCAAATTTTCTAGGTACATAGACAATTGGGTATTTTTATTGTTTTTTTAAACTTTATAATGGACATATAACAATTATATATGTTTATGGGATACAGTGTGATGTGTTGGTGCATGTATATATTGTATAATGTTCAAATCAGGGTGATTACCGTACCTATCACTTCAAGCATGTATCATTTCTTTGTTGGAATAACATTCATAATTTTTTCTTCTAGCTATCTTGAAATACATTGTTATTTTCTATGGTCACCCTACTGTTTGTAACAGAACACCAGAACTTATTTTTCCTGTCTAACTATAACTTTGTACCTGATAACCCACTTCTTCCAGTGCCCCCAGTCTCTGGTAACCACTATTCTGCTCTACTTCTATTAAAGTTTATTTGACTTGGTTTACTTGATTTCACATATGCGTTCCACATGCAACTTTTGTCTTTCTGTGCCTGACTTCATTCAACATAACGTCCTCCAGATTCATCCGTGTCAGTGTAAATGACAGGATTTCATTCTTTTTTATGGCTGGATAATATTCTATTGTGTATATATATATATATATATATACTGCATTTTCTTTATACATTCATCTGTAGATGGGCTTTTACGTTGATTCCATATCTCGGCTGTTGTGAATAGCACTGCAATAGAGATGGGAGTGCAGATATATCTTCAACATACATATTTCATATCCTTTGAATATATACTGAGTAATAGCATTTCTGGATCACATGGTACAGCCTCCCTACTGTTTTCCATAATGGCTGTACTGACATTCCCACCAACAGTGCATAGAGTTCCCTTCTCTCCATATCCTCACCAGCCTTTCTTATTTTTTGTCTTTTTGATAACAGACATTTTAACTGAAGTGAGATGATAGTTCCTTATGCTTTTGATATGCATTTCCACAATGATTAGTGATGTTGAGCATTTTTTCATATTGTTAGAATCAGTTCCCCTCGGTCCCAGGAACAGAGAGGCAGAGTCACTGAGGCTGCAAAAGGCAAAGGAGTTTATTGGCTAGCTCGAGCTAGGGTCTAAGTCCCAGAGTGCCAATGCAGTGGTCTCTCCACAAACCAGGACCCCGCCCTGGGGTAAAGGTTAAGCTTTTATACTTTTCTGTATGCTAGTTTTCACACGACACGTTAGTCTGCACACGACACGTTAGTCTGCACATGACATACTAGTCTGCACACGACATACTAGTCTGCACACGATATACTAGTCTGCACACAACACACTAGTCTGCACACGACATACTGGTCTGCACTCCATCCCCCTTTAGTTTATTTGTTCTTTTAGAAGTGGCTGATCGCATTGGCTCCTGATTGGTTGACTCTAAGCTTCGGGCTTTTCGCACCGGCGCCAGTTGTAGTTAACGTCATTTACGGGAAGATGAGGGTCTCCGATGGGGGGGGGTGTTGTTGCATACCTTCTAGTTTTTGGTTACAAGCGATACTGGGAACACACGCCCTGCACAAGCCGTTCATGCGCTGATCATGTCTTGCCCTTCTTATCTACTTAGTTGGTTGGAGGCCCCTGGACTCTCCAGCCCTTTATCAGGAAGTAACTTGCGGTTACCTCCCCGGGGCCTTGTTTTCCTTAACTTTAGTGAAGCCTGCCATGGCTCCACTTACGCTAAGCACCAAGCCAGCAAGCCATATGTACAGAAGCAGAACTAGGCTGTTAGCTTCTCACATCCAGGAAGCCTTGCCTATCATGGAGTTACCCTTGCTCTTATAACTGTTTTTCATTCTGATTAACTATATTTATCAAACAACTAAAAGCAAGCACAGTCACAGAAGCAAATAGCATCAGTTAGAATCAAAGAGAGCACACATTTTCCTACTATCAATTCCTGTTCTTCAATATGTCTCTTGGCTATTTTATATCTTGGAGACATGTATATTCAGGACTTTTGCCCATTTTTTAATTGAGTTGTCTTTTTTTTAATTGAGTTGTTTGAGTTCCTTATATATTCTGGATATTAACCCTTTACAGATGCATACCTCACAAATACTTTTTCCCATTTTGTAGCTTCTCTCCTCTCTATTGTTACCTTTGCTGTCCAGAAGCCTTTTGTTTTAATGTAATCCCATTTGTTTAATTTTGCTTTTATTGCCTGTTCTTTAGAGGTCTTCTTCAAAAATCTTTGCCCAGTACAATTTCATGAAACATTTCTCCTATGTTCTTCTAGTAATTTCATAGTTTTGTGTCTTACATTTAAGTCTTTAATCCACTTTGAGTAACTATTTTTAACATAGTAAGGGACGGGGGTCTAGTTTCATTCTTCTGCATATGGACATCCAGCTTTCCTAGTTTCACCATTTATTGAAGAGACTATTCTTTCCCCAATGTGTATTCTTGGCACCTTTGTTGAAATTTCTCTATTCTGTCTAATATGTCCATTCCCTATGTGTCTGTTTGTATGCCAATACCATGATTTTTTTATTACTATAGCTTTATAGTACATTTTGAAGTGAGGTAATGTGATGCTTCTAGCTTTGTTCTTTTTGCTCAAGATTACCTTGATTATCTGGGGTCTTTTACCCTTCCATATGAGTTTGTGTTTTCTGTTTCTGTGAAGAACTTCAATGATACTTTGATAGGGATTGTCTTGAATCTGTAGATTGCTTTAAGTAACATGAACAATTAAAAAATATTAATTATTCCAGTCCATGAACACAGGACAATTTTCCATTTATTTGTGTCCTCTTCAATTTCTTTTATCGGTGTTTTTTTATTTTTCATTGTAGAGATTTAACCTCCTTTATTAAGTTTTTTCCTAGATATTTTATTTTTTAGCTATTGTAATGGAACTACTTTGTTGATTTCTTTTTCAGATAGTTCACTATTGGTATATAGCAATGCTACTGATTTTTGTATGCTGATTTTGTATTCTCCAATTTTACTAACATTTATTAGTTCTAATGGCTTTTGTTGGAGTCTTTAGGACTTTTGTTGGAGTCTTTTCTATATATGTTATCATGTCATTTGCAAACAGGGACAGTTTGACTTCTTTCTAATTTGTATTCATTTTTTTCTTTCTCTTGCCCAATAACCCTGGCTAGTACTTCCAGTACTATGTTGAATAAAAGTGGTGAAAGTGAGAAACCTTGTTTTGTTCTAAATCTTAAAGGAAAAGCTTTCAACTTTTCCCCATTCAGCTATGATGTTAGCTGTGAGTTTGTCATATAGGGTCTTCATTGTATTGACGTCTGTTCCTTCTGACCCAATTTGTTGAGGCCAATTGAGTATTCTGATCCAGGAAGAGTTGGGGATAGATTTGAGCCATGATAGAAAACTACCTTCAACAAGCCAGTGAAAAGAAAAACAGAAGGAAGTTGAGATAAACACAAGGGCAGTGGTGTTATATGTTATATAGATGTCTCTGTGGTGGTGGTGGAGGAGGTGAGGAAGCCCAGACTTATAAGTTTATCAGTTTCAATGGAGGCTAATTTCAAGCTACCACTTGCTATATCTAGGAGAGTTGGGAAGAGATGCAAGTCCACACCATAATAAAGTAATTACACCATAAAGATACAATAGCCATAACCTCAAAAGCAAAAATAAAATATACTGAAATAATTAAGAAATGATATGTTTTGAGTATTGGTTTTTAATTTATTTAAATTTAAGTAATGTTTTTAATAATGGCTATTTAACAACTGACTTGAAAAAGTTCTGAAATTCTAATGATCAGGTCTGAGAAGCTGGTATGAACATGCTCCAGCACACCATTGCCAAGGGAATTGGTGAACAGTAGAGGTGATCCAGGTTCAGTGGGGCCTGAACCATAGAACATTTGATGACATCTAAGAATACAAAATTAGGTTCATGACTGTGAAGAAGGTCTGGACAAGGAAGTGGTCCTGAAGATTTTACTTACTTGGTTTCATGATAAATTTACTTTTTAAAAATGGGTTTCTCAACACACTAAAGTGGGTATCAGCTTTCAAAAAGGAGAAGTGGTAACATGAGAGGAACTGGATTCAGATTTGAACAAATGCCGCTAGACAAGTCACAGACTAGCTGGACGCTAGAAACTCTGAAGGAAAGGGGACAGGTCAGACTGAGGGAGGGAGATTCAGGACACCATAAGGAGCAGAAGGGAAAACAGATACTCTCTCTTTGGGGCTGCGCTGGCAGACCCTCTTGGCTTCATGAAATGAGGGTCTGAGGCTGCCTTCATCTGACTCAGACCATCTTCTGGATTCAAGTTGGGGCAGATAGGGTAGAACTTGGGACTGGAAATTCAGAGAAGACACTGGACATAAGTTGAGAGATTCAGGCACAGATGGTTTATTATTTCATGGTTTAAAACCCTCAGTAGTGACAACAGCAGTAAGACAGATGTTGTTTTGTCCTTCTTGGATCAGGCCAGTTTCTGATGATGTATTTGGTTCTATCCTCTCTCAGGTATTACCATTCAGTGTTGTTAGAGAGTGTCACTGTAGGAGAAAACAAAACACAAGTAAAATGCCAGTGTCGCTCATTTTTCTTTTTTGTAGCTAACATATTTCTAGCTCAAGTAATTTAAAAAGCATGGGCAATTGAAAGGAAAAGATTAAGGAAATAAAAATTAAGTCCAGTAAAAAAATTACCTGTTACCTCAACTGCAAATACTCTTAGTTTTGTAATAGTAGTGGTAAAATACCCTAAGTGTTTATTTATCCATGTTCGAGACCTGTCTAGGGCAATAAACAAGGTGTCTTGGGAATTCCATACTAAATATAAGAAATGATTTTATCTTACAATAAAAAAGAAAAAAATGGTAATTCTAACTACAATTACATTTTACATTAGATAAAAAAACCAACATGCACATGCGCATACACACACACACACACACACAGATGTATGTATCTATATATTGAAATTTCTTAACAAGGATCATCCCTAGATGCCAAGACTAATGATGATTATTTCATTATTTTGCATACCTGTATTTTTAAATAAATGATTATTACATATTACTGCTGTAGTAAGAGGTAGAATGACTTACACACATATACACACAAAAAATGTATTGAATAAATTAAGAGCAGAGCGTAATGAGAAAGGCAAGATCTGGACATTTCAAAGTCTCTGGCTGGAAAAGGATCTTAACACCAGGAAAAGCTAAAATCTTCCTTTAGAACTATGAACCAGTTAAGTATAAATGAATTCAAAATTTTTTTTTATAAACTTAAGTGCAAAAATGACAAACTATATTTAGAACCCAGGTAAATAATGTTTAAAAGGCAAGAATTTATTAACAGTAGGCTAAGTCTAAAATCTCAATTTAAGTAACAGAATAATTAGTGGAGTGAGAGATAGGAGAAGGTTAAAATATACTAAGCATACCTCATACTAAAGGGATTCTTAAAATCCTTCTAATTCCATATGTGCATATCATGTATTTTCTACTTCTATTGCCGTATTCATTACAGAAATAGCTCACAAGGGCAGCAAAGATGAGAAAAAGGAAGAAAGAGAGAAGACAACAGCGGTGTGGACCAAATCCAGAGAAACCCGGAGCCGAGTGAAAGGGGGGGGGGTCCCCTCCAACACTTGGGTGCCTTCGCGAGCAGTGGGACACAGCAGCTCTCACCCCACAGGAAATTGCCACCAGGGACCACAGAACTGCCGTTCATGCATCTGGACGCTTCCTCCTCTGCATCCGCCCTATTCCTGGGACTACAGAAAGCAATTTTGGCTCCAGCCGTGGCCCTTCCCACCCGCAGCAACTGCGAGAGTGCGGGGCGCTGCCAGCCTCATGCGGGATCGCCCGCGGGTGCTCGGATGGGCAGGCCGGACCCGCAACCCCGACCTCGGAGCGGAGCAAGCAAACCACGGCCCCTCCCCCACAGCGCCTAGGTAAATGCTCCCCGCTGAGAGGCCTGTTTACCTCTCTGCCCGTGTCTCCCAGAATTGCCTGCTGGTGGCTTGGACAAGCGGCCGGAAAGACCGTGCCCCCCACCCCGAGACACAAGAGCAAGAGCGGTGCGGGAAGACCCTGGCCCCTTCCCCACCGCAGCAACTAAGAACGGTGCGCTGTGCTGCGGGGCTCCTTTCCCTGCAGCAGGGCGTGTTTCCACCCGTGCCTGCCCCTGAGACCAGACACGGACGGTGGGGTAGGTGGAGAGCTCCCTTCAGGTGGCGTGGGAACGCATGCGCGAGAGGGCGGTGGAGTTACAGGGAGAAAATGGGGGGGGGGGCACTCCCCCCAACCCGGGCAGAGAAATCGGGCCGGTGGACAGGAAGGGGCCTGTCCTGGGACCTTGGTATTCACACAAATTGGGCTTCTCCCCCAGGGATAGCCCTCCAGGCTTGAAGAGATTGCTCTGAACTCCTTCTCAGGGGCTCCCCCCTAGCAGCCGGATAAGCAAACTGTGAGCCCCAGTGAGGCTTAGGAAAGCCCCTCAGCTCTCTCACTCCAGCCACAATCTGTCTTGCTCCTTCCCCCATCTCAGGGGAAGAAGGGACCAAGCAACCCCTTGGGAGCTATAGGGTCCCTCCCAAAGCTTGGGGTATTCATGTGCACCCCCTGGGGAACCAGAGCCTACCACAGGCACAAAGGATTACCTGGGCAGCTGGCTCCTCTAGGCAAACTACAATCAATGTTGGGGAATAACCCCGTAGCTAAACACAGTGCCCTCCAGCTCAAGCAATTGGGGAGCTGAGGACTCATACCCACAAGTACAGTCCACCAGCTCAGAGGTTAAGCTGGGAACCAAACTCACTATGCTACCTTGGGAAGAGGTGAAGACAACAGGTCAGGGGTAACCCAAGAGGGTCATCGAACCTGCTAAAACATCCCAAAGGCAACTCAGGACCAGCACTCCTCTCCCTGGCACTGCCAGGGATCGACCTTTGGGGACTTGGAGACAGGATGATAAGCCAGCCCTAGCACCCCCAGCTCTCCATTAAGAGGCCGGATGAGAAGGAATCAGCCAAAGAACTCCAGAAACATGAAAAATCAGCACAAAAGGACACCTCCAAAAGAAATCAATAACTCTTTATCAATCGATAACAACCTAAACAAAATGGTTAAAATGACAAAATGGTTAAAATGACAGATGAAGAATTTTGAATATGGATTGTAAGTAAGCTCAAAGAAACACATGGGAAAATAGAAACCCAACACAGAAGCCACAAAAACAATGCAGGAAATGAATGAAAAATTATCTAAAGAAATCAAATTATTAAAGAAAAATCAAACGAATTCTGAAAATGAAAAGTCCTTTCAAGGAATTACAAAACACAGTGGAAAACCTTACACATAAGCTAGGCCAGGCAGGAAAAAGAATCTCAGAGCTTGAAGGTAACACCAGTGAGCTAAACAAAATAGTAAAAGGGAAAGAACAGAGAAATAAGAGGAACAACAAAGCCTACGAGAAATGTGGGATTATGTAAAAAGCCAAATATAAGAATCATAGGCATCCCTGAGGGCAAAGAAGAAAATACACAAGGGTGGGATAATTTATTTGAGGGAATAATTGAGGAAAATTTCCCTGCCCTTGCTAGAAATCTAGCTATCCATGTGTAAGAAGCACACAGGACTCCTGGGAGAGTCCTCATAAAGAGGACTTCCTTCCATGCACATGTGTGCCTCTCAGTTAGTTCCAATTTATTAGAGAGTACATGTGTTTGTTTTTCCATTCTTGGAAATAATTCACTTAGGATAATGGTCTCCAGTTCCATCCAAATTACCTCAAAAGACATTAATTCATCCTTTCTAATGGCTGAGTAGTATACACCACATTTTGTTAATCCACTCATGAGTTGGACACTTTGGTTGATTGCACATCTGTGTAACTGTGAATTGTGCTGCAATAAATAGTTTAATGCAGGTGTCTTTTTGAGACAACGACTTCTTTTCTTTTGGGTAGATACCGAGTAGTGGGATTGCTGGATCAAATAGTAGGTTTCTAAAAGTTCTTTGAGAAATCTCCATGCTGTTTTCCATAGAAGTTGCACTAATTTGCAGTCCCACCAACAGTGCATGAGCTTCCCTTTCTCTCTGCATCCACACCAGCATCTATTGTTTTTGGACTTTTTAATAAAAACTATCCTAATATGGTTATATCTCATTATGGTTTTCATTTGCATTTCCCTGATGATTAGTGACATTGAGCATTTTTTCATGTTCGTCGGTCACTTCTTTTGAAAAAGCTATGTTCGTGTCTTTTGCCCACATTTTAATGGGGTTGTCTTTTTCTTTCTTTGTTGCTGATTTGTTTGAGTTCTTCATAGATACTGGGTATTAGCCAGATAAAATATTCAGATGGATAGTTTCCGAATATTTTATACAATTTTGTAGGTTGTTTATTTGCTCTGTTGATTATTTCCTTACCTGTGCAGAAGCTTTTTTAATTTAATCAAGTCGCATTCATTTATTTTTGTTGTTGCTGTAACTGCCTTTGGGATCTGAGTCATAAATTCTTTCCCTAGGACAATACCTAGAAGAGTTTTT
The DNA here is from genome assembly GCF_041146395.1 of Eulemur rufifrons. Classification (NCBI taxonomy): domain Eukaryota; kingdom Metazoa; phylum Chordata; class Mammalia; order Primates; family Lemuridae; genus Eulemur; species Eulemur rufifrons. The sequence continues at coordinate 23,337,524 of NC_090994.1, read as the reverse complement.
ACTACATTTTCTTCTAGAATTCTTATGGTTTCATGCCTTACATGTAAGTCTTTTATTCATCCTTAATTCATTTTTGTGAGTGGTGAGAGATAGGGGTCCTGTTTATTCTTCTGCATGTGGCAACCCAATTTTCCCAGCACTGTTTTTTGAATAGGGCTTCTCCCCAGTGTATGTTGTTGTCTGCTTTGGCAAAGATTAGTTAGCTGTAGGTAGGTGGTTTTATATCTGGGTTCTCTGTTCTGCTACATTGGTCCATGTCTCTATTTTTGTGGCAAGTCCATGCTGTTTTGGTTACTATATACCCTTCTATTAATAGTATAGTTTGGGGCCTAGGATTGTGATGCCTCCAGATTTGTTCTTTGTGCTTAAGATTGCTTTGAATACTCAGACGTTTTTCTTTTTCCAAATGAAGCATAGAATTATTTTCTCTAGATCTGAGAAATACAATATTGGTATTTTGAGGGGTATTGCATTGCATTGGTAAATACTTTTGGGTAGTCCAAACATTTTAACAATGTCGATTCTACTGATCAGTGAGCATGATGTTTTTTCACTTGTTTGTGTCATCTGTCTTGGTGATTGCCTCTTTGTGATGAATCTCCCAGGTGTTAGTTGAGCTTCTTATATCTAGATGTGTAACAAGACCAGGGAAGTTTTCCTCTATATTATTCCCTCAAATAGGTTTTGTAGCCCTTGTGCTTTTTCTTCTTCACCCTCCAGAGATGCCTATGATTCTTATATTTGGCCATTTCACATAATTCCATATTTCTCAAAGGCTTTGTTCATTCCTCTTGATCATTTGTTCTTTATTTTTGAATGACTGGGTTAATTCAAAAGAGTTATCTGCAAGTTCTGAAATTCTTTCTTCTGCCTGGTCTATTCTTAAAGCTTTCCCCCATGTTTTGTATTTCCTTAAATTAATTTTTTCATTTCCAGAATTTCTTTTTTTTTTAATATGTCAATCTCTATAGTAAATTTTTCATTCATTTCCTGAATATTTTTCCTGGTTTCTTTGAGCTAGTTTTCCATTTTCTCTTGGATTTCATTGAGCTTCCTTACAGTCCTTATTTGGAATTCTTTATCTGACATTTCAATATTTTTATTTTGGTTGTGATCTATTGCTACAGAGCTGGCATGCCCCTTTGGGGGTGTCCTTTCACTCTGATTTTTCATGTTCGAGAGTTCTTGTGCTGATTCCTTTTCATCTGGCGTAGCCGTAATTTCTTTTGGATTTTCTTTTGTTTGGACGGAGTTTCCCCTACCCCTCACTTTTTTTTTTTTTGTAAACAAATGTTTGTGGTAGTTTTATTTTTATTTTTTATTTCAGCATATTATGGGGGTACAAATGTTTAGGTTACATATATTGCCCTTGCCCCCCCAATCAGAGTTTCAAGAGTGTCCATCCCCTAGATGGTGCGCATCACACTCATTATATATGTATACACCCATCCCCCCCACATCTGCCTGACACCTGATTAGTGTTATTCCTAAATGTGCTCTTAGGTGATGATCAGTGAAACCAATTTGCTGGTGAGTACACGTGGTGCTTATTTTTCCATTCTCGGGATACTTCACTTAGTAGAATGGGTTCCAGCTCTATCCAGGAAAATACAAGAGGTGCTATATCACCATTGCTTCCTATAGCTGAGTAGTACTCCATGGTATACATATACCACATTTTATTAATCCACTTCACAATTGCAAAGACGAGGAAACAACCCAAGCACCCCTCACTCTTAAGGGTATGTCTGAGGCACATATGGACGAAGATCCGCTGGCTTTGCTTATTGGCACTTTGATGGGTGTCTAGTTTCTGAATGGATGCCTTAGTTATAGATATCTTTAGCATTGTCCTTTTTTCAGTTTCTAGTTATCTGTAGGCTGTAGTGGTGGTGTGCTATGTGTGTCGGCAGACTACCTGCCTCTTGTTGATGAGGGAAGATGGGGTTCTTTGAAATTCTTCCTTTTTACCCAACCCCGTGGTCTTAACAGTGTTTATTATATTGGGACACCCAGTTTAATCTCTGAGACAGCAGGTGGTGCTTTTGGGTAAGAATCAGCCATGCCTTGTATGATTGAGTCAGTAAATGTTTTAAAAGCCTATACAAGTTGTCCTCCACACAAATAGGTGGCACTTGCCAGAAATAACCAGCTGCAGTATTACTTTTTTTGGAACCTGTGACCAACTCTAGTCCCTCAGGAGAAGCACTTGAATTTCCCAGGCAGTGAGTGAGGCCCTGGAATTTCCAGGTGAGTCCTTATTCTCCATCACAGCAAAGTGGAGGGAAGAGTTTGGCTGGGTAGGGCTGGGTTGAGTGAGCCTTCCTTCAGGCTCCACAAAAGCCAGTAAGGTTGCTGTCTTGGCAGGGGCCAAGGGTCCACTCCCAGGCCATTGGGAAAATTCACCAGGGATTTGCTGAAGCAGCCCCTCCAAGCCAGAAATTCTGCCTGTGGCAGGAGGGCCGTCTGAGACTCACAACCAGGCTGCCAGGAGAGGGCATCACTCTTCTTCCCCCTCCTCTGCCCTGTGTTCTCTTTCCCACACATGGCTGTAGGCAGGAGCTCAAACTAGCTGAGCTCATAAGCAATGGTGCTGTGGGCTGAGAGCTTCCCTGTTCAAGATCTCACCCTGGGCTGAGAGCACAGCTTTCCTGTGGGGGGAGGGGTGCTCCACGAGTGTACTGTGACTGGGGCCCACACTTCACTCTCCTCTCAGTTCTGCCTACATGGGCTCTAATGCCTCCTGACATCAGTTCACAAATCTCCCACAAGCAACATGATCCACACCTGGGGTTATGGGATCTGGCCTGTGGGGCAGTCCCCGAGTCCCCCAAGTTCAATCCCTGACCATGCCAGGGAGAACTGTGCTGGTCCCGAGTTGCTCATTGAGTGCTCAAGCAGGTTTGGTGTCTTTCCACTTCGGAGTGTGTCTTGCTGGAACAGCCAGGTGAGCAGCACCTGGGAGGGCCGGTGACCAGAGAGCTCATAGTCCAAGCATCCCTTGGTCCACTGCAGATCTTTAAGAGGAAAGGTGTGAGCCCCACTCTCTGTGGAAGCCTCGATACTGGTGGGTGCACCAACAGAGGGAGAGCAACTGCTTCTGAGAGTCTTGGCTCAATTGTCCCTCTCGGCAGCAGTGGCCAGGGGGAGGGGTGGGGGAGGAAAAGAGTCTGGATGGAGGAAAGCTAGAACTCTGGTCATCTCTGTCCCTCTCTCCAGAAGGCAATCCACCTGGAATATACAAGCTCTGGAGTCTTGCATATCCCCTGGGACCTACTGGCCCCTGTGGTTCCCACAGTCTGGGCCAGAGTTAGGAAATGTTTATGTGGGAACAAGCAAAACAAAAACTGAGGGGGGCTGAAGCTCCTAACCACTGATGAAAACATACAACACAAAATGATTAAACACTGTTCTACACTCACCTTTGCTTGGAGGATAAGTTGCTGTTACTGTTGCTTTCTTCTGACACAGAACTATAAAATTGATAAAATTTGTTTTAAATTGAAGAAAATTTAAAATCTTGAACAATTAAATGACTGAATGAAAAATGTTCTTCAAGGAAACATTATGATTCAAATAAATAAATGTCTCTTTTTAACAACATAAAATACCACAAAACAGGTATTATCTCTATATTAGAACAAATGCCATCAGCTACTTTGCTTTGCTAAGTGACTCTTCTTATCTTCATTTTACACTTAAAGTATTGATGGTGTAAGCCCACATTTGGGCAGGTGGTCCCCTTATTCTATGATATCCCTAATTTCTCAGGTCAAATTAAGCCAAATCATAAAGTAGCACTCAAAAATTTCAGTTTTCTATATAGTCTTTTATATTTTTTTCTCCTCAGAAAATATACTCATGATTTCTCTTCTCATCAATTCTTGAAAGGTAAAAACTAGATGCTAATACTTTTGTGGTGAAATATTGCAAATTATAAATAAGAGGCTCAGTATAATGTTTAAATATTTGTATAACTGATTACAGATAATATGGTGGTTTCATTCATTAAACTGATGTACACAAAAGTTCTCCTACATTGGAAAGCTATTATCTCTCATTCTAAGGAGCTATATAGAATAATTTTAAGTACATAAAAATTAAATCACTTGCTCAAGATATCACAGTTTTACGTGCAAGATGCAGGTTTTCTGAAGCTAAATGTGATTTTCTTCCTACTACACAATGCTATCTCCTGTCTCCTTAATCTGGCATTATTAATACATATAATTTTTAGTTAAATAATGACTTTACAGATCACCAATATCAATACTTAGGAGAATAAATATTGTGAAAGCAGTTTCATAGATATTGTCTTTATTTGAGAAAGGTGTTCTAATAAAGGTGTTTACAACTGACTTAAAAATCTGTATCTAATAAATTTATTTTTTGAAAGTTCCCTTGAAATGCAGTGTGTCATCTAATTCTCATGAAGCTTGTGAACAATATGACTATTTTGACAGAGTCAGTGAACTAAGAAGCTAAATAAACCTCCAAAATATCATTGGCAGCCATGTCTCCTCCTACCGTGATACTGATGTTAAACAGAGTGGTTTTAGTAAGGAGTAAAACTAGAAAAAACATCAAAACAAAAAACAAGGGCATGTTAAATGGTGTAAAATGTGTCCTGGGGCCTCTCCTTACATTGCCTTACCTATTGTCTTAGGTTATTCCCAATGAAACATGGATACTTTTTGCTTGTCTTACTGTAATAAGAGTAAATATATGCATGTATGTGTATTTATGTGTAAATATAATACATACCTCTCACTTTCACTTTCCTGTCTGTAGCAGCGCTCTCTTATTTTTTTCTGTTTTATTAAAACAGCCATAATAATAACAAGCACAGGCATAAAAATGTAGAAAATGAGTTGAAACTTGTACTTGTGAGGAGTGACTTGTCTTTCCTCCAAAGAACTTTTAGCTAGAATGGAAGATATCAATTGTAAATTATGTCTGAGATTTTCGTAAGCAAATGAAAAGGTGGAGAGCATACCAACATTATTCTCAAACATTAGACATTTCATGTATAGATTATATAGACATATAATGAATATAATAAAAACTGACACACCAAATTAATATATAAAATGGGTTGTTACTAGTGTTTTATTGGGTTTTTTAGTTCTTAACCTTCCACCACATAATGATTTATATATATATGTGTGTATATATATATGTATATATATATACATGTGTATGTGTATGTGTATATATATATATATATATATCTCCTATTATTCTGTTACTCTGGAGAACCATGACTAATACAGATTTTGGTACCAAGAAGTTGGTTCTCCTTCAACAAATACCTAAAAATGTGGAAGAGACTTTGGAGCTGGGTAGTGGGAAGAGACTGGAATAATTTTAAGGCACATGCCAGAAAATGCCTAGATTATGATAAAGGGAATGTTTACAGAAATACAGATGTTAAAGGTGATTCTGGTGAGGGCTCAAAAAGAGAAGAGAGAAAGCTTCCACCTTCTTAGAGAATACATAATAATGAGCAGAATGTTGGTAGAAATGTGAGCATTAAATGTGCTTCTGGTGATGTCTTAGACAGAAATAAGGAACATTTTATTAGACAATAAAGAAAAGATGATTCTTGTTACAAAGTAGCAAAGACTTGGCTAAATTGTATTCTAATATTTTGTGGAAGATAGAATCCACAAGCCCAGAAGTTGGATAATTCGCTGAGGAGATTTCTAAGCAAAATGTTGAAGGTGTGGTCTGCGTCCTCCTGACTGCTTATGGTAAAATGGAAGAGGTGAGAGATGGATTAAAGAAGTACTTGTTAAGCGGAAATTCTCAGCCTATCTGTATCTTAAAAAATGAGAAAACATGTTCTGGAGAGAATACCAAGGGTATGGCTAGAAAACCATTTGATAAAGAGATTGTGGATGTGAATCATGGATTTAATCTGCCATCTCAGCAGAAACCAGGAATATGGGATTATACTGGCATAACTAAAATTACACTGGCAGAGACACTGCCAGTTTGAACCCAAGGGAATAGGAAGGGGCAACAGAGCTATTTGGCTATGAACATGCTTTATCTTTCAAGAAAAAATAACGATCCCTAAGGTGATTCGAAGATGATCATGACCGCCACTGCCACCACAAACTAAAGGGATAAAATGGCCTTCTTGGTTTCAAAGGGTGGGACCCCATTTTCAATTTCAAACAGATCATCTAGGAGAGAACGCTAGCATTCACCAGGGAAGTGACGGGAAGCACAAAAAGTGGGTTAGGAGAGGATTCGGCACGACGTGCCAGGCTCCTGGATGTGGAGAAACAGTAAGGGAGATGCCTCCAGGGCTCCACTCTCAAAACGAGCCTTTATGATCTTGGCTACAAGACACTGATCCACACCAGTTTCAAGCCTGTGTGGGAGCTTCTTGGAGATTGCACAGAGACCAGAAACGTTGGTCTAGAAAGGGAACCCACGTGAAATCCCACAGGCACATGAGCCTAGGGCAGCTTGAGCTGGGCGCCATTCTGACAGCCTGGAGACCCGGGGCAGCTGCAGCAACTGCGCAGCTCTGAGAAGGGTCTTGTCCTAGTTGCAGTCCTGAAAGTCTCACGCACTGCTGAATCCCTCACTGGGGTGGGAAAATTTCTGGTTCTTGGCAACTGGCGTGGAAGGTTGGGGGACAAGAACAAAATCCATACGAAGATGAAAAAAATAGAGACTAAAAGCAACACTGTTTGGGTGTCAAATGAATAAAGCATGGATTGCCCACCTTCTATAGTCGCTGTTGCTGTTTGTTTTGGGTTATTTTCCCCTGTCACTGCTGATGTTGGTTACTATGGTCTGCAGTTCACCCTGAGTGAGGTGACTTAAATGCACAATTAAAGGGTGTTGAAATCATGAGTGTTACCAGTCCATCCTTGACTTATACTGTGGAATAACTGTTGTGCTTTGTGTCAAGAGAGTGCTAGTGTAATATTTCATATTAGAGATATCATAACTGTGCTTTCTAAGCTTGGATAATGAAAATGAGAACAATTACAATACTAACACTAGCGTAACCCAGACACACTGAACAAGAAGGCTAAATGAATGTACTATTTTAATAACAGATGGAGAGTAAATTGTACAATATGCCAAACACATCATTTGGAATTGGGCATGGTGGAGGAGGGGCCATGAAAGCACATATGGGAAGTGAATCTCAAACGTCTGGAATGAAACAGGCAAGTACTTCTAAATCAATCACATTGTGTTGGTCTCCCAAGTTAAAAAAACTTTTTTTTCTCCCAGAAAGACACCAGTGTTCTGACAAAATAGCTACTGCTGAGTTAGCTTGGATACACATCAGGAACAAACATGTACTACCCTATCATTCATTCCCTTGATTGCTACATGAAACTGAGTGAAGTTACATTTCCTGATTCACAGATTGCAACTAAAATGTCCTATAGGAGAAGAAAGTAGAAATTTGGTAACAGTTGTATTGCCTCTCACAGTGTAGCAGTGATTCCTCTTAGATCTTATCAAGTGAGGACAGCAGCAACATACTGCCCCTAGCTCTTAGGTAATTTTGGCTCAAAAATGGAGTTTTGAAAAACCTTTTTAATTCCTATGGAGCTTTTAATTAAAACTGCAGAAAACATAAAATATTTCTGCTATCTTGAGCAAATACAAAGTAGACTTTGCTCAGTTATATGCATATTCAGCAAATAGTGGAAACGTAAATTTTTGCAACTTCCACTCACTCTGTAAACATCTTACCAAAGAAAAGATGTCACCTGCTACGTGTTCTGCAGAGCTTGTACACTACACTAAAGTGGGTATGTTATGCTTTCCTGTGATATAGAGGCTTTCATAATGAAAGCTTTTGGTCACTTTTAGTTTATTCAAAATGTACAGAAGCACTTACTCAGTTTTTTTTTACTTGATAAAATGGAAATGTAGATCATGTACATGTACAAGGTGGCTATCACTGTCATCAGCCATAGTAAATATTTTAAAATATTGGCCTGCCATAAAATCTTATTTTTAACATGTGAGTCAAGAAGGGTGTTCCTTTCTAATTTTGAGGTACATTGAGGATGGCAGTAGAAAACAGACTTACAGTCAAACAGAAATTTATATGTTGTTTCTTCAAAACAGTTTGGTGATCTGTGAGGAGGCCATAAGGTCCCCAGAAAAGGATGAACCTGCATAACCCAATGTCATGTGTAGGTTATAACAACTCATGCAATCAGAATGACTAATATATTTAGAAATATGACTATTTTAGGACTCCAAAACCGCCACCAGAAAAAGGACAAGTGGGTTAAACAGCACTTTCTCAGTTTCTTTATTAAAACTGTAATGTACGTGGAATTCAACTTAGATATCATAAATTCAAATTACCTCTGTGTTTAAAGACCACATTCCCTGAGAGATTTAACTTATGATGACAGCCAAGGCACTTTGAAGTATTTACAAATAATGACTATTTTAGATATGGATAGCCTAGACATAGTTATAGATGCAAAGAACATGATTGACAAACAGCTGGTCTAGCAGAACAAGCATGTAGATACAACAGGGGTGAACATTTGGGGACAACTGCAAAATAATTCCTACAAATCTAAAACTCTGCTGTTTTGAGTAAGTAAAATCCCAACTATCCAAGCTGTAACGCTTTTGTTCAGAAGTTATTTAGTTTGATGCCATCACACTGGACACATTCTATATCCTGTGGGCTTGATAACGAGTAGAGCTGCAAGTCAAAATGAATTTACATTTGGTTTTATTCAGTGTTGCTGCTACATAAAAGAATGTCTGAAAAGCTGCAGGTAGTTCAGAGAAATATAATTGGAAAACAAAACAGAAAGAGTATAAAATTTCTGATAATCTGCATCAAGGGTCACAAAGAAACATGTCATTTTTTATTAAATATGGGAAATATCTCTTTAATTATGCCTATTATATTTATGTTCTTCTTTTAAAGTCTTGTATTTGTGTACCTTAAGAATATATAGTAAAGACAGGCTTCAAAATTTATCCACTAAAGAGTTTTTAAAAAGAGTTAAAATAAATTCTGTATAAGAACTTTCGGTTTCTTGTTATAAAATATTGTTGTATTTTTCTCAAACATAGCATTTCTTTAATTATACTATAAACTATTATTAATTGACACTGTTAACTGGTCCTATTGTTTTTTTTTAAATAATAGCATTTAAGCAACCAAGAAGTAAATAATACAGAATAATATATACTTCAAAGAAACATCTATTTTTCACATTTTCATATGAAAATAATAATATAGGTGTATAGGTATATGTTATATATTAAATTGTTATACTTTTTTTGTTCTGATACGTACTTTGATATGGCTGTGTGTTGTCTCTCTAAAACTTTGGTCATCCTAGGTATGCATCCCATGTAGCAGCCAAGCTACAGATAAGTCTGCCCAGGAGTTTCACAACTTTCTTGCAAAGTCACAAAAAAAGGGGTTATAGGGTGGACGGGCTGCCTATGCTCCCAGTTATTTGGTGTAGGCTCCATACCTTCTAGAACCAGGGGATGCACCCCCTTCCTGTTGTTCCCTGTCTCATCCAGGCCTGCTTGATCTCAAAATACTACTCAGGAACACCAGAGTAAAGTTACAAAGAGTATATTCCAAAATATTAGCATGGAGTCCTTGCAATCCAGGAGAAAGACAACTAACTATGAAATAAATAGGAAAAAAGATAGCCTGAAAGATTTCAAAGACATTAATATAACAATGACTACTGACACTCTTATAAACTAGAATATACAAGGCAATCCAAATGGTCAATTTAAGTTGACTGGTCAAGTTATATGCACTGAAATTTCTACTTAAAAAATTATCTAACATCGGATACACTTTTTCTCAGTAAACAATGTCAATGCTGATGTAGAAAGAACAGTAGAAACTTACATTGTCAGATTTTTTTGAACTCTTCCAAGTAAAATAAAGGCATGTTTGTTGACATTAGTTGCCTTGCAATCTAGTTTGAAACCTATAATTTATTCTCTTAAATATGGTAGTTAATTAATAAAATTTTAAAGATACTAACGAGTCTTAATCTTGTGTCCATCATCGATACTTCCAAATCCTTCCTTCTGTGGTTCGCAATCAGGAGGAGCAAACCCCTTCTCACAATGGCAATGGTTAAGATTGTTGCAAATCTACAATAATAAAAAAAAGAAATAATTTTTGTACAAAGATGGCTTTCAGTGGAGATCAATGAATAATCTAAAGTTATTCCATAGGGTGTCTCATTCTAGATAATTTATCTTAAACAGACAAATTCATCAACTTTTCCCTTGCACGTGTCCGTATTTTGGAAAATAAATACATCTAGTTTCTGTTGCCAAATCAATTTCTTTTTTTTTTTTATTTTTTTTATTTTTTTATTTTTTTTGAGACAGAGTCTCGCTCTGTTACCCAGGCTAGAGTGCCGTGGCATCAGCCTAGCTCACAGCAACCTCAAACTCCTGGGCTCAAGCAATCCTACTGCCTCAGCCTCCCGAGTAGCTGGGACTACAGGCATGTGCCACCATGCCCGGCTAATTTTTTCTATATATATTTTTAGTTGGCCAGATAATTTCTTTCTATTTTTAGTAGAGATGGGGTCTCGCTCTTGCTCAGGCTGGTCTCGAACTCCTGACCTTGAGCTATCCGCCCGCCTCGGCCTCCCAGAGTGCTAGGATTACAGGCGTGAGCCACCGCGCCCGGCCCCAAATCAATTTCTTAAAAAAAAAAAAAATTTCAACTCCCCCCACAGCCAGACCCAAATACCTTGCAATTACCAGTAACATGCCACTAATTATCATCTACTTGCTAGCTTCACAGAACAGCCCAGACTCTAAATTAACTAGCAAGACTGGCAAGAAAATGCTAATGACCTTTATTTACCAGTTTCTGCCTTCTCTATGTAAAAATAAGATTATTTTGGCCGGGTGCGGTGGCTTACGCCTGTAATCCTAGCACTCTGGGAGGCAGAAGCAGGTGGATTGCTCGAGGTCAGGAGTTCGAGACCAGCTTGAGCAAGAGCAAGACCCTATCTCTACTACAAATAGAAAAAATTAGCCGGGCATGGTGGCACATGCCTGTAGTCTCAGCTACTCGGGAAGCTGAGGCAGGAGGATCGCTTGAGCCCAGGAGTTTGAGGTTGCTGTGAGCTAGGCTGACGCCACAGCACTCACTGTAGCCTGGGCAACAGAGCGAGATTCTGACTAAAAAAAAAAAAAAATTATTTTGGTTAAATGGTGACATAAGCTCTTCTGGCACTTACAGCACCTCCACCTCACATATTTACCAAACGTTTTATACATCCAGAATCATCTTAAATGTTTTCTCTTTATCTTCTCTAGTAAATAGTTCAGCAAGTTTCTTAAGAAGGCAAGATCAAAATTATAAGTTACAGACTGTAAAATGATACCAAATATCAAGATAATGCAAAAAAATTCATTATTTAAAACCCCAAATTGTTTATTGAATTGTTAAAAGTATGCTGCTTAAAATAGGCATGGCAGTTACTTACTCCATGACCATTACAATTTGTAGCACTATCGCACGCTTTATAGTTGATTAGGAATCGAACTTCTTTACAGTCATATCTCCAGCAATACTGAAAACAAAGCAAAAAGAAGTGAAAAATAAAGTCAGCCAAAATGTGTTCACAAATAACATGTTACAAAAATTCAAGAATATCCCAGAATTCATATTACCCAGAATTGGCAGAAAAATCCATGAGTATACAATGAAAAGAATAATAATTGTGACTACATGAAAAATTGTGAAATAAACTATGTATAGTCAGGTTGTAAAGATGTAATCATATGTAAGGAGCTGGAAGTGTTATTTTCTTACCACCTAATACCAGAAGTCCCCTTAGAAAATAGCTGGAAAAACTATATCAATAGCTGGAAAAATTAATTTGATTAGTTCACTGAGTTTAAGAATTATCTGAGGAACATTTAAAAAATGCCCATGCCTGGACTCCACTGAGACCATTCTGATGAAATCTTTGGGGGCAGGGTCCAGGGCAATGATTATGAAAACTGGAGGGTAGAGGAGTGAGGTCTTTAACATCATGAGTATGAGCAGCAAAGGAAGACAGTTTACTGTTCTATGTGACAAAATGAGGAGAAAGAGAGAAGACAGGATAACATATAATTATAGGAGGTATTGGGACAATGAGAGACTCTCGGTGTTGAGATAGCTAAAAAGCCCTCTAAGAAAGGAATGCTTAACGTGGGAATTTACATTGTTCCAATTTATGGCATAAGTTTATGTACAAAATTTCAGTAAATTTAATATTTTGTGAAAACATTTTATATTTTGGCTAAGTTTTGTCTTTGGATATAATAATAACAGGATATTCAGAATCAGGAGAGTCAGGACTCTGGAATAGAGATTTGAGCTAATATAATTTAGATCCCAAGAAGGAAAACTTCACATCATACTTGTGTTCTGTATGTTTCAAAATGAGCAAGAAGTTACAGATAATCTTTTTTCTTATATGGCATTATCAAAATGTTACTATATAGAAATAAATTTGTATTTAGCAAGCACACCCAGAAAATTTCTCTCAAAAAATATGTTAATTTAACTTTACATAGTTCCTCTTAACTTAAACCAATTAGAGCATTAAAATGTTATTAAATATATTATTAATTTATAGAACATTAGAAATTTCTAATACTGTGTAATTACATTATGTCATATTAATTGTTAATACTGTTTCTTATTCTCATATATAATATTACATATATGATAACCACAATATGCATTATATTACAGCAGGATACAATATTCTAATAATATTCAACTTAATTAAAATATTCATCTACCAATAAGAAATAAATAAGAGTCCATTATAAAAAGCAAAAATCAGTATAAACTTGGCTTTTCTATGGAAACAATGAATATCCATTCAAAAAACATTATTGCAAAAGCAAGCTATATTAAAAAATGCTTGATCACATCTTACTATCATTCATCTGAGATCTTCAGATCTTGTCTATGCAAAATCACAGGATTACATATGTCAGAATATCAAAAATGCTATGTATAAAAATTATTTTAAAGTAACATTGCTGTTAAAAAGAAGTATGGAGATCACTGATATCAAATACTGCTGATACAGTATTCACAACTTTTAAATAAATAGAGAAAATGTCTTTTCAATGTCACATTCGAACATTCTTTAAGAGGCCCACGTAAGACCCACCTAAAGATTATTTAATTATCTGAAGAAATACATTATAATTTTGTTTAACTTGCTAGTTACTACTGATAAGAGCCTAGATTTTGTGAAGTTTTGTGTTACCACGTAAATTTTGTCTGGCAGTTATGTAAGTGATTTTTGTCCAATTGAAAGGATAACCTCAAAATTATGGTTTTATTGCTCTATAGGACATTAGCAGGTTTTGCATTGAGCACAGCAGTTGTATTACATTCTTTTTCTAAATGCCTCTAAATATACAGTTCTTCCAATGCTTACAAACTGATTCCCTCATTAATGAATCAATTTATGTTTATATAGTGGTCACGTTTTTTACAGTGTTGAGAGTTTTCAAGGCCCGATTGAAATGCCTAAGTGTGATCACCAGCCCAGAGTCGAACAAACTTCTTTGCCCGACGATTTTTCCCCTGGTCTGTAAACATAGAAGTGTCTTTTCTAGGCTTGTAGGGGTGATTCCCAAAGTGGCACCAGAAATTTAATGTGGCTGATTCTCTATTTCTCTGGAATTTTTCATGGCAAAGCAGTTATTTATTTATATAGGCTCGAAAAGAATTTTTTGAGGACTTCTGTTTCTAGCCAGGATACATTAACAGGGTCCACAGTTACACTTCTACCATAAAAGAACTAGAAAACTGAGCAAAGTATAGGAAACAACTATTTTTAGATATTGGACAATAGTCAGTACAAGACTATGATCTCTGAGGAAAAAGGAAACAATGAGGTGAGCCCTCCTAGCATCCGGGCTCTCTGCTGGAATGCAGTTGTTATGGTATACAGATGAATAATCCAAGCATCCTAGTTTTCTGGCTGAGTAAAGCAGACAGAGATCAGCGTCTGTGAAAGCTGGGAAGCTGTGCAAGCTAGAATTTGCTGTGAAGACTATTCTGTGGAAGGGAACTACATAGAGAAAAAGTTCCATGAATCTGTATAGGGGCTGCTTTGTGCTTTTGACTGAAGACAATCTGCATTTGCACAGGGCAAACATCCATGACACTGAGCAAGAAGAATTTCTAGAGAAAGAAAAATTATCATGATTCTGTAAGAAGGACAATTTCTTAATCACACAGGGCTGGGACTCATTCAAAGTCCTACCAGAACTAATATATAGACTTTGCTAAATGCATAGGACATTCAGTAGAGACCCCCGAAGTGTCACAATTTAGAAGTGGAGCAAATCTAACCTAGACTAGAATTTACTCTATATGCTAAAAAGAGTTTAAAGTCCTCTAAGCTTTTTTTTCAACAAGTCTCAAAAGGATCAGAATAATCTACAAGTAACTTAACTGCCTGCTATAACAAAGTCCAATTCTCTTTAAAGTAAAAAAATCATTCAACAACAATAAATTCATAAAGTTTATCACAAAATAAAAGTTGCTAAATGTGAGGAAGAAAGACAATGTTGCCCATACACAGGTTAAAAAATCATCCAACAGAATCATACTTACTAATCTTGAAGTTGATTGAATTAACAGACAAGAATGTTAAAACAGCTGTTAGAAATATACTCCTTAGACTCAAAGATGTAAGGGACTGCATGGGCATAATGAGAGGAGTATTAGAAGATATAAAAAATGAAACAACAGAACTTCTAGAATGAAAACTACCATATATGAAATGAAAATAACATAGAGATAGGTTTTTGCTCTATGATACGTGTTCTAGGTTTAGAGGCTCCTAGCTCACATTTAGTGAAAAAGGTCTCTTCTTGATAGGCCATGAACTTTAGTAGATGGCCAAGGGAGGCCTTCTCCTTCCACTCAGGACCTAAGACTTTCCTCCCACCCAACAAAGGAACAGGTGGGCAGAACCACCAAAAGGGACCCAGCTGTAACAAGCAACCTGACTGGGAAGCTCCTTTTACCCTATAACCCCACACGCCTAAGAGTCCAGAGACTCTTTTTCCCTTCTAGGAGGTGTCAAGATAGACAAGTGGTACTGGAAGAGGGGCCCAACTACACTAAGCAGCTAGACAGGGAAAGCTCATAGCATGTAAAGACGTAACAGGGTTAGATGGATGGAACCAGAAAGAGAGATGCAGACATAACAAATAGACGAGCACAGGAGGAGGCCTGTTTGAACTTGCAGGTCTGAAACCTCTTTCCCTATCCAGAGACACAGGGCAACTGCAACTGTGGGAGTGAGGGAGATGGGGGAACCAGCTGGGGGAACCAGGTGGGGGAATACCATGACGCCCCTCCTCCATAGAGAGACATGCTATGGCCTGGCTTGGGGACACTTCTTCTGTCCTTCAAGGTAGCACCAGCAACAACCACTGGGAGTCTCAGTGGCAACAGATAAACCAAGCAAACAAAATGACACTGCAAAGCCTCTGAAAATTAAACTGCCTTCGAAATCACAGCTCTCAAAAGAAGGCAAAGACTTAAACAAGGCAACTTCCAACTAAAATAATAGCTTTACATATGACCCAGAGTCTCATAACATAATAAATACAATTCCTGTAGGTATACACCCATCCCCTCCCCCCACCCCCACCTCTGTCCGATACCCAATTGGTGTTATTCCCAAATGTGCACTTAGGTGATGATCAGGGAAACCAATTTGCTGGTGAGTACATGTGGTGCTTGTTTTTCCATTCTTGGGATACTTCACTTAATAGAATGGGTTCCAACTCTCTCCAGGAGAACAAAAGGGATTCACTATCACCGTTATTTCTTATAGCTGAGTAATACTCCATGGTATACATATACCACATTTTACTAATCCACTCATGAATCGATGGGCATTTGGGTTGTTTCCACATCTTTGCAATTGTGAATTGTGCTGCTATAAAGAAGGACATTATGTCATGATATAAGAATCACTGCAACAATAATACATAATGATCTTAAATGTGTATACTCCAAACAACAGAGCCTCAAAACACATGAAGCAAAAATAGATAGAGTTGAAAGGAGAAACAGACAAATCCACAATTATAATTGGGATTCTGCCACTGTTTTCTAAGCAATTTACAGAAACTATACAGAAAACCATCAGATATTGGTGATCTGAACAATACGACATGATTCAATTGACATATACAGATCCCTCCACCCAATAACAGCACAATACACATTTCTGAAAGTGCCCGTGGAACATGAAGCAAAATGTATCATATTCTTTATCATAAAACAAACTTCAACAATTTTTAAATAAATTTCTGGAGATTGTGTTCTCTGATAATAATAAAATCAAACTTGAAATCAGTAAAACAAAGATAACAGGTAGTTCTCTAAATATGTTGAAATTAAATAATATACTAATAAATCATGTATCAAAGAAGAAACTTCAAAGAAAATAAGAATAGACATAGAACTGAAAGAAAATGAAACTGTAATAGAAAAATATGTGGGATTTGGCTAAAGCAGTTCTGACAGGGATCTTTGTAAGACTAGATGCTACAAATGAGGAAAGGCCTCAAAGAATTTAAGTTCCTACACCTCAAGAAACTAGAGAAAAAGCAGAAGAAATTAAATGCAAAGCAAAAGAAAGGAAACAATTATAAGAGCAGAAATCAATGCATTTGAAAATAGAAAAATAATAAAAAACAAATGAAACAAAAAGCTAGTATTTTTGAAAATTTTTATAAAATTGATACATTTCTAGAAAGACTGAAAGTAAAAAAAGAGAGAAGACACAAAGCACCAATACTGGAAATGAAATAGAAGTTATCACTCCAGATCCTATAACCATTAAAGAGATGATAAGGGAATCCTATGAATAACTTTACATGAATAAATTCAAAAACTTCAAAGAAATGGACCAATTCCTAGAAAACCATGAATGATCAAAACTCACCATGAAGAATTTTATAACCTGAAGATCCTTGAAAAATTGAAGAAATTAAATTCATAGTTTAAAAGTTCCTGAAAACAATGTCAAGGCCCAGATGGTTTCACTGGAGAATTCTGCCAACATTTAAAGAAAACTTAACATTAATTTCACAAGTCTCTTCTAGAAAATAGAAGAGGTGGAAGTAGTTTTCAACTCATTTGATAAGATCATATAAAATGGCCAAAAACAGAGAAATACAGTGCAACAAAGAAAACTATAGATTAATATCTCTCATGAATTTAGTTGCAAAAATTATTCATTATTCATTCAAAACATTAGCAAACTAAATGCAACAACATACAAAAACAAGACCAAGTGACATTTATATCAGGTATGTAATGCTGGTTCTACATTAAAAAATCTATCGATGTAATCCAACATATCAACAAACTAAAGAAGAAAAACATATGACCACATCAATTGACACGGAACAAGCATTTAACAAAATTTGAGACAAAATTATGATAAAACCTCTCAAAAAGTTAGCAGTAGAAGACAATTAACTCAACTTAATAAAAGGCATATGCAAAAAACCTACAGTTAACATCATATGTAATGATAAAAGACCTAATACACATGCCTTTTAGATTAGGAACAAGGCAAAGATGTTCCCTCTCACCACTCTGACTGAACATCATACTGCAAGTTCTTGCCACTGCAGTAAAGCAAGAAAAATAAATAAAAGATATACAGATTGAAAAGGAAAAAATAAAATGTTCTATATTTCTAAATGACATGATTGTCTACATAGAAAATCCCAAGGAATCTACCATAAAATTCCTACCATAAAACTCCAGGATATAAGATCGACACACAAAAATCAATTGCATTTTTATTGTATATACTAACAATGAACAAGCAAAACCAAAAATTTAAGAACACAATACCATTTATACTTGCTTCAAAAAATGAAAAATATATGTGCATACTTAATAAGTCATGTACAGGATTAGTTTTATGAAGAATACAAAATGATGATAATAGTTATCAAAACATACTCACAAATGGAGAAATTGACTATGTTCATGCACTGGAATTCTCAACATAGTAAAGATGTCAATTCTCTACAAATTCATCTAGCTTTAATACAACTCCTATCAAAATTCCATCAAGGTTACTTGTAAACAAAGAGAAGCCTATTCTAAATTTATATGGGAAGGGACAGGCCAGACATTAGCTAAAACAATTTTGACAAGGAAGAATAAAACGGGAGGAATAACTCTACCCAATATTAAGGTTCCCTATATAGCTACAGTAATCCACAATTTGATACTGGCAGAGAGACACAAAATAAGTAGAACAGAATAGAAAACCTCAGAAATAGACTCACACAAATATGATCAAATGTTTTTGAACAAAGGTGCAAAAGCAAAAAATAGCTTTTTCCACAAATGGTGCTGAGCAACTGTACATTTTTTATGGTTAATTTTGTATGTCAATTTGGCTAGGTATAT
Source organism: Eulemur rufifrons (assembly GCF_041146395.1). Classification (NCBI taxonomy): domain Eukaryota; kingdom Metazoa; phylum Chordata; class Mammalia; order Primates; family Lemuridae; genus Eulemur; species Eulemur rufifrons. Next base: position 23,319,022 of record NC_090994.1, on the reverse strand, counting down.
AGTGCCTGTTTTTTTGGCCAATCACAAGTTCAGACACTGCTGTGAAAAGTATTTTTAGATGAGATTACCATTTAAATCAGTACACTTTGAGCAAAGCACATTGCCCTTCTTATTGTGAATGGGATTCATACAATCAGCTGAAGGCCTTAGGAATGAAAACTGAAATTTTCTCAAAAAAGACAGGATTCTCCTTAAGACTGCAACATATGAACCCTGAGTTTCCATCCTGCTGTTCTGCAGAATTAATACTCAAGACTGCAACATAAATTCTTATCTGAATTTTCAGCCTGCGTGCTTGCTTGCCCTCAGACATTCTCTCTTCCTCTCTCTCTCCCTCTCCCTCTCCCTACCTGTCCCTCTTTCTCCTCCTTCTTTCTCTCCGTACACATGCAGCATCTTGAATGGATCTGGAGGACATTGTGTTGCATAGCAAGAACCAATCTGAACAGGTTACGTAATGTACAATTCCAGTGTTATAACATTCTTCAAATGACAGAATTATATAGATAGAGAATTGATTAGAACCAGAGGTTAGGGACACAGGGGGAGAGGTATGAGACCAAAGTGATACCATGAGGGAGTTCCATTTTGGTGATAGAATAGTTCTCTATCTTGAATGTGGTAGTAGTTCCATGAATCTACACATGTGACATAATTGCACAAAACTATACACACCTACACACCCACCCACATGCTTAAGTAAAGACAGATAAAATCTAAATAATACTCTACCAATATCAACTTTTGGTTTAAAAATTGTACTATAGTGATAGATACTAGAGAAAGCTGGGTGAAGTATACACAGGACCTATGAACTGTTTTTATAACTTTTCATAAAGCTATAATTATTTCAAAATAAAAAATAATTAAAGATAGAAAGACTGTTATTAAATGTGACAGATTCTGGGTAAGAGAAATCTAGGTAATGCTTTTCCTTCTTCATATTTTCCTCCATTTAAAGGTTTGATATATCAATTTAATATTTATATGTCCATTACCTTTATAGTTTTAAAACAGTGAAAAATATTATAAACACTAAAAATTTTGGAAAGAAATGTTCCGAACATTATTTTTAGGTACTGGTATTTTACATGATTTTTTCCTCTGTATTTTTTAAGTAATTTGTGATATGTGCATATTATTTTCATAAAAGAAAATTTAATTTATCTTAATAAATCAAATTGCCAGAAAATAAAAAAGAATGAGGTGGATTGCTACAACTCATATAAATGGATTCCCATGAAATGTGTTAAATGGAAGACAGTGGAAAAGAGCATCTACAGGACACTACCTTTTGCATAACAAAGAAGTGAATATAAAGAATGTACATGTATCTGCTCATTTGTGCAAAAAATTAAAATTAAGATTACCAGAATCTAACAAGACTGTATTGGTGTTGGGAAAGCAATGAGAATGAGAAAGAAAGATGGAAAAATAATAATTCTTTGAGCATTACATTATATAATTTTGAACATTAGAATCATTTCATGTTTTATATCTTAAAAACTGGAATTAAATTAAATTAAGGACAAGGAAAAATCTCAAAGCTTCTTATACAAATAATCTACCCACATTTAAGGGGGAAAAAATGAATAAATCCAAGTAACTTCTGAATAGAGTATTTTTACCTATACACTCAGGCTAAGGCAAAAAAGAAATAAAAATATTGAATTCTAACAAAAACATTTTTTACAATGTTTTGAGTCAGGAATTCTGAAACTACTTAATTTACATTCTAAGTGCTTTCTAGGACTAAATATGTATAAATATATTAGGGAAAACATGAAAAAGGTATGTTCCTATCAGAAAAAATGCAAATATGAAAAGGTAGGGGACTAGAATGAACCTTATACTGAGAATTCAACTTGTATGATTATGAGCTTATACTTTTTAATGTAGATATATAGATAGATATAAAAAATGTATATATGTGCATATGTAAGTGTGAATATAAATATTTATGCGTAATAGGTGTGTGTGTATATATCTCCTTTGACTGCTAATGTGACCAGAATCAGTGACATCCCAATAGCAATAAACAAACAAAAACCACAAAACTTGGTTTCTAAATACCATCTTCCATTCAAACAAACCAAGGATCCTTGGAGAAATGGCTGATTCTAGGAAATGGGACAGAAGATGTACAAGATGAACCTAGAATATCTTGTGGTGCCAGAAAGCAAGAAGCACCCAAACAAACAAAAACCCACAATGACAGAGGCAGGTCAAAAGATGTAGGAGCCAAGTGAAAAACTCTCAATGGCCAACACTAAAACAATTTGAAAAATGAAATTTAAAAATTAGTACTGGATTATAACCTAGAGTATGATGTAAATATCCATGGAAGTTAGTGTATTGCTTAGGAGTGAGTATGAACAAATGGGCAAGAGGGAAATTTTAAGGGTAATGTATTAAGCTGGATGTAGGGATTGTTGCACAATTATATAAATTAACTAAAACCAATGAATTGTACGCCTATGTTGGATAAATTCTGATAAATGATACTTCAGTGAGGCTGTTTAATAATGTATTGGCTGGAGTAGAGGATCCTAGGAAGATGATGGAGTAGGAAGCAATAGGAATCTGTCTCCCCATCTAGACAACAATTGCACTGCAGAATCTATCTGATGTAACTATTGAAGACTTACAACCTCCAGAGGAAGATTTGGAAGGTAAATTGTGGTTAATTTCATTAAATTTCAGCTCATAGCAGACTAGTAGCTACCTATCTTCCACCCCCAGCCCCATGGCAGGCAGTTTTGGCATGTGTTCCTGGAGCAACATGCACACAGCTTGCAGGAGTTGGCACAAAGGACCCTGTCCTTCAAATATTGGAAATCTGTGCTATGATAACTGATTGATACTTCTGATCACAGAGATACAAGAGGAAGGCAGTCATTATTTTTGTACCTTCTCCCATTGTTGCAGGCCCCTTTATCTCCTGCTAAAGTGACTTCCAGAGGATTTAAAGGGCTGCTGTTCTTTTTTCCCTGCTTCGTTTTTCTCTTTTTCTCCCTTTTGGAGCAGACATTAAAGATTAGAACATTCAAAAACAACTCTATATAAGGAGAAAATTAGAACATGATCACACATATCCACGGAAAGGCACAAGCTCAGAAAAGACCTCCGGAGACCTTAAGTTCATACCTCAGGTTGAACGTGGCACATAAACAGCCTGAAACAATCAAGAAAAATAAATAAAAACTATAACAAAATAAGCAAACAATAAAAACAGCAAAATCTGGGGAAGGAAGAAAATCTGATTTCCAGAATTATTATATTACTGGATTAAAAAGTCCACTTTTCAACAGCAGAAGAAAAATTTAAAAAATAAGAATAAACAGTAAAGTATGGTCAAAGTAAAAAAATAAATAAATAAATCAACAAATTGTCCCCTAAACAGACCTGATGACAGATCTAATAGAGGAGGACTTTAAAACACTTATCTTAAAGATGTTCAAAGAAATAAAGAAATATGCTCAAAAAAATTAAACGAAGAAAGTAAAAAAAAAATGAACAAAATACAAAAAGTATGAAAAAAAGTTTCTCTGGAAAAACTAAAAGGAAACTAAAAAGAAACTCTAGAACTGAAAAGTACAATAATTGAAATCAAAACTTCACTAGAAAGGTTAAAGCCAAATTTGAGTAAGCAGGGGAAGGAATCGGTAAACTTGAAGATAGAACAATGGAAATTATTGAGTCCAAGGGAAAGAGGGAAAGAAATAACATTGAAAAAAAGTAGATTAGCTAAAGGGACCTAAGGATACCATAAAATGGACCAACATATGAAGTGTGGGAGTCCCAGGAGGAGAAAGGAAAGATAAAGAGGTAGAGAGACTATTTGAAGAAATAAAGACTGAAATATTCCAAAATTTGATGAAAAACATGAATATAAAATTCAAGCAATTGAATAAACTCTAAGTAAGATGAATTCAAAGAGACTCACACTGCTTACCTAAAAATGATATCACGACCAACATCATACAGAATGGGGAAAAATTGAAAGCATTCCCACTTAGAACTGCAACCAGACAAAGTTGTCCACTATCTCCACTTCTATTCCACATAGTGCTGGAAGTCCTTGCTATATCAATTAAACATGAGAACGGAATTAAGGGCCCCCAAATGGGGGCAGAAGAGATCAAACTCTCATTCTTTGCTGATGATATGATATTGTATTTAGAAAACCCCAAGGATTCAACCAAGAGACTCCTGGAATTGATAAATGAATTCAGTAAAGTCTCAGGATACAAAATCAATATACACAAATCAGAGGCATTCATATATGCCAATAACAGTCAAACTGAGAACCATATCAAAGACTCAATACTCTTCACAATAGCAACAACAAAAAATAAAGTATCTAGGAATGTATTTAACTAAGGAGGTAAAAGACCTCTACAAGAACTATGAAACACTGGAGAAGAAAATAGCAGAAGACATAAATAGGTGGAAAACCATATCATGCTCATAGGTCGGCAGAATCAACGTTGTTAAAATGTCTATACTACCCAAAATGATCTACAGATTCAATGCAGTCCCTACTAAAATACCAACAGCATTTTTCACAGATACAGAAAAAATAATTTTACACTTCGTATGGAACCAGAGATGACTCCATATAGCAAAAGCAATCCTAGGCAATAAGAACAACATGGGAAGTATTAATTTACCAGACTTCATACTACAAGGCTATAGTAATTAAAACAGCTTGGTAGTGGCACAAGAACAGGGACATTGACCAGTGGAACAGAACTGAGAACCCAGATATAAAATCAATCTCATATAGCCATCTAATCTTTGACAAAGCAGACAAAAACATACACTGGGGAAAAGAGTCCTTACTCAATAAATTGTGCTGGGAAAACTGGATAGCCACATGTAGAAGACTGAAACAGGACCCACACCTTTCACATCTCACAAAAAACAACTCACGGTGGGTAACAGACTTAAACCTAAGGTGTGAAACTATTAGAATTCTAGAAAAAAATGTGGGAAAAATTCTTATAGACATTGGCCTAGGCAAAGAATTTATGAAGAAGACCCCAAAGGCAATCACAGCAACAACAAAAATAAATAAATGGGACCTGATCAAATTAAAAAGCTTCTGTGCAGCCAAAGACACAATCACAAGAGCAAACAGACAACCTACAGAATGAGAGAAAATTTTCACATAGTACACATCCTATAAAGGACTGATAACTGGAATTTATTTAGAACTCAGGAAAATCAACAAGAAAAAAAATCAAACAACCCTGTCAAAAAGTGGGCAAAGGACATGAACAGAAACTTTTCAAATAAGACAGAACAATGGCCAACAATCATATGAAAAAATGCTCAACATCTCTAATCATCAGGGAAATGCAAATCAAAAGCACAAGGAGATATCACTATCTCCAGTGAGAATGACCTTTATCAAAAAGTCCCAGAACAATAAATGTTGGTGTGGATGTGGAGAGATAGGAACACTGATACACTGCTGGTGGGACTGCAAACTAGTGCAACCTCTGTGGAAAGCAATATGGAGATACCTCAAAGAGATGCAAGTAAACCTACCATTTGATCCAGCAATCCCATTACTGGGCAACTATCCAAAAGAACAAAAGGCATTCTATAAAAAAGACATCTGCACTCGAATGTTTATAGCAGCACAATTCACAATTGCAAAGATGTGGAAACAAACGAAGTGCCCATCAATCCATGAGTGGATTAATAAAATGTGGTACATGTATACCATGGAGTACTATTCAGCTATAAGAAACAATGGTGATATAGCACCTCTTGTATTTTCCTGGATAGAGCTGGGACCCATTCTACTAAGTGAAACATCCCAAGAATGGAAAAATAAGCACCACATGTACTCAGCATCAAATTGGTTTTAACTGACCAACACCTAAGTGCACATATAGGAATAACATTCATCGGGTCTTGGGCAGATGGAAGGGGGGAGGGGGGTTGGGCATATACATACATAATGAGTGCGATGAACACTGTCTGTGGGATGGACACGCTTGAAGTTCTGACTCAGGGAGGGGAGGGGGTGCAAGGGCAATATATGTAGCCTAAACATTTGTTCCCCCATAATTTGCTGAAATTAAAAAAATGTGTAGGCCAGGCGCGGTGGCTCACGCCTGTAATCCTAGCACTCTGGGAAGCCAAGGTGGGTGGATCATTTGAGCTGAGGAGTTCCAGACCAGCCTGAGCAAGAGTGAGACCCCGTCTCTACTAAAAATACAAAGAAATTATATGGACAGCTAAAAATACATATAGAGAAAGTTAGCCTGGCATGGTGGCGCATGCCTGTAGTCCCAGCTACTCTGGAGGCTGAGGCAGGAGGATTGCTTGAGCCCAGGAGTTTGACGTTGCTGTGAGCTAGGTTGACACGATGGCACTCTAGCCCGGGAAACAGAGTGAGACTCGGTCTCAAAAAAAAAAAAAAATGTGTATAACCATAAAAATAATTTTAAAACATTTGAGTTGTTGATTTGAGTTGTTGTTGTTCTAATTACCATATCTGGACCGCACATGGAGCCATCCTTTACAAATGTTTCATCTCTCTCTATTGATCCTTTAATGAACTTCGATCCAGGTAGACTTGTAGATACACATGTGTCGCCTCTCACATGTGCATAAATCACAGATAAATTTGGACGTGATATTAATGTTCTGTGTGGCCATGTACAAACTAATTTTCCACATAGCAGATGACTAGAAGCATAAGGCAGAGAAAATTTCATTTTATTATTTATTGAAATAACATAGGTTGCTAATATAGCTAAATCAAATAAATGTTTACTAATTTGAATCCAGATTTCAACAGTTTTCTCTCAGTAAATTTTTTTGAGCACACTTATGATATGGCTCTTTTGTTTTATGAGTCAATTTGGAAGTGAAAAATTAATGATTTTTACAATCTGACAGCCTGGCTTTTTCCTATACTAGTTGCTAAATTTTTTTTTTTTTTTTTTTTTTGAGACAGAGTCTCACTCTGTTGCCCAGGCTAGAGTGAGTGCCGTGGCGTCAGCCTAGCTCACAGCAACCTCAAACTCCTGAGCTCAAGCGATCCTACTGTCTCAGCCTCCCGAGTAGCTGGGACTACAGGCATGCACCACCATGCCCGGCTAATTTTTTCTCTCTATATATATTTTTTAGCTGTCCATATAATTTCTTTCTATTTTTTTAGTAGAGTTGGGGTCTCGCTCTTGCTCAGGCTGGTCTCGAACTCCTGAGCTCAAACGATCCGCCCACCTCGGCCTCCCAGAGTGCTAGGATTACAGGCGTGAGCCACCGCGCCCGGCCTAGTTGCTAAAATTTGAGCAAATGGATCACTGGTCTTCAATTTTTTCATTAGTAAAATGGAATAAATAAGTCTTACCATATACATTTGATGTATATAAATACATATGTATAGCCTATAGTATAAATATATAATATATATAAACTGCCTAACACAATGTCTAAATCATCAGAACAATTAACAGAGGCCATTTTTATAATCATTGTTTAACATTATAGGTACTGAACACATGTTATGGTAGTCAGTAGATAATATCGTTCAGCCTAGATTATGTAATAAAGAAAACTGACCAAAAAGGCCATTTTACTGTGTACAGAATATTTTCCAGGATTTTAGCAGTCTATAACCTACAGTCCAAACAAAATTATAATTTTCTAAATACATACACAAAATTACAGTACAGGTGTCCACAGTGTCCAAACATATCTGCTCTGGAATTAATTTCGTCGTAACAAGCAAATGGAGCACCTTTAGAACCTAAAAAGAACAAACTGAAGTAAATGACAATGCCAAGCTTAAATTATATTATAGAAATGATAGACTCAACCTGGAAATTATAACGTGATCCCTAGGGAAGTTTACAATTACTCAGCACTAAAAAGTTGTTGGCAGTAGAGCTAGAATTAAAAGCCTGCCAGACTGTGTTCTATATCAAAGAGACAGTAAACAGCCATATTATTGGAATTTTTTAGTTACTGTTAGAAAAATAAGGAGTTTCTCTATTTCCTATAAATCGTTTACGTCCTGCTTTAGTTCTCTACTTAATGTGAAAATTTAGTTTACTCTTATCCCAAACAAAACAGTAGAGAAATAGTACCTACAGTGCAAATGCTGGTAACAGACCCACAGAGCATTGATTAAAGTCTCCTTGTTCCATGCTAGGATCCTCATATCTGTTCCCTAGTATTCTAATAATCACTAAGTAGAAATTATTGAATTTTAAAATCAGAAAGGGTGTCAATGCCTATCTACTTCAGGCCTTTGATACAGTTATGTCTAATTTAAAAATTATGAAAAATTCAAGTGTATATAATAACTGCCCTATCACTTGGACTTAATGCTTTAGGAATGGGTTGCATTGATCATGTTCATCACATGTAATAAAAACAGAGATTTTGTTGTTTGTTGAGATTTTTTGTTTTGTTGTTGTTGTTGTTGTTGTTACCAGCTCCCTCGACCAGGGAGCTCTCTTCAACAATTTCAAGGATAATCATACTTGGAAAACATGATCTGTAAATCTCACTCTCCTGAAGAACACACTCCATACATGTATCATACAAGATGCTACAAAACAGGTCAGATAGATAGATTGGTGCATGGAATCCACCACCAGCAACAATTCTTTTTTGAAAAGATCTACTCTTGAACTCACCCAATAAGTAAGTAGTTTTTGTTTGCTTTCCTCCAAGCAAAATACTTATTTGATGAAATCTGATTTAAACTTCCCAGTTCCCCAAATTATATATATATTTATGTTATAGGGCCAGGATTAGGATAGCTCAAAATTTAAATGGGAGGGGGGGCAGTGGTGGTGGTCATAAACTCAAAAATCAAAATAAATAACATCTTAATGCAATAGTTTTTGAAAACCACAATTAATGCAGGAAAAATCCACGATGAACAAATTTGAGCAAAACACCACAATTTCACATAGGGACAGGTCATTGTTTTCTAACCGTGCTTTCCTACACAAGGGCACAGCCCTTTCCAATCAGCCAGCAGTTCCCTGGTGAGGCTCAGGAAGCCTTATCTGCTCCCCAGGCCAGAAGGGAAGCACCCTAAGCGCAGGATATTCTCCCAGGATCTCCCACAGCTTTTAACAATACAACATCCTCTCTGGTGTCCTTTTTCAGCTCAGTTTTTTTGAGGCTCAGGATGGCAGGACTTTCTGCATTGTTTTCTTGACTGTTGAGGCCCCTCCGTCAAAACAACTAATGCTGGCGTGGATGTGGAGAGATAGGAACACTCTTACACTGCTGGTGAACTGTGGAAAATAATTTGGAGATACCTCAAGGAGCAATCCAGCAATCCCACTACTGGGCATCTACCCAAAGGAAAAAAAAAGACATTCTATAATAAAGACATCTGCAATGTCTATAATAAAGACATCTGAATGTTTATGGCAGCACAATTCACAACTGCAAAGATGTGGAAACAATCCAAGTGCCCATCAATCCATGAGTAGATTAATAAAATGTGGTATATGTATATTATGGAATTCTACTCAACTACAAAAAATAATGGTGATCTAGCACCTCTTATATTATCCTGAATGGAGTTTGAGCCCATCCTTCGAAGTGAGGTATCACAAGAATGGAAAAATAAGCACCACATGTACTCACCATCAAATTGGCATTAAGTGATCAACACTAAGGTGCTCAGTAATATTCACTGGGTGCTGGTCTGGTGGGGGGATGGAAATGGGTAAACTTACAACTAAGGAAGACCGTATGGGGGAAAGGCACGCCTCTAGCCCTGGATTGGGCGAGGCAGAGTCATTACTTGTAATCAAAATGTTTGTACCCCCATAATATTCTGAAATAAAAATATAAATCTATATTATGCTAAAGCTTTACATTCATCAAATATACTTTTTTTTCATCAAATATACTTTTTAGGTTACTTCCTCTCATTGTTTTAAGCAAAGATGTAGGCTTTCTATTAAGCATGCAGCTTTGTATATAATCATGGGTTTTTGTTATTTATAGACTCATTATCTTTTTCCACTTAGCTCAAAATGTGAGAAGATGTTTTAATAAATGAATAAAGGGGTTCACATTTTTACTTTTGTATAGGCTGAAATGACAGCTTAGCACTGTTTCTTGTTCTTTCTTTAATGAGAAGTTGGCTTTCTTTTTGCTCTTTTTCCCTTGTCTGTGCAAGAATTCCAAATGAATTCAGCTTTTTGTTTTTCAAATCACAGTGAATGATGATTTCCTGGAGGTCTTCAACTGAAAATACCTTGAGGACTCTCATTCATTTTCTCTATTAGAACTTGGTACTCTGGAACTGTACTGCACATTCCCTGAGCCCTTTGTGTTCAAGCCCCATCAGGGTGAGCATCTCTAGAGGTAATCCAAAATGAGGAACTAAAATAAATGTGTGGGGTGGGCTTTATATGTTGTTACTTTTTCTTTTATTAATCAAATTATGGAATTATTTGTCCTTTCTGTTATGATGTTTGACCCTACCTTGAATGTTTTAAAAGAAACTTCAAGGGACTCGTGCAGTATATAGATCCTACAAGACAATGTCTAGCCCAGCCTTGAAGAAAAATATGTAAGAGGGTCCCATCAGACGGGGCTCATGCACTGAAGCAACAAACTTTGCCTTGAGTTCCACGAAAAATCCTCAGCAAGAGAGCCTTTGTCTTGTTTCTTTAAAATCACTATCACTTTAACATAGAAAACCTCCCTACCATGTTTCTATAGCCTGAGATTGTATCTGGGCTATTAACTATGTAGTATTGAGGGAAATAATCAAAAGACAGAGTTGCCATTTTACAACATTTACAGACTGTGTTTATTGTGACTCTTTGTTTTAAAATTGGTCTCTTTACATCTAAAGCACAGCATCTGACAGAATTTCTGTTAAATAGATTCTCACTTTATTCCTAATTCTTAGTTTACCTCATTAACCAGCACAATTTCACCAGGATGATTAGAGTGGCAATTGCCATCATAGGGAACTTTTGAAATATCAGGGTGATGTATATAGAAAGAGAAAATAAGGGAAGAATATAAGGGAAGAAAACTACCAAATATTCATGGGTCAGTGTTTAGAACAAAAGTCTAAAATCTTCAGCACAAAATTGTGATCCCAAATTTGCATCCCTGAAAGACACTCTGGCAAAATCTAAAGAAACCACTCTGAAACTTACCCTTCTGTGCCTCCAACATTCTTCATCTTGCTTTGATGTTGCCACCTGTAGTCTTCTTTTCCCTCACCTCACTTCTCCTCATTCCTATGCAAATTACTCTTTCCTCATAGTCTTCCCTCGGAAACTACCAATTTAACAACTTAACACCTACTTCATATTGTTAGCATAGATGGTGCTCATTGGAAATTGAGTTTAAGGCAAGAGTCATAAAATATATATTCCAAAGCCATAAGGATACATAAAAAGTTTGCTATAGAATTTCATGTTTTATTATTTTATTATTCACCTACTACCCAGGGCAGTAGACCTAATCTATTGGCTCCTCAGATGAAGAAAGATTATTGAAGGCTGCTGGGTAGAAACCCAAAATGAAAGAATTCCTGTCCTCTCCTTTTGCATGATATCCCAAATAGGAGACATTATAAGAAAAAATAGTGTGGAATGAGACTGCAAATCTCAGAGACTGCAACATATACCTGAGCATTTTCAAAGAGAATCAGAAAATAAGCAAGCAAGGAATATCAACTTAGGTCCCCTTTGATGACAACTGGATTTTTATAGCTGTAACCCTGCAGTTCTCACAAAGAACTTTAAAATCATTCCAAATACTAAAAAACAGTAAATAAGACAAATAACCTGGGAGACACCTGACTGACGATCCACTATTTGGCTCTAAATTTTTCTGCCCAGCACCGAGCCCTGGCTTTACTTAAACAAACATTAGAGCATAGATCTGGAGTACTTTTCCATTCCTCCTAATTTTATTGGTCATTTGTTTGTATCTCAATTATGTTTTAGATGCCACTGTATAGCCATTGTCTTGCCAGATGGTGCAAATAATGATTATTCTGATAGGAAAGCAGAACAAATAATCACCCAAACCTCCATCTCACTGCCTCCTTAAATTCCTGGCAGTCATATGATTTAAACAATATTTAAAGGCCTCTTCTATTACCTGGTTAACAAAGGCCAGAGCTGAGAATAAAAAGTTTCACCCTTTCAGAGAACATGAACTGCATAGTTGTTCATGAAGCAAGGAACAACTTCATGTTCAATGAAGCAAATGATCCACACATTTACAGGGAGCTCTCAAACTGTACTAGACCAGTGGTGGACTAAAGCCCTCACTCATCAGCAAGCCCTTTGAAACTCAACTAATCAGTGATTAGCCTGCCTTGCTCTAATAAAAACCCTTGTTTCCTTTAAGTCTAAATTAAACCCCACCATTACAAATTCTATATAAGATCATGAAAAGCTGCATTTTCACCTGAGGTTCCTTTTCTGTGGGAACAACAATCCCATATAAATTCAGAAGAGTTGTTTTGTTTTGTTTTGTTTTTCAGAATCAAGAAAATTGTGATTTCCTTTAACACTGATATACACAGGGCAAGTGCAGTCATTAACAAATTACGTTTACATTTTTGTTCTACAGAATTGAATAACAGACTTTGGTATAATCAGAATTTAGGAACTAAGAAGAAAATTATGATCATTACCTTTTCCGATTAAACTTTCACACTGTCTGTCAAAAGTCACACACATTCCACTAAAACAGAAGCCTGAACCCGAATCACAAGTTTGTCCATTGCGTGCAAAAGTGTTAGGCACACAGTAGGGGTTAGTTCCATCGCAATATTCACTGAAATCACATTCTTTGTCAACTGATCGCCTACAAAGTACATCCAGTGGTTTTATCTAGGAGGAAAGAACATAAGAAAAGATTACATATCAGTGATACTTAAGTTTTCTGTCTCTTTAGCCTCTAAATTTTCATTCATTTTTTTCCCAAGTTACTAAGAGCAATAAGAAAATTAATTCTTCTTGTTAATTACTTAAGCATCATATAGAGATTTATATGATTAAATTTATTGTGCAGAAAAATGGATAATGCCTGTGAGAAAAGCAAAAGAAACTCAAAAATAAGCACACTAACTACCATAATAGGAAGATAGAAAGTGGAGCTAAGGAATGACTATAAAAATTGTTTGGAACCCATTATGGCTGTGCTCACTTGTGCAGCTTCCGGTTTCTTCATACATCAACCTTAGAGCAGAAATCAGCACCCATTTATAAAACAATAAATCCACATCATAAACATTTAGAAAACATTGTGGATTTTAAAAGAAGATATTTTAAAGACATCCAGGAGAAAGTTTATTTCACATATCACAATGCAAACAACTTAAAAAATAACTTTCATAATTACACATCTCTGATCTCTTCAGCACTTACTCGTGCACTGATAGCTTCCAGAATTCCCTTTCTGTATACCTGTTTTTGCCAAGGAACATCTAATCATCAACTCTGCAAACTCTCCTTTCTTCAACATATCCCCCAGTTCCTCATGGCGATTGTCATTATCCCATGCAAAGTAAATTAAAATTTTTCTAGCTTCCAAAGGTCCTGAAGGCCCAGCTTATATAACATTTATCTCCTAAAATAGGTTTCCTCCATACTTTTTCTTGAATTGTCAACAAGTATCTGCTACCCGTAGCAAATCTCACACAAATTCTCCAGGTGTTAGATGGTAAGACAAAACACAATATTTACTTGTGTCACTCAAGCTTATAGAGTTAATATTTAACTCAAAACCAATGATCAAAATTGTTTCTAAAGGAAAATACATATACATATAATGACAAAGTATTAATACTTGTTTCTTCAGAATTTGCTTCCTTTTACAAATTTGTATAAATGGAAATCTTACTTTTTTTCTAATATCTTTTTAATACTTATGAATACTTATTTCCTCAAGTGCTCCATGAACTAAGCTTTATCACCACTGGCTCCACTATTAAGAGGGAGAGAAAACTTTTTTTGCATATGTTCATTGTGCAGTCATGAATTTAGAGTATTGAAAAATTATATTTTCACAGAGATAGAGGTGCTAAAATAAATCAAATTAATTGTGTTGCTCACAAAGAAGTACACCTCATGGGCTCATCTTATGTTAAGATATCTTTCCTTGGGTCTCTGATTAACTCCTAAATGGCTCTAAAACTTTAAAACTGGTGACTCTCTGAGTTTCTTTCTCCTAATTTTTTATGGTTTTGGTTTTCTTTTTATTTTTTGAAAGATTTTTTTTTATTCTTGCCAAGATTTTCAGTCTGTATGTGTTTTGTATAATTCATGGTCAAGGCTGTGTCTATTCCACAACCAAGACAGGGATGGGTGGGTTGGTTTATTGCCCCTGACCACTGCACCAGCCTTGACTGCATAGCAAATAAAGTACAGGGTATATCAGAAAACTCATAGCTTGAGCTTTCCACAGCTGGGCCCAGGGACTAATGAGAATCATGACCACTACCCCAGTATCAAGAGCAGAGTTGTTCACATGTTCCTGGGGATATGTGAATTTGGTTTATTCAGTCAAAAGTTATTCCCCTGTGGTGCAGCAATGATAAAGAATTAGGTAATCTGGTATAATGCTTATGTGTGGTAGGTGAAATAGAAGTTAGCTAATTTGTTTAAAGTTATATTAATATGGATAATTTAGCCTTCCCCCATATATATATATATATATATATATACATATATATATATATAATGGAAAAGTAGAAGAACGCATATACAAATATGGGTAATAAGATTTTTCTTAATCACGAAAGACTTTTGAGAGTGTACGCAAGTCATAAAAAATGTTTGAAAGTGAATTTTATTGGCTGTATTTTAAAATGTCTGGAAAAAAGTCTGAAAGTAATGAAATGAGTTAAAATTTTAGCAAAGATAATAAAGACCCTAATTGAACTTTGAGAAATGAAAACTATAATTTCTGAGGTTAAAAAATACACTGAATGAGATTGGAAGCAGAGTAAGCCATTAGGTGAAAACAAAAGGACTAATTAACATGAAGAGATAGCAGTAGAAACTATTAAAAAATGAAACAGAGAGAAAATAGATTTTTTTTAAACAAATGGACAAAGCATCAATTTACCTGTGAGACAAATTTACACAGTCTAAAATATATGTATATGGAGTGATCAGAGGAGAGCAGAAAGAGATAAAGATAGAAAAACTGTTTGAAAATATAATGGCTGAAATTTTTCCAAATTTAATGAAACAGCAGATTCAAGAGTCTCAACAAATTCCAAGAACAAGAAACATGAAGAAAATGATAGCAAGGTACATTATAATCAAATGACTAAACACCAGTGACAAAGAGAAAACCTTAAAAGCAGCCAGAGAATAAAAGACATACTGCGTACAGAGGAACAAAGATAAGTATAATTGCATATTTACCACTGAAAATAATTCAAGCACGAGGATAGTAGAGCAAGATCTTTAATGTACTAAAAATAAAAATGGTCAATCTTGAACTCTATAACCAGAGAAAATGTCTTTCAAAAGCAAAGGCAAAAGGAAAACTTTTTTAGATGAAAGGCTTGCCCTGGCAACCTGCTAGATTCCAGAGCCCAGGGCCCCAGGCCTGCCTAGGATACTCAGTCTCCAAGCTCTCCTGAACACCAGGTTGACCCCATTGGCCCCAGGCTTCAGACCACCCTTAGCAGCACCTGGCTAGTACTCATAGTCTCAAGCATCAGGAAGGCCCAAGCACCAGCCCAGGTTTCAAAACCTAGTTATCAAAGACTTGTGGACTCAACCTCAGGCCTGTGGATATAGGCTCCAGGATTGTCCAGCACCAGGCCAGGCCTTGTGGCCCGAGGCTCTAGACTCATCTCAAGTTCTAGGCCTTCCCAGCACCAGGTCACCCCCTGTGACCTCAGGCTTCAGGCCTACCTTAGCTCTAAGTCAGTATGCCCAACCTCAGGCACCAGGCTAGCGCATATGAACAGAGGGTCCAGGTCTGTCTGGTCAACCCTAGCCCTGAGCTGGTACCCATGGACCTCAGCTCCAGGACTGTCCCTAAAAACCCACTTCAAACCCCAGGACCCAAGCCAGCCCTTATGAACCTACCATCCAAGCCAGCATCTGAATACCCAGCTTGTAGGCCAGCCCCCCCAAAACCAGGCTGCAGGTCAGTCACCACAGCACCTACTTCCAGGCCAATCCCTATGCCTACAGGCACCCAAGCAGCACTTGTGATAGCAGGCTGCAACCAACCCCCACAGATGAAGGCTCCATGCTTGCCACAGAAGCAGGAAAACCCTAGTTTAGTCCCCATTGCCCCAGGTTCCAGTGGGCCCAGGGTCTAGAACCACCCCAAAAGACTCAGAGGCTAGATATACCCTGATAGACCAAGGTGTCAGGCTGGCCCTTGTGGCCTGAGACTCTAGGACCAACCCTGCAGACCCAGGCTCCATGCCCTCCCCTGAAGACCCAGGACCCAGACCTACTTCCACAGACTCAGATAACAGGCCCATCCTAACACCAGGCCTGCCCCCATGGACCCAGGCTCCAGGCCAATTTTACTGGATCCAGGCATCAGGCCAATCCCAACTCTGGCTGGCCACTGCAGACTCAGGGTCAAGATGCACTCCAGCACGAGGTCTGTCCCTGTAAAGCCAGGCATCAGGCTTGCCTCTATATATACAGGTTCCAGGCCCATCCTTGTGGATACAGGTTCCAGGCTCAATGCTGCAAACCTAAGTGCCAGGTTTGCCCAACTGCTGACCCAGGCATAAGGCTAGCCTGAGGACTTCAGCAGCAAGCCCACTTATGGATCATGCCAGATGGTGTGCTCAGAATCTCTGGATAGGCTGACAGGTGAAGGGTTTTCTCAGACAAAGCCAGTCTTCAAACACTGGAATAAGTCCTTGCTCCTTTAAATGTGCAAATGCCAATGCATGGCCTCAAGGATCAAGAATCCATACAAAATGTATTTCTTAAATAATAAGACTTGAAAGTTGAAGTTATTCCTTGATCCATGGGCTGCACAATGGATATAGCACTTGCAGGAGTGAAAACAACATTCATCTGCTGGTACATCTCTATCAGACCTCTTGGGTGACCAGGTGCATTGTCAGTAAGCAGTAATATTTTCAAAGGAATCTTATTCTTTTTGTTTTATTTTGTTTTAACTTTAATGTATACTGTGCACTTTATTTTTTATTTTTATTTTTTTATTTCAGAATATTATGGGGGTACAAATGCTTTGGTCACATAAATTGCCTTTGCACCACCCAAGCCAAAGCTACAAACCTGCCCATACCCTAGACAGCACACATGCACCCGTTAGGTGTGAATTTACCCATCCTCTCCTCCCACTCCCACCCAATCCCCAGTGAATCTTATTTCCATATATGCACACAAGTGTTGATCAATTATTACCAATTTAATGGTGAATACATGTGGTGTTTGTTTTTCCATTCTTGTGATACTTCCCTTAGAAGAATGGCCTCCAGCAAATCAATAAGAAAAAATCAAACAACCCCATTAAAAAGTGGGCAAAGGGCCGGGCGCGGTGGCTCACGCCTGTAATCCTAGCACTCTGGGAGGCCGAGGCGGGTGGATCACTCAAGGTCAGGAGTTCGAGACCAGCCTGAGCAAGAGCGAGACCCCGTCTCTACTAAAAATAGAAAGAAATTATATGGACAACTAAAATATATATAGAAAAAATTAGCCGGGCATGGTGGCGCGTGCCTGTAGTCCCAGCTACTCGGGAGGCTGAGGCAGTAGGATCGCTTGAGCCCAGGAGTTTGAGGTTGCTGTGAGCTACGCTGACGCCATGGCACTCACTCTAGCCCGGGCAACAAAGTGAGACTCTGTCTCAAAAAAAAAAAAAAAAAAAAAAAAAAAAGTGGGCAAAGGACATCAACAGAACTTTTCAAAAGAAGATAGGCTAATGGCTAACAAACATATGAAAAAATGCTTAACATTAATCATCAGGGAAATGCAAATCAAAACCACGAGATATCATGTAACTCCAATGAGAATGGCTTTTATCAAAAAATCCCAAAACAACGAATGGTGGTGTAGATGCAGAGAGATAGGAACACTATACACTGCAGGGGGGACTGCATCTAGTACAACCTCTATGGAAAGTAATATGCAGATACCTCGAAGAACTAAAAGTAGAACTACCATTTGATCCAGCAATCCCGCTACTGGGCATCCACCCAAAGGAAAAAAAGACATTCTATTAAAAAAGATACCTGCACTGGAATATTTATAACAGCACAATTCACAATTGCAAAGATGTGGAACAACCCAAGTGCTCATAAATACATGAGTTGATTAATAAAATGCATATATGTATACACACACACACACACACACACACACACGGAGTACTACTCAGCCATAAAAAATGGTGAACTAGCACCTCTTGTATTAAACTGGAGGAATATTTTTCTGAGCCATAGGTCTCAATGGTGGGCTTAAAATATTTAGTAAACCATGCTATAAACAGATGTGCTGTCATTCTGGCTTTGTCTTTCCATTCATAGAGCACAGGAAGAACAGATTTAGCACAATTCTTAAGGGCTTTGAGATTTTTGGAATGGTAAATGAGCATTAGCTTCAACTTAAAGTCATCAGCTGCATTATTCCCTAACAAGAGAGCCAGCCTGTCCTTTGAAGCTTTGAATCCAGGCATTGGCTTCTCCTCTCTAGCTATGAATGTCCAAGATGGCATCTTCTTCCAGTGGAAGACTGTTTCATCTACACTGAATTTAGCCACCTTCATCAATTACCTTAGCTAGATCTTCTGGATAATTGGCTATGCATCAGCAATTGCTGCTTCACCTTGCACTTTTTTATTATGGAGGTGGCTTCTTTCCTTAAGCCTCATGAAACAACCTCTGCTAGCTTCAAACTTTTCTTCTGCAGCCTCCTCACCTCTCTCAGCCTTTATAGAATTGATGAGAGTTAGGACTTTGCTCTGAACTAGGCTTTGGTTTAAGAGAGTGATGGCTGGTTTGATCTTCTATCCAGACCACTAAAACTTTCACCATGTCAGAAATTAGGCTGTTTTACTTTCTTATGATTCATATTTTTACCCGAGTAGCACTTTTAATTTCCTTCAAGAACTTTCCTTTGCATGTACAACGTGGCCAACTGTTTGGCACAGGAGGCCTAGTTTTCTGCCTATCTCAACTTTTGACATGCCTTTGTCACTAAGCTTAATCATTTCTAGCTTTGGACTTAAGGGGAGAGATGTGCAACTCTGCCTTTCACTTGAACTCTTTGAGGCCATTGTAGGGTTATTAATTGGCCTAATGTTAGTATTATGGTGTCTCAGGGAGTACAGAGGCCTGAGGAAATGGGGAGAGACACGGAAATAGCCAGTTAATGGAGCAGTCAGAACCTACACATTTATCAATTATTTGGATTAAATCTAATTGGAGACCTTTGACTTTCTTGTACATGAAGAATATTTTAATCTTTTATTTTTTTCCTCCTCTGACTGTATAGTTTCAAAATACTTATCTTCTATAGAGTTCAAAGATTCTTTCTTCACTTTATCAATTGGGCTATTTATGCTCTGCATTGCAGTTTTTCTTTTCATTCATTGTAGTTTTTCAGCACAAGAATTTCTGTTTGATTTTGAATCCCTTGGCTACTGAGGTTGGTGCAGCACTGGGCTGGAATCTAACCACCCAGCCACTCAAGCCTGCCTGTCACTCTGGGTTATTTGTTGCCCGATGCAGGCCAGAAATGGAAACCATCTTGCAGGGCCTATGGGTGCCTGCTTGGTGCTGGAGTGGGTAGGCTCAGACTGCAGTTATTAGTCTAGATTCAGGGACTGTGGGGGTCTTCCCAGGGCTGAGTTTTACTGTGGTTGGCCCAGTGTTGGTTTTAAGGCACAGTCCTACTACTCTCACTTCCTTCTCTTTCCCCAAGTGGACAGCATCTTTCCCTATGCTATGCTGCCTGTGGGGTGGGTGATTCAGGTAACGTAAAATTGTCCTTCCTACCCTCTTCAACGTATCTTTTCTTGGTCTGTTATAGCCAGGTACTGTGATCTCGCACTTGGTTTCCTTAGTTTTTGTGAAGATATTTCCATGCATGGATGGCTGTTCAAATTAATGTTTCTGTGGGGGGGTCGATCACTAGAAAGTCCTGTTTCACCATTTTGCTCCATCCCTTGTCTACCAGGAATTCATTAAATGGTGTCAATAAAAGAAACTAAATGATAGTAACAATAACTGAATTGCAAAGGAAGAGAGGACTTTACCAGAAGACAGTGAAATGAATATAGCCAATAAAAAGAACTAATATAACTTTCTGAACCTATATGAGGTATACTGTCAAAAAAATAAGATTGTAAAAGAGTTGCAGTAGGCATATCATAGAGAAATATCAGAGGGTATATAGAAAAATTGTAATAATATATTGAATTGGGAAATCAAGTCAGGAGAGAAGAAGCATCAGGCATTATGTATATGAGAGTACTCATAATGTACTCCGTAGATTACTGGATGGACTTAAGTGTGACAGTGGGCCCAATGTTGCTTGGATATAATATAATGGAAAGGGCCGAATATGTTATGGAAACATTTTTCATCTCCTTGAAACAAGTATTTCAAGAAATTTAATGTGAAGCTATTATCAAATACAGATCACCTCTTACCTTGCAATCTTGTGAGCAGCACTCTCCAGAACCACAGACTGCATTATTTTTCAGTGTACAGAATGAGGGATTACAGCATGATTTATGTGTACAATTCTGTAAACAAATGCGAAGTGTTATTTAATCATATATAATTAGGTACCACCAAATAAAATCACAACACACAACTTTACAAGGTATAAAGCTTTTCTTAAATTCACAGTACTAGTAATCCCATTCTTTATATGAGATTTATAGAAATCAACATCTTATTCAGTAGTTTGTAAAAGAAATGTGCTGTCTCACTACATACCATATAATTTGAAAGATATTCCTATTGAGCCAAAACCTATTGGAAAGTTATTACATATCTTATTAACACATTAACTGCCATGTGAGTTGTAGTTTTGAGCCTGGGGCCTCGTGAAGCAAAACCCTGCAGTTGGTTTGTGAAATTGTACTTGTTGAAATTCTTATTGTTACAATCAATACTGACAATTTAATTCCAAAAATGTGGATTGCGTTGCATATAACTTACAAACAAAAAACAAGAAAAAATAAGACATTTTCTCGTTAAACTAGAAATGATTATTCTGTTTTACAAGTTTTCTTTTTCTCAATAATTTTTTTTATTTTTTATTTTTTTATTTCAGAGTATTACAGGGGTACAAACACTTTGGATACATAAATTGCCTTTGCACCATCCGACAAGTGTGCCCATCCCCCAGACGGCATGCACCACATCTGTTAGGTTTGGATTACCGATTCCTTCCTCACTCCTCCCACCTGCCTGACACCCGATGAATGTTACATCCCATATAACCACGTTAGTGTTGATCAATTATTACCAATTTAATGGTGAGGACATGTGTTACTTGTTTTTCCATTCTTGTGATACTTCACTTAGAAGAATGGGCTCCAGCTCCATTCAGGACAATACAATAGGTAGTTTGTCATTTTTTCTTATGGTTGAGTAGTACTCCATGGTATACATATACCACATTTTGTTAATCCACTCATGTATTGATGGGCACTTGGGTTGTTTCCACATCTTTGCAATTGTGATCTGTGCTGCCATTAACATTTGAGTGCAGGTGTCTTTTTCATAGAATGTCCCTTTTTTTTTCCTTTGGGCAGATACCCAGTAATGGGATTGCTGGATCAAATTATACTTCTACTTTGAGTTCTTTGAGGTATCTCCATACTCTTTTTCCATAGAGGTTGTACTAGTTTGCAGTCCCACCAGCAGTGGTATGAGTGTTCCTATCTCACCACATCCATGCCAACATTTGTTGTTTTGGGATGTTTTGATAAAAGCTGTTTTCACTGGAGTTAGGTAATAGCTCATTGTGGTTTTGATTTGCATTTCTCTGATGATTAAAGATGTTGAGCATTTTTTCATATCTCTCTTGGCCATTAGTCTATCTTCTTTTGAAAAGTTTCTGTTGATGTTCTTTGCCCACTTTTTAATGGGGTTGTTTGATTTTTTCCTTGCTGATTTTCCTGAGTTCTATATAGATTCTAGTTATCAGCCCTTTATCAGATGTATGACATGAAAATATTTTCTCCAATTTTGTAGGTTGTCTGTTTGCTTTCATGACAGTTTCCTTGGCTGTGTAGTTTTTTAATTTAATCAGGTCCCATTTATTTATTTTTATTGTTACTGTGATTGCTTTGGGGGTCTTCTTCATAAATTCTTTGCCTAGGCTGATGTCTATAAAATTTTTTCCGTCATTTTATTCTAGAATTCTTATGGTTTCATGCCTTGGGTTTAAGTCTGTTATCCATTTTGTGTTGATTTTTGTGAGAGGTGAGAGGTGTGAATCCTGTTTCAGTCTTCTAGATCTGGCTATCCAGTTTTTCCAGTACCATTTATTGAATAGGGATTCTTTTCCCCAGTGTATGTTTTTGTCTGCTTTGTCAAAGATGAGATGGCTATATGATGATGGTTTTATATCTGAGTTCGCTATCTTATTCCATTGGTCTATGTCTCTGTTTTAGTGCCAGTAGCATGCCGTTTTGGTTCCTATAGCCTTGTAGTATAGCTTGAAGTCAGGTAAATTGATGCCTCCCAATTTAGTCTTTTTGCTTAAAAAGTTGCTTTAGCTATACAGGGTCTTCTCTGGTTCCACACAAAGGATAGAATAATTTTTTCTAGATCTGCAAAAAATGATGTTGGTATTTTAATAGTGATTGCTTTGAAGCTATAGATCACTTTGGGTAGTACAGACATTTTAACCATGTTGATTCTGCTGATCCTTGAGCATGGTATGGTTTTCCATCTGTTTATATCCTCTGCTATTTCATTCCTTAGTGTTTCATAGTTCTCCCTATAGACGTCTTTGACCTCTTTAGTTAAATACATTCCTAGGTATTTTATTTTCTTTGTTGCTATTGTGAAAAGTATTGAGTCTTTGATTTGGTTCTCAGTTTGACTGTTGTTGGCACATATGAATGCTACTGATTTGTATACATTGATTTTGTAACCTCAGACTTTGCTGAATTTACTTATCAATTCCAGTAGTCTCTTGACAGAATGTTTGGGGTTTTCTAGATATGAGATCATATCGTCAGCAAAGAGTGATAGTTTGACCTCTTCTGCCCCCATTTGGATGCTCTTGATTTCCTTGTCTGATTGCTCTGGCTACGACTTCCAGCACTACGTTGAACAGAAGTGGTGATAGAGAGCAACCTTGTCTGGTTCCAGTTCTATGCAGAAATGTTTTCAATTTTTCTCTGTTCAGTATGATGTGGGTTTGTCATATATGGCTTGTATCAACTTGAGGTAAGTCCCATCTATGCCTATTTTGTTAAGAGTTCTTATCACAAAAGGGTACTGAATTTTGTTGAATGCTTTTTCTACATCTATTGAGAGGATCATATGGTCTTTATTTTTACTTCTGTGTATGTGGTGAATTACATTTATAGATTTGCATATGTTGAACCATCCCTGCATCCCTGGGATGAAGCCCACTTGGTTTTGATGGATTATTTTTTACTCTATTTTTGTAATAAGACACTGTGGCCCCAGGGAACATGTTTTTTCTAGTGTGGCAATGTTTTAACTACCATTCCCATTAAACGTTTTCTAATATTTTTGCTGTTGTAATAAATTGTATCAAACAGATGTATTCACATACAGACCCCAGCATTAAATACCCTAAAAATTGTTCATAAAATCACAAATGTTTTCTGCACCTGCTCCAGTTCACAATGCTTCTAACTCACTTCTTTGGAAGAAATGAAAAACCAGAGATTCTAGAGCTGCACTGTCCAATATGGTAACCACAAGACACGTATAGTTATTTAAATTTAACTAAAATTAAATCTACTTAGCAATTCTTCAATTACATGAGCCACATTTCAAGTGCTCGTGAGTCACATATGGCTAGTGGACAGCACAAAAAGCAGTTCCATCATTACAGAAAGTTCTGTTGAAGAATACAGCAGTAGAAAACTTATGAATCGATGTTTAATTTTACCAATTGGTTTTTAGTTATACATCGAATATGTCATATAACTTTGTCTTTATTTCTTTTGCTGTGGTGAATAAGACTGATTTATCATCAAATATTAAATCAAGATTAAGACTACATTACTGAAAAAAGCCTAGATTTACCTTGTTAATATATATTAGGATTTCTGCATTGAGTTTCATGATAGAGTCTGGCTTCTAATTTTCCTTTCTTATAATGAGCTTCTCTGGAAGATTTTTTTCGGTTTTTGTGTCAAGTTTACACTAGTTTTATAAAATTAGTGGAATTGTTTGTGAAAACAATTGGATTATTACTTCCTTCAGTATTAGTTAGAATTTATCAGAGAAGCCAGCTGGTCTGGTGGTCTTTGGGAGAAGTTTCTAAAATATGGATACAACTATTTTACTAGTTATAAGACCAGTCTGTTTTGGTTTTTCTTATTGAGTCTGTATTTATAAGTTTTGCCATTCTAGTAATTTGGTATATTCATTAAATATCCATATTTATGCATTTTTCATCTTATCCTCTCTTTAATGCTGTAGGTTCTGAGTTATTATGTTCTTTTTCAGTCCTGATATTTGTTGTTTATGCCTTTTCTTATTTGGTTTCGTTAGTGTTATTTGAATTTTTTTTTTTTTTAGTTATTCCAAGGAACCATATCTTCCTTTCAAGCTATCATTTGCATAATGATTGCTTATTTTAGTAATTCTTGCTCTTATCATTATTATTTCTGTTCTCCTATTTTCAACAGATTTATCTTTTCTAACATCTTAAAATTAACACTAGCTCATTGGTTTTTCTGTCTTTTTCCTTTTTTAAATATATACATTTAAGTCCATAAATTTTCACTGAAGTATGGGTATAGCTAGGCTGATGAGTCTTGATATGTCTAATTTTCATTATAACTTATTTACCCACAGGTAATTTAGAAGTGTACATTTTTTTTCTTTTCAAATATTGGGTATAGTCTAGCTATTTTAATAGTATTGATTAATAGCTTTATTGCAATGTACTAAGTAAACATGCTATTGCATATCTTTATTTTTTTCTACTGGAACACTATGCAGCCTTTATGTACAGATACAAAAAAAAAAACATATTTGATGCATATCGATGAGTAATAAAAGCAAGTTGCAGAAAAATACATAGAATATTATTTAATTTATGTCCAAAACCTCCCCACATAATTATAACACATATTTCTTTAGACATATATCTCTAAATATAGAATTAAAAGTGGAAAGACATACACAAAACTGATAACAGTGGAGATCTCAGAGATGGGAGTGATGGTCCCAACTGGGGAATTTTAGTTTTATCCATAATGTTTGATTCTTCATAATTATCATATATTCATGTATAGTTAAAAATATACAGCTGCTTTTAAAATATAATAAATTTTAGCCCAGTTATCTCATAATCTCTAGACCTAGATTTGACTTGGCCAAGGACCTAGGACCAGGTGGCAGTGATTGGGAAAAATACTGAAACATTTAATATGTATATTGACAAAATACCTTCAAGAAGATAATAACAATGTACACCTAATCTATTCTTGCATAATTTTAATCCTTGGAAATTTGTCAAGACTAGCTGGATAATTTTCTTAGATATTGTGGTTAAAAATAATGTGTTCTCAGAAGCTTGTAGGAAAATATTCTACAAATTTTAATAAGGTCATTTTAAATTTGCTATTCAAACACTGTATGTCTTCAATGCTCTTTATTTGCTTTCTCTATTTTTTACTGCCAGACATGTGTTAAAATCTCCTAGTAAGATTGTGAATTTGTCTGTATCTCATCTTAGTGAAATTTGGCTTTAAAATATTTTGAAACTATGTTTGACTGGTCTTAACTTTGGAATTATGATATGTCCTGGTATGCTGGGCCCAGCCTATTCTGCTTGCAAGAGCTAATTGTTAAATTTTCAGGAATTTTGTGAGCTAGTTGCTAACAAAGCAATTATAAGGAATTTGGCAAATGCTACAAATCAGGACCTAAATCAGGTTTTGTTTATTGTCTTGGTCTGGATGCTGAAAACATCTTAAGTTAATGATATACTTGTACAAGGGTGGAAAATAATTCACCAGTAGATAATATAGCAGATGTAATGACAATAAATTTCCTTGAAAAAAGTTAGCAAATTGGGATAGAACTCCATTTATCAAATCATGGTTGAATCATAACCATACATTGGGTTAACTACAAAATCAACAAAAGCATTCTGAAAGACCCAGTTAGCTATTTGGATTTATAGTAGAGGATATTGTATATTTTATGATCATTCATAAGTTGTTTACCCATCCTTTATATCAGTAACATTTAATGAGTTTATGTACCTATACATAGGCATAATTTTCTTATTTGGAGACCCAGCTGTTAAACATTTACCAGGACACCACTACCTTAAGAAATGTCCTTTGTCATCTCCAGAATATATTTGGTTTCCTTTATCTGGTGTCTGAACACATCTGTTTTATTGTTTCCTTCATCTGATAGATATTAGTATAGCTACACCTGCTTTATTTTGATTTGTGTTTGTATAATTTATCTTTTCCCTTCCTTTTATCTTCAACTAAGTCCCATTATAAAGTGTGTATCTTATAAGCAGCAAACAATTGACTTTGATTTTATTAAATCCTATCTGACAACCCTCTTGTCCAGTACATTTAATGTAATTACCAAGACTTGGATTTTAATCAACCATGCTTCTATTCTTTGTCTATTAGTCTCATTTGTACATGTGTTTTTCCTTTTGTTCCCTTTCTTGCTTCATTTTGTATTAATTCTGTATTTTTATTATGACATTTTTTTCTTCTTTATTAAGTTGGAAATTATATACAACATTTTATTACTAGTTTAATGGTTTTATTCAATATATCATAATCCATTATCTTAAAATGGTGCTTAAAACATTTTTGACCATTAGGAAGTCATTCAAGCAAGCTCCTTATTTTGGGGCCACTACCTTGCATTTTCTTTTTCAGAAAATTATTTTATTGACAGATGATTGACACACAAAAAGCTGTACATATTTAATGTATAAAACGTGATGAGTTTACAGATAATTATACATCTGTGAAACCATCACCACTATCTATACCATAAATATATCCATAAACTCCAAAAGTTTTTGCTAGGCACAGTGGCTCACACCTGTATTCCCAGCACTTTCGGAGGCCAAGGAAGGAGGATCACTTGAGCCCAGGAGTTCAAGGCTGCAATGAGCTGTGATTATGCCTCTGCACTCCAGTCTGGAAGACAGATCAAGACTCTGTCTCAAAAAAAAAAAAAAAAAAAAAAAAGGTTTCCTCCTGCTCTATTTGTCTTTATTTTTGTGATAAGAACATTTAACATTCTATCTTCTTTCTCAGAAAATTCTGAACTACACAATTTAGTATTGGTAATTCTAGGCACTCTAGGACCTACTCATCTTGGATACCTGAAAGTATGTAACTTTGACTAATTTAACTACTATAAACTGCACCAATTTAAAATATTTGGTTTGGTAAGTTTTGCTAAATGCATTTACTCATATACTCACCACCACAATCCAATTATAGAACACTTTCATTGCCAACCAAAGGTACCTCTTACTTGTTGAAGTCAACCATCCCCTCAACATTAAATATTAGTTTCCATTTTGTAGAATTTCACATAAACAGAATCATGTGACATGGTTTTGTAAATGTCTTCTTTCAATCAGCATAATCCTTTTGTGATTCACCCATGATGCTGCATCTATCAGCATTTCATTCATTTTTTATTGCTGAGTAGTTTCCCAATGATTAGAAATACCACAATTTGTTTATCTGTTCACAGGATGATAGACATTTGGATCGTTTGTAGGATTTAGCTACCATGAATAAAACAGCTCTAAATATTTTGTGAACATGTTTTCATTTCTTTAGGAGAAATACCCAGGAATGGAAATCTATGTCAAATAGTATATATTTAACTGGCAGTATAAGACATTGACAAAATGTTTTCAACTATTTTTACATCCACTAGCAATTTATACAGATTCCATTTCCTTTAAATTCTCAACAAAACTTAGTATTTTTAGCTGGGGAGTTGCCTTATTATTTTGGTTATCCTAATATGTGTGTGGTGTATATAATGTGGTTTTAATTGGTTTTTCCTTGATGACTAAAGATGTTAAGCATCATTTCATTTTATGCTATTTATACCTATTCTGCCATGAATTTTCCAAATTATTTTGTGCATTTTGATTAGGTCATTTGTTTCCTTTTTATTGAATTGTAATATATACAGTCAACAAATACTTCTGTTGTCTTGTTTTAGATTTTATTTAATTTTATTTAATATTTAAAGCTTTGTTAGGATCATAGCAAAATTGAGCTGAAGGTACAGAGATTTTCCATCTACCTCGTGCCCCCCCTAACCCTGACACACATGCATAGCCTCACTTATCAACATCCCAGAGTGGTACATTTGTTACAATTAATGATTTTACATTGACACATCATTATCACTTAGAGTGCAAGTTTATATTAGTTAGGGTTTACTCTTGGTGTTGTATGTGCTATGGGTTTGGAAAAATTTATAATGGCATGTATTCACCATCATAGTATCATAACAGGGTAGTTTCACTGCCCTAAGAATCCTCTGTGCTCTGCCTATTCTTCCCTGCCTCCCCGCTAACCCCTCTGGCAACTGATGATCTTTTTACTGTCTCTATAGTTTTGTCTTTTCCAGAATGTAATGTGGTTATAGTCATACAATACTGGCTTTTCCGCATTGGCTTCTTTCACCTGGTAATACAGATCTTAGATTCTTCCATGTCTTTTCATGGCTGAATGGCTCATTTCTTTTTAGCACTGAATTATGTTTCATTGTCTGGATGTACCACAGTTTATTTATCCATTCACCTATTTTTTCCTTTGTTTCTTTTATTATTTTTATAGAGAAGGGGTCTCTCACTATGTTGCCCAGGCAGATCTCAAACTCCTGGCTTCAAGTGATCCTCCTGCCTCAGCCTCCCAAAGCGCTGGGATTACATGTGAAAGCAACCATGCCCGGTCCTCCATTCACCTATTGTTGGAGACAATAGGTGTTGTCTTTGTTGCATCCAAGTTTGGAAATTATAAATAAAGCTGTGATAAACATCCATGTACATGTTTTTGTGTGGGCATAAGTCTTTAACTCCTTTGGGTAAATAACAAGGAGAGTGATTGCTGGAACATGTAGTAAGAGTATAATTAGTTTTATAAAAAAACCACCAACCTGTTTTCCAAAGTGGCTGTACTATTTTACATTCCCACTCATTTTGCTTATACAGCAATGAACGACAGTTTCTGTTGCTCAACAGCCTTGTCAGCCTTTGGTATTATCAGTGTTCTGGATTTTGACCTTTTAAAAGGTGTATAGTGATATCTCCTTGATGTCTTAATTTGCATTTATTTCACTTATACATATGCATATTTATATACATAAACATATAATCAAATGTGGTTTTGCTGTTCTTTTGAAGTTATCTTTTAGATTAATAAGAAAAATAAATTTTTTCATATTACTTTCATTTATTCTTTCTCTGATGCTCTTCCTTTATTTCTTTCTTTATGTAAATTGGAGTTTCTGAGCTATATTATTTTCCTTCTCTCCATAGAACCTCTTTTAACATTTCTTTTTTTTTTTTTTTTTTTTGAGACAGAGTCTCACTCTGTTGCCCAGGCTAGAGTGAGTGCCGTGGCGTCAGCCTAGCTCACAGCAACCTCAAACTCCTGAGCTCAAGCGATCCTCCTGTCTCAGCCTCCCAAGTAGCTCGGACTACAGGCATGTGCCACCATGCCTGGCTAATTTTTTCTATATATATTTTTAGCTGTCCATATAATTTCTTTCTATTTTTAGTAGAGATGGGGTCTCGCTCTTGCTCAGGCTGGTCTCGAACTCCTGAGCTCAAATGATCCGCCCACCTCGGCCTCCCAGAGTGCTAGGGTTACAGGCGTGAGCCACCACGCCCGGCCTCTTTTAACATTTCTTGCAAGGTAAATCTACTGGAACAAAGTCCCTCAATTTTTGTTTGTCTGAAAAAGTCTTTTTTCTTCCTCACTTTTTGAGAACAACTTCACACAGTACATAATTCTAGGTTGAAGATTTTTTTTTTTCTGTGAACACTTTAAATATTTCATTTTATTCTCTTCTTGCCTCTGTGTTTTCTTAAGAAACCTCAGATGTAATTCTTATTTTTGTCCCACTATAGGCACAGTGGGTTTTCTTCTCTGTTTTGTTTTTCATGTTTCCTTCTTTTTCCTTCTTTTATTTCAAAATATTAAGGGGGTACAAATGTTTTAGTTTATATGGGTCACTTTTATAATGCTTGAGTCCTGGCTATAGGTGTGCCCATCACCCAGATAGTGTTCATTGTACCCATTAGCTAGGTTTTTCCCCCTAGCCCCTGTCCCCTCACTCTGTCTGATTTCCACTGAGTTTTAGTTCCCTCTGTGCACATTTGTGCTCATTGGATAGTTCCAATTTAATAGTGAGTACATGTGGTGTTTGTTTTTCCATTCTTGAGATACTTCAATTAGGAGAATGGTCTCCAATTCCATCCAGATTGTTGAAAAAGGTATTAATTCATCTTTTTATGGATGAATAATACTCCATGGCATACATATACCACATTTTATTAATCTACACATGAACTGATGGACACTTGGGTTGATTCCACATCTTTGCAATTGTGAACTAGGCTGCAATAAACATTCGAGTGCATGTGTCTTTTTGATGAAAAGTCTTCTTTTCCTTTGGGTAGATACTCAATAGCGTGATTGCTAGATCAAATGGTAGGTCTGCTTTTAGTTCTTTGGGGAATCTCTATACTGTTTTCTATAAGGGTTGTATTAATTTGCACTCCCAACAACAGTATATAAGCATTCCTTTCTCCCTGCATCCATGACAGCAGCTATTGTTTCTGGACTTAATAAAAGGCATTCTAACTGCGAAAAGGTGTTATCTCCTTGTGCTTTTAACACATTAACTGCCATGTGAGTTGAATTTAACTCATGCTAGTTTTGAGCCTGGACTATCCTGAAGCATATGTAACTCATGTCTCTTCACCTTGGGAGCCACATGAACTATTCTTCAAGTTGCATATAACTCGTGTACAGAAAATAATAAAAAATAACAAATTTTTTATTAAATTAGAAAGGATCATTTTGTTTTCAAAGTTTTATTCTATATTCATAATAAAACACTGTAAACCCAAGGATTTTTTTTTTTTGAGTGTAGCAGTCAATGTGTTAGTTTGCACTTCCCTAATGATTAATGGTGATCATTTTTTCATATGTTTATTGTCCATTTGTCTTTCTTCTTTTGAGAAGCTTCTGTTCATGTTTTTTGCCCACTCTTTAGTAGGGTTGTTTGTTTTTTTCTTGTTGACTTGCTTGAGTTCTTTGTAAATTCTGGATATCAGCCCTTTATCAGATACATAGCTTGTGAATATTTTCTCCCATTCTGTAAGTTGTCTGTTTGCTCTGATGATTGTTTCCTTTTAATTTAATAAAGTCCCCATTTATTTATTTTTGTTGTCGCCGTGATTGCCACTGGGTTTTTTTTTTTCATAAATTCTTTGCATAGGCCGATATCTAAAAGAGTTTTTCCTATATTTTCTTCTAGGATTTTTATGGTTTCATGCCTTACATGTAAGGCTTTTATCCATCTTAAATTAATTTTTGCGAGTGGTGAGAGGAAGGGGTCCTGTTTCATTCTTCCATATGTGGCTATCCAATTTTTCCAGCACTGTTTATTGAATAGAGCTTCTTTTCCCCAGTGTACATGTTGTCTGCTTTGTCAAAGATCAGTTGGCTGTAGGTAGATGGCTTTATACCCGGGTTCTCTATTCTGTTCCATTGGTCTATGTCTCTATTTTTGTACCAATACCATACTATTTTGGTTACTACAGCCTTATAGTATAGTCTGAAGTCTGGTAATGTGGTGCCTCTAGATTTGTTCTTTTTGCTTAAGATTGCTTTGGCCATTCACACTCTTTTCTGTCCACTGCATCCCTTTATCCCTAAGGCTCTATCATCATTGCACCTGAATCAGACACATGGAAGTTGTGCTACTCCCCAGCTGAGCTGCTACAGCTTCCTATCCCCTGGGGAAGAGCTGCCTACCAAGAAGTCCATCTTCTCCATCCCAGTTGCTGCTGTGCCCCATCTCCAGCTACTCAGAGCCTTGGTCCAGCAGAGCTGTACCTCCAGGTGCCTGAACCAACCCAGAGCCCCCATCCAACCCCACCTGGATTTGGAGTTTCAATCCAAGGAAATGCCTGTGACCCCAACTCCTGGGCCCATGTAATGTCCTACTTGGGACCAGTCTTGTTGGTCTAGTGAAGCCGTCACACCCAAGCCAATGGAGCAGCACAACCCCTCAGTGCCTAAACCAACCTAGTGCCCCACTCCCCCCAAATCATAACTTTTGCCCAGAGGAGTGGCCACAACCCCAGCCCCTGAGGCCACATGCTACCCACCCACCCAGACCAGGAGTGCTGGCCCAGTGGAGAAGCCATGCATGGCAGACATAGTATCCCAGCCCCAAGAGACAAGGAACTCTGGCCCAGTGGAGCAGCCACACATCCCAGCACTTGAGCCAAAGTGGTGCCACGCCCCCCAGGAATCTGGATAACCAGGTACTAGTTCAGCAGAGGCTAGGACTTGAGCTAACGTGGCATCCTGTTCTCCAGAAACACAGAGCTTTGGCTGAGCTGTGCCACCCCACCCTCTGGGCTGACCGGTTACAATGCCTCAAAGAACACTGCATTTTTCAAATCTATTTTACTAACAGATAATGTATTTATCTTCTTGTATATCTATTATACACATATATAAAAAATTAAGAAAAAATTGAAAACATTTTTACTAACCAGTGTAGTGCCACAATCACATTGTTCACCAGTTTCCACCAATCCATTGCCACATATTTGTTTGGCTTGTTTGTAAACTGGTATATCAGGAATGTTGTTCTGAAGACAATGAAGTCCATTATATGAAGCTAAATATTTAAAGTCATCCAAGCTACAGGTGCTAAAATCCTTTATACCCCTAGAGTGCCTAAAATATAAAAATATGAGTATAACAAAAAATATTGCTACTTATCTCTACACTTCCCCTAATATGGTGCTTTGAACAGAAATTTAAAGAGCATTATTCTTCATGGAAAACAATAAGCAAACCTTAAAAAACATTTATTGTATTGCCACTATGTTTAACACACTTTTTTAACTCCATCAAGAAAAAAATGAGAAGAATAATATATTCCAAAATTCTTTTTTAGTCATTCATTTTGTTTTATACAAGACCTAGTATATAAGAGGAAATTTCAAAAAGTTCAGGAAAAAATGGATTTAAAAGATAAAAATAAAAACCATAAACTTTATTTCTCAATATAAGCTCCATCAATACCAAGACACTTTTGTAAGTGATCATACCAGCCATTGAGACCATCCCTAAAGAACTGAGTGTCCTTGGGAATTAAACATGTCAATTCAGTCTTTTTTACATTATTAACTGAAGAAAAGTGGGTGCCCTTTATTTTTTAAGATTGGGAAACAAAAATAAGTCAGAAGGAGCCAATCAGGACTGTAAAGTGGATGCCTCATGATTTCTCAGCAAAACTATCATAAAATTGCCCTGTTTGGTGAGAGACATAAGCAGGAACATTGTCGTGGTAGAGAAGGGCTCTCTGATGAAGTTTTCCCAGATATTTTCTGCTAATGTTTTGGCTGACTTTCTCAAAGCATTCTCATAAGAAACAGGTGGTATCAGTCTTTGGTTCTCCAGAAAGTCAACAAGCAAAAGGCCTTGAGCATCCCAAAAAACTGTTGCCATGACCTTTGCTTTCCAGCGGTTTGCTTTTGCTTCAACTGCCACCTCTTAGAAGTCATTGCTTTGATTGTGCTTTGCCTTCAGGATCATACTGGTAAAGCCGTGTTTCATCTCCTGTTACAATTCTTCAAAAAAGTGTTCAGGATCTTGATTTCACTTTTTTTCTAATTTCCGTGAAAGCTCTGCTCTTGTTTGCAGCTGATCTGAGTTTTGGCATCCATCTAGTGAAAAGTGTGCTCAATTTTAATTTTTCAGTCAGAATTGTGTAAGTTGAACCAACTGAGATGTGCATGGTGTGTGATATTGTTTGTGCTGTTAATCATCAGTCCTGTTTAATTAGGGCACAAACAAGATGAATTATTTCCTCACAAATTGATGTGGATGGTCTGCCACTGCAAGCTTCATCTTCAACACTATCTCATCCTCATCCCTTCTTAGAATGAGTGATCCATTTGTAAACTGCTGGTTGCTTTGGGAAATTGTCCCCATAAACTTTTCATAAAACAATGATTTCACGTTCTTCCACCCACACTTCACCATAAATTTGATGTTTGTTCTTGCTTGAATAGTAGCACAATTTATAGTTGCTCTGATAGGGGTTTCTTTTCAAACTGATGTTTTATTCCTCTTAGCGCCTCAAACTAGATCTTCTTCAGATATGCTATAACAAGTTAAATGTGTTCGTTTGGGTGCAAAAAATATTTTGAAATCTATGCATAGTTTTTTCACAATATACATTTTCCATGAACTTTTTGAATGCCCCTTGTACCTATCCTATGAACTTTGTCAAGTCTTCAAACTAGTAATTGTGTTATTATCCTCTTCCTAGTGCCAAAAAATTGAATTCAAAATTTTTGACCAGTATTTAATATATTTTTATCTATTTAATTTCATTTCTGTACTGCTTCCGTAAATGCCTATGTAAACATGTTAGTATTAACTTTAATAGCATATTTTAGAGTTTCTGCTCTCCAAAATTAAACCTCTTTCCAATAAAAATCAGTTATAGATTTCCTATTCAGACAAGATGACATAAGCTTACTTTACCCTGCTTCTCCACACTAAATACAAGTATAAAATCTGAAACTAGTGCACGAAGCAACTTAAGGAGAATTCTGAAAAGTCAAAAGAGAGACTTAAACCGGTTTGAGTTCCCAGGACTAGAAGAACAACAAAGTAGCTCAGCATCTTATATCTCCCCACCCAGAAAAACATAATGATCCAGGCTTAATGCTTTCAACCTGACAAAAAAAGGTAAACTGAGTAGATTCACTCCTCCCCAAGATCTAACGGGAGTCCTGCTGAAAACACCAGGTGAGCACAGCACCACCAGCAAGGGAGATCAATCTGAATCTCTGCTAAGAGTAATTGACCAAGGGAAGTGTTCTCCTGACATAGTAGGCCTCAGACTCCCCTCTGCCACTGAGAGTCACCAACTGGTGGGACCACACCGGTAAGAGGAATCCTGATACAACAAATGCACAGCCAAATTAATCTCGGAGAATATGCATATCAAATAAATAATGATATTAACAGATTATAATACTAATGATTAAAATAACAATTCAAGTTCATGCCAATATAAACAAATATATCAATAAATAAATGGAGGAGAAAGAAAAAAGCTTCCTATAATTGAATGCTAATGTACAAATATAGAATGAATGACATTCACTATTTGACAAGTATCATAGTAATAAATTAACCAAGAACTATCAAAGGATGCTAAAATTTATGGGTGAAAATTTAATAAAGGAAAGGATATTTACATGGTCTCAAAGTATCTCTCCACAAAATAGTAACTACCAAGGTCATAAAGGACTAAGAAAAACTGAGGCTCTGTTCCAGATTGAAGGGGAATAAAGACATATATGTCAATTAAATGCAATGTGTAATCTGAATTAGATCTGTAAAAATTATTTTTCTATTACTATATAGGATATTATTGAAATAACTATTAAACACTCAAAGGAAAATAAAAAACAAATCATTCCCTGTCTTCCACAGGCAGGAAAGCACCTGCAATAACAAATGTGTGGCCAGGGAAGGCTTTGTCTACATAAGCCTGAACTATCCCTCCCCCACTGAAAAAAATGAGGCAACTAGGACTGGGAAATGTCTTCTGCCCACTCAGAGAGCACAGCAGTCACCAATGACACCTCACAGTGATGAAATGACACAGAAAAGTAAACAGCAAAATGCACGAGGGAATAAAGGATGCTATTTTAAAAGCGAAGAGATTTATTTTAAAAACAAAAACTATAGGTAAGATCATGCTATAGTTTTATGAACTATAGCACTGTAACAACCTGAATGATTTTCCCTTAAGATTGGGAACAAAACAAGGATTTTCACTCTCACTCTCACCATTTCCATCCACACTGGACTGACTTTATCTCAGGTGCGAGTAGGCAATAAGTAGGAATGACATGCAAGTAGACAAAAACGAAAAAAATAAGTAAAACTGCTTTTATTCACAGGTTACAAGATCTTGTTTATCAAAACTCTTGAGGAATCAACAAATAAAATCTCCCAGAACTTCTAAAAAAAATTAAGCAAGTTTGCAGCACTCAAGGTCAATATCAAAAAATCAATTATATTTCTATGTACTGGCAAAGAATCATCTAAAAAATGAAGTGAAGAAAATAATTCTATCCATAATAGCATTAAAAAAGAATAAAATACTTAAGGATAAATTTAACAAAAGAAATGCAAGACCTGTTAAATGCAAAATATAACACATTGCTGAAAGAAATTAAAGAGGACCTAAATGAATATACCATATTCAAAGATCAAAAGATTCAACATTGTTAAGAGGGTAATCCTCCTGAAATCAAACTACACTATTGAACAGTGCAATGCTTATAAAAATCACAGGAGGAATTTCTGTAGAAATTGGAAAGCTGATAATAAAATGTATATGAAAATGTAAAGACCTACACTAGCCAAAACAATTTTGGAAAATATGAAAAAATCTTGGGGGACTTGCACTACCTGATTTTAATGTAAAGCTACATTAATAGAGACAGTGAGTGTGCTTTTCTATAAAGATAGAAAATAAAATGAAATAGCATAGAGATGCCAATGATCCACACATTTATAGTCAATTGATTTTTGACAAAGTTGCCTATTCAATTAAGTGGGGAAAAGACTAGGTTTTGCAACAAATAGTGTTAGAATAATTGTAAGTTCACATGCCAAAATAAAAATTAACTTAGACACATCTACAATTAACTCTAAATATATCATAAAACTAAATATGAGTGCTATAAAACCATAATTCATAAAAGAAAGAAATTGATAAACTAGACTTCTAATCACATTTTTTAAATCTCAAAAAAGAGACTATACATAAAATGAAAAGATAAACCACAGACTGAGAGAAAATAATTGAAAATTATGTATATACTAAAGAAACCATAGCCAGAATATATAAACAAATCTTACAACTCATTAAGAACATGAAAATCTAAATGTTTATTTTAAAAAATTGAAAAAATATCTGAATAGTCACTTCACCAAATAACACATTGGTGATATGAAGCATGAAAATATGTTCAACATTGCTAGTTTCTAGAGAGGAGCAGATAAAACCAACATGACAAAATACTACACCCTGAACAAAATTACTCAAATTGAACATCCTGAGCATACCAAGTCTTGATATTGACGTGGAACAACCACGACTACACAGTTTTTAGGAACCAATTCAAAATGGAAATTTGGGGCCCCTTGTTTATAAAGCAGGGGGAAAGTACTGTTAATGATATTAAAATAAAAATCTTTTTCCTTTCTTCAGCAGTCTCTCTTGCTCTCTTTCTCTCTCTGAACTTGTCATGCTGTTATTTGTTTGCTATTTAATGTCATTCTAAACAAAAATTAAATTTTAAATTATTAGCATGAATTTTACCATTTATTTTTATATTGTACAATGCTAGTTTTTTAAATGCAAGTATCAAAGAATTTTAACTTTTTAAAATTTTATTGTCAGTTGACAAATAATTATTGTATACATTTATGGGGTACAATGTGATGTTTTGATATATGCATACATTGTTGAATAATTAAACCAAATTAATTAATATATCCATCACCTTACATACTTGTTTTTTCTGGTAAGAATGTTTAAAATGTACTCTTCAGCAATTTTGAAATATGTAATACATTAACTATAATCACCATGCTGTGCAATAGATCTCTCAAACTTGTTTCTCCCGTCTAACTGAAACGTTGTACTTTTTTATCAGCATCTCCCCATTCGCCACCCACCCTCAAGCCTCCAGCAACCACCATTCCACTCTCTACTTTGATAAGTCTCACTGTTTTGGACTCTACACAGGAACGACATAACGCAGGACTTGTTTTTCTGTGCCCAGCTTATTTCACTCGGCATCATCTCCACCAGGTTCATCC
This sequence comes from Eulemur rufifrons, assembly GCF_041146395.1. NCBI lineage: Eukaryota > Metazoa > Chordata > Mammalia > Primates > Lemuridae > Eulemur > Eulemur rufifrons. Next base: position 23,280,658 of record NC_090994.1, on the reverse strand, counting down.
ACATTGTCACAAATTACAAAATTTCCTTCTTTTTAAAGGCTGAATTGTGTATAAATACCACTGCTGTGACTTGAGTATGTCCCCTAGTGTTCCAGTGCTGAAAACTTACTACGTAATGCAACAGAGTTGAGAGGTGGTACATTTAAGAGGGGCTTCAACCATGAGACCTCTGCTGTCTTGAGTGGACTAATGTCATTACCGTGGGCGTGGGGTGGTTATAGAAGTGAGTGTGATCCCCTCTCTTGCTGCGTTGCATGCTCTTTTCCCCTTCTGCCTTTCATCCTGGGTTGAGACAGCAAGCAGGCCCTCACAAGATGCAGGACCCTCTGACCTTGAACTTCTCAGCCTCCAGAATCATAAACGAAATAAACCTCTGTTCTTCATGAATTACGTAGTCTTAGGTATTCTATTAGAGCAGTACAAAACAGAATAAGGCAGAAAATTGGTACCACGTAGTGGGACTGCTGCTGTAAGAAATACCTGAAAATGTAGAAGCAGCGGCTTTGGAACTGAGTAATGGGTAGAAGCTACACAAATTTGGAGGACCAGGCTGGAAAAATCCTAGATTCCCATAAATGAAGCATTAGAGGCGATTCTGGTGAGAACTCAGAAGAAGAGAAGTGTAGAGAAAGTCTGGAACTTCTTAGAGATTACTTAAGTGGTCATGATCAGAATATGGATAAAAATATGGACAGACAAGCCATTCTGATGAGGCCTCAAAAGGAAATGAAGAATAAGGTATTGGAAACTGGAGTAGAGGCCATCTTTGTTATACAGCTGCAAAAAATTGATGGAATTGTGTTTGTGTCCTAGGGCTACCTGGAAGACAGAACGTAAGAGTGATGAAGTAGGATTATCTGGCAGAAAAAAAAAATCTAAGCCTCAAAGTGTTGAAGGTGCGGCAAGGTTTCTTTTGGACATGTACAGTAAAATGAGCGCGGGGAGAAAGGATTTAAAAACAGAATTTATGATTAAAAAGGAAACAGAATTGAAAGATTTGAAAAACTCTCAGGCTGGCCCTGTACAGAATAAAAAATGATGTTTGGCAGAGAATAGTAAGAGTGTGGCCAAGCACTCTTAGTTCTCTCTCCTCGCTAAAGAGATTACTATGGATAAAAGAACACCAGGTTCTATTAATTAAACAGTGAAGGCAGGACCCTGAAGGCATTTCTGAGATCTTTGAGGATACCCCTCCCATCACAGACCCAAAGACTAGAAGGGCAAAATGGTTTCAGGGAACAGGCCCCAGTTGCCCTCCACAGGCTCACTGTCCAGGGCCACCTTGGGACTCTGCATTCAGCTGCAGCTCTCCTTGGCTCCCCCAGCCATGATTCAAGTGGGCCCAGTTGTGGCTCATGCCACCTCTCCAGAGGACACAAGCAGTATGCCTTGGCATTTCCATGTGGTGTTGACTCTGCAGACCTGCAAAATGCAAGCACTGCAGGGACATGGCAACCTCCACTTAGATTTCAAATAATGTCATGAACAGCCTGGAAGCCCAGGCAGAGACCTGTCACAGGGGCAGAGCCTCTGGGCAGCCTCCGCTGGGGAAATGATTAGTAGAGCCATAGGAGTGAGACCACCACAGATAGTACCCACTAGGACAATGCCCAGTGAAGCCATGAGAGTGGGGCAGCCCCCGACACCTCAGAACTGTAGGGCCACCAGTGTGCAACTCTAGTCCGGGAAAGCTCAGGCATCAGACTCCAGTCTGGGAAAACTGCTGGGTAGGCTGAGCACCAGAAAGTCATAATGGCAAAAATGCCTGAGGCCTTGGGGGCCCAACCTCCACCCCAGTGCGCCCAGGATGTGGGACATGGTGTCCAAGGAGATTATTCTTCAGCTTTAAGACAATGTTGTTTTTCCCTGTTGGGTTTTGGAGTTGCTTGAGACCAGTTACCGCTTCCTTCTTGCCTATTTCCTCCTCTTGGAATGGGACTATCTTATGTCTGTCCCCTCATCTGATTTTGAAAGCACCAAAATACAATGTAACTTGCTAATTTCATAAACTCATAGCTAGAGAGGAATTTGCCTCAGGATAAACCAAGCCTTGAGTCTCACCCATATCTGATTTAGATGAGACTAAGGGACTTTGGACTTTTGAGTTGATGCTGGAATAAGATTTTGGGGACCACTGGAATGGAATGACTGTATTTTGCATTGTGAGAAGTACATGAATTTAGGAGGACAGGGTGTAATGCCGTGGTTTGAATATGTCCTCCAGAGTCTGTGTGTTAGAAATTTAATGTCCAAAGCAACAGTGTTGGGAAGTAAGACCATAAAGAGGTGATTATATCATGAGTGCTCTGTCCTTATGGATGAATTAATGTCGCATTATGGGTGTGGATCCACTATCATGAAAAGTGGCCTAATTATAAAAATAAGTTCAGTCCCTCTCCTGTGTGCATGCTTGCTCTCCTGACCTTCTGCCTTCATGGGATGATGCAACAAGAAGGCTCTTGCCAGATGCAGTGCCCTCTCTTGAACTTATCAGCCTCTCAAACCATGAGCCAAATAAATCTGTTCTTTATAAATTACCAGTCTCAGGTATTCTGTTATAGTACCACAAAATGGACTAAGACAATCATATTTTATTCATCTATTCATCTGTTGATAAATATGTAGGTTGATTCCATATCTTGGCTATTGTGAATAATGCTGCAAATGAACATGGCAGTGCAAGACATTTCTTCAACATACTAAGTGTAATTCTCTTGGATATATACCCAGATGTGGGATTGTTGCATTATATGGTATTCTAGTTTTAGTATTTTGAGGAATCCCCATACTGTTTCTGTAATGACTGTATTAATTTACATCCCTGCCAACAGTGTATGAGGGTTTCCTTTTCTCCTCATCCTAGCCAACACTTATCTTCTGCCTTTTTGATAATAACCATTTTAATAGGTATCAGGTCCTATCTCAGGCTTATTTGTTTTCCTGCTATTGAAATATTTTAGTTCCTTATATAGTTTTGGGTATTAAGCCCATTATCACATGTACAGTTTGCAAATATATTCTCCCAATCTGTGGGTCATCTCTTCACTCTGTTAATTGTTTCTTTTGATATGCAGAAGCTTTTTAGTTTGATATGATCCCATTTGTCTATTCTTGCTTTTGTTGTCAGTGCTCTGGATCATATCCAAAAAAATCATTGCCCAGACCAATGTCAAGAAGGTTTTACCCTATGTTTTCTTCTAGTAGTTTTAGAGTTCCAGGGCTCATGTTTATGTCTTTAATCCAGTTGAACTGATTTTGTATATGGTGTGAGACAAAGATCTAGTTTCATTGTTCTGCATGTGGATACCCAGTTTTCTCAGCACCACTTATTGAAGAGATGCTTCTTTCCCCAGTGTATCCTTGGCACCTTTATTAAAAATCAACTGACTTTAAATGTATGGGTTTATTCCTCAACTCTATATCCTGTTGTATTGGTCAATTTGTCTGTTTTATGACAGTATCATGCTATTGTGATTACTACATGTTTGTATTAGAGTTTGAAGCCAGGCAGTACAAGGCCTCCATCTTTATTCTTTTTGCTAAAGATTGCTTTGGCTATGCAGTGTCTTTTGTGGTTCCATGAAAATTTTAATTTTTTTTCTATTTTTGTGAAAAATGACAATGGAATTTTAATAGGAAGTCCATTGAATCTGTAGATCACTTTAAGCAGTATGAATATTTTAATAAGATAATTCTTCCATCAATAAAGATGGAATATCTTTCCATTTATCTGTTTCTTCTTTTATCAATATTTTCTATTTTTTAGTACACAGGTCTTTCAGAATCACTAAAATTATACAATACATATGTCTTGCCCCTAGAGGGTGACTTAAGCTGGCCAAAACAGAAAACTACAATCCATACACTGGAAAGTAGTAAGGAAGAAAAGAATTTTCTCATATTTCTATAATGAAAAGTATAAAATATTGATTAAAAAAATGAAAATAATACAAAAAACAGATATTCCATGTTCATGGATTAGAAGAATCAGTATTGTTAAAATGTTCATATTACCCAAAGCAATCTACAGATTTAATGTAAGCCCTGTCAAAATACCAATGACATTCTTCACAGAAATAGAAAAAATAACCCTAAAATATATATGGAACCACAAAAGACCCAGAATAGCCAAAGCCATCCTGAGCAAAACAAACACAGCTGGAGGAGTCACATTAACTGACTTCAAATTATACTACAAAACTGTAGTAACCAAAACAACATGGTACTGACATAAAAATAGACAAATTGACCAATAGAACAGAAGAGAGAACCCAAAAATAAATCCACATATTTACAGTTAACTCATTTTCAACCAAGGTGCCAAGAACATATATTGGGGAAATGACAGTCTCTTCAATAAATTGTTTTGAGAAAATTGGATATCCATATGCAGGAGAATGAAAATAGACCCCTATCTCTCACCATATACAAAAACCAAATGAAAATAAATTAAATAATTGAATCTAAGACCTAAAACTATGAAACTACTAAGAGAAAACATTGGGAAACATCCAGGGCATTGATCTGAGCAAAGATTTCTTGAGTAAAATCTCAAAATCACAGGCAACCAAGGCAAAAATATTAACAGAAAAATGGGATCACATCACTCTAAAAAGGTTCTGCACAACAAAGGAAACAATCAACAAAAGGAAGAGACAACCCAAGGAATGACAGAAAATATTTGAAAACTGCCCATCTGACAACAGATTAGTAACCAGAAGATAATATCGGCAAAAGACAGGAACAGAAATTTTCAAAAGAAGATAGACCAATGGCCAACAAACATATGAAAAAATGCTCAACATCTCTAATCATCAGGGAAATGCAAATCAAAACCACAATGAGATATCACGTAACTCCAGTGAGGATGGCTTTTATCAAAAAGTCCCAGGACAATAAATGTTGGTGTGGATTCAGAGAGATAGGGACACTCATACATTGCTGCAGGGACTGCAAACTAGCACAACCTCTATGGAAAAGAGTATGGATATATCTCAAAGAAGAAAAAGTAGAACTACCTTTTGATCCAGCAATCCCACTGCTGGGTATCTACCTACAGGCAAAACAGACATTCTATAAAAAAGACATCTGCACTCAAATATTTATAGCAGCACAATTCACAGTTGCAAAGATGTGGAAACAACCCAAGTGCCCATCAATGCATGAGTGGATTAATGAAATGTGGTATATGTATACCATGGAGTACTACTCAGCCATGAAAAACGGTGAACTAATACTTCTTGTATTAACCTGGATGGAACTGGAGACCATTCTTCTAAGTGAAGTATCATAAGAATGGAAAAACAAACACTATATGTACTCACCATTAAATTGGAAGTAATCGATCAGCACTTATGTGCACATATGGAAATAACACTCATCAGAAATTAAGCAGGTGGGGGGGGAGGGAGGTGGATAAATTCATACCTAATGGGTACAATGCACACTATCTGGGTGATGGGCACACTTACAACTTTGATTCAAACAGTACAAAAGCAATTCATGTAACCAAAACATTTGTACCCCTGCAACATTCTGAAATAAAAAAAAATTAAAGGACAATATAATCTAGAAAAAAAATAACCAGAATATAAAAGGTACTCAACTCAATAAGACAAAAAAATCAAATAATCTGATTTTAAAATGGGCAAAATTTTAATAGATATTTCTCAAAAAGAAGACATACAAATGGCCAACAGGTATACAAAAAAATGCTCAACATCATTAGTCATCAGAGAAATGCAATCAAAACTTCAACGAGATATCTCACCCCAATTAAAATGGATTTTATCAAAAGGATAGGCTGTTAAGGATTTTGAGAAAGGGGACCATCAACACTGTTGAATGGAATGTTAGTGAGAACAGCCACTGTGGAGAACAGCATGGAGGTTTTTCAGAAAACTAAAACTAGAACTACCACATGATCCAGCATTCCCACTGCTGGGTATATCCAAAAGAAAGGAAATCAGTATATCACAAAGATATCTGCACTACCATGTTTGTTGCAGCACTATTAACAACAGCCAAGATTTGGAATCAACCTGTGTGTGCATCAATGGATGAGTCAATAAAAAACGTGTGGTCCATTTACACAATAGAATATTATTCAGCCATAAAGAAGAATGAAACTTTGTCATTTGCAACAACATGGATGGAACTGGAGGATATCATGTTGAGTGAAATAAGCTAGGCATAGAAAGACAAATACCACATGTTCTCACTCATATGTGGGAGCTTGAAAATACAAATTTAATTCGTGGAGAGAGAGAGTAGAATGATGGTTACCAGAGGCTGGGATGGGTAAAGGAGAGGGAAGTTGAACAGGGAATGGTTAATGGGCACAAAAATACAGTTAGATAGAAGGAATAATATCTACTGTTCAGTGCCACAATAGGGTGACTATAATTAACAATAATTTGTTGTATATTTCAAAATAACTAATAAAGTGGAATGGGAATTTTCTTTACAAAAAGAAATATGATAAAAGCTTGTGATAATGGATACCCCAATTATCCTGATTTGATTTGTATGCTTGGATCAAAATACCACATTCACATGATAAATATGTACACCTCTTTTGTATCCATCATTAGAAATTTAAAAAAAACTAAAAAGAAATACAAATGTTTGTAATGAAAAAAGAAATAATTTAAGAGTATATATGCATATTTAATAAAGAAAATTCTTACACTGCTTTTGGTGTCATTGTACAAACATCTCCTGAACAATAGCAGATGTCAGTATTGTCATAAGTTAATCCCAAATTAATGCCAAGCAACTGCACAATAATGACAGTAAATGACTCCAAGGATAAACCATCTGTATACTAAATATAAAGAAAAGAAAAAGAGTTAACTAGGAATTATAGTTATAAAACATTATTTACTATAATCAAAAATTAGTATATTAAACTCATTTTTTAAATTTATTAATGCAGTCACAATACCTACATGAATGCAATTGTAATAGTGTTATATAAAATTTTTGATGATAGACTTATTAAACATGGATGAGTCCACATAATAGTTTATATTAAATTTCAAAATACTATTACTTAAAATAACACCAGCTGTCTTAGCAAATCTAACATCCTTGAACACCATATTTCATTGCCTCTTTGAATTATGCCTTTTTAAATTAATTCTACATTCTCTCTATAGTGGGAAGCCTCTAAAATAGGCCCCAATGATCCCTGTCTCCTGGTATTCATGTCTTGTGTAATCCTACTCCATTGAGTGTAGGCCACATTTATCGACTTGCTTCTAACTAATTGAACACAGCAGAAGTAATGGAGCATCGTTTCCAAGATAGGTTATAAAAAAGATGGACTTCTTAAATTCTCTATCTTGCTCGTTCTTGCTGACTCTGAGGGTGCTATGTGGTAAGGTAGACCTGTAGAGCAGCACACATGAGTGAGCCTGGAAATAGATTTTCTGAGGTCTGCCAGCAGCCACGTGACTGAGCTTCAATGCAAACCCTCCCCCAGTCAAACCCTGAGATAACTAACTACAGCCCTTGTTGACACCTTGAGGTCAGCCTTTGTTATTTTTTTTTTTTTTTTTTTTTTTGAGACAGAGTCTCACTCTGTTGCCCAGGCTAGAGTGAGTGCCGTGGCATCAGCCTAGCTCACAGCAACCTCAAACTCCTGAACTCAAGCAATCCTCCTGTCTCAGCCTCCCAAGTAGCTGGGACTACAGGCATGCACCACCATGCCCGGCTAATTTTTTCTATATATATTTTTAGCTGTCTATATAATTTCTTTCTATTTTTAGTAGAGGTGGGGTCTCGCTCTTGCTCAGGCTGGTCTCGAACTCCTGAGCTCGAACGATCCGCCCACCTCGGCCTCCCAGAGTGCTAGGATTACAGGCGTGAGCCACCGCGCCCGGCCTGAGGTCAGCCTTTGTAAGAAACCCAGTGTCTGTGATGCCCAGCACTGTCTGGGATGGGCACACTTGTAGCTCCGACTCGGGCGTTGCAAATGCATTATATGTAACCTAAACATTTGTACCCCTGTAAAAATTTTTAAATAATAAAAATAAATAAATCAAAAAAAAAAAAAAAAAGGAAAACCAGAGTCTGAACTACCCATTAAACTGCTCCTAGATTCCTGACCTACAGAACTATACTGTTTTTATCTAGTAAGTTTTGGTGTGACCTGTTACATAGGAATAGATAACAGTAGGTATTGTCGTACTCTACCATATCATTTCTAATGTTTATATTTTCTTTTAAAAGTCCGGCTCAGAAGACAAAGAGTGTTGCCATATAGGTGAGAGAAAACAGCTATCATTCTCAATTTTAAATAATTTTGCATTAGAAATTGGAAATATTTGGACTAACCCAGCCTTTATATACCTTAATTATGCACATGCCATTACTTTGCATATTTAAGTACTGCAACAAAAAGATCAATTAATCCCTCAACCACAAAGCAAAATAATAGGAGCCTCTCGATATCTCCATAATGCAAAAATAACACCATAGAAGAAAGTTAATTATCTTGTAAACTAATTTGAAATTTCTGGTTATGTGAAATGCAGTTGGTGTTTTACGTATGGAGAGAAAGAGAGCAATGACCATGAGAGAGTAGCGAGTAAAGAGCAGCTCACAAAGCTGGCCATGATCAAGGGAGATGTTTCTAAATTTTTGATGCTCTATATTGCCCTGGGTTGGTTATTGTTCAACTATAGCCACCAGCACGTAGAAAAGCAGCATGGCCAATACAACAATAAAGTAATGCATCAAGCGTGTCAGTACACCTTCAAAACAGAGTTAGTAATTTCATTTCCTGGAAGACTGCTTGAACCCAAACGATCCTTCCCCCATCCCAGCTTTTGATCAAAAGCAGTTATGAGGACAGAAGTAAGGAATGGATTGTAGAAAAGATCAGATTTTTACCAAACTTTGGCATTCCCTCTATTAACCAGAAGGGGAAATAATTAGACTCCACTTTTTATTGGTATAAAATACCAGCCAAATTAACTGATATTCCAAGGAATCATGTAAGAAAAATGATACATCAGATCAATATAAGCACTATAAAAACAACAAAATGGATTTCAAATCTGTCCTTCTATATTCTGCTATAAGATCACAGGGCTGAGAATCTGCAAATTACACTTCCCTTTTTTTTTTTCCTTAGGTCACTGAACTACTGCAGTTGGAAGGAAGAACTGACTTTCGTTTTTCCATGAACTGTTGTTTCTGTCAGCATTGCCCAACGAGCAACATTTTGCCCCTGGAGTGGAAGGTCATTCCCGTATCTGCAGTTTACTCCAGGACTAATAGTTTCTCAACTACAGTTTCTTCCAGTACTATCAGAACCAGTCTGATCTTGGTCCTTGAAAGTAGCAGCAGCTGGAGACAGTGTCCTCTTCTCGAGAGGCCCAAGCGCAGACTGGCTGTCCCCTCTTCTGACCTCAATTCTGGTAACACCAACTCTTCCTTAGTCCTAAGAGTCATAGCTGAATCTTTTCATTCTCTCTCTGTTAACTCATTATTCCCTTTTGACATATCTTTGGACTGTAGATACCTGTATAACCAATTCTCTGCTCTAAATCCCTTCTGTCAAAATACCTAGTACAGGTATTTGCACAGGTTCCTTACTGGCTCTGACGTATATGACACTTACAAGTGCAAGGCCTGGGAGGACAGTAAACGGAACGCCACATACTTACAGAAATCAGAATGTATGAACCAGAATGGGTAAAGGAACACAAATTTAAACTACAATTAAAAAAATTTGCAGAAATGAAAAAGACATTTAAAAAAAGACATTGGGAGGGGTATGACATTGGCAAGATGGCCAACTAAAAGCCCCTACCACTTGTCCCCCTCATAAAGACATGAAAAAGCAACTACATTTTGATGAAAATAACTAAATGAGAACACCAAGTACATCAAAGGAGTAGCAGACACCCTGTGGAGCACAGAAACCAGAATAGTCACTGGGAGAAGAGAGGGAAATACTTTGTTTCCACCATTCCATCCTCCCATCGGGATCAGCTTGGAGCCAGGAGGGACTTTTCTCTGGACAGAAAAGTTAAGTAAGAAAACCCCAGCTGCCCCCATCACCACCTTGGACATCTACATTCCTCACCACTGAGGACTCCTATGGTCCTCCTAGATGTTAAGCCCGGCTAAACGAGCTGTGCTCCCCCAGGAGAAGGAGCCCACAGTGTGCCCTGCCCCTATAGCCTGCACTGCTACAGCGTTACGCCATTTTGGAACCAGCAGCACTGCTGGATTGTGTCCTATTCCAGAGGTGAGTATCCGCAACACTCTTCCATCCCTGAGGCTTTGCCACAGCTGAAACACCCCTGCCCGATGGCCCGTCATCCCTGAGCCAAGCTGCTGTTATATCTGACCCTGTGGGGCCAAGCTGCTGCACAGCCACTCCATCAATCCCTCCCAGTCCCTGCTGTGCCCTGACCCTCAGGGAGTGAGCTGAAGTAGCACCCTGCCTCCCAGGGAAACAGTGCCTTGGCCACAAAGAGCAGCCAGGCACCCCCATGCCTGAACTAAAGTGATGCCCTGTCTTCCTAGGTAACAGTGCCTTGGCTTCCCAGAGTGGTCATACTCCACAGTGCCTGAGCTGAAGTTGCACCCTGCATCCTGGGAATCATTGTCTTAGGTGCTCAGAGCACTCATTCCCCCCCCCACCCCCCGCCCCAGCCTGAGCTGAAGTGGTGCCTCACCTCTGGAAGAATCAGTGCCACGGTGAAGCTGAGCACCTGCACAACCCAGGGCTGAGCTGATGTGGTACCACATGTCCCAGTGAAACAGAGCATTGACTAAGTTGAGACATCCCAAACTACAAGCTGAACAAATACAGTAGCCTGCATGCCTAGAACAGGACTATCCCCTCGAGTCTGAGCTGCTGATACACGGCCCCCTTCCTGGGGAGTGGAGTCATTGCTGTGCTGCTCCCTGTTCCCCAGAGCCCAAACAGCTTTGCCGTGCCATTCCAGGGTTCTGCTGCTGCTGCACCTGGCCTCAGAGAGTATGGGATACTGCCAGGTCCTACTGTGTCAAGGTCCAGAGGAATTACATGGTGCCTCCTCCCCAGAGGAATGGGTTGCCACTGAGCCCTATTGCATCGGGCTTCTGAATTGGAGACGTACCCTGCTCCCTGGGCTCAAACCTCAAACTTTTTGACAACTGGATTTAACAGGTTTTTTTTTTTTATAGAACTTTCCATCCAACAGCAGCAGAATGCACATTTTTCTCTAGTATACAGGAACATTCTCCAGGATAGACTACATTTGGCTACAAAACAAGTCCTAACAAACTTGAGATGATCAAAATTTTCTCAAAATTTTACTTTTTCCAACCATAATAGCATGAAACTAGAAATCAGGAACAGGAATTTTGGAAAACTGAAAAATATGTGGAAAATAAGTAACATGCTCCTGAACAACCAATGGTTCAAAAAAGAAACTAAAAGGGAAATTTTTAAAAATCTTAAGAAAAACACCTACGGAAATACAACAAGCCAAAACCCATGAAATGAAACAAAAGCAGTTTTAAGAGGGAGATTCATTGCAATAAATACATGCATTCAAAAGAAGTAATATCCCAAATAGCCTAACATTCGTAGCCTTGAGAAACTAAAAAAGAAAAATCTAAACCCAAAGTTAGCAGAAAAAAGGAAACAACAAAGATAAGAACAAAAATAAATTAAAAGTAAATAGAAAAACCATAAAGAAATCATTAAAACTCTTACAGACATTGGCCTAGGCAAAGAATTTATGAAAGAGACCCCAAAGGCAATCCCAGCAACAACAAAAATAAATAAATGGGACCTGATCAAATTAAAAAGCTTCTGCACAGCCAAAGAAACTGTCACGAGAATGGGAAAAAATTTTCGCATGCTACACATCCGATAAAGGGCTGACAACTAGAATCTATTTAGAACTCAGGAAAATCAGCAAGAAAAAAATCAAACAACCCTATCAAAAAGTGAGCAAAGGACATGAACAGAAATGTTTCAAAAGAAGACAGAATAATGGCCAACAAACATATGAAAAAATGCTCAGCATCTCTAATCATCAGGGAAATGCAAATCAAAACCACAATGAGATATCACTTATCCCCAGTGAGAATGGCCTTTATCAAAAAGTCCCAAAACAATGAACATCGGCGTGGATGTGGAGAGAGAGGAACACTCATACATGGCTGGTAGTACAACCTCTATGGAAAATAATATGGAGATACCTCAAATAACTAATGAGCATCTAAAGAAGAAATAATATCAATATTGTGCAAACAATTTCCCAAAATAGAAAAGAAGGAATACTTCCTAATTTTTTTATAAGGGAAGCATAACCCCAGTATTAAAAAATCTAACAAGGAATTACAATAAAAGAAAATCACACAGCAATATCACTGTTAAATAAACAAATCCTTAAAAACATTAGCAAGATAAAAAAAAGTTAATACAACATTACCCCGTGAAGTTTATCTTAAGAATGAAAAATTGGGCAAATTTAACAATTTATGTAATCATTATATTAACCGAAAAAAGAGAAGATATGATCACCTCAATCAAGGAAAAAAATTTATTTGACAATATTCAGGTAATTCATGATATTAACTCTAAGAATCCTAAGAATAGAAGGAAATTTTCACTACCTGATAAAAAGGAAACCCACAAACACACAGATACCCCATAACTACATTCATACTGAATGGTTATTATTGAACATTTTCCTCCTAAGTTCAGGCAAAAAGCAAGGATGTCCTTTCTCATCACTTTCATTAAACATTGCCCTGGATGTCCAAGTGAGTTAAATAAGGAAAGAAAAAGAAGTAGTGAAATTGTATTTGTTCACAGACAACACGATAATGTATATTTGAAATTCTAAATGACTGCATAAAAACAATTAGTGGATCTCATATGTAAATTCAGGATACAGGATATATATAAAATATATGGAAATAAAGCATATTTCTATATATCAGGAATGAAAAAATAGAAAGTGAAATTAAACAATCAATACCAGTTCCAATAACATCAGAACTCATAAAATACATAAAAGTAAAATTAGAGATGTATGAAACTCAACATTAAAAATTATAAAACAATGTCTTTTAAAAGACTTAAAAATGGAGATATAAATCATGTTAGTGGATTGGATGTCATTATCCCCAAATTAAACACCATCACGATCTTAATCCAGTATGGTCTTTCTTCAAGGAACTAGAGAAGCCGATTCTAAAATTTATATAAAAATACAAATGTATATATAGACCAAATAGTATTAAGACAGAACACAGAGGACTTAAACTACCTGATATCAAGAAATTTAATAGGCTACTATATTCAAGGAAGTGATTCTTAACTTTTAAAAAATATTTTAGGATATTGTGATAGGTATTTATCTTCATAAAATTTAATTTTCAAACCATTTGTTGCTGATATAAAAATATAATTTCTGGACTTATAATCAAATTTTATATTGCTATTTTATAGCATATTTGCTTAACTCATATATTAGTTCATGTATAAATTTTTATTATAAAAATATCCAATTAAAATTAAGATCTGAAGAATAGCACCAGAAAAACACATATACTAACAACTTATATTTAATAATTCTTACCATTTGCTTTATTTGCTTTACACACACCCACACCCCAGCATATACACTCAAACTAAAAATCAGACCTCAGCAAAGAAATATTATTTTCAAGGATAATTAACAATATCAATGAAGATGCAGACAATGGCTGATAGTCTTTCCTCAAGCTTTGGCTAAGGGAGTTGTAAAGGCAGGGACTGAGAATAAAGTCCCTAAGAAGTGTCACATTATTCTTTAGTCATGGTACACATAATCCCAGAACTGGCTTTAGACTTACCTAATCAATAAATGTGACTTTTATAGTAATGGGAACAAGATACACACCAGAACTGGTTTTAAACATGTGTAATCTATCAATGACAATTTGCTTCTTTGTATGTGATACTAAAAGTCAACCAACTGTACAAATAGGTCAGCATAAAAATCAATGCAGACATCCTTTTTCTGAAGCACTCTAAGTTCATTCTCCTTTCTTTTTCTTTATTTCAGCTTATTATGGGGGTACAAAAGTTTAGGTTATGTATATTGCCCATGACCCCCCAACCCCCACCCCGAGTCAGAGCTTCAAGTGTGTCCATTCCCCAGACAGTGTACATCGCACTCATTATGTAGGTATACACCCATCCCCTCCCCTCACCCCCCACATCTGCCCGACAGCCAATTGGTGTTATTCCCAAATGTGCACTTAGGTGATGATCAGAGAAACCAATTTGCTGGTGAGTACATGTGGTGCTTATTTTTCCATTCTTGGGATACTTCACTTAGTAGAATGGGTTCCAGCTCTTTCCAGGAGAACATAAGAGATTCTATATCCGCATTATTTCTTATAGCTGAGTAATACTCCATGGTATACATATACCACATTTTACTAATCTACTCATGTATTGATGGGCACTTGGGTTGTTTCCACATCTTTGTGATTGTGAATTGTGCTGCTATAAACATTCGGGTGCAGATGTCTTTGTTATAGAATGTTTTTTGTTCTTTTGGGTAGATGCCCAATAATGGGATTGCTGGATCAAATGGTAGGTCTACTTGTATCTGTTTGAGGTATCTCTATATTTCTTTCCACAGGGGTTGCACTAGTTTGCAGTCCCACCAGCAGTGTATGAATGTTCCTGTCTGTCCGCATCCACGCACTCCTTTCTAATTTTATACAACTTGGTTGCAGATGAAGTGTGACTCTGCAGTAAGAACTCATTCTCCCTTTCCCCAGAAAACAAAAGATTATAAATATTTGATGGCTGTTTTTTCTTACAGCAGTCTGCTCTTTGTACATGTAATAAAGAATTTAATGTAATAAAAAATTACCTTAAAATGGAAAAATTAGATAATGGATATTAATTAACAAAAAAGCACATAGTGTACACCGATTATTCAATTAGAGAGAAAAATTGACAATCAATATGTTTAATTAACATAAATATTGCATTGACTACATAATAAATATTGATACATAGTATACCACTGTTTGAAAAAATTAAAATTTGACTTACAGAGGCCAAATATGTTTTTTGAAAACAATATGACACTGTGATCAGTTCAACTTTTAAATGTTCTATTTATTTTAAAAGCAATGACACAATTTCATTTTTGTGCTCCAAATTAGTAATGCAAAAGATACAAAAGGATGAGTAAACTAAATAATATATTTATGTATGCTTTAAAATATTTAGGAAATTTTGAAACATGAAAATAGTGAGTGCAAACCAAATAATTACATACCAGAGCAACTCCAACAGCATAATTTTTATCACATATTCGTCCAGGAAATGTGGTTCCTATATAGGTAGGATGTTTCCTGAAGCTAAAAAATAACTTTCCTCATAAGTGCATTTTAAAGTGTTAATAATAATAATTTTCATAGAAGCAAACATTATTGAACAATTACAATATCCTAAGCACCATGCTACTCTGAATTATACTATTTAAATGTTTTCCTCAAAGCTTCAATATTAAAGAATATTTCAATATACATTTTTTAATTTTGAATTTAATAAACATCCAGGAATAAGTATGAGACCTAATAATTTCTGCAAAAGGCTGTTACACTAATGATTGTAATTTTTATTCTTGTTCCCTCTACATTTGTAGCTATAAAAATTAAATTTTCTATGACCTCCTTATTCATTTATTCACTAAAGTTGAACAGATTTTTCTGTACATTCGATTCAGATAGTAGGATAATTCAATATATTCATTTCATTAGAAAATAAAAATATAAGAATTAATTATATGAGAGATAGGAATATAGAAATATGATAACTTATAAGCTTATAAGCCAAAGGATGTCAAAGAAATTATATCATTCATAAGTAAATTCTTTTAGTTATTTCATGATTTTTGAGGAATTTCACTTTTATCACTTACTTTATGTTGTTTGATAAAACATTATAAATTTTGCCTCTGATAGCTCCTTTAGGACAAGGAGGCTAGCTTACATTTTTTCACATCCTATGGTATCTATCAAATTTGTAGAACACAATATGTAAAGTAAAAGCTTATTTTTTATAATTAACATGTTAAGCCATTTTTGGTTATTCTTTTAATGTTATAAAATGCAGAATACTACACTTACACAAATAAGTATGTAATCTGATGTGATTTCGGCTTAAGATGCATGTAATTCCAGTCTGAAAATCGAAATAATAGATTATCAAGATCCCCTGTAGTAGAAATTTTATTTTTATTTGACCAGATTTCAATGGAAGATATTACAACAGTCAGTTTTAACTGGGTAAGCATCTAAAAGGAGAATACAAATAAATAACTTTACATAAATTTGAACATTATATTAAATTTATAAAAATATACACATTTGAGACAGTATTTTGGTTATGGAAACTCTTTGACAGCATAGCAAAATACCACACATATCAATTCGTATTGTCTATACTTTTTCAAAATATATAAAGGAAATAGTTTCAAAACTTACAGTGTTAACAAGGCCAATTATCTGAATCACCTTCTGTGTTACAGTCTTTATGTCAGAGCCCATGTAATCAAACTGAAAAAGATAAAAGGATTTTTAAAAACTAGTAGATGTAATTAACATATCATATCCCTTTCCTTGTATAACATGCTATATTCTAAAGTAGCCATATAACTACATTCCAACTGAAATCCAGGAAATCAGTAACATATAATGATTTAATAAAAATCTTTAATAACATGATTTTAAACATTTAATGCACTCAATTTGGAGCACAACTTATTGTTTATGAAAACTGAATCCCCAATTTTAAAATGTGATGTTTCAAAATACACTTATTTCTAAAATTACACATATAATCCCAAACCAAAAAACATACGCAGAAAGAGGGAAAATCCTAAATGACAGGATCACCATCAAAGTGATACCAGATACCGTCTTTAGAAACTTCCTTTCATGTCACAATGTAACACAGGTTCTTCCTTTCCCCCTCCCCAATAAGCTCTTCTTACATCTAATTGCTTAGAAATGCCAGGACAATATTAAATATGTGAACCTTGCTGCTGATTTTTCACTGGAAACCCTCAAATAGTTCATCATTAAGTGATGTTCAGTTTAAGATGAGTATTCTAGATCATGCTGAAAAACTCCTATTTATAAGCCTTCCTATTTACTAAAGCTTTTATTAAAATGGAGTTGGAATTTTAATCAAATGCCTTTTTGAAACATATGAAAATGATAAAGATTCTTATCTTTTGACCTATTAATGCAATGCATTTCATCAATATATTATTTAGTATTAAAGTGGTAAATTCTATTAACATACTATCAAAATTAATAACAAAAGTTTTTAACTTTTAAAAAGATGGCTTCTCATTGTGGCTTTAATTTGGATTTTCCTGATGATTAGTGATGATGAGCATGTTTTTCATGTATGTATTGGCCATTTTTCTATCTTCTTGTGAAAAACTTCTGTTTATGCCTTTGCCCACTTTGGGTTGTTTGTTTTTTCCTTGCTGATTTGTTTGAGCTCTTCGTAGATTCTGGATATTAGCCCCTCATCAGATGTATGCAAATATTGCAAATATTTGCTCCCATTCTGTAGGCTGTCTATTTACTCTGTTGATTATTTCTTTTGCTATGCAGAAGCTTCGTAATTTAAGTCTCCTTTATTTATTTTTGTTGTTGCTGTACTTGGAGTCTTACTCATAAATTCCTTGCTTAGGCTGATGGCCAGAAGAATTTTTCCTATGTTTTCTTCTAGAATTTTTATGGTTTCATGCTGTACATTTAAGTCTTTTAGCCACCTTGAATTAATGTCTGTATATGGAGAGAAATAGGGGTTCTGTTTCATTCTTCTGCATGTGGCTATCCAGTTTTCCCAGCACCATTTATTGAATAGAGCTTCCTTTCCCCAGTGTACATTGTTGTCTGCTTTGTTGAAGATCAGTCAGTTGTAAGTAGATGGTTTTATTTTATATCAGCAAAGTGGAAGATGAAGAATCAATGGAAGTTTTAAAATTTAAAATATAGTAACAGAAATTTTTTAAAAACTCATTGGATTGGCTCAACAGTAGAACAAATAAGGCAGAAGAAAAAGCAGTGAATTTGGCAACAGAACAAAAGAAATTACACAATCAAAATGAGAGGATTGAGCTGAAAATATAGAGAAGACCTCAAACCCGTGGGATTTAATATTCTTGTCATTGTAGTACTAGAGGGAGATGAGAAAGAGGATAGGCCTGCAAAAGTATTTGAATAAATAATGGCTGACAAAGTTAAAAATTTGGAAAAAGATATATATATCTACAAATTAAAGAAACTGAGCAAGCCCCAAATAGGATAAATCCAAGGAAATCCACACTAAGGCATGTCATAATCAAACTTTGAATCAAATTCATAATCAAAATATAGACAAAAAAACCTTGAAAGCAGTAAGAGAGAACACACACTTTCTTATAGAGGAAAAATAATACAAATGGGAAGTAGATTTCACATCAGAAACCATAAAAACCCAAAAAAAGGTGACACAACATTTTCCATGTGCTGAAAGAAAAGAACTGTCAATGCCAAATTCTATATCCAGTGACATTATCCTTCAGAAATGAAGGGAAAACAAATATCTGAAGGAAAACAATCTGTCAATAGGATATCTACCTATGAGAATGGCTAAATAAAGTTCTCTAAACAGAATGGAAATTATAAAAGAAGAAATCTTAAAATAGTGGAAACTAAGAAAGAACAAAGAGAAGAGCAAAAATAAACATGATGAACTTTCCTCCTACTCTCACATTATAGAAACTATGTTTGACAGTTGAAAGAAAAATTATAGCACTGTCTGATGTGGTTTTCAATATATGTGGAGGAAATATTTAAGATAATTATAAAATTGGTGGATATAAAAGAATATAAATAGAGGTTTGGTTTCTATTGCTAAAATGTCAATACCAGCAAAATGAGGTAAGGTATGTGTATATACTAATATGTATACAAACACATAACTTCTAGAGTAACCGCTATATAAGTGCTACATAAGGATATATTCTCAAAACCACTATAGATAAACCAAAATAAAATTTTTTAAAACTGTTCAAGTAACCCACAAGAAGTCAGTGAAAATAAAACAAAGAAAATAACAACAGCTGGGCATGGTGGTATGTGCCTGTAGTCCCAGCTACTAGGGAGGCTGAGGTAGGAGGATCTTTTGAGCCCAGGAGTTCGGGGCTATATTGCACTATGCTGATTGGGTGTCTGCACTAAAGTTCGTGTCAATATGGTGACCTCCTGGAGGGAGACCACCAGGTTTCCTAAGAAAGGGTAAACCAGCCAAGGTCAGAAACTGAACAGGCCAAAATCCCATGTTGATCACTAGTGGGCTCATGCCACTGTATAGCCACTCTCCTCTAGTCTGGGCAGCACAGTGTGACTCTATCTCTTAAAAAAGAGAAAAAAGGAAAAAAAAAAAACAGAAGACAAATAGAAGCAAAAATAAAATGATAACATTAAGCCCTAATATATCCGTAATTGCACTAAATGTAAATTGTATGACTATACTAAATTCAAAGACAAAGAGTGGATTAAAAAAATCATAATCCAATTATATACTATAAAAAATTCACTTAAAATATAACTATTTTTGGCCCAAGAACTAGCCCCCAAGAACACACTAACAAAGTAACATAAAAAAGAAAAAATAACAACAGCTGGACATGGTGATGACCATGTAAGCTGCTCTGGAATCTAAAATCAGGCATACTCAGCCCACTGCTTCCATCACTGGGGCCCAATGACTGACTTGGCTGGGCATTCAAGTCCCCACCAAAACTGCACCACAGTCTCAACTAATAACTGTTCCCTAACCACAAAGGAAATCACAGATACTACTGAACCGGTGTAACGGATAAGAAATCATACAAAGACCATACTGCATGCTCCCAAAATCAAAACCAAAGTGTCTTACTCAACCAACAATATATATACATCTTCAGGAAAAAATATTCTCCCCTTCAAAAGCAATTTCAAAAAATTGGAACAAGACACTGTTAAATCAGATGTGAAGCTATCAATGGAAGAACACAAGGAAATACAATACCACCAAAGGACCACAACAATTGTCCAGCAATGGATCCCAATCAAAAAGAATTCCTCATAATGCCAGATAAAGAATTCTAAATATAGCTCTACAGAAGCTCAACAAGATGCAAAGGAAATACAAAAACCAATACAAAAAAATCAGAAAATCAATTCAGGGTATAAATGAGAAATTACCAAGGAGAGAGATATCTTTAAAAAAAAAAAAAACAGAAATCCTGAAGCTAAAAAAGTCACTGAAGGAAATACAAAACACATT
Source organism: Eulemur rufifrons (assembly GCF_041146395.1). Taxonomy (NCBI): domain Eukaryota; kingdom Metazoa; phylum Chordata; class Mammalia; order Primates; family Lemuridae; genus Eulemur; species Eulemur rufifrons. Next base: position 23,260,293 of record NC_090994.1, on the reverse strand, counting down.
TGAAAGCTTCACTAGACCAAGAAGAAAAAAGAATTTCAGGTCTTTTGAAATAACCCAGTCAGACAAAAACAAGGAAAAAAGAATAAAAAAGAATAAGTAAAGACTTTGAAATATCTGAAACTATAAATTATCAGTACTTCCTAAGGGAAAAGAGAGATTGAAAAGTTTAAAAACACCATTTAAGGAAATAATCAATGAAAATTTCCCAAGACTAACAAGAGAATTAGATATTCAGATACAGGAAGCCCAAAGGTCCCCAGGCAAATAAATTCCAAAAATGACTTTACCACAGCACATTATAATCAGAATGACTAAAGTCAAGGTGAAAGAGAGAATTTTAAATTAGCGAGAGAAAAGTGTCTAGTTACCTATAATGAAACCCCATCGGGCTAACGGTAGAATTCTCAGCAGGAACCTTCCAGGCCAGAAAAGAATAGGATGGCATTTTTGTTTGAAAACCAAAAAAACTGTCAGCCAAGAATTTTATATCCTGCCAGAATAAGCTAGAGAAATGAAGGAGAAAGTCTTTCTCAGACAAACACTGTTAGAATTCATCACCACTAGACTAGCACTACAAAAAATGCTGAAAGGGGTCTTAAACATGGAAACAAAAGGTCAATAGTCACCATCATGAAAATACACAAAAATATAAAACTTACAGGTCTTACAAAACAATCAAACAAAAATGAAGAGAATGGAATAAATGGCAACATGACAGAAGTTCAGCAAACCACAGAAACAAAAAGAGAGAAAAGAAACAAATAAATTATAAAACAACTAGATATCAACTAACAATATGACAAGAACAAAAGTGCACATATCAATATTAACTTTGAATGTAAATGGGTTAAATTCTCCACTTAAAAGATGTAGATTGGCAGAATGGATAAAAACCATGTTCCAACTATATACTGCTTACAAGAAACTCACCTTGCCCATAAAGATACATATAGACTGAAAGTAAAGGTATGGAAAAAGATATTCCACATAAATTGAAACCAAAAGCAAGCAGGAGTAGCTCTACTTATATCTGTTAAAACAAAATTTAAATTAAAAAAGACAAATAAGGTCATTATATAATGATAAAAGGATCAATTCAGTAAGAGGACATAATGATCCTAAATACATATGCACCCAACAGCAGAGCACCCAGATTCAAATAACAAATATTACTAGACCTAAAGATAAAGATAGACAGCCAAACAATAATAGTGAGGAACTTCAACACTCCTTTCACAGCACTAGAAAGGATCATCAAGACATAAAATCAACAACAACAAAAAAACCCAGAATTTAAATTGGGCTTTAAACCAAATGAACTTAACAGACACTTACGAAACATTCCACCCAACAACTACAGAATATACATTCTTTTCATCAGCACATGGAACATCTCCAAGATAGGCCATATTTTAGGCCACAAAACAAATCTTAACAAATTTTTAAAAATCAAGATCATATCAAGTTATCTTCTCAGACCACAGTGGAATAAAACTAGAAATTAATATGAAAAGGAGTGCCAATCAACCAATGAGTGAATACAGAAAATGTACTTTTCTTTATTCATTATTTATGGAGTACTACTCAGTGATAAGAATGAATGAATGTCTTTTGCAGCAACTTAGTTGGAACTGGTGGTCACTATCATAAGTGAAGTAACTCAAGAACAGAAAAGTAAATGCCACGTGTTCCCAGTTATAAGTGGGAGCTAAACTATGGCTACACAAGGGCACAGAGAGTGGCATAATAGACACTAGAGACTCACCGGGGGGTGGGTGGGAAGGGGTGAGGGATGAAAAATTACCTATGAGGTACAATCTACACTACTCAGGTGATGGATACACCAAAAGCTCAGATACCATCACTATACAACATGTACATGTAAAGGAATTCAACTTGTATTGTATTAAAATAAATAAAATTAATTTTCTAAAAATTCTCCCTTGGTTCTTAATATCTGACAATTTGATCATGTGTCTTAATGTAAACTTCTAATGGTTAATCCTTTTAGATGTTCTTTAAGCTTCATGAATCCTTCCCTAGATTTAGAAAATTTTCATCCATTATTTCCTTAAATAGGCTTTCTACCCCTTTCTGTATCTCTTGTTCTTAAATTTTCATAATGCATATATTGGTTCACTTAATGCTGTCCCATAATTCCTTAAACTTTCTCTACTCTTTTTTATATTTTATTTTGCTTTTGCTCCTCTTACTGGATAATTTCAAATGACCTGGTATATAGTTTCACAGGTTCTTTTTCTGCTTGAGCAAGTCTGCTGTTGAATCCCTCCAGTAAATTTTTAGTTCAGTTATTGTCTTATTCAGCTTTAGAATTTGCATTTGGTTCTTTATTGTTTCTATCTCTTTGTTAATATTCTTGTTTTGTTCATGTATTATTTTACTGATTTCCCTTAATTGTCTGAGTTCTCTATAATTCACTGAGCTTCCTTACGACAATAGTTTCTAATTCTTTGTTGGGCATTTTATAAATCTTGATTTTTTTTTTTTTTTTTTTTTTGAGACAGAGTCTTGCTCTGTTGCCTGGGCTAGAGTGAGTGCCGTGGCGTCAGCCTAGCTCACAGCAACCTCAAACTCCTGGGCTCAAGCGATCCTACTGCCTCAGCCTCCCGAGTAGCTGGGACTACAGGCATGCGCCACCATGCCCGGCTAATTTTTTCTATATATATATTTTAGTTGGCCAGATAATTTCTTTCTATTTTTAGTAGAGATGGGGTCTCGCTCTTGCTCAGGCTGGTCTCAAACTCCTGACCTCGAGTGATCCACCCACCTCGGCCTCCCAGAGTGCTAGGATTACAGGGGTGAGCCACCGCGCCCGGCCAAAAATCAATGTGTTGAATATTTCAATCAGCTTATATTAGCTGCTTATGATAAGGTAAAGGAAGAAAAACATAAGATAAAGGAAAAAAAACACTGAACTTGCAAGAATTCTCATTTCCAGTCATTCAAGCTCAAAGTAAAAAGTAATCTCATATCAAAGGGGTAGCTATAATACACTATTAAGACCTTTGAAAGACTTAAGGTTATGTTTAGTAAATAATCTCAGTATACAAAAGGGCTTCTAAGAATTTTAAGGGTGTTGTCACACAGTAACTTGGCAGGCCTCCCAAAGTAAAGACGTCTGTTTTTAAAAGAATTTATGAGTGTGGTTTTTAACAAATGGAAGGAACTATAATTTGACACACAGAAAGCCCACATAAAATTTGACACTTGTGTGCATCAAAGGACACCATTAACAAACAGAGTAAAAAGGCAACCCACAGAATGGGGGGAAATATTTGTAAATCAAATATCAGATAGAGATTAATATCCAGAATATGTGAAGTAATCCTAAAACACAATGACAACAAAGAACACAATTAGAAGATTACATGCACAAACCCAGAGAGGACACATCCTTAGAAAAGCCTTCAGAAGTCTTCAGGATCTCTAGCTGTACTGATTGGTGGAAGCCTCCCTGTACAAAACCAGAATGAAAAGACTGGGAGAGGTGGTTGATTTTTCAAATGCAGAAGTCCCAACATAAGTCAATAAATAATAAGGTATACCAAAAAAGGAAACATACCTGAATCAAAGTAACAAATACAAATTAGATCTCCATAAACCAACCCTAAGAAAAGGAGATATATCAATTACCATACAAATACTCAAATTAGTTGTCCCAAGGATACTCAAAGAATTCAAATAAAACACAGATAGACAACTGAACAAAATCAGGGAAATGATGTATGAACAAAATGAGAATATCAAAAGAGAGACAGAAATTAAGAAGAAGAATCAAACAGCAATTTTAGAGCTGAAAAATACAATGCTAAATTGAAAAATTCACTAGAGGAATTTAACAGCATACTTGAAGAGGCAGAAAAAACTATCAGTGGAAAAAACCAAGATGTTAAAAATTACAGAGGCAAAGGAATAAAAAGAATAAAGAATGAAGAAAAGTGAAGAGAGCATAATGGACTTAGGGGAAACCATCAATCAATCAGACTACCATTTATGGTAGTCTAAAAAAGAGAAGTATCAAAAAGGTAAAATAGGAATAAAGTTAACTGATAAGGTGAAAGACTTGTACACTGAAAACTATAAACATTGTTAAAATAAATAAAAAAGATACAAATAAATGGAAAGATATTCCATGCTTGTGAACTGGAAGACTTAATACTGTTAAAATGTCCATACTACCCAAAGAAATCTAACAATTTAGTGAAATCCATATGAAAATACCAACAACATTTTTGTGGAAATAAAAAATTCCATTCTAAAATGCATATGGAATTTCTTGGGACCTAAAATAGCCAAAATCATCTTGAAAAGAACAAAGTGGGAAACCTCATGCTTTCTGATTTCAAAACATACTAAAAAGCAAGAGTAATCAAGACAGCACAGTACCGGCATAAAGACAGATATGTAGACTAGTGGAACAGAATAGAGAGCCTAGAAATAAATGCTTGCCCATATTACTAAATGACCTTCAACAAGGGTGCTAATACTACACAAGAAAGGACAGTCTTTTCAACAAATGGTGCTAGGAAAACTGGAAATCCACATGCAAAGAATGAAGTTAGATTCAACTTACACCATGGACAAAAATTAACTCAAAATCGATTAAAGACCTAAACATAAGACCTAAAACTATGAAACTTTTAGAAGAAACTTTTTTAGAAAAAGTTAGGGGAAAAGCTTCAGGACTTGTATTTTACAATTATTTCTTGTATATGATACCAAAAGCACACTCAGCAAAAGCAAAAATAGACAGATGGGACTATTTCAAACTTAAAAACTTTGGGCATCAAAGGACACAATGAATAGAATAAAAAAGCAAACTATACAATGGAAAAAATATTTGCAAATCATATATCTGATAAGGGGTTAAAATACAGAATATATAAGGAGCTTCTACAACTCAACAAGACAAATAAGCAATGAAAAAATAGGCAAAGGATTTGAGGAGTAGATTCTTCAAAGAAGATATACAAATAGCCAAGAAGCATATGAACATATCACTAATCTTTAAAAAATGTAAGGTTAAGGAAATGCAGATGAAAATCACAATGAGGTATCACCTCATCCCATTAGTATAGCTGCTATCAAAATAACTGAAAATAGCCAGTGGTAGAGAGGAAGTAGAGAAATTGGAACCTCTGTGCACTACTGGTAGAAATGTAAAATGGTCCAGCCATTATGAAAAACAACATGGCTGTTCCTCTAAAAATTAAAAATAGAATTACCATATGATCCAGCAATTCCACTGCTGGGTACATAACCAAAAGAATTCAAAGAAGGTTCTCAAAGAGATATTTGCACACCATGTTCACAGCAGCACAATTAATAACAGTCAAAAAGTGGAAGCAACCCCAGTGTCCATCACTAAATGAATAAAGAAATGTGACATATACATACAGTGGAGTATTATGTAGCCTGAAAAGAGAAGGAAATACTGTCACATGCTACAACATGAATGAACCTCAAGAACATTATGCTAGCTAAATAAGCCAGCCACAAAAAGACAAATACTGTTTGATTTTATTCCTATGAAGTATCTAAAGTAGTCAAAATCATAGAAACAGAAAGTAGAAAGGTGGCTGCCAAGAGCTGAGGGGCAGAGGGAAGAGGGAATTAATGCTTAATGGAAATGGTATCAATTTTCAAGATGAAAAAAACTAGAGCTCTGTGGCATAACAATGTGTATATACTTCATACTACTGGGCTGTACACTTAAAAATGGTGATGGTGAATTTAATGTTATGTGTTTTTTACACAATAAAAATAAAAGTACATACACAATGAAAATGATTACATAGTTCTAATGAGCAAAACTAGCATCTAATCCCAAATCTCTTTGACTTCAAACCATGCACTTGTAATTGCTACAATCTAATTCATTATTAAACACAATAAACTCTGCATTCCTTCACTGGAAAACAGAGCAATGGGTGATTTCTTACTAGAGGGCTATTTTTGGAAAGAGAACTAGAGGACCTTCCCTAGCAAGCTCTCCACTGGACTGCACCAAGGCCACAGTTAATCTCATACCTACCACTGGTAACCTCATAGCAATGTATATTTTGTTTTAATGAAATAGCTGATATCTCCTTAAGTGTATTCCTATGCCTTTGAAATCATAATGAAAATTTTTCTCTGTGAGTAAAAAATGGTTAAAAAGAAATTTAAAAAAAAGAAAAGAAAAAAAAAGCCCACAAACTTTTAAGATAGTTATTTCAATAAAAAACCACCAACTTAGATTAAAAGGATCCGGGATTGATAAAAATGCAAAAAGGTCTCTGGGATTCCAGCCAAATAAATAAATGTTTACTGTTTTAAACCACTAAATTCTGGAGTGGTTTGCTATTCAACAATAGGTAACTTATACTTATCTTCAAGTCTACAAAGATAATTTTGATATTAATCTAGCTATACCAGTTTTTAAAAATTTCTGTTTACATGGTATATTTTCCTATTCTTTTACTTTCATTATTTATGTACATATTTTAGATGTCAATTATATGCAAAATGTATGTATGTGTTTTGAATGATGGTATTTGTTTTTGCCTTTAATTCATCTTTATCTTTGGTTTTTAATTGCAGGACTTAGTCCCTCTACAGCTAATATAATTACATGTATATTTAAGCTTAAATCTTCTATCTTAACCTTAGCTTTTAAATTTGTCCCACATTTATGAGACAAATGCTAAATGTATACTGATTTTTTTTTCTTTATTGACTTTTTCATTGATTATGCTTAAAATTCTGCTTTTTCCTATTAATTATTTTGAAATTTTATAGAATTATGATTTCTGGGTATTGCTGGCTTTGTACTTGGTAAACTTAGCTATATTAAAATACCTCCAACTCTTTAGTGCGCCATGAACTTCAATTTTTGTTATTCCTCCCAACATTTAGCTCAGCTCTCCTGCCTCATACTCACCTCTTCTGAAATCAATAGATTCCTTCAGGGGAAAATATTTTTACTTTTTAAAAATGTTTTATTTCTAATTATTATGGGTACATAATAGTTGTATATATTTATGGGATATATGTGATGTTTGGTACAGGCATACCACATGTCATGATGAAATCAGGGTAACTGGGTTCACTACCCCAAGCATTTATCATTTCTTTTGTGTTGGGAACATTCCAATTCCACTCTTTAGTTACTTTAAAATATATAACAGGCTGGGCACAGTGGCTCACACCTGTAATTCCAACACTTTGGGAGGCCAAGACAGGAGAATGCCTTGACACCAGGAGTCCAAGACCAGCCTGAGCAACATAGCAAGACCTTGTCTCTATAAAAAAATAAAAAACTTATCCAGGCATGGTGGCACATGACTATAGTCCCAACTATTTAGGAGCCTAAGGAAAAAGGATAGCTTGAGCCCAGAAGTTCGAGGTTGCAGTGAACTATGATGATACCACTGCTCTCTAGCCTGGGCAACACAGTGAGAGTCTGTCACAAAAAAAGTAAAAATAAAATTAAAAATACAACAAATTACTGTTAATGATAGTCACTCTATCATGCTACTGATTGTAATATATATTATAAAATTTTGTATCTGAAGGTTTTATAAATCTAAAACTATTATTTTTTGTTTTGCTAACCATCATTCATGGTGGCTTATTTCCTTATGGACTGTGAGCTCATATATGTATGACTGATACTAATCTGTAGGAATCTTGAGATACCCTGCTTGAAGTTGCATTCTTCCAGAGATAAATACTATTTACTTCACCAGGTGCCCTCAGTTCTTTACCAAAGTGGGACAAATGTAGCCTCACAGATCAGAATCCTAGCCACGTACGTAATATGTATGCAAAGCCTAAGTCCATGTAAGATCAAAAGTATAGTCATGAATTCTCATTATGAGGATTTTGTTTTGTTTTTCTTTTTGTTTAATTTACCTAGATCTGAGAAGAAAACATGTGATAACTGTTTCTGCCCTTTACGTGAAAGAAGTGGTATATTTGTTTTGCATACTACTCTTCCAATTAGGCTGAGGCAATTAAATACTATTATTATATGAGGGGGTTGAAGGTTTGAGAGAGTTGTAATCTATCCTTTCACCAAGGATGCAGTTCTTTTGAAAAAAGAGAAACAGTCAGCAAGCTTTAAGAAATTAAGATGCTTCGCTGTACAGAAGTGACTCAATCCTATATACAAAATAAACAAATCAACAAAAACTTGGTTTATTCACAACTTGTACGAATGTGCTAATTGAAAATTCAAAATAAAATAGTTGGGATATACATACATAATGAGCGGGATGCGCAGTGTCTAGAGGATGGACACGTTTGAAACTCTGATTTGGGGGATGGGGGGTGGGCAAGGGCAATATACATAACCTAAATTTTTGTACCCCCACAATATGCTGAAATAATAAAAAAATAAAAGAAAAAAGAAAAAAGTAATAAAATAAAATAAAATAGTTGAACATTTTCATTGCATCATGAAATCTAAAGACAAATGTTAAATAATTTTAAAAATAACAATGCATAAAATGGGACCTACCAGACCTTTATCCACAATAATATGCATTTCAAGATACTGAGGGAATAACTTCGTAAATTCAGTTCTCTGAAAAACAACACAATATGAATCCTGAGGAATTTATGAAAATTTATCTTCTACTGAAATTTTATTCAGAGATAAACTGTGCTGGTACTGATTACATAATGAGGCTATTTTCAAATACAAAATTTAAATACTATTCAGAAGATTCCAGTTCAAAAAAATGTCCTGGTTAGTAAGAATTTTCAGTTAAATTTCCCAAGATAGATAAGAACCCAGATATCTTTGATTTTTGTAGTAATTGAAACTAGAAATTGTAAGTTATAACATAAAGCTTTGCTTTTCTTCACCTTGTGCTAATTTTCATATTAATCTTTCATGTGGCCAGATTATTAAGAACTTAATTATGGCAAACAACATAGTTTAGAAAAATACTACTAAAGTTTACAATCAATGGCAGTACACCAGGTGTGTTATTTATGGCAGTTTATAGGTCTTCGTGAAAGAAAAATTCATCTCTTTGTTTTACATGTACCTATGTAAGCCACTGATATTATCCATTTTTTAACTCTCATGAAATAAAAACTTAACTGAGAAATCTAGATTACAGAATTTTCACCTAAATTACCTAAAAGGACTATTTTCCATTAATTATCTAATTGCTCACATGTGAAAATTAATGTTTTAGTTTCCTTTAGTCCTATATTCACATCTCCCTATTAACAAGATTTTTTGCTAAACTTTCATCTAACAGCAAACATAACAATGACCATAAATTCATTCTCTAGCCATTTTAAAAGTCATGTAAGGCCTTCATGAAAAAGTAAAATAATTTTAAGATTTGCAAGTCACCAACTGAAACTTGGCTATGAACGTATTTTTTATTTCACAAAATTATACTGAATAAGTTAAAATAAAAGTGAACACTTACTTCTGAACTTTTTCTGACTGGATACGGTAAATAATTAAACCAAGCAGAAGTGTCATTGTCTCCTAAGAGAGGAATATTAGTGTTATCACTTTTTTCTTTATAAATCATGTGCACAAATCCTGATAGAGCCTCCAATGGTTCGATTCCATATGAGATGTTTTTAAACTGCACCATTCCCCTGAATGTAAAATAACCAAAACAATTCTGAAATGAGTCTACCCAAACTATAAGCTAATATTATAATGAGAAATTTGGCCAGAATTTTTTTTAGGATTTAAAGTCACCTGGTTTTTCTACTTTATCTCTTTGTTCTTTGAGGTCTTTTACCCTAGAACTAGACCACCATAGCACAGGATGCATATTGCCCTATATTGCAAATCTTTTGTTTTTATTATTATCTTAAAGCAAGCACGGTAGTGGAACGGATCTGTGTGCTGAACACATTAACTGCCATGTGCATTGTATTTAACTTATGCTAGTTTTGAGCCCAGGGCCATGTGAAGCATATGTGACTGCATTTGGTTCATGAAAATCTTACTTGTTGAGGTTCTTATTGTTACAATTAATACTGACGATTTAACTGCATATAAATCATGCACAGAAAACAATAAAAAATAACTAATTTTTCATTAAATTCAAAAGGATCTTTTTATTTTCGAAGTTTTTATTCTATTTTTGTAATAAAACACTGTGGCCCCACGGAAAAAATAATTTTTCTAGTGTGGCAGTCAATGTGTTAAGTGCCAGAAGGCAGTTAAGGGTATCAAAAAGAAGGGATCTAAGACTCAGGAAAAGAGTGCCTACAGATTCTACAGGCTGGCTTAGAAAATCTGTACACTAGGAAGGGCTGTTAATCTGTTTAATACATTGACTGCCACGCTACAAAAAATTATTTTCCCAGGGGGCCCAGTGTTTTATTACGAAAATAGAATAAAAACTTCAAAAACAAAATGATTCTTTCTAATTTAATGAAAAATTTGTTATTTTTTATTGTTTTCTGTGTGTGAGTTACACACAACTTGAAAAATAGTTCATGGGGCTCCCAGGGTGAAGAGACGTGTGAGTTACATATGCTTCACGAGGCCCCAAGCTCAAAACTAGCATGAGTTAAATACAACTCACATGGCAGTTAATGTGTTAATGCCCTAAATCATTTGTTTTTGTGAGCTGACTTGAAGGTACTACAGGCCTAAAAGTGACTGAGTGCAGAGCCAGTGTCTATCAATTTCAGGCATTCTACAATTGTGAATCATTCCAGGAAATTAAGAAATCAGACAAAAACAGAATTTGAGAAAATGAAAGGAGTATAGAGACACCAATCAACTCTCCCTAAACTCAAGATTGTTCATATCCTCAAGCAGCAGATCCTGTCAGTATCAATAAGTAGCCTCCCATCAGGACCAGATGCTACCAGGGTGATCAACCCTTTTTTATTAGTAGTTCTGGTTCAGTCTTTAGGGAATTGAAGTAACAAAGCTGATGACAGAATTAGAAAAGATATATGAGGAGTTAATTCATAGACTAGCAGGATATAATATTGGCAAATTGAATATCTATAAATAGTCTACAACCTGAGTCCTGAACAAGTATTGAGGGTCACAAGAGAATTTGAAAAACCTGCAACATATCCATTATAATTGCAATCCATCTGAAAAAATAAAACACAATGAAAAACAGATGGGTAATATTTTCATATTAACACACCAGATGTATCATTTATATTTGTTACGTTAGCTACTTTTGTACTTTAATATGATTGGCAATTACTCAATGAATTTATACCAGGTAGAAATAAGCACCAGCCCAGGTTATTCAATTTCAGTGAATGTGCAAAATAATATTCCAGTAATTACAAGATATTTGTCTTTTTAAATAAATCTAGAGTAACAAGTCTGTAATTAAAAAATGACATGTCTTACCTGAACTAACAAAGATTTAGAATGTTGGACATCATTGTTGTCATAAGAATAAACAACAGAAGTTGAAGATAAAAATGATCTAGGTAAAAATCAAAAAACATGCTCAAGTTATGAAATAGAAAATGTAGAAAAAATTATTCTTTAAATACAAATTTTCTTTTTACTGAGGAATTTAAAGTAGTGCCAATCATCTTGATATATCCTATTTTCCAAATGTTTCCATCACTTATACTATTTAGGCACCATGAGAGGCATTTTAATCAAAGTGACATGCAATACTAAAATGCAGGTTAGTGAACAACCCAAATTGCTAGAGATATCAAAGTGAAATAACATAGGTCCCAATTTCCAGGGTAGAATTTTCAAATCTTTGTCTTTATCACTTATTGATTTCAGATTTTATACCTGAGTCTCAAAATTAAAATGTAAGGTTAGTACAAAATATTTGCATGGACTTACTACAAATTCATATTCACTAAGCTTTGCTAAATGTCAAGTTCTTCTCAATAACCTTAATTAGAATCTTCTTTTATTTCCCTCAGTAGCTATTCAAAAACTTGACACCACTCATGCATAACCCCCATGTTCCTTCACTCCCAGACCACCCGTTATCATCCTCACTCCTTATCTATTTCCAGAGGATGCCTTCTTCTATTTAGAGCAAACTTTATACTGGTGGTGCTACGGATCCCATCTTGCATCGTATGCTGAAGATACATACTTTTTTCTCTCTTATAATTTCAAACTATTGGCTTTTTATCCTGATGCTATCTGAAAGGTTATTATCAAGTAATTAACATCCTAAATAACTTCTCCCTTGACCCTGTGTCCTACCATTGCTATTCTCTGTATTTTTTTCAATTCTCAAAAGATTTTATCTAAAGAGTTACCTACACACATTTCCTCCGCTTTCTCAATTCTTATTTAGCCTTAAATGTCTCTGGAAGACATCCATAACAATCAGAATATCAAATCCAAAAGACATTTTAAAAATCATTTCTACACTGGACATCTAGCTTCTGCTTAAAAACAGTAACCCTGCAGTCCAATCACTTCATCTATAACAAGTTCATTTTTCTCCTTCTTTTCCTACCTTTTCGACCCCTCCAGCTTAATCTTCCATGTTGGCTATTCTTTTTGTTCTAACTATCCCAGAAATATTGCTGTTTCTCGAGGTTCAATTTTTAGCCACTAATCTTTTTATAAGCACCACATGTGTGAATGCTCATTTTTTTTTTTTTTTTTTTTTTTTTAGAGACAGAGTGTCACTTTGTTGCCCTGGCTAGAGTGAGTGCCGTGGCGTCAGCCTAGCTCACAGCAACCTCAAACTCCTGGGCTTAAGCGATCCTACTGCCTCAGCCTCCCGAGTAGCTGGGACTACAGGCATGTGCCACCATGCCCGGCTAATTTTTTCTATATATATTTTAGTTGGCCAGATAATTTCTTTCTATTTTTAGTAGAGACGGGGTCTCGCTCTTGCTCAGGCTGGTCTCGAACTCCTGACCTTGAGCGATCCACCTGCCTCGGCCTCCCAGAGTGCTAGGATTACAGGCGTGAGCCACCGCGCCCGGCCATGAATGCTCATTTTTTAAAGAAAAGTTATAGCCAAGCTTCTGCTTACTATAAATCTATATCCTCATTGTTAAATCTATGTTGCTATATTCCCACTGAATATCATCAGAGATTCAAATTCCTACATTCATCTATCCAGGGGAAAAACTCACTTGGATATCCTACAGGCACTGAAAATCAAACTTACCTCTTCCTCACACAAATATCTCCCTTGTTCATGTTCCTCAGTTAATTACCCTCTAACCTGTCCATTTTCTTGAGCAACAGTTACATTATCTGAGATTCTTTGCTTTTTCCCAATCTGCCAGATCTGTCTTGAGTTCTGCATTTTTCTTTCTAGTGCTATGACTGATGCCATTGTTCAAACAACTATCATCACTCACCTTAACTATTATATAGTCATAAATCGACCGACCTCTACCTCTACTTTTGCCTCAAAAACAGCCTACAAGACTCGGTGTGATTATGTAAGTTCATGCTTAAAATCATTTTTGGTTCCCAATATCCTTGCCATGGCATTATAGATCTTCTACCACCTCAGTCCTGCCTACCTTTCCAGAATCTTTTACCTCTATCCTTCAGAAAATATGTCCTTTAGTAATCCACATTGACTTTTTGCACAGAGAAGCCACTCTCTCACACCTCTATTGTTTTAAACATAATTTCCTCTTTAAATAGAATGTCCCCTTACCCCACTGCTCTTCTTTACATACCTAACTATACATATCTCCCCTCAAGATGCAAGTCGCCTCTTCCCTATTCCCTAAGAGTCTTCCCTGATTTCCAAGGAATAATATTTACGTTTTTATTAAAATACCATATTATAACAAAATTCTCTGTATTTCTATTAATCTGTCTATGAATCCTTTAACTGTGTAACATGTTTTATTTTCTTTTGTATGCCTAGGACTTTGCCCAATACCCAGCAAACAACAGGTATCAATACATTTGAATTGAAATAATTCTATTTATAACTACTTTTAAAAATCAAGAAACCAAAGAAGTAAAATTTGAGAAAACAAAATAACTACTTACTGCTTTTTGAGATGGACAAAATATGGTTTTCCCTCTATTGTAATGATATAAGCAACCTATAACAAAAGTATACAAAAAATTCAATAATAATACTTGTAAATAATGCATGCCAAATAATGTTTTCTCTAAATTATGCCTTAAAATATTGACAAAATTAATAATAATAATATATAATCATTATATTGGCTTTCCTTTCTATGTGGACCTTTGAAGCTTCAGAATTCTTGATCGAGAACTAGGTGGCAAAGCACTCACATGCCTGCTATTCACTATTACTCACATTTCCAAGGGAGAAGCTTGCCTGATAACTGTCATCTTTTGGCTCACACAGAACTCACCATCAAGGATGTTCACCTCACGTGAGGGGACCCGTGTTTCCTTTCCCTTAGCCCTTTTAGAAGGTAAATTGCCCTGCTCATTGGAAGGGACACTCCCAAAAGATAGAACTACAAGAAATGCAATACACCTCCAGCAACATAAAAAGTGCCATTGCATTTTGTTTATCTGTGTGAGCAACCAGACTCCTCTGGAATAAAATGTAGGAGAGAATAGGACAGCAAAGACATGTCTAGGGAACATCCTAGAAGATAATATGAAATGCAGTGGTCATTAAATTGTGTATTTGGTCAGTTTTTTAAAATTATTTTAGCAAGAGAAATAGCCATTTAAAACTTTTCAGTTCCTTAAGTGTATTAGAGCATAAAAAGGTTCCTTGCATCAGGCAAATATTCTGGGAAGAATCCCTTGAATGGCATTCTGGAAAGGAGTATAAGTGGAATTTGAAGGGGACATTTAAAATTGTGTCCTCTAAAAAGCCCTTGTTATTAAACAAATAAGATGAAAATTAAAGGAAAATATGAAATCACCAATAAAATTTAAAATACATATATCTTACAACAAAGCTATAACAAAAAAACTAGAATAAAATTTAAAAATGTACAAAACCAACAGAAGGAAAAAATTCTCAAAAGACACAACATTATCCAGAGACTCTACAACTGTTCATACACAATATCCAACTGATATAAGATGAACTGTGATCTTCCCCCCAAAATTCACAAGTTAAAGTACTAACACCAACTACCTCAGAATGTGACTGTATTTGGAGATAGGGTCTTCATGGCTAATGCCATACTTACTTGTGAGTAACCTGAAGCTCTATCACTAAATCAGGAACAAGGCAATTATGTTTCCTATCACCACAACTTTTCCAGATCACACTGAAAGCCCTAGCTAATGCAATAAAACAAGAAAAGTAAATAAAATTGATACAGATTGAGAAAGAAGAAATCAAAGGGCCTTTGTTCATAGATTACATGATCATCTATGCAGAAAATCTGAAAGGATCACCAAAAAACCTCCTGGCACAAGTAAGCAATTATAAAAAGGTTGCAGAATAAAAGTTTAATACACAAAAGTCAACTGCTTTCCTGTATACCAACAATGAACAGGTAGAATTTAAAATTAAAAAAAAAAAAACTATATTAGCAACCCCAAAAATGAAATACTTAGGTATAAATCTAACAAAATATGTACACATGAGAAAAACTATAAAACTATAGTAGCAAGAAATCAAAAAGAATTAAAATAGAGAGATATCCCATGTTTATGGATAGGAAGACTCAATATTGTCAAAATGTAAGTTCATCCCAACTTCATCTATAGGTCAGTACAATCCCAATAAAAACACCAGCAAGGTATTTTGTGGATATAAAGAAATTGATTCTAAACTTTATATGGACAGGCAGAAGATCCAGAATAGCCAACACAACATTGAAGTAGAACAAAGTTGTATGAATGACACTACTCGACTTTAAGACTTACCACAGATCTACAGCAATCAGAACAGTGTGGTATTTTCAAAAGAATAAAAAATATCTGCGGTCTCCAGGAAACTCATTTAACATGCAAGGATGCATTTAGACTGAAAATAAAGGGGTGGAAATTGATATTTCAAGCAAACGGAAGCCAAAAGAAAGCTGGCATGGTGGTTTTAATTTCAGATAACTTAGTTTTAAATCAACAAAAGTAATGAAAGATAAAGATGGTCACTATATAATGGTGAAGAGTACAGTTCAACAAGAAGACATAATTATACTTAATATGTATGCACCCAACTTAGGTGCACCCAGATTCATAAAACAAACCCTACTTGATCTAAACCAAATGATAAACAGCAACATCATAATAGCTGGAGACTTCAATACCCCACTGACAGCACAGGACAGATCCTCCAAACAGAAAATAAATGAAGAAATAATGGGCTTAAACAGAATGCTAGAACAAATGGGTCTGACTGACATTTGCAGGATATTCTATCCAAAACCACTGAATATACGTTCTTCTCATCAGCTCATGGGGCATTCTCTAAGATTGACCATATCCTAGGACACAAAGCATGTCTTAAAATTTAAAAAAACAGAAATTATACCATGCATCTTCTCAGATCACAGTGGAATAAAAGTAGAAATCAACCCCAACAGAAACTCTCATTTATACTCAAAGTTGTGGAAGCTAAACAACCTCCTCCTGAACTATCATTTCATAAATGAGGAAATCAACATGGAAATCAAAAGATTCTTTGAACTAAATGACAAAGCAGACACAAGTTATCAAAATCTGTGGGACACAGCTAAAGCAGTCCTGAGAGGAAAGTTTATTTCCATAAATGCCTATATCCAAAAGACAGACATTTATGAATAGACTCAAAGAACTGGAGAAAGAAGAACAGACCAACCCAAACCCAGAAAAAGGAGTGAAATTAATAAGATCAAATCAGAACTAAATGAAATGGACAACAGGAAAACTATACGGGAGATTAATAAAACAAAAAGTTGGTTCTTTGCAAAGATGAACAAAATTGACATGCCTTTGTTAGACTAAGAGCAGAAAAGAAAAATCTCTAATAAGCTCCATCAGGAACATGAAAGGAGAAATTACAACTGATGCCATGGAGATACAAGATATCATCTATGAATTCTACAAAAACCTTTATGCACACAAACTGGAAAATGTGGAGGAAATGGACACATTTTTAGAAACACACAGCCTCCCTAGTCTCAAACAGGAAGAAATAGAATTCCTGAACAGACCAATATCAAGAACTGAAATCGAAACAGCAATAAAAAAACCTTCCCCAAAAGAAAAGCCCCAGCCCAGATGGTTTCACACCCAAATTTTACCACACCTACAAAGAAAAATTGGTGCCTATCCTACAAAAGTTATTCCAAACATCAAGAAGGATGGAATCCTCCCCAACACGTTTTATGAAGCCAACATAACCCTGATACCAAAACCAGGAAAGGACGCAACAAAAAAGGAAAACTACAGACCAATATCCCTTATGAATATAGATGTAAAAATTCTCAATAAAATCCTAGCCAATCGAATTCAGGTGCTTATCAAGAAAATAATCCATCACGACCAAGTGGGCTTCCTCCCAAAAATGCAGGGATGGTTCAACATATGCAAATCTATAAATGTAATTCACCACATAAATAGAAGGAAAAACAAAGACCATATGATCCTCTCAATAGACACAGAAAAAGCATTTGACAAAATCCAGCACCCTTTTATGATAAGAATGCTTAACAAAATAGGCATAGATGGGGCCTATGTAAAAATGATACAAGCCATATAGGATGAATCCACAGCCAACATCATACTGAATGGGGAAAAACTGAAAGCATTGCCACTTAGAACTGTAACCAGACAAAGTTGCCCACTGTCCCCACTGCTATTCAACATAGTGCTGGAAGTCCTTGTGAAAGCAATCAGGCAAGAGAGCAGAATCAAGGGTGTCCAAATGGGGACAGAAGAGATCAAACTCTCACTCTTTGCTGATGCTATGACATTATATGTAGAAAACCCCAAGGATTCAACCAAGAGACTCCTGGAATTGATAAATGAATTCAGTAAAGTCTCTCAGGATACAAAATCAATACACACAAATCAAAGGCATTGATTTGCCAATAACAGACAAACTCAGAACCAAAACAAAGACTCAATACCCTTCACAATAGCAACAAAGAAAACAAAGTGCCTAGGAATATATTTAACTAAGGAGATAAAAGACCTCTACAGGGAGAACTATGAAACACTCAGGAAAGAGACATCAGAGCATGTAAACAGGTGGAAAACCATACTATGTTTGTGGATCAGAAGAATCAACATTGTTAAAATGTCTATACTACCCAAAGTGATCTACAGATTCATTGCAATCCCTATTAAATTACCAACATCACTTTTCACAGATATAGAAAAAATATTTTACGTTTTGTATGGAACAAGAGAAGACCCCATTTAGCAAAAGAAATTTTAGGCAACAAGAAAAAAATGGGAGGTATTAATTTACCAGACTTAAAACTATACTACAAGGCTGTGGTTATTAAATCAGCTTAGTGTTGGCACAAGAACAGAGACATAGATCAGTGGAACAGAACTGAGAATCCAGATATAAAACCATCCTCATATAGCCATCTAATCTTTGACAAAGCAGACAAAAACATACACTGGGGAAAAGATTTCTTATTCAATAAATGGTGCTAGGAAAACTGGATAGCCATATGTAGAAGACTGAAACAGGACCCGCACCTTTCACCTCTCACAAAAATCAAATCTCAGTGGATAACAGACTTAAACCTAAGGTGTGAAACTATTAGAATTCTAGAAAAAAATGTGGGAAAAACTCTTATAGACATTGGCCTAGGCAAAGAATTTATGAAGAAGACCCCAAAGGCAATCACAGCAAAAACAAAAATAAATGGGACCTGATTAAATTAAAAAGCTTCTGCACAGCCAAAGAAACTGTCATGAGAGCAAACAGACAACTTATATAATGGGAAAAAAATTTCTCATGCTACACCTCCAATAAAGGGCTGACAACTAGAATCTATTTAGAACTCAGGAAAATCAGCAAGAAAAAAATCAAACAACCCTATTAAAAAGTGGGCAAAGGACATGAATAGAAATTTTTCAAAAGAAGACAGAAGTATGGCCAACAAACATATGAAAAAATTCTCAACATCTCTAATCATCATGGAAATGCAAATGAAAACCACAATGAGATATCACTTATCCCCAGTGAGAATGGCCTTTATCAAAAAGTCCCAAAACAATAAATGTTGGTGTGGATGCCGAGAGATAGGAACACTCATACACTGCTGGTGGGACTGCAAACTACTGCAACTTCTGTGGAAAGCAATATGGAGACACCTCAAAGAGATACAAGTAGACCTACCATTTGATCCAGCAATCCCATTGTTGGGCATCTACTCAAAAGAACAAAAGACAGTCTATAAAAAGACATCTGCACCCGAATGTTTATAGCAGCATAATTCAAAATTGCAAAGATATGGAAACAACCCAAGTGCCCATCAATCCATAAGTGGATTAATAAAATGTGGTATAGGTATACCATGGAGTACTACTCAGCTATAAGAAATAATGGTGATAAAGCACCTCTTGTATTTTCCTGGATAGAGCTGGAACCGATTCTACTAAGTGAAGTATCCCAAGAATGGAAAAATAAGCACCACATGTACTCATTATCAAACTGGTTTCACTGATCATCACTTAAGAGCACATTTAGGAATAACATTAATGGGTGTCAGGCAGATGTGGGGGGGGGATGGATATATACATACATATTGAGTGCAATGCGCACCATCTAGGGGATGGACAAGCTTGAAGCTCTGATTTGGGGGGGGAGGAATGAGGGCAATATACATAACCTAAACTTTTGTACCCCCATAATATGCTGAAATTTAAAAAAAATGTAATAACAACAAAAAAAGAATAAACAAATAGATCAATGGAATAGAATAAAAAGACCAGAAATAGATCCACATAGATATAGTCAACTAATCTTTGACAAAGAAGCAAATGCAATAAATGGTGTTAGAGTATATCCACATGTAAAACAAACAAACAAAAAGTTATCTAGACACTGATGGGATTAAGACCACTGGGACTCAGGGATGCTATGTCTGAGGCTGTGAGAGGTGAAGGAATTGCCTGAGCAGAAGCCTGAAATAAGGGCAGATGCTGACTGCCTAGTTGGGGGACATACATCAGTGATCTGGGAATACAGCAAAGCATGACCCAACCTCAGAGCCTAAGGGGTCTCATGTATGAAAAGCCATGGAGCAGCCTGACATGCAAACTTCTCATGGCTGTAGAGGTAGATTGCAATATGTCAGCCTAGGAGAAGGGTCTTAAGGCTTCCATTGTTAGAACACCACGCCAAGTTCCTTCTCTCTCTTTCTCTTCACAATGCCTCAGTTAATATAAAACCAGTCTCCTAGTGGAAAAGTACGTAGTTTCTTTGTTCCTTGATCAAACAGGTCACAGCTACTGAAGTTAGAAGATAGATATCCATGTACATAGCTTGAGCTTGAGATAAAATTAGTTTACCTTGATCAAAAGGGTTGTACCTACTGAAGAATTACGTGTTTTTCACTTCTAGAAAGGTGAAGCAAATTAGCTAGGACAACCTGAGACCTTTGATCATTGTATCCCATGATTTTTTTGCATGAGATCATTGTATTTTGCAACATGGCAAAGAGAATAAAAAGCAAGTGCTGGGTTTCAGTCACTGCCACCTTGGCACCAGAATGCTGGTGGTCCCTGATTTCCCCGCTCTTTTAAATGCTATTTCTGTGTCTGTGTCTCTGTTTCTTTCATCTCTTGCAACATTCTGCCAGGGGACCCTATCTTTATCGGGGACATTGCAAACCCCCGATAAGACACAGGCCTTACATTCTTCACCAAAAGTAATTTAAAATGGATCACAGACCTAAATGTAAAATGTAAAACTATAAAACTCCTAGGAGATAACATGGAAGAAAACCTAGATGATGAGCTTGGTGATGACTTCCTAAATATAAGACCAAAGGCACTATTCATGAAAAAAAAGAATAGATAAGTTGGACTTCACTAAAATTAAAAAATTCTGCTCTGCAAAAGATACTCTCAAGTTAATAACAAGATAAGCCACAGACTTTAAGAAAATACTTGCAAAAGACATATCCAATAAAAGACTGTGATCCAAAATGTACTTTGAATTCTTAAAACTCAACAATAAGAAAACAACCAACTTGATCTAAAAATGGGCTAAAGGACTTGATACCTTCACCAGAGAAGATATATGGATGTCAAATAAGCATAGGAAAAAGATGTTCCTCATCATATGTCATCAGTGAAATGAAAATTTAAACAAAGATATACCACTATACACCTATAAGAATGGTTAAAATCCAGAATATTCACTTACACCAAATGCTGGCAAGGATGCAGAGCAACAAAAACTCTCATTCATTGCTGAATGAGGAAATAAGGAGGAATGCAAAATGGTACAGCCACTTTGGAAGACAGTTTGGCAGTTTCTTAACAAAACTAAACATACTCTTACCATATGATCCAGCGATCACATTCCTTGGTATTTACCCAAAGGATGAAAACATGTCCACATAAAACCAAGTACATGGTTGTTTACAGAGTTTTATTCATAATTACCCAAATTTAGAAGCAACCAAGACATTCTTCAGTATGTGAATGAATAAACTGTGGTACATCCAGAAAAGGAACATTATACAGCACTACACAGGAATGTGTTCTGTAGCCATGAAAAGATATAGAGGACACTTAAATGCATATTATTAAGGGAAAAAAGCCAATATGAAAAAGATGCATACTGTGATTCCAACTATACAACAATCTGGAAAATGCAAAATTATGAAGACAGTAAAAAGATCAGTGGTTGCTACAGGTTGTGGGAAGGAGGAGATGAATAGGCAGAGAGAGAGGTTTTTTGCATGGGCAGTGAAACTACTCCATATGATACTACAATGGTAGATACATGTCCTTAAACATCTGTCAAAACCCATATAATACACAACACCAAAAGTTAACCCTTGGACTATGGGTGATAATGATATGCCAGTGTAAGTTCATCAATTGTAACAAATGACCACTCTGGTGGGGGATGTTGATAATGGGGGATGCTACACATGTTTGGAGGATTAATATGAGAGATATCTTTACCTTCTGATCAATTTTGCTTTAAACCTAAAACTGCCCTTAAAAATAAAGTCTACTAAAAATTGTGTTGAAGAAAATAATTGACAAAAGAAATATATCTTTTTCGGTGTCAAATTTGTTCTTAAAAGCAACAATATTACTTATGAACAGAAAAATTCCAACTTGAAATGGGTATCATGGCACTTGCCATGACTGTCTTTTGAAATAGATTGAATACTTTGAATAATTAAATTATTTTATATGCACGTTAGTTACTAAATATTTTTCCACCATGGGTAGAAGTGGAATCATCATGCATAGTATCGGAGATGAAGGTAATAAAAATTGATGACAATGTCTTTTTCTGTCAGTGGACATTTTAAAAAGTTGAGAGTGCAACATAATCCTGCTGAATGAAAAAGCAATTTAAGAAGGGTAATGTTGTTAACTTTATGTCAGTACATGTTCAGTATACCATCTCACAATGCTAATGTCCAGCATGTTTTCTCGTGAAGAAATGTTCAATTTAAAAAAAGAATGAAGTAAATTGGATGCAAGCACTGCAGAAATTATGTTACAATATAAATGGAACATAGAGTGTAACTGCAAAGAGTTTTATAAGCAAATTCTGCAAAACAGGGAACTGTTAAGAGAAGTCAAATCATCAGGAAAATACAAATCAAGAGAGAAGTACCTAATTTAGATGCTTGCAATTTATTTCAGATGAGCAACAGATAATTTTAGTATAAGTAAGCTCATGCAATAGTTCTATTTTATGTACACATGCATAGGCAATTAGATATCATTCAAATTCAACTGGGTGTCCTGTGTTTTTACTTGCTAAATTGTGGAGCTTTCCAGGTCCTTAGGCACTCTTTGTTTTGCAGGTCCTGCTTCATATCACAGGAAACATATTCAAACAGAATCACATCCCACATTAACAATAATTTTCTGTTGTTAAAAAATATTAAAAGCTAGCTTTTTAAGTTGGTATAGTTAAAAGAAACACACTGAATTTCCACATTATTAAATGCCCTTTTAAAAATCCTAGAGACTGGACAAATGAGAAACTCAAAGATTGCTCATAAATAATAGAGGGGAGATGGGTATTATTAATCTCAGGAAAAAAGAAATTAAACAAAGATGAAATGAATCAGAAAAGGAAGCTGTAGTAGGGCTAATACACCACAATCTAGCTAGTAATTTGCTTGGGAGGCAACAGAGATGGATGTTCAAAGCTACCTGGCATGCATGTTGGTAAATAAAACCCAGCTACTAAAGGAAGAAAAGGTGAACAAAAATATCCCTAAAATCCTTCATCGTCAACAGAAACATACACACAGAGTCTCACATGTTCATTCACATCAAAATGTTCCCTGTGGTGAACCTGTTCTGAGCTATCAGCTCTCCCTCCAAGAAGTGTGTCCTGCCCATATTCAGCACCTTTGGTCTTCAGTCGTGACATTAAAGGCAACTTAACAAAATTTAAGATTAAAAAAAATATTATTTGCCAATTACATTATTTTCTGGACCTCTTTTTGCGCCCGATGGTGAAATCTTCTCAGGAACTGTGGTGTGCAGAAAGGTTTTATGAGGAGCTAAAAATAAAAATAAAAATAAGCAATGTTATTTTGACCCTTGTGATCTTACATTATTCATTTCTAAGTCTAATTTTGCATTTGTTTCTCTACATTATCAGTCATTTTTAAAATAATCTATACATCTTGTCCTTTCCACAGTCTTTCTTAAGCTACAAATTTCTGACCGCTCCTTGCCTCTCTCTCTCTTCCTCCCCACAAAACACGCGCACACAAAGTTTACACAGTCCGGTCCTTTGACTGCTTGACTAAGTTAACACTGAATACCAATTTACAGTGTTGTAAAGAGGCGTAGAAATGAGAAAACACGGATGCATCGAGAAAGTGAAATCATCTGTACAAAAGAATACACAATATTGGATACCAGGTTGATCTGCAGTTTTCAATGGAGCAGGTAGAGGATAGTGGGTGCCAAATTGGGAAATCATTAATAGCTTCTTTATGGTGCTGCAACTATTCCTAGGGTAGTAGAATTTTGTATGTGGAAAAAACCACACATTTGGTTTTGGTTGATTTTACAGAAAAGGAAACCATTCCAGAGTCTGCCCGAGGCCGCCTCTCTGCCTTTTTGGCCCTAGACCTTACAGTGGGTGGGGAGAGCACGGAACCCGGGAAACACCTGGGCCGGGACCCGGGCCGGCAAGTGCAGCCCCCCAAGTGAGTCAAGTTCCCCTCGGAAGCCTGGCGTGGACGAGGGGGGCAAGTCTCCCGCGTCCCCCGGACCTGCGTGCAGCCCGCCGAGGCCAGCGAGGAGCGCCAGCAGCAGGAACATGGCTCTGCTGTCCTGGAGCCGCCGAGGGACAGCGGTTGAGGCGTTGAGGCACGTGAGGGCCCGGGGCGGGGGACGCAGGGGGGCGCTCTCTGCTCCTCGCGGGGAGGCCGCGAGCGGACGGGGCGCATGCGCAGCTGCCTGCAAGAGAAGCCTCAGCGTTGATTGACACAGGGTCAGGTTAGTGTTGGAAAGGCTGCCTGGTTTTCACTTCTCAGGTTAGGGTGTTGCTTGGTGAGGCTTTTGTTTCTATCTTTTACTTGGGCCATGGCTTTTTAAACTAATTTCTGGTTCCAGTGAGGAAAAGAAACAAATATAAAAATGCTCAGGTTACTGATAGCAAACATCTTTCCTCCCGTTACATGAATGTACCGTCCAAACAGTTGAGCTAGAATCGGGCAAAGTGCGTTTGCAAAAAATGTTGCAAGCGCTGTGATTGAATGGTTGGCTACACCATTACAGAACAGCTATTTAATACAGAACATCTCATACAATCCCTGCTGATATGGAGACTTCCAACATACCGTCTCTACTATCCCAAGCTATTATTGCTATACTCTGGGCAATCCTGCAGTCCCTAGTTTTTACTTCTTTAATTAGACCTTTTAAAATTCTACCTCTATTAGAAGCAGAAACAGTTTGATTTTTTGGGGCCCATGGGAGCTCTTTACTTAATACACTACAGTACAGCCATATCCCCACATTAACTATAATTTTGCAGTAAAAAATGCTGAAAGCATATTTATAAATTTGCTTTGAAATTACTTGTCTGTTACGCAAAACTAAGGAAAGTTATTAGCAGAATAATAATAGCAAATAATCTTTAAATAGAACCAAGTGACCAAGAAACAAAGTCACAATGGATTAAACAAATAGTAGAATGGATATATTGCTTAATGAATTAGTAATTTGGAATATCAGATTGACAGCTGTCCCAAAAAGGAACAGGGAAAGATAAAAAAAAAAAAAAAGAAAGAAAGAAATACAAAAATAAAATTAAGTGATATGGAAAATAGAAGTAGAACTGTCAATATCCAGAGAATGGCATTTCTAAAAGAAGAGAAAAATCAAAATAGGAGAAAATACTTAAAGGGATAATGGAAAAAGTTTCCGTAAATTTAAAAATTAAGACAATGACTTTAGATTGGAAAGGACCCAGAGACTAAAAACTTGGCATCGAAGAGAAAAAAATAAAAAACACACCTGAAATTTAAAATGACAGCAAGGAGAAAATTCTAAAATCTTCCAGAGAAAAAGAACAGATCACCTACCAAGGAACACAGATCAGATCAGATCAGATCAACATGAATAGCCATACTGGAGGCATGAAATCAATGGGTTCATATTATTAAAGTGTTGACTGAAAAGAACTTTGGAACATTTTTCAAATGTTAAGACACAATTTTAAAAATGTTCTCCAGTATGTAAGTTCGAAAAGGTTTGCCATAAAGATCGATATTGGAAAGGCATTTCATAGAAGTAACCACACAGGGAAACAGGAGATGCTATTAGTGGCATCAGAAGTACTAATAATAGACTATCTTTAAAAGTTTGTTTATATGTAAGAAAAAAATACCAAATCAAATAATGAGAGGATATATTTCTAATACCCAGAATCACATTTTTAGACAATATTACTATAATGGGAGGGATGGAAAGGGGAGATGCCAGAGTAATCTTAGTTTGGAAGATTTTAACATCTATTTATATATTTAAATAGCTTTAAAATATACCACCAAAAATTGATAGGAATATAGGGGAATTTTGGCAAAAGTATCATCAGAGTTGGAGATTAA
Organism: Eulemur rufifrons; assembly: GCF_041146395.1. Lineage (NCBI taxonomy): Eukaryota > Metazoa > Chordata > Mammalia > Primates > Lemuridae > Eulemur > Eulemur rufifrons. Next base: position 23,234,130 of record NC_090994.1, on the reverse strand, counting down.
AACATATCTATTATATTAATAATATTGATAAGTCAAGCAGACAAAATTTAATGAAATACATATATATATGTGAATTGGATGGCAAACAAGCCTGATCTATTAGACATTTGTACAATTCTAAATCAACTATAAAGAACACGCATTCTTCCCAACCACCCAAGGAACATTTACAAAATGATCATATCCTTGTTCTTAAGATATTTCAACCAATTCTAAAGAATAAGCACATAGTTGAGTTTATATTTGTTTCCAATTATATTGATACTACATACTAATTGGACCATTTGGTCAATTTAAAATTAAGGCATTATTGATATAGTTGGGTTGTAATATATCATCTTACTGACTGACATCTGACTTTTTATTTGCTCTACCATTTTTATGTTTTTCTCTCCATTCTTGCCTTCTTTTGATTCATCATTCTTTATTATTCCATTTTCCTACTTTATTGGCATGACAGCTATGTAGTTTTAAAATTTTTCTTTCAGTGGTCACCTTAGAGTTTAAGCATCTACCCAGGCTAATCTCCCTATCTTAATGTCTGCTATTAACCTTAATTACATTTGCAAGTTTCCCTCACAGAAATACCTACTTTGGTTTTTCATTGAATAACTACAGAATAGGAATCTTGGAAAGATATCTTTAGAATTCTGCCTACAGTAATGTCTCCAAGTCCTTTGGGCCCTTATCAAAGTGATTTAGACATGATTCTTCAGGTGTCATTCTTTGAGGATGAGGTGGTATGATGTTTTAGCAGGTCTTTGAGAGAGTATGAAGGTACAGCCTCCCTGATTCTGCCATAGTGTATACTCACTTTAACCTTCTGTTGCTAGGTGTTTATTCTACTTCTGTCAAAACAGAATGGCTTACAAAGTTCACCAAGTCCTTCTGCAAACCAAGATGCCTAACCTGAATTGGATCATGTCTAGCCTGAAAAGTTATATGGGGAAATGAGAGTGCCATTGAAATGATGAGCAAGTTTCATCTCTCCACACAAGAAATAGCTTATACCCTGAAACTTCACCTCTTAGGAGGCACTCTTCTATGTCCTTAGAACTGCTACACGATTAAGGGATGGCTCCACCACCCTCACTTCCAAATGGCTAAGAGGGAAAGCACATAAAACAGCCTCTTGGCATAGGCTCGAAGAGAAGGGTGAAGGAGCCTCAGTCAAGTGAGCAAAATTGAAGACAATACTCATGAAATTTATCTGGACTCTAGAGTTCCATCAAGCTTCTCCTTATAGAGTTCTATTACTTGTCTTTATCTAATAGTTTAGTGACCTTGTCTGGCATTCTAATGGTTGGAGAACTGTAACCGGCGTTGAACTGTGCAAGTTCCTGTATGTTCAAGTTTCTGACATTTCAGACAGAATTGAAAAACTAATTTTCCACGTCAATGTTCACCAAATTTCTAGTATACATTGACACTGAACCATGTTGTTGATGTGAACACAAAGCCTACAGACTCTCTCACACATGCCAGGGAGAAGCATGGTGGTACTGAGATGCCTATGGCACACTCAAGCAGACTTAATGTCCCTTCACTTTGGAGTATGCCGTGCTCTCCTGGGCAGGTAAGCCAAGCAAGCAGCATCAGGGAAGGCCAGCAGACAGGGAGCTTACAGTCTGAGCACCCCTTGGTCTGCTGCAGGTCTTTGAGAGTTATGAGCCCCACTCTCTGTGGGAGCCTGGGTGTAGTGGACATGCCAGCAGAGGGGAAGCAGCCACTCCTGAGAGTTCTGGCTCAGTTGTCCCTTGGGTTATTCGTGCTACTCAGTAGCAATGGGAGTTGGAATGGGAGTGGGAGAGGAGGTGCAGGAAAAGAGTCTGAATGGAGGAGAGCTGGCATTATGGTCTCCTTTGTCCCTCTCCCCAGAAGTCAGCCCACCTGGAATGTCCAAGCTCTGGAATCACACAGTTCCCCTTCCATCACCCTTCCCCACCCCCCCCACCCCACCCCCTGACAGTCCCCTGTAGCCACTGCAATTTGGGCAGGAGTTGGGAAATGTTTTTGTGGGGACCAGTGACATGAAAAATGAAGGGCTGAAGCTCCCTGGGTGGGGACAAAGACACACAATTGGAGGAGAAGCAGTATGGCACCTGCCATTTTCAGCTCGGGTGTGTGGTGATGGGGAGCAACCCTGAGAAGGCTGCCAGCTTGGGGCTTTGTTTGCAGGAAACTCCCAGTTCACTAGTAGCAGCAGCTTTGAGCCTTGTGAGGGTAGAAAAGCTCTCAAGCAGCTTGGGAGCCTGCTGACTACCAGAGGTGTGAGGGAAGGAGAAACAAAAGGCCCACCTACTCTTGCCACTGCACTCCAAGTTTCTCAGGGGTTGATCTCTGCCAATATCTTGCTCCTTCTTGTTCTGCTCTGCAACTTCTTCCCATGGAATCTCTGGTAGGTTCTGGCACTTTCCCTTCAGAATTACATCTGAGCTATGTTGTTTTGTTTTTTTTAATCTAAAACTTTTCCTTCTTTCTGAGACAATCTGGCAACCAGTCTCTAATCAGCCATATTGCCCTCTATTCTTGTATTTATGTGTTTCAAGAGTGTTTTTAATTGCTTGCTGGAGCATTTTTATAATAGTTCCTAAATATCCTTTTCTGAAAATTTCAATAACTATTGTCATTTCAGATTTAATGTTGATTATCTTTTTCTCATTCAAGTTGAGATTTTCCTGGATCTTGCTATGACACATAATTTTGGACCATGTTTTAGACATCTTGAATCTGTGTTTTAAGACTCTGGTTTCTATTTTTGCCTTTTGTTTTAGCAGGTAGTCAACATGTGTATATTTGGATCACATGTCCTGGCTTACTTTTGTTGGCTGTGGTCAAAAGTCAATTTAGTTTATAAAGACTGTTAGCCATAACTGCTTCATTCGTGTGCTACCTAAATGGGAGGTCTCCACTCCACCATCTTTGCAGTATTAACTGTAAAAGCTAAGAGGTTCAGCTCATTATTAGAGCCTTTGTAGGGTGGTGATCCACCCACTGACTTACCAAAGGGCTCACCTTGTTACTGCAGAAGCGTGGAGGTAGAAATCAGAGTTTCACGCACAGGCTCTGTAAGAGGAGGGGCATTTCCTTGTTACTGTCATGAGTGTTGAAATAAGATCTCACCCACTGGGTCTAGTGCCACAATACTTGGTATGGTGGAGAGGTGCTGCTTTTGTCATGTGGAGCTTGTCTCTAAAAAGACAGTCATGGTTAAAACATTTATGACCTGCTGGGCTGCTTATTTTCCTTGTCCTTTGGTTAGGAAGAGTAAGCTTTTGTTGGAGCTATTTTTAGTCTGTGCCCATTGGTATTTCCAAGTTGTCAGTTTTTTAATTGCTCAAACCAAGATATATAGGAAGCAGGCAAAAAGCAACAGAGAACTTATTTTTGGCTCAGTCCTTAAGTCCCATAGTCTCTAATCAATCTGCTTTCCTTTCTTCACCTTTCAGAGTCTTTTGATAGTTGAAATATATTTTCCCCAGGGTTTTTGTTATGACTAGGAGAATGAATAAAATAGAATGTATTTCCTTGACTTTTTCTGTAACTAGAAATATGAAGCCATTTTAGAGGCAGTCTGCCACAGTAGGTTATATGTTTTTGTAAATCCCATTAAAAAATTATACATTTATAAACTTAATACATTTTATTGGTACCAAATAATTTTAAATTATATCTCAAACATTTTTTTAAAATGAGTGATATCTTCAGTTTGGGGCCTAAATGGAGTAGCTGCCCTTTGCTGTATTCTTACCAATAAATATAGATAAAAGCCACAGGCATTATATCCAAAAATAAAGAACACTTTGAAAGGTAAAGAGAAAAGGTGGACTGGCTAGGGGTCTCAGGACTGAAAGAACAACATGGCAGTGTGTTCCTTGAGTTTTCTTTTTGACTCATGTATTCCAGACTGTGTGTTGGAGAAGCTAAACAACTCAGAAACTCCAAGAGGAGCAGACAAAATAATCCCAAAGAAAAGCCTCCTTTCTCTAGAGAAAGGACCAAGAAAGAGTCAATCTATCAAGAAAGAAAACTAAATACAACTTCTCTACTACAGCCAACACCACTGGAAAAAGAATAACCCTACCCCATCCCATCAGCAAAGACAAAGTAGGAAGCCTCGTCTTCCACCCCTGCCTGGCTATAAGGAGGCACCTCTCTTCCCAACTCAACAGGGTGGCATCAGAGAGCACCAAGGGGAGTTGGGACTTTCATACCCACACAAAGCCAGTGGAGGCTTAGTTGGAAGGTGGAGTGTTCACCACCATCTAACTATAATGAGGCTTCACCCCACCATGGTGATTTTACAGGCCACATGAGGAACAGTACTAAGGTGTCCCTCTTTCCCTGCCAGGCAGTGAGGTATCAGCTGAGGCATCGCGGGAGTTCTGAAATTCTACCTCTGCATAGCAGTAACCAGACACCCTCCAAACAAGGCATCCGGGAAGCTGAAGAGGAAATCTGGACTTTCACTCTCACCTGCCACTAGTAAGTTGGCACACCCCTTCCCCTACCAGTGCAGAGTCAAAGGAGGCCCACTAAAACAAAAACTTTAAATAAGACCCAAAGTCTCATAATAACCAAAATATCAAACAAAAAGGAGGAAAATCTCACCTGCCTGATAAAAGACAACAGACATAACACAAAGATGACACAGATATTGGAATTATTTGACAACTATTTTAAAGAAATTATCATAAAAATGCTTCAGTGGTCAATTGAGAACACACTCAAAACCAATGAAGAAACAGAATGTCTGAGCAAACAAATAGAAGATATATAGAAGAACCAAATGAAAATTTTAGAACTTAATACCAAATTTAAAAACTGAATGAATGATCTCAACAGCAGAATGGAGAAAACATAGGAAAAAATTGATGAACTGAACATAGACGAGTATAAATTACCCATTCTGAACAACACAGATAAAATAGACCGAAAAAAATAAAAATAATAAGAGCCCCCAGAGGCTTATGGGACTATAAAAAAAGTTATTAACACCTGTGTCATTGAAATCAAAAAAAGAGGAGGTGAGAAAGAGGGTGGCACTGAAAAAACAATGCCTGGAAATTTCTAAATTTTGCAAAATATATAACTCTACAGAGTCAAGAAACTGTGCAGTTTTCTTTACCTGTTTAGTCCTTTCCTGGCTTTGGCAATAGGATACAATGTTTGAAAATCAAAATTAAGCCAACTAAAAAAACATTAATGAATGAGGGTTATTTTTCCCAAAGATTCATTCATATGTAAATTAGATTGTTCCACTAATGTTAACATCAAAACAACACTCAGTATGAAGTCACTAATATGGGAAAGCACCATGATTTAAAACAAAAGGAAACAAGTACAAGAATTTACATGGTTTCTTGAAAAAAATTTTTATTGATACATAATAATTGTATGTGTTTCTGGCGCAGATGTGATATTTTGATATATGTATATAATGTGTAATGATCAAATCAGGGTAATTGGGATATGTATCATCGCAAACATTTATTATCTCTTTGTGTCTCGAACATTCCAAATCTTTTCTTCTACCTATATTGAAATATATAATAAATTATTGTTAACTATAAAAAAAGAAACTGTGCATCTGAAGTGCTGAGCAAGGTGACTGTGTTTACATTTTACAAATATCACTATAGGAACACGATCCCTTAGCTAAAATCCTTGGAACCAAATGTATATAAAAATTGACAACTTTTTAGATTTTAAAAAGTAAAACAATGCATATTTTTTAATATAATAAATCTTTAATTTTTATATTTGTTAATTAAAAGTGTAGTGTAGATGGCCCCTTACATTCAGTTACACTTTTATTTTATTTTATTTTAATCTCACAGTATTACAGGGGTACAAATGCTACATAAATTGCCTTTGCAATGCCCAATAACCAAGCCCATCCCCCAGAGAGCATGAACCCCATTGAATAAGTGTGCATTTACCCATCCCCTCCTTACCCTTCCCACCTACCCAACATCTGATGAATATTACTTCCTATATGGGCACATTAGTGTTGATAAATTAGTACCAATTTAATGGTGAGTACAGGTGGTGTTTGTTTTTCCATTCTTGCAATATTCCACTTAGAAGAATGGGCTCCAGCTCCATCAAGGATAATAGAGTAGGTAGTTCATTTTTTTATATTGCTGAGTAGTATTCCATGGTATACATATACCACATTTTGTTAATCTACTCATGTACTGATGGGCACTTGAGTTGTTTCCATATCTTTGCAATTGTGAATTGTGCTGCTATAAACATTCGAGTGCAGATGTCTTTTTTATAGAATGTCTTTTGTTCTTTTGGGTAGATGCCGAGTAATGGGATTGCTGGATCAAATGGTACATCTACTTGTATCTCTTTGAGGTATCCCCATATTGCTTTCCACAGAGGTTGTAGTAGTTTGCAGTCCAACCAACAGTGTATGAGTGTTCCTATCTCTCCATGTCCATACCCAACCTTTGTTGTTTTGGGACATTTTGATAAAGGCCATTCTCACTTAACATAAATGATATCTCATTGAGGTTTTGATTTGCATTTCCCTGATGATTAGAGATATTGACCATTTTTTCATATGTTTGTTGGCCATAGGTCTATCTACTTTTGAAAAGATTCTGTTCATGTCCTTTGCCTATTTTTTGATAGGGTTGGTTGATTTTTTCTTGTTGATTTTCCTGAGTTCTAAATAGATTCTAGTTATCAGCCTTTTATCAGATGTGTAACATGCAAATATTTTCTCCCATTCTGTAGGTTGTCTGTTCACTCTCGTGACAGTTTCTTTGGCTAGGCAGAAGCTTTTTAATTTGATCAGGTCCCATTTATTTATTTTTGTTGTTGCTGAGATTGCCTTTGGGGTCTTCTTCATAAATTCTTTGCCTAGGCCAATGTCTAGAAGAGTATTTCCAATGTTTTCTTCTAGAATTCTTATAGTTTCATGCCTTAGGTTTAAGTCTGTTATCCACTGTGAGTTAATTTTTGTGAGAGGTGAAAGATGTGGATCCTGTTTCAGTCTTCTACATGTGGCTGTCCAGTTTTCCCAGCACCATTTATTGAATAAGGATTCTTTTCCCAAGTGTATGTTTTTTCTGCTTTGTCAAAGATTAGATGGCTATATGAGGATAGTTTTATATCTGGGTTCTCAGTTCTGTTCCATTGGTCTATGTCCCTGTTCTTATGCCAGTACCATGCTGTTTTAGTTACTGTAGCCTTGTAATATAGTTTTAAATCTGGTAAATTGATGCCTCCCAATTTGTTCTTTTTACCTAAGATTGCTTTTGCTATATAGGATCTTCTCTGGTTCCACAGGAAGGGTAAAATTATTTTTTCTATATCTGTGAAAAATGATGTTGGTATTTTAATAGGGATTGCATTGAATCTGTGGATCACTTTGGATAGTATAGACATTTTGACAATGTTGATTCTGCCCATCCATGAGCATGGTATGGTTTTCCATCTATTTACATCCTCTGCTATTTCCTTCCTCAGTGTTTCATAGTTCTCCCTGTAGAGGTCTTTCACATCTTTAGTTAAATATAGGCCTAGGTATTTCATTTTCTTTGTTGCTATTATGAAAAGTATTGAGTCTTTAATTTGGTACTCAGTTTGACTGTTGTTGGCACATATGAATGCCACTGATTTGTGTACATTGGCTTTGTAACCTGAGACTTTCCTGAACTTACTTATCATTTCCAGTAGTCTCTTGGCAAAATCTTTGGGGTTTTCTAAATATGAGATCATATCGCCAGCAAAGAACGATAGTTTGACCTCTTCTTCCCCCATTTGTATACTCTTGATTTCTTTCTTTTGTCTGATTGCTCTGGCTAGGACTTCTGGCATTATGTTGAATAGAAGTGGTGATAGTGGATACCTTTGTCTGGTTCCAGTCCTAAGTGGGAATGCTTTCAATATTTCCTCATTCAGTATGATGTTGGCTGTGGGTTTGTCATATATGGCTTGTATCATTTTGAGGTAATTCCCTTCTATGCCTATTTTGTTAAGAGTTCTTATCATAAAAGGGCACTGAATTTTGTCGAATACTTTTTCTGCATCTATTGAGAGGATCATATGGTCTTTATTTTTATTTCTGTTTAGGTGGTGAATTACATTTACATATTTGCATATGTTGAACCATCCCTCCACCTCTGGGATGAAGCCCGCTTGGTCATGATGGATAATTTTTTTGATGAGCAGCTGAATTCAATTTGCTAGGATTTTATTGAGAATTTTAGCCTCTATATTCATAAGGGATATTGTTCTGTAGCTTTCTTTTTCTGTTGAGTCCTTTCCTGGCTTTGGTATCAGGGTGATGTTGGCTTCATAAAATGTGTTGGGGAAGGATACCTTCCTATTCTATGTTGAGGAATAATTTTTGCAGGATAGGCACCAGTTCTTTGTAGCTCTGGTAAAATTTGGGTGTGAAACCATCTGGTCCAGGACTTTTTTTTTAGGAAGGTTTTTTTATTTCTGCCTCAATTTCAGTACTTGATATTGGTATGTTCAGGAATTCTTCTTCCTGATTGAGTCTAGGGAGAATGTGTGTTTTTAAGAATTTGTCCATTTCCTCCATGTTTTCAAGTATATGTCATAGAGATTTTTATAGTATACAGAGATGATATTTTGTATTTCCATTGTATCAGTTGTAATTTCTCCATTTTCATTCCTGACTGAGCTGATTAGAGTCCTTTAAGATGCTTTAGAAAAGAAGATTTAAAATCATGATCTAAATTTTCATCTCAAGAAGCTAGGAAAAGAGCAAGTTAATAAAAAGTGCGACCAATGGAATAGAGAACAGTAATCCCATAGAGAAAAACAACAGAGCCAAGAGGTGCCCCAGGGAGCTTAGTAAAATAATTAAATAGAGAAACTCTTCACAAGACTAATCAGAGAAAAAATAAGTATTACTATTATCAGCAATGAAAGAGGAGACATAACTATAGTGCCTATAGAGATGAAGAAAAAGATATTATGAACAACTTTATGCTACAAGCCTGACCATTATATGAAATTGATAAACTTTTAGAAAAATATAATATTTGAACAAAACCATCACAAGAATATATGGAAAGTTTCAATATTCCTCTGTTCAAGCAATTAAATCTGTAATTAAAATCTTTCCCCCAGAAATCTCTAGTCCCACAGTGCTTCATTGGTGAATTTTGCCAAGCAGTTAATTGAAGATCTAAACAATTTTACACAAACTCTTAAAGGAAAATGAGAGAATATTTTTCTAATTCATTTTATAAATCCTCATACCAAACTCTGAAAAAGAGCTAATGTTTGTTCCTAAGACCTGAACTCAAGCTCTCTGAGTCCTTCAGAAGCTGCCTCTCTGTCTTCTGGGCTTGACCCTGTGGGCCACCCAGCCAAGGGCCAAGGGAAAAGTGAGGGATGGAGGGAGAGGCTCAGATGGGAAGGTATAATCTCTGAAACAAACAGTGTCCCCTCAGAAGCTCAGGCTGCGGTCAGGAGGAAGATGAGGAGAGCAAACATCTGGATTTGCTAAACTACCTGCAGCCAGCCAAGCCCGTTGAGCAGGACTAGGAGGAGGAACATGGCCCACTGTCCACAGCTGGTCCTGAATAAGGCTGGGTAAGGACATGATGCATCTGGGGCCCCAGGCAGTCAACCAAAAGGGGGTGTCATGGGGGAAGGGGCGAGAGCAAGAGTGGGAAAAGCTCAGGGAGTCAAGTGGGGATGGAGATTCCTGAGTTTGGATGTTTTCTGTTAAGGGCCTTGAAGTGGCAGAACTGCAGCCCCAGGGGCTGCATTCTGAGGGAGAGAAGGGAGAGAGAAAAACAGACACGCAGGCACATAAACTGGTCTTCACTTGGTTTATTGTTTCCTTCAGCTGTGACCACAGGAGGAAAAGCAGAATTTTCATTTCTCAGTGTCCATTGCCTTCCGAGGGAATTACTAGTCACTGTGGAAGAAAACAAAAGCACACACGCTCAAGGTACTGATAGCAACTTCTCTTCCACTGCAATGCATACAAATAGTTGGGGTACTGCCACGTGAAAAATTCACTTGGCAGAAAAAAGAATTATTGAAAGAATGGTAAAGTTTACTTAAGAAATTATTTGGCCATGAGTAACTTACATATACGTCATGATTCTCTGTGATTTCTGAGGAACCAAAATATTTAATCAGAAGTACTTGCAAATGAGAAAATTTAACATTTTTTCAGATTTAATGAAATGTTTATGAATATAACAATTAATATTTTTACTTTTTCTTAGAAACTGAAACCCAAATTAATTTTACCTTTTTCCATACATTGTAGCCAATTATTTTTGGTTTTTCATGCTATAAACAGTTTTTCTGGGCTCTTAAAAACTCGTAGCTCTGAGGCATTATGCCTACAGTGCCTAATGGCCCTGATTATGAATTTGTTTTACAACTAGTTTACAGATCTTATATCTTATTGGGTGCAACTCTTTCATTCCATTCTATCAAACAAGAGTAAGTTCTCAACAAATTTAAGGGAACTTTACTAAACTGAAGAAAAAACAGACTAAGTAATTTAAATATTCATTAATAACAAGGTTAGTAAAGACTGGTAGGTTATTTATTGGTGTAGTACTTTACCAATTCATTTACCCAATCAATACTTAGGAATTAACTGTGGATTATCAATTTCATTTAAATTCAAACATATATTTATTTTAAGAAACACCTCCTAATACACTTACCTACTGCTAAGTGATTGGGTGCTTCCCTGTGATTCAGATCTAAATATATAAAGAAATAACATTTTAAGGTTGATACAATTCAATCTTTCAAAGTTATGTCATATTTATTTTTACAGCAATTTTTGCCACTTCCCTTTCAAAGTTGTGTTAAAAAAAGAAATATTTGCCAAATTTCTATTTTTATACTATTACCAATTCAAAATCAAAATTCTTGGGCCTCTTTTGTGTTCTTTATAGCCATAGATTCTTTATACCCCAACTAAAAGAATGGGAGAGAAAAGAATGAATTGAAGATAAAGTAATCAAGATTAATTCACAGATAAGATACTATAGTTAGTAAGATTAGTGAGAGAATTCAGTGAGAACAGTAGCATCATTTTACCCCTCCCATCCTTTCCCTACCTCTTCTATTTTATACCTTCAAAACTTACAGTTGATTTTTCCTACTGCTCTGGCCATGAAAAATTCCTATTTAAATATAGTTCATTCTCCTCAAAGCCAATAAAGGGATTTGTATATATAGACTAGGGAGTCTACTGTCATATATACCCATAAGATTTCTGGCTTTAAAAAAAAAAACTCTTGTTCTGATTACCCAAGGAGTTGGCTCTACCAACATCCTCCATTGGCTTTCCAACAGAAAAATAACAACAACAATAATAACGTAAAAAGAACAGACATAAAAGAAAATACACTAAGTGTTATAACAGTAAGGCACCTCAAGTATGTCTGCTTAGCCTATTAAATTTAAATGAAAGAATAATCAAAGAATGCCTTTCTGGTGTATGCCAAACACAGGGCTAGACTTAGGGGTTAACACTGCAAATTATAGTCTTCAAATGGTCCTCTGGATTATGCCCTTGTCTCTCCCTCAATCTAGTTGAATACCACTTCTAGAAGAGGATGCTTATGTGAGTGGCATATTCTTTGAGGAGAGACAATGTGAGGGGACAATTGGAGAAGTTACAATACTAATTATCTATTGCATGTGTGAAGTTCAAGAGTAATCACTCATTCATTAAATGAGTATTTATTGAGCATTTACTCTGCAAGGTGCTGACTATAAATAAATAGGTCAGTAAAAATAAACATGTTCATTACCCTCAAGTGATTTCAGAGTATAAAGGGAGGGTAATGCTTCTAGGTGAGCAAAAGTTTAGGAGAATTGCAGTGTTTGAGCGCTCTATCACAACTCCCTTGGTGACAGTGACAGAGTGGAGACAACAAAGAAAATCAGCTTTTTTTTCTCATACTTACCTTGGAGAAAGTAACTAATGTCTCTAAAAGGGTGATTATGTTAGGAGACATCCAAGAACAACAAAGAGAATACTAGATACGGAAATATTATAGCTTTCCTAATGAAGGGAGTGATTTCATCAGGGAAGACAAAAACTATACAATGTTGTAGTGTAGCCTACAAAACTTAAATTGTGGGTATACAGGATATTCTGCAATAGCAGTGGGTTGAATGTAAGTAAAAGAGGTCACTTTAAGGAAAAATACTAGACAACAGAAGAAAACAAAAACTCTACAAGGAAGAAAGAAAGATGAACAGACTAGTACATATTTAATAGTTTCATAAGAGTCACAAAGCCACAACTGTGAATCATGGGAAGCTAAAAACTTAAAAAGAATTCAGAGAACTCTTGTTGACACATTGTGGGATGTTGAAGGCCTATCAGAACTGTAGAATTTTAGTGTGTTTATGATACTGCCTCTTAAATAAACTCCTCCTGAATACACTTAGTTGTTCATATTGAGTTTGGGGGCGTAAATGCAATCCAAAGAAAGAAGTAATATTTCTCTTTGTGTATCCCAGCATAAAGGATACAAAAATGTTCAGCTTATGAGTTATTTTTACAAACTGATTTTAAGTATCTTGTTTCTTATTAAATGTCACTAGTTTTTTTCCTATGTATCACAAGAGTAGGCAATCAAAAATTTAGTCAACTGAAGAAAAAAAGATTGAGTTTAACACTTATTCTTGGAATAGGGAATATTAATATACTAGTTTTGGTGCAGACTTTATCAACTGTGGCTGCTCAAACACTACTGAGCAATTAGCTGTGAATTATCAACTTTTTCATTCTTAGTTTTCAACATATTTATTTATAGGTAATACTTTGTAAATTGTTTACCTGCTGGTATTTCCTTGGGCACTATCTTTGGACTTGGATCTAAAATAAATAAAAATAATGTCTGAAAGCTAATATCAAGAAATTTGCCTACTTTGAGAATTAAAAGCAGATAATTTTATACCAAAACTAACTCTTTAAACACTTAGGGCATGCAAATAAGTAGCATTCTTATTTACCCAAACACCAAGTGCAATGTATGGTACAAAATTTAAATTCTCCAAAGGGAAATCAAGACAGCAGAGAATTTTTTCTCATCATTTTTAAGCACTGAATATAAATTTGACCCTAAATTTCTAAATCTGTCATTCAGCCTCCAAGTTAGCTTTTTATTTGTTGACATACAAATTACCACATTTTGTAAATTAAAGCTTCCCTTTCTATTCCACAAAGACAAAAATGCTGAATAACACAAAAATGGAATACATAACTGAGAGTAACAGCCAGAAAAGGCTTTTTCTTCTATCAGTAAAAAAATGAGTACATTAAAAGCTTAGAGGGAAAGTAGGAGCTAAAGCAGAATTACTTATGCCCTAAAAGATGCAATTCTCATAAGCCTGACTTGGAAGGAGTTGAGGGCATGGATCTTTATGTGTTGGAAAGCTGGAATGAAGCTGCTTCTCCAAGTCTGGTCATTGTGAGTGGAGATAATAAAAGGTATAATCACTGGACTTGAGAATGCAACAGGCAAATTGTCTCAGCCATGTGGAACAGAAAGGATCACCTAGAGATGCAGGAGCCCCAGGCCTGTACCGTGTCGTACAGCAGGACCTCAACTGCCCAAGTCCACTGCCCACAAGTCTGAACCAGCAAGTATAGAAAATATTACAACATTAATACTCCAGGAGAGACAAACCTGAAACACCCTCCTCCTCCCAGCATACGCCTCTACAACTCAGGGCAGGCAGCATTCCCATGAGAACAACCATTGCCTCTGAGGATGAGCTCGCAAATCTAAAATTATAAACTACTGTATGTTAATGGCTACAGCCACAGTATAGTAAAATTTTAAAAAATTCACACATCAAGATCAACAGATAATATAAAAACCTTTATAATAGAAATGTCTAGGATCTCCACAGAGATCAAGGCAAGAATAAGGCAAGAAAATGATAGCTGTTAAGTGGATGGATAATTTGGAAACTGATAGGAGGAAATCAAATAATGTCAGAGAGGTGAAAAACCATAGTATATGAACAGCCCAGTTAAGAAACATTGAGGCTAAAATGTGAAGACCCTCCTAAATATAGACATTTCCAATAGAGAAAAGAGAAAGAATTGGAAGAGTCAGTAATTGAAGAGATAATGAGTGAACTTTTTTCCAATCAAAGAAGTAAACTTCCCCTTTTTGTACCCCAAGATAAAGAATACAAAAAGATCCTATTTATGAGTTAGCTCCTTAACATTTTACCAATCATGTCTTACTTTGTTTCCCAAAAATAAACTCCCAACATACATTAAATGAACTGAAGGAAAGAAGAGATTGATTTATTTAGACATACTCACTAGTTACTAGATTGGCAAATACTAACAGATTGTTTTGAGGTGCTGTACTTTACCAGTTGTGACTTCTCAATCATAGCAATGAATTGTCAATTATCAATTTTTTCATTTTGATTTTTAACACACACTTATTATAAGAAATATTTGCTAATTTACTTACCTGCTAGTATCTGCTTGGCTGCCACCTTCTGATCTGGTTCTAAATGAGAGTAAAAAAATAAGGCTTCCAACTTAATACTAAAAAAAGTGTCTCCAAATGAATGAATGAATGTCATATCATTTTATAACCTGCATTAATTCTTTGATACCAATAATCAACATTAATGAATAATTTCAAAATATTACTAAATTAGTATATGAAAACAACTGAAAGTCTTACTTACTCATATACCTTGGCCATAAAGAGTCTAAATTTCAAATCCCCAACTAGGGAGAGAAACTAGAAAACAGAGATTTATTTTTCTCCCTTTCATTTTCCAGCACAAAATATATACTTGATTTTAAATGCCTGATTCTGGCCTTCATGTTCCAATCTAGTGTTTTCTCCATTGATAAATAAATTACTACAGATTGTGATTTAAAACTCACACTAGACACACACACAAAAAAGAAAACTACAGACCAATATCCCTCATAAACATAGATGCAAACATTCTCAACAAATTACAAGCAAAACAAATCCGACAGCACATAACAAAAATAATTCACCACAATCAAGTGGGAATCATCCAGGCATGCAAGAATGGCATAAAAAGAATTAAAAACAAAAAACATTATCATCTCAATATGCAAAAAAAGCATTTGATAAAACCCAGCACCCCTTCATGATAAAAACCCTTACATACTAGGCATAGAAGGAACATACCTCAAAATAACCAAAGTCATATATGACAAATCCACCACCAGCATCATACCAAATGGCATAAAGTTGAAAGCATTCCCCCTAAGTAGTGTAACAAGACAAGGATCTCTACTTTCTCCACTTCTACTAAACATAGTACTAAAAGTCCTAGCCAAAGCAGTAAGGTAAGAGGAAGAAATAAAGAGCATCCAAATTGGAAAAGAGAAGGTCAAATTATCCCTGTTTGCTGATGATCTGATCTTATACCCAGAAAACCTGAAAGATTCCTCCAAAAGACTCCAAGAATTGATAAATAAATATGGTAAAGTCTCAGGTTATAAAATTAATGCACACAAATCAGTAGCATTTCTATATATTAATAAGATAACTGATAATCAACTCAACTCAATACCATTTACAATAACTGCAAAATCAGCAAGAAAAAATCAAACAACCCTATCAAAAAGTGGGCAAAGGACATGAACAGAAACTTTTCAAAAGAAGACAGAATAATGGCCAAGAAACATATGAAAAAATGCTCAAGATCTCTAATCATCAGGGAAATGCAAATCAAAACCTCAAAAAGAGATCACTTATCCCCAGTGAGAATGGCCTTTATCAAAAAGTCCCAAAACAACAAATGTAGGCGTGGATGCAGAGAGATAGGAACACTCATACACTGCTGGTGAGAGAGCAAACTAGTGCAACCTTTGTGGAAAGCAATATGGAGATACCTCAAAGAGATGCAAGTAGACCTACCATTAGATCCAGCAATCCCATTACTGGGCATCTACCCAAAAGAACAAAAGACATTCTATAAAAAAGACATCTGCACTCGAATGTTTATGGCAGCAGAATTCACAATTGCAAAGATGTGGAAACAACCCAAGTGCCCATCAATACATGAGTAGGTTAATAAAATGTGGTATATGTATACCATGGCGTACTACTCAGCTATAAGAAACAATGGTGATATAGCACCTCTTGCACTTTCCTGGATAGAGCTGGAACCCATTCTACTACGTGAAGTATCCCAAGAATGGAAAAATAAGCACCAAATGTACTCACCAGCAAATTGGGGGGTGGGGGGAGGGGATGGGTGTATAGCTACATGATGAGTGTGATGCGCACTGTCTGGGGAATGGACACGCTTGAATGTTCTGACTTGGGGGGATGGGAGTGGGGGGAGGGGATGGGTGTATACCTACATGATGAGTGCGATGCGCACTGTCTGGGGTTTGGACACACTTGAAGCTTTGACTCAAGGGGATGGTGGGGCATGGGCAATATATATAACCTAAAGTTTTGTACCCTCATAATAAGCTGAAAAAAAAAGTAGAAAAAAAAAAAAAGCCTGAATAGCCAAAGCAATCCTAAGCAAAAATAACAAACCTGGAGGCATGACATTACCAAACTTCAAATCATACTGAAAGGTGATAGTAACCAAGATATGACGGTACCAGTACAGACATATAGATAAAACTGAATAGACTACAGAATCCAGAGATGAAACTAAACTGATTGTTAACAAAGCAGACAAAAAATACACTGGGGAAATGACCCCCCTATTTAACAAATGTTGCTGGGAAAATTGGAGAGCCACACACAAAAGAATGAAACTAGATCACTGTCTCTTACAATACACAAAAATTAACTCAAGATGGATTAAAGACTTAAATATAAGACCTGACACCATAAAATTTCCATAAGAAAACTTAGGAGAAACTCTTCAGGGGTCGGGGGAGGGGATGGGTGTATACCTACATGATGAGTGCAATGCACACTGTCTGGGGAATGGACACGCTTGAAGTTCTGACTTGGGGGGATAGGGCTGGGGGGAGGGGATGGGTGTATACCTACATGATGAGTGCAATGTGCACTGTCTGAGGAATGGACACGCTTGAAGCTCAAACTCGGGGGGATGGGGGGGCATGGGCAATATATATAACCTGAACTTTTGTACCCCCATAATAAGCTGAAATAAAAAAAAAAAAGAAAGGAAAAAAAAACTCTTCAGAACATTGGCCTATGCAAATAATTTATGACTAAAACTCCAAAAGCAAAAACAAGAAAAATTAAAATAAATAAATGGAACTTAATTAGACTAAAAAGTTTCTGCACTGCAAAAGAAATAACCAACAGAGTAAATAGACAATCTATGGAATGGGAAAATATTCACAAACTATTTATCTGACAAAGGACTGATATCCAGAATCACCAAGGAACTCAAACGTATCAGCCAGAAAAAAGCAAATAACCCCATTAAAAAATGGGCAATAGACATGAACAGACATTTTCAAAAGAAGATATACAAATGGCCAACAAACATGAAAAAATGCACAACAACACTAATCATCAGGGAAATACAAATTAAAACCACAATGAGGTACCACCTTACCCCTGTTAGAATGGCCATTTTTAAAAAGTCAAAAAATAATAGATGTTGGTATAGATGTGGTAAAAAAGGAATGCTTGTACAGTGTTGGTGGGAATGTAAATTAGTATAATGTTTATGGAAAACAGTATGGAGATACCTCAAAGAACTAAAAGTAGATCTACCATTCAATCCAGCAATTCCACTACTGGGTATCTACCCAAAGGAAAAGAAGTCATTATATCAAAAAGACACATGCACTCATATGTTTATCATGGCACAATTCACAATTGCAAAGATATGGAATCAACTTAAGTGCTCACCAACTGATAAGTGTATAAATAAAATGTGATATATATACATCATGGAATACTATCCAGTCATACAAAAGGATGAAATAGTGTTTTCACAGCAACTTGGATGAAACTGGGAGCCATAATCCTAAGTGAAATATCTCAGGAATGGAAAAACAAATATTGCATTGACTAATTTATAAATGGGAGCTAAACAATGGGTACACATGGTCATACAGAGTGGTATAATGAACTTGGAAACTCAGAAGTTGGCTGAGGGGTCAAAAATTACCTATTGAGTACAATCTATATTATTTGAGTAATGGGTGCACTAAAATCCATGATTTCACCACTATACCATTCATCCATGTATCATAAAACCACTTCTACACCCTATATTTACAGAAGTAATAATAATAATAAATAAAAATATAATACCTCAAAAGTAAAATAAAATAAAATAAAACCCACACTAATATCCAATAATCAAACAATCCCATTGGGTTGATGGGATAATTTCTCCTCCTATCCCACACATAGAGAAATGGTGAAAAAATAACCCAAAATACTAACTAAAATTTTAAGAAAGAAAGGGACATTTCCAATAATAGTTTTAAAAAATCAAAAATGCAAAAGGCAAGTAGAAACAAGCGGAATGACTCTAGGAGTACATGAACCAGTTATACACATTAGCTTATCAGGATTTGAGACCTTCTGGAAAGCTAGAGCTGACCTCCTTCCCTAAGCCTAGGAGCCACGAAAGGCCATGCCATCTATGAGAGGGGGACAGTAAAACTTGTTTCCAGTAGACATTGAGATGCGTCAGGGAATTTGCTTCTTCAGAAGTATATATGCAAAATGAACATCTAGAGAAACAGGAACCCTAGGCATTTAAATTGGCTTAGGGATTTGGATGGAAGAAACATCACATAAAGAAGTATAAGCCTTAAGCCTTTACCCAGTACAGGATCAGAACATCAGTTCATGCTTCCCTTGAAATCTATATCTCCAAGTGTAACTTCTAGGTACTATATATATTTTTTCTTCGCTAATTAAACATATCCTTTCTCTCATTAGACTCAGCTATTTTACTTCTTGTTTCCTTAGTAGTAGATACCCAAGAAACATTTATTAAATGAAAAAAGGAATAATTAGAAACTAAATTACTATATATTAGTAGTCTAGTTTTCAGTGCATTGCTTTACCAATTGATATTCAGAAAAATATTTACAAATAATTGTAATTTATCAATTAATTCTTAATTTTCTACATGTATCTTAAAAACATATCTAACCCACTTACGTGCTGGCATATGTGTGAGTGCTGCTTTCTGATCTGCATCTAAAAAAAATTGAAAATAATGTCTCAAGTAAGTACTAAGAAAGCTTGCCAACTACATGAATAAAAGTCAGGACATTTTATAAGCAGTATTATCTCTTTTGCAAGATTAGTTACCAATAAATAAAATAATTTCCAAAGGTCACTGGACAAAGATGTAAATAAGTAACATTCTTATTTGCCTATATACCTCGTTCACAAAAAGTCCAAAAATCAACTCCTGCAGTGAGGAGAACATCAAAAACACACAGATTTGCTTTTTCCTTATCCCTTCTAAACACAGAATATAGGTTTGATCCTGAATGTCTGATTCTGATCTTCAGACCCCAACTTTTAGCTTTTTATTCCTTGTAAATAAATACCACATTTTGTAAATTAAAACCTATGATTTGTAGACAATATGGAAGAGTGGTCTGGCAAAGAAATTTTCCCTTTTTATTTTCCTCGTATAGAGGAGTGCTGAAAAGAAAATGATGCAAATATTTAGTGCACAACTAAGGCTAACTACAAGGAAACACTTCTGGTACAATAAAAATGATAAAACTGAGAGCTCACAGGGGAAACAGGAGCTATGACTGAATGACTGCAGAGTATCTAAACCATTTATACATCTTTGAGGCTAGAGACTTAATAACCCTGCCTTAGATGGAGTTGAGGTTCCAGGCTTTTGGATGTGAAAAAACTGTAAGTGAATGCTTTAAACCTGGGAGCCTGAAGGGGCCATATCGACCATGAAACAGGAATAAAAATTCTGACCAGTGTGGCCTTTGGAATGCAGCAGGGAAATGGGCATATATAGATGGAAATATGCATTACCAAGAAAAGTAGGAATCCCAAGCCTCCAAAAAGTGGATTTAGGACCCAGTTTATAACTCCCACAATTCTTGAATGCCACATTCTGCAATTATTTAAAATATTTTTGCTTTAAGAGAATCAAAAATGAAACAACCTACATATCTGTCTCTACAACAGAGCACATACAGAATTCTCAAGGTAAAATTATACAGACTTAAGATAAAAGAGACTACGATTACAAACCACTAAGAGTTAAAGTCAACACCACAGTAAAACAATGAATTCACACACTAAGAACTACAAATGATTTGTTTAAAAACATTTTAATATAAGAATATTAAGAATCCCCATAAATATCTTTGCAGGAATAGAATCCATAAGCCTAGAAAAGGACAGAAATGAAAAAAGAATCGGAGAAATGGAAGAGTGATCTGAGAAAATCAAACAGAATGCTTACATTATGCAGAGATTAAAAATAATATGTGAAAATGTAATACAAATGATAAAGGCATACTTCCAATTCTGGCCAAGATGGAGTAGTAGACTGAGTTAAATAAGGTGAGCCCTAGGACTGAATCTTCTTACTGCCTGGAGAGAGTTTCCAGGCCGTAGTGCAACAAGGGGACAAAGCCCAGCAGTTCTCCTGCCGTCGAGGTAACAGAATTGGCAGTCCAGGGAGGCCAAGACAGCTGGAGTTCACAGGGTAGAACACCAGAGAGGAAAGGAGATGAACAAAGGTGGTAATCTCTTATGCTCACACAGGGACAGGAATAGCTTGAGATCCCACTACCTAAGTTAAAAAATCTCACAATTCTGAGTGAAATGGGTAGAGTTACTCAAAGTAGCTTTGTTTAGAAAAGTTTTTAGGCCGGGCGCGGTGGCTCACGCCTGTAATCCTAGCACTCTGGGAGGCCGAGGTGGGCGGATCGTTTGAGCTCAGGAGTTCGAGACCAGCCTGAGCAAGAGCGAGACCCCATCTCTACTAAAAATAGAAAGAAATTATATGGACAGCTAAAAATATATATAGAAAAAAAAAAAAAATTAGCCGGGCATGGTGGTGCATGCCTGTAGTCCCAGCTACTCGGGAGGCTGAGACAGGAGGATCGCTTGAGCTCAGGAGTTTGAGGTTGCTGTGAGCTAGGCTGATGCCACGGCACTCACTCTAGCCTGGGCAACAGAGTGAGACTCTGTCTCAAAAAAAAAAAAAAAAAAAAAAAGAAAAGTTTTTGGATGATAGATCTGTTCTGTATTTTATTGTGCTAGTGAGTGGTGCACGTATATATTTGTTAAATTCATAAAATTGCACACACTAAAAATGATGAAATTCACTGTACATAAATTATATCTCAGTTTTTCCTACAGCTAACATCATACTGAATGGGGAAAAATTAAAAGCATTCTCACTTAAAACTGGAACCACACAAAGCTGTCCACTATCACCAATTCTATTTAACACAGTGCTGGAAGTCCTAGCCAGAGAGCAATCAGACAAAAGAAAGAAATCAAGAGTATACAAATGGTGACAAAAGAGGTCAAACTATCTTTCTTTCCTAAAGATATGATCTTATCCCTAGAAAACCCCAAAGATTCTGCCATGAGACTACTGGAATTGATAAACCAATTCAGCGAAGTCTCAGGTTACAAAATCAGAGTACAGAAATCAATAGCATTCCTATACACCACCAACAGTCAAACTCAGAACCAAAACAAAGACTCAATACCCTTCACAATAGCAACAAAGAAAATAAAGTACCTAGAAATATATTTAACTAAGGAGGTAAAAGACCTCTACAGGGAAAACTATGAAACAATCAGGAAGGAAATAGCAGAGGACGTAAACAGGTGGAAAACCACACCATGCTCATAGATCGGCAGAATCAACATTGTTAAAATGTCTATACTATCCAAAGTGATCTACAGATTCAATGCAGTCCCCATTAAAATACCAACAGCATTTTTCACAGACATAGAAAAACTAATTTTACATTTCCTATGGAATCAGAGAAGACCCCATATACCAAAAGCAATCTTAGGCAAAAAGAACAAAATGGGAGGTATAAATTTACCAGACTTAAAACTATATGACAAGGCTATAGTCATTAAATCAGCTTCGTGTTGCCACAAGAACACAGACACAGACCAATGGAACAGAACTGAGAACCCAGATATAAAACCATCCTCATATAGCCATCTAATCTTTGACAAAGCAGACAAAAACATACACTTGGGAAAAGAATCCTTATGCAATAAATGGCACTGGGAAAATTGGAAAGCCACATGTAGAAGACTGAAACAGGATCCACACTTTTCACCTCTCAAAAAATCAACTCACAGTGGATAACAGACTTAAACCTAAGGCATGAAACTATAAGAATTCTAGAAGAAAACGTTGTGTATACCCTTCTAGACATTGGCCTGGGCAAAGAATTTATGAAGAAGACCCCAAAGGCAATCTCAGCAACAACAAAAATAAATAAACGGGACCTGATCAAATTAAAAAGTTTCTGCAAAGCCAAAGAAATTATCATGAGAGCAAACAGATAATCTACAGAATCAGAGAAAATATTCACATGGAACACATCCAATAAAGGGCTGATCACAGGAAAATCAGCAAGAAAAAATCAAACAACCCTATCAGAAAGTGGGCAAAGGATATGAACAGAAACTTTTCAAAAGAAGACAGAATAATGGCCAAGAAACATATGAAAACATGCTGAACGTCTCTAATCATCAGGGAAATTCAAATCAAAACCACTATGAGATACCACTTATCCCCAGTGACAATGGCTTTTATGAAAACGTCCCAAAACAATAAATGTTGGCAAGGTTGCAGAGAGATAGGAACACTCATACACTGCTGGTGGGACTGCAAACTAGTGCAACCTCTGTGGGAAGCAATATGGAGATACTTCAAAGAGATACAAGGAGATCTTCCATTTGATCCAGCAATCTCATTACTAGGTATCTACCCAAAAGAACAAAAGACATTCTATAAAAAAGATATCTGCACTTGAATGTTTATAGCAGCACAATTCACAATTACAAAGATGTGGAAATATCCAAGTGCCCATCAATCCATGAGCGGATTAATAAAATGTGGTATATGTATACCATGGAGTACTATTCACTTACAAGAAACAATGGTGATATAGCACCTCTTGTATTATTCTGGATAGAGCTGGAACCCATTCTACTAAGTGAAGTATCCCCAAAATGGAAAAATAAGCACCACATGTACTCACCATCAAAATGGTTTTAAGTGATCAACATGTAAGTGCACATATAGGAATAACTCATCGGGCATTGGGCAGATGGGAGGGGGAAGGAGAGGATGGGTATATACACACATAATGAGTGTGATGTGCACCATCTGGGGGATGGACACGCTTGAAGCTCTGACTTGGGTTGGGGGGGCAAGGGCAATATATATAACCTAAGCATTTGTACCCCCATAATATGCTTAAATTAAAAATAAAAAAGAAATTTAGAAACATAGTTGTGTCCCCCCCTCCCAAAAACAAAACCAATACTAGATATGGCACACAGATGCTGCTACACGTAGTATAAATATGTAGGATACAGCAAACTTTCATTATAGACATTCTCTGCATGGAGGAAAGGGTATCATGCTAGAAGTAATTGCAGCTAAAAATGTAATGATTTCATAAAATGAACAAGAAAACTATTAACCTTTGTGTATTTCCACTGGTGGGCAAGTAGGTATTTGTCACCTGGTTCTCTGTCTTAGTATTCAAATTATTTCTTCAAAAATAAAAATGTTGTAGGATAAATTATAAGTTTTCCTTTTGAAAATTTTACCCAGAGAATATTTTTTAAATTATTACTTCCATGAGGTAGCAATGTGAATTGAAATATTTCATCTGTGGTAGGGCACAGAAATCTACATTTTTAATAAATACTGATACTGCCTCTTTTTTGGGTGATAATATCAAGGGTATTTGAAAGCAATAGACATGGATATATTTGAGTTCTTCCTCTCTCCATTAGTAGTACAATGACTTTGAAAGATTATTTAAACTACACTTCCAAATCTTTGTATCTTTAAAATGGTGATATTCACAATCATCTCACAAAATTAAATGACATATTGATGTAATATTTAAAATCCTGGTAAAATGTAAAGTATTGTAGCTGCTCATGATATTGCCTTACATGTGACTAGATTCAAATAGTACTAAAGTTTAAGTTCAAAAAACAAATTCAATTTACTTGCTACTTAGGGATTCCTCTTCTTTGGTGAACCTCTTTTTCAAACGATTCCATGCCAAAGCTACAATGGTTGTTACAATGAATACAGGAAGAAAAATGTAGAAACCTAGAAGCCACCTCTTGTTAGTCTTCCTAGAATGTTTTTCTGTTATTAAACCTAAAAATAAAAATACATTAAAAAATCAAAAAATTAAACTCTCTTACTTTCAAGTTGCAGCAAATTCATTAAAATTTTCTTAATCTTTATTATTATTCAAGGAACATGGAAAAAAAATTATAGAATCATAATCCTTGGGACTATCTCTACAAACTTTCATTCTAAAAGCTTGGAAAACAAGTCCTAGAAAGTTCAAAAGCATTCTCCATTTTACAGTAAATATAGAAAAATATCACTATAACACTATAAGTGGGGACAAAAGAGTTCAGTGATATATAATGTGGGATTGTGTAACTGCAAGGTTATCCAGATTTGCATTGTCACAAAGTGTATTACCAAGGAATTTCACTGTATTTGTGAATATCTTATTTTTCTTTAGTAGATTCTTGGATTTGACATTAGAGATCTATGTTTAGCATTACAGTGCTAATAAAGGACACAGGCATAAAAACCAGGAGACTTGTTTCCTAATCCTACTTCTGCCACTTGTTAGCACTGGGTATATAGATCTAAGCATATTCTCTAAACTCCATGAGAACATTTTCTTTTCTCACTCCTCATCCCAGTGAATAGATCACCACCTGGCATATATTAAGAGTGAAATAAATATTTACTAATTCAGTGAATGAATGAATGATAGAAACTAAAGTCATGGTGAACAAACAGAACATTGTGCCAGCATTCCTTCTGTCATGTCATAAGTAGCAATTTATACGTTTTTCTCATTTAACCTATATACTCTTTCAGAGTAAAAGCCTGTCTTCTATTTCATTCCTTCCAAAACAGAAACATAGTAACAGTACTAGTCACAGGGTAAATGTTGTTTGTTTAGACCTGAAATCACAGGATCAATCATAAAAGTGGGGAGAGGTTGAAAACTAGTCTAAGAGAAAATGTCAATGGTATTAGTAAAGAGAAATTTTTTTAAATATTCCATTTAAATCATGATATGTTAATATTAGAAAAGAGAGCAAAGTTAAGAACGCGTATTTGGTTTCCATTTTTTCAGAGAAATCTGATTACCTTTTCATTACAAATATTAGTCTCTTTTTAAGTGGGAAAATCTAACATTTTAGTGAAGATAAACAATTAGAGAATTTTATTAAACAAATTTCTAAACAGATAGATACTTGCCCTTTCCCTCAAGAGCTGCAGACACTTTCCCAGAAAGTAATTCACAATTTGGAGGCAAGTAGCCATCAGTACAATTGCATTTCCCCAGGGAATTGCACACCTAGGGTCATTTAAAAAAAAAAAAAAAACGATTATTTTAAAATACCTTCTCAGAGAAAGTAAAATTATGAGATGGATCATCAAGCTTACTTTTGTATAGTACAATGGTATAATTTTGTTTATTTAGAGAGATAACTCAACATATAAAATGCTTGGTTTCTTAAATTAAAATATACTGCAAAACCAGCAAAAACAAAAGGAGCTATAAAGTGAGGATCCCGATATTTGCATCAAGAAAATTTAACACCTTCAAATGTTTACTTGCAAATATAATGTACAATTTCAAAAATGCATACTTAAATTCTAATAAACATGTGACCCCCCACCCCCACCGGTGTTCTGGAGCCATCTAGTACCAGCTCCCAGAGCTGAACTGTGTGCATCTCTTTCCACCTCCACATTCAGTGACTTCATGTTGGTAGCTTGAAGTATATGCTCTACTAATGAGGCTTTTACCCTCCCCAGGCTAGCTGCTAAACATTTACTAGCTTAATAATGCCCTTAACCAGGATGAGTTTTGTTTTGTTTGCTTTTGTTTTGTCGATGGAAAACCCAACCTGTAAAACATTTCAAAGAGGTTTATCTCCACCAATGTGAATAGCCACAGCCTGATGGAAACACAGACCCAAAAGCTTTGAGTAAGTGACTCCAAGGCAGTGAGAATGTAAACTGGTTTATACATTTCAGGGAAGCAGAAGTTACCGAAAGTCACAAATCAATACCTAGAGGTTACACATTGATTTGGCCTAAAAAGGTGGGATATCTTGAAGCAGGTCATAGGTGGATGCAGAGATTCTCAATTTGCAATTGGTGGAAGACGTAAGGCTTTGTCTAAAAACTTGAAGCTAGCAGAAAGGAATGTTTCAGTTAAGATAAGGAAATCTGGTAATCATCATGTGATGGTATGTCAGAGCCAGATTACGGGAGCAAGCCACAATATATTGGGTCAAAGTGACGTGTTGAGCAAAACTGATGGTCTACAGGTGTGACTTAACCATTGCCTGGCCTTGAGTCTTGTTTATACTTTGGTATCTTACTGCCAAAAAGAGTCTGCCCTGTCAGTTTTGTGATCTCTGTTTTAACATTTATGCTGGTCAGTTGTTTCTAAACTGCAAAATGGAGGGCGTATAATGAGGTGTGTTTCACCTCTTGTCCTGTCATGGCAAGGTTCTCAGTTTTAAGATTTCTCTGGGGTCCCCTTAGACAAGAGGGAGTCTGTTCAGTCATTTGGGGGAGCTTAGGATTTTATTTTTAATTTACCGTTTGATTTTTAAGCAAAAGATTTTGTATTCTAAGAGAGCATCAGATATATAGATATGGCATGACACCAGGAACTGATGGTATGGTATTTTTTTCAGTGTTGACAGAAAAAAAAAAAATCACCAATCTAGAGTTTGGAATCTTGTGAAATTATCTTTCAATAATGAGAAATAAATAAAGAATTCCTCAAACAAAAATTCAGAGCATTTATCAACCAATAGACCTGCCTTTCAAAGACATGTTAAAATAAGTTTTTCAGAGAAAATGAAAACTATATAGGTCAGAAAATCTGATTTATATAAAGAAATGAAAGGCCTCAGAGAAAAAATTAAGTTAAACTGAAAACTTTATTTTTTACTCTTAATTGATCTAAAAGATAACACTTTGTTTAGACGTTTTTACTAGTGAATTCTACCAAGCATTTAAGGAAGAAATTATACTAACTTTCTACAATTTATTTCAGATCACAGAAGTAGAAGAAGGTTTCCTAATTCATTGTATCAAGCCAGCATTACTCTAATACCAAAATCAGAGAAAGATATTATAAGAAATGGATACTATAGACTATATCTCTCATGAACATAGATGCAACCCCTCCAAAAATATTAGCAAATTGAATTCAACAACATATAAAAGGAATTATACACCACAACCAAGTGATATTTATCCCAGGTATGCAAGAATGGTTCAACATTATAAAATCAGTTGATGTAATTCATCACACATCAGCAGACAAAGAAAAAAAATCACATTTATAATATCAATAGATACAGAAAAAGCATTCAAGAAATAAAATCCAAGTTGCATTCATGACTTAAAAAAACTATCAGCAAACTAGGAATACAGGAACATTTTTTTCAAGTAGATAAAGCATATCTAACAAAAACTTATAGCTGACATAATACTTAATGGTGAGAAATCAGACACTTTCCCACTGAGATGAGAAACAATGCAAAGACGTTCCCTCTCACCACTCCTACTTCAACATCAAACTGGAAGTTCTAGCTAATACAGTAAGACCAGAAAAGGAAATAAAGATATAATAAATGGGAGGAAAAAGTAAAACTGTCATTGCATACATAATCATCTATGTAGAAAATCCAAAAAGAACTGAAGGAAAAGAAACTCTTGGAACTAACAAGTGATTAGAGCAAGTTTGCAAGATACAAGGTTAAATGTACAAAAGGCAATCATTTTCCTATGGGATCAGCAATGAACAAATGAAATTTTAAATTTAAAACATACTATCCTTTATATTATCACCCTCCAAAATGAAGTACTTAGCTATAAATCTGACAAAATATGTATAAGATCTACATGAGAAAAACTACAAAACATTGATGAAAAAATTATTTAAAAAAAGAACTAAATACATGAGGAGATATTACATGTTAATGGATAGAAAGACTTATTATTGTCAGATATCAATTATTCTTAACTTCATCTATAGATTTGAATGCAATTTCACATATAATCCCTGTAGGTTATTTTGCAGAAATCAACAAATTGAATGTAAAGTTTATTTGAAGACACAAAAGGCCCAGAGTAGCCAACTCAATAATGAAAGAAGAATGAAGTCAGAAGACTAACACTACCCACCTCAATATACTATAAATCTATGGTATTCGAGACAGTGTGCTATTGAAGAAAGAGTAGGTTAAAAGGTAAATAAAACAGAATAGAGGGTCCAAAAATAGACATATGTAAATCTAGTCATCTGGTCTTTGATGAAGGGAAAAAAAGCAATATGGTAGAAAACGGAGAGCCTTTCAACAAGTGGTGCTGGAATAACTGGACATCCACATAGAAAAAAATAATCTAGACACAGACCTTACAACCTTCAAAATGGATAATGGACATAAGTGTAAATTACAAAACTAAATAAAAACTCCTAGAAGATAACTTAGGAAAAAACTTAGATGACCTTGAGTATGGCATAGACTTTTTAGATACAATACCAGAGGCACACTCTATGAAAGAAAGAATTGAGAAGCTGGACTTCATTAAATTAAAATTTTCTCTTGTGTGAAAAACATTGTCAAGATAATGAAAAGATAATACAGACACTTGGAGAAAATATTTGCAACAGACACATCAGATACAGGACTGTTATCCAAAATACACAAATAACACTGAAAATTCAACAATAAGAAAACAAAGAGACTCATTTAAAAATGGGCAAAATACCTTAAAAGACCTCTCATCAAAAAATATATATACATGGTAAATACGTATATGAAGAGATGGTCCACATTATATTTCATCACGAAATTGCAAATTAAAACAATAATGAGATACCACAACACACCTATTAGAATGGCCAAAACCCAAAACATTGACATTAGATGTTGGCTTGGATGTGGAGCAACAGGGACCCTCATTCGTTGCTCATGGGAATGCAAAATAGTACAGCCACTTTGGAAGACATTTTGGCAGTTTCTTAAAAAACTAAGCATACTCTTAGCATGTGATCCAGCAATGGCAACCCCTAGTATTTATCCATAGGATTTGAAAATTTATGTCCACACGGAAACCTGCACAAGGATGTTTATAGCAGCTTTATTCATAGTACAAAACTTGGAAGCAACCAAGATGTTCTACAGCAGGTGAATGCATAAAAAACTGTGGTACAACTAGATAATGGAATATTATTTAGCACTAAAAAGAAATGATCTATCGAGCAATGAAAAGACATGGAAAAACTTTAAATGCATATTACTAAGTGAAAGAAAAAACAATCTGAAAAGGCTACATACTGTATGATTCCAATAATATGACATTCTGGAAAAGGAAAACTATGGAGACAGTAAAATGATCACTGGTTGTCAGGGATTGGGGTGAAAAGGACAGAATGAAAGGGCAGAATGCAGAGGATTTATAGAACAGTTAAAATACTCTGTATGATATTATAATGATAAATACATGCCATTTTATATTTTCCAAACCCCATGGAATGTACAACACCAAGAGGGAACTCTAATGTAAACTATGGACTTTGGGCATTAATGATGTATCCATTTAGGTTTATCCATTGTAACAAATATACCACTGTGGTAGGGGATGAAGAAGCTTAAATGCATATCAGTAACCAAAACAAGCCAATCTGAAAAGCCTACATACTGTATGATTCCACTAAAATGACATTCTACAAAAGGAAAAACTATGTAGTGAGCAAAAACCATCAGTGGGTACTAGGAGTTAGGGAAGAGGGAAGAATGAGTTGATGGAGCACAGAAGATTTTTAGGGTAGTGAAAATACTCTGTATGGTAGTATAATGATAGATATATATCATTTTAATTTGTAAGGACCCCATAGAATGTACAACACTAAGAGTGAACCTTAATGTAAACTATGGACTTTGGCTAATAATGATGTGTCCATGTGGATCATCAATTATAACAAATGTACCACTCTGGTGTATGATGTTAAAATTGAGGAAGTTTGTGTGGATGTGGGATGAGGCGGTATATGGAAAATCTCTATACTTTACACTAAAATTTCTGTGAACCTAAAGCTGCTCTAAAAAATAAAGTCTATTTTTCAAAAGAGAGAGAGAAAACCAACTGTTTTCCATGACTTCATGTATTCACAGACACAGGAGTTGTGGCATACTTATCTTCTCTTTGTGAACAGGTTGATGTATTTATTGGAAAATTTAACACATTCTGTAAAGTATCCTATTATAACAATAAATTTTTTTAGGTCATCAGTTATTTAATTCTACTCGAGTGTTCTCTAAAACTAATTATGGCTGCTGAATTTAAAAATTTAATTCAGCTCTAAATTGAAAATAAATGCAACAGGATCTAGCACATACTAGCAACCAAATAAATATTGATAAATTAATGAGTGATCCTAAAAAGCATCCAACATAGATATGATTCAGGGAAACGTGCTTACTTACTCCATGTCCACTGCAATTTGCTGCACATTGAACTGCAGTATCACTATATGTACTTACACTAACACATACACGATCCGGATTACAAACCTAAGAAAAACATAGACAAAAATGTTTCTAAGTCAAAGAGCTCCAGTAATTACAACATTATAATTAGTAATTCTATAACATAAAATCATAACAATTTAATGCTATAAATTTCCCTCTAAGTATTGCTTTTGCTGCATTCCAGAAATTTGATAAGTTGTATTTTCATTTTCATTTAATTCAAATATTTTAAAATTTCTCCTGAAAATTTTTCCTTGACTCATGTGTTATTTAGAAATTTGTTATTTAATTTACAAGAATTTGAAAATTTTCCTGCTAACCCTAATGTAAACTATGAATTTTGGGTGATAATGATGTGCCAATGTAAGCTCATCAATTGTAACAAATGTACCACATTGGTGAGGGTTGTGCATAGTGGGAGAGGTTGTGTGTGGGGAGGCAATAGGGGATGAGGTGCAAATAGAAACACTGTATCTTCCACTCAATTTTTCTGTGAACCTAAAACTGCACTATGACATAAAGTCTATTTTTTAAAATCAATAATTTTTTTAATGATTCAGGCAGGGGGGTAGGGAATATCAATGAAATAAGCTTTGCTATTTTAAAAAAAAAACTTATAAACAAAGAACCATTTTTCATTACCATAACATGAAATATAACAAAACTATTCCTGAGCACATAGTTAAAATAATACTGTGTATTAATTGCACATATCAAAATTTTACATAGAAAAAATCAATTCAACAAAATCATGGCATAGATTCAGTTTTCATAAAATATGAGCCATTATTAGAGTCCCGTAAGTATTTAATAAAGGTAATGAAAATTTTCATTAAAATATGCTAGGGTTGTCTAGCATTCCATCATGGAATGCATAAAAAATCCAGGTATAATTTTTTAACTTTAAGGTATAATAAATAATACTACAAGGCTATAGGAACCAAAACAGCATGGCATTGGTACAAAAATAGAGACATAGACCAATAGAACAGAACAGAGAACCCAGGTATAAAACCACCTCCCAACAATGAACTGATCTTCAACAAAGCAGACAACAATACGCACTGGGTAAAGAAGCCCTATTCAATAAATGGTACTGGCTAAAGAACTAGCTAGCATAAGGAAGGATATAATAGAACTTGAAAAAATTGAGGAGTCATGTAGGGAATTTGAAAATACAGCAGAAAGCTACAGCAATAGATTAAACCAAGGAGGAAAAAGAATCTCAGAGCCTGAAGACAAGGCTCTCAAACTAACCCAGTCATTTAAAAAGGCAGAGAAGAGAATAAAAAGGACAGAGCAATCACTTAAAGAGATATGGAGCATGTGAAGTGAACTAACATAAGAATTGTAGGTATCCCGGGGCGGGGGGCAGGGGAAGAAGAAAGAGCTAAAACCATGGAAAATCACTTTGAGGAAATTATTGAGAAAAACTTCCTTGGTATCGTCAGAGATCCAGACATCCAGATAGAGGATGGTCATCAAACCAGGAAGATTCATAGCAAATAGGACACCTATAAGAAAAATAGAAATCAACCTGTCCAAAGTCAAAATGAAGGGGAAAATTCTACAGGCAACTACATGAAAGCAACAACTGACCTACAAAAGAAAACCCATCAGGCTAACATCAGATTTCTCAGCAGAAACTTTACAAGCCAGAAGGATATGGGGTCCTGTATTCAATCTTCTTAAACAGAACAATTGCCAGCTTAGAATTTTGTATCCTGCAAAACTAAGTTTAACAATTGATGGAGAAATTAATCAAATTCCAGAAAAGCAAACACT
The DNA here is from genome assembly GCF_041146395.1 of Eulemur rufifrons. Classification (NCBI taxonomy): domain Eukaryota; kingdom Metazoa; phylum Chordata; class Mammalia; order Primates; family Lemuridae; genus Eulemur; species Eulemur rufifrons. Next base: position 23,201,548 of record NC_090994.1, on the reverse strand, counting down.
GAGGGAATTTGTCAAGACCACACCTGAACTACATAAAAAACAACTGCATTATAATGAATCAGCATAATAGATACCCACCAGTGTATATCACTTAAAAAAGCTAAAGCTCACAACTCTCATAAAACAATAGCACAAAAGGAAAACAAAGCAATATGATACTACCCAAAATGATGAACAGAACAATATCCCACATATCAATTCTATTTCTTAATTTAACAGTTTAAATGAGCACTCAAAAAACACAGGCTGGCTGAATTGATTAAAAAACACAACCCAACTATTTGCTGTCTCCAGGAAACACATCTAAACCACAAAGATGCAAACAGGCTCAATGGGAAAGGATGGAAAAAGTATTCCATGCAATTGGAAACCAAAGGCCATTCTCATATCAGACAAAATTGACTTTAAATCAACAAGGGTAAAGAAAAAGACAGTCACTATATAATGGTAAAGGGAGCAATTCAACAAGAAGACATAACAATCCGAAATATATATGCACCTAAAACAGGAGCTCCCAGATACATAAAACAAATTCTACTACAGCTAAGCAAGAAAATAAATACTAGCATCATAATTGCTAGGGACTTCAACACCCATTGTCAGAGCTCGACAAATCCTCCAAGCAGAAAATAAATAAACACTGGATTTAAATGAGACCCTACAACAAATGGACTTAACAGACATTTATAGAAAATTCTACACAAGAAAATTACTGAATACACATTCATCTCATCAGCACATGGGACTTTCTCAAGATGGCTCATATCTTAGGCCATAGGCATGTCTCAACAAATTCTAAGAAATCAAATCACATCATGTATCTTCCCAGACCATAGTGGAATAAAACTGGAAATGAATTGCAAGAATACAATTCAATTATACACAAGGTCATGGAAATTAAACAACCTGCTGCTGAACAATTAGTGGATCAATAATGAAATTAAGAAGGAAATCAAAGGATTCCTTGAACTTAACGACAAAGAGGACACAAGCTATCAAAATCTATGGGATTCAACAAAAGCATTCCTAATGGGAAAATTCACAGCCTTAAATTCCCACATCCAAAAGTCAGAAAGATCACACACTAACAACCAATACCACCTCTCAAAGAACTAGAAAAGGAAAAGCAAAGCAAAGCTAAAGCCTGAAGAAAAGGAGTGGAAGTAAATGAAATTTTTAAAAAGTCAAAAAGATCACTAAACAAAAAGTTGGTTCTTTGAAAAGATAAACAAAATTGATAGCCCTCTTGCAAGATTACCCAGGAATAGAGGAGAAATGATCCAAATAGCCTGAAGGAGAAATGACCAAAATAAGCTCAAGGAGAAATGAAAAAGGAGATATTGCAACTGAAAGCACAGAAACACAAAACATCGTCCATGAATATCAGAATCTCTATAAACATAAACAAGAAAACAGAGGAAATGGACAAATTCATGGAAACATATAACCCACCAACACTCAGTGAGAAAGAAATAGAATTCCAGAACAAGTCAATAACAAATAGTAAGATTGAATCACTAATAAGAAGTCTTCCAACAAAAACAAAAAAGTCCCAGACCAGATGGATTCATAGCCAAATTCTACCAGACCTACAAAAAATGGGTACCCATACTGCAGAAATTATTCCATAACATAAAGAAGAAATCCTCCCCAACTCATTCTGTGAAGCCAGTATCAACTTAATAACAAAGCCAGGAAACGACACCAAAAAAAAAAAAAAAAAAATGAAACCACAGACTAATATCCCTTATGAATATAGGTGCAAAAATCATCAATAAAATACTAGCAAACCTAATTAAACAACACATAAAAAAATAATTCACCAGGATCTTTGGGCTTCATCCCAGGGATGCAAGGATTGGTCAACATACATAAATCAATAAATATGATTCACCACATAAACAGAAGCAAAAAAAAAAAAAAAAAGACTATATGATCATCTCGATAGACACATCTCAATGGATATTTCTCGATAGAAAAAGCATTTGAAAAAATCCAACATCCTTTCATGGTAAAAACCCTAGAAGAAACATATCTCAAAATCATAAAAGTCATATATGATGAACCCACAGCCAACATCATACTGAATTGGGGAAAGATGAAAGCATTCCCCCTAAGAACTAGAACAAGACAAGGTTGCCCACTATCACCATTTGTATTCAACACAGTGCTTGAAATCCTAGCCAGAGCAATAAGATAAGAGAAAGAAATAAATCGTATCTGAATTGGGAAAGAGGGGGCCATACTTTTGCTTTCTGCTGATGATACGATCTTATACCTAGAAAACACCAAAGATTCCACCAAGAGATTCCTGGAATTGGTAAAGAAATTCAGCAAAGCCTCAGGGTACAAAATCAATGTACACAAATCAGTAGCATTTCTATACACCAATTAACAGTGAAGCCGAGAGTCAAATCAAAGACTCAATACCATTCACAAGAGCCACAAAGAAAATAAAATACATAGGAATATACTTAACCGAGGAGATGAAAGATCTCTAAAAGGAGAATTATGAAACACTGAGGAAAGAAATTGTAGGTGAAACAATTGGAGAAACATCATGCTCAAGGACTGGCAGAATCAACATTGCTAAAATGTTCTTACTACCCAAAGGTATTTATAGATTCAATGAAATCCCTATCAAAATACCAACTATGTATTTTACAGATCTACAGAAAATAATTCTATTCTTTGGACCCAAAAACAAGCCTGAATGGCCAAAGCAATGCTAAGCAAAAAGAACAAATCTGGAGGCATCACAGGACTAGAATTCAAACAATACTACAAGGCCATAGTAACCAAAACAGCATGATATTGGTATAAAAATAGAGACATAGACCAATGAAACAGAACAGAGAACCTAGATATAAAACCATTTACCTACAGCTAACTGATCTTGGACAAAGCATTCAACAATATACACTGGGGGAAAGATGCCCTATTCAATAAATGGTGCTGGAAAAATTGGATAGACACATGAAGAAGAATGAAACAGGACCAATATCTCTCACCACTCACAAAAATTAATTCAAGATGGATAAGAGACATAAAGGTAAGGCATGAAACCATAAGAATTCTAGGAGAAGAAGTTGGAAAATCTCTTATAGATACCGGTCTGAGTAAATAATTTACGACTAAGACCCCAGTGGTAATTACAGCAACAACAAAAATAAGTAAATTGGATTTGATTAAATTAGAAAGCTTCTGCACAGCAAAGGAAACAAACAACAGAACAAATAGACAACCTACAGAATGGGAGATAATATTAGCAATCTACAAATCCAATAAAGTGCTAATATCCAGAATCTACAAAGAACTCAAACAAATCCACAAGAAAAAACAAACAAACAACCCCATTAACAAGTAGGCAAAGAACATGAACAGAAGTTTTTCAAAAGAAGATAGAAAAATGGTCAATAAATACATGAAAAATGTTCAACATCACTAATCAGGGAAATGCAAATTAAAACCACAATGAGATATTACCTTACTCCAGTTAGAATGACTCTTATTAAAAAGTCCAAAAACAATAGATAGTAGCACAGTTGCAGAGAGAAAGGAACACATATATACTATGGGTGGGATTGCAAATTAGTACAAGCCGTATGGAAAACAGTGTGGAGATACCTCAAAAAACTATTTAATAAAAGTATGCCTACTATTTGATCCAGCAATCCCACTACTGACTATCTGCCCAAAGGAAAATAAGTCAATTCACAATTGCAAAAAAAAAAAAAGTAGAATCAACCCAAGTCCCCATCAATTCAGGTGTGGATTAACAAAATGTGGTATATATATGCCATTACTAATCAGACATAACATGAATTCATGTCTTTTGCAGTAATTTGGATGGAACTGGAGACCATTACCCTAAGTGAAGTATCCCAAGAATAGAAAAACAAACACCCTATGTACTCTCTAATAATTTAAAACTAATTGATGGGCACACATGGGCACAGAAAGAAGTAAAAATAATTGTAAATCAAAAATCAGGGAGGGGGGAGGTGGCATGGGGTATAAACCTACCTAACTGGTGCAATGAACACTATTCGGGTGATGGTACACTTATAGTCCCGACTTTAAGCATTATAAAAGCTATCCATGCAACAAAAATATTTGTACCCCTTAATATACTCAAATTAAAAAAAATAATCAGAGGACTAAGGATATATTCCCAACTCAAGTATTTACAGCAATCTCAACTTCTCCTAAGTTATAGTTTTCTTACAAGAGGACAATCATACTTTTTCTTTAAAAAGATGGGAATAAGACCAATTGGGTATTGGACTGAGGTGGGGGGTGGGGAGAGGGGATGGGTGTATACCTACATGATTAGTGCGTTGCGCACCGTCTAGGGAATGGTCACGCTTGAATGTTCTGATTTGGGGGGAGGTTGCGGGAGGGGATGGGGGTATAACTACATGATGAGTGCAATGCACACTACCTGGGGAATGGACATGCTTGAAATTCTGACTCGGGGGGATGGGTGGGACATGGGCAATATATCTAACCTGAACTTTAGTACCCCCATAATAAGCTGAAATTTAAAAAAAAAAAAAAAAAAAAAGGATGTTATTTTAGAAAGTAACTAGTATTTGACTTTGTTTCTAGGTTAAAATGAGATACTGCATGTGAAAATTCCTTTTAAACATTAAAGCACAGCATAACTCTCTCTAAAGAAATGCCCTCACAAAAGGTCTTCAAAATCCAAACAATCTAACCCTTTTAATGTGTTGAATCTTCTCACTGGTCTTTGGCCATGAAGGCGTGTCTAAGAACTCCTTTGGAATGTAGTATCTATATTTTGCCTAGCTCAGTTGAAACTGAGATACAGTCGCATTACATAAGGACACTTACTTACAGAAACAATACTAAGAATGTTTCATCACATGTGATTTATTGTGTCATTAGAAAACTACCTGCCAAAATTTGTTTTCACACATTATCTCTGAGATGAAATGTCCATATTATAAAAAATTTCTACTCTCACTAAATTACCTATTGAATACTCTCAAACCAACTGTTGGCTGTGTTGCATATTTTTAGTTGATTTGCCTCCATGACCTAAATTTACATACTGAGCTTTCTAGACTAAACCTCCTTCAATAAGGCATTTATGATTCCCAGACATAAAGATGAAATAAATAATAATGAGTATATATACTTTACATACAAGGAACTTCATTTAAAATGCAAAACCACTAAAAGTGGCTATTAATATAAATATTTCACATGTAACAATACTGAGGCTTAACTGTATTAAATAATTTCCTCCAGATAATCTATCAAGTAAATGCCAGAGTCAGAATTCAAATCAATGTGTACCTGTCTTTAAAGCCTGCACTTTACATTATTTTACATTTCCTCATCAGCCAAGATCTGGTCAACAAATAAATGAGATTATGAACTCAGTTTATTTCTTCTCTAGATTTTGGTTGGTTTCAAAGACAAATAATAATGATAATAATCAATAATAACAGCTAAACTATATTTAGCTCTTACTATGTTCTGGGCCTTGTGCTAACACTTATACTGTTATCTCATTTAATCTTCACAATACCCTACAGAGTTAATGCTATTATTACTCCACTTTACATATTGCTGATGTATCTCAGATTGGCTAGGTAATTTGCAAAATGTCAAACACTAAGAAGTAAAGATTTGATTCTAAATAGCCTGATCTAAGTTGTGCTCTTGGATGGCGGAGAAGAAAAACTGTCAGCCAGAGTGTCTCTGCAAAAAAGATAGATTTTAGAAGAAAGTGAAAAAAAAAAAATAATAAACAGGCAGACAAACATAGATCGGATGAGGGTTTGGAAGGAAGGGTGCCTGAAACTACAAGAGACTCCCCTGGAAGAAGCTGCAGAGGAGAACTGGAAGGAAAAAGACCCCCGAGAGACTTGGAGACCAGTGACAAGGGTAGGTGGAGCGGTTAAATTTCCCCTCCCTTGTAACTCAGAATGCTGGTGGGCTCCTGAGCAGTTGGAGAGACCTGCCCACACCAGCCCAGATGGCTGCTGCCAGTGAGTGGTGACCGTCTTGCGAAGAAGGCACCAGGATCCTCGCTCCCTCAGAACAACTCCGGCCCGCAGACCCCAGCTGATCAGGAGGTGCCATACTGCTTCTCCTCTTCTCCCCCTCCTCCATACCTTTGGCTTCTGAGAGATACAATTCAGCCACCACCAGAGGCATCTTCAGGAAATGGGACCTTTCCTTTGGGGGCCCTACAGTGGACAAAGGGGTACTCACACTGTGAGCTTCCTACCTGCCAGACCTCCCGGGTGCCACTTGCCTGGTGACTCCAGGAGACCAGGGCAAATCCCGAGGCAGAGAGACATTGAGCCACCTTGGTCACCCTGTGGGTGGCTTGAGACCCACACTCCGTTCCCTGTTATGGTCACAGATTGATCTCCTTCATCTCCAGGACCCAGGGGACAGGCCTGCAGACAAGATCCCATACACTCAGGTCTCCAGCATTGCCCAGGAGCACAGAAGAGATGATTGTGAACAAGCCTACTGAGGTGCATGTGCATTTGGTTGGCAGATCACTGTGTTGAGGGGCAACACTCCTCCCACGGGAGGGACATGCTCCCAGCTCAGGCAGCAATTCTGGGCAGGGAACCTCCCGGCCCTCATCACAGCCAGGGGAGATCTGCTGGCTTCAGGTCCTGCCAGCTGGCAAAGGCCCCAGGGGAAATCACAGAATAGGGGAGGGTGGAAAGGAGCGAGTTTTGCTCCAGATTGCAGGTCTCAGGAAGCCCCACCCCACACACAGATTTTTTTGGCTGAGTAGGGCCATTTAAGCCCCTCCCTGGCAGCTTTGCCCAGAAGCAGAGACCTTTGACCCCTGCTAACAGCATTTGCAAAGCTTGAGGGAAGGCTCACACAACCCAGCTCCGCCCAGCCTCACTCACCCAACTGCCACCACTGAGGTGGAGCGTAAAGACACACCTGTAAGTCCCAGAGCTTGACCCACCACCTGAGGCACTAGAATGCCACTCCAAGGAACAAGAGCTGGTTACAGGACCCGAAAACACTGCATCCCGTTCCTTCCAAGCAAGCGCCACCTACTGACAAGGAGGCCACTCTGCACACCCTTTTACTGCATCTACTGACTCATAATAAATGATGTGGTCAAATCTCACCCAAAAACACCACCTACTGACTCAGAGACTAAACAGAATGTGTAATTAAAAAAATGAAAATCTAAAGAAGCAACAGCTGATCCAGATGGGAAGGAATCAGCAAAAGAATTCTGGAAGGATAAAGAATCCAACAGAAAGCACACCTCAAAAGGAGAAAACCAGCTCTCTCACAATGGGCATCAACCAAATTCAGAACACTAAAGTGACAAAAGAATAATTTCGAACATGGATTGTAAAGAAACTCAATATATGCAAGAAAAAATGGATAACCAACACAAAGAAATCACATTAAAAAATCCAGGACGTGGAAGAAAAATTCACTAAAGAAATGGAAATATTAAGGAAAAATCAAACAGAACTTCTGGAAATGAAGAATTTATTCAAGGAATTACAAAACACAGTGGAAAGCCTCAAGAACAGGGTAGACCAAACAGAAGAAAGACTAGCAGGGATTGAAGATAACACTTTTCAATTAAATAAGTCAGTCACAGAGATAGACCAGAGAAATAAGAGAAAAGAGCAAAGTCTACAAGAAATGTGGGATTATGTGAAGAGGCCTAATATGAGAATCATAGGAATCCCTGAGGGTGAAGAAGAAAATACACAAGGGTTGGATAAGCTATTTGAGTATATAATAGATGAAAATTTCCCAGGCGATGCTAAAATTCTACATATCCAGGTACAAGCAGCTCAAAAGACTCCTGGGAGATTGATTGCAAACAGGAAGACACCATGACACACAGTCATCAGACTGACCGAAATAACTACCAAAGAGGCCCTCCTACAAGTTGTAAGGTGAAAGAAGCAGGAAACCTACAAAGGAAAACCCAACAGAATAACGGCAGGCTTCTCAACTGAGACTTTACGAGCAAGAAGAGACTGGGGCCCCGTTCTCACTCTTCTCAAACAGAATAATCCCCAGCCTAGAATCTTGTACCCTGCAAAATTAATTTTCTCATAAAAAGGAGAAATAGAGACTTTCTCAGACAAGAAAAGACTGAGGGAATTCATCAATACAAAACCAGCACTCTAGGAAGTACTCAAAACAGTGTTACACATGTATCAGCACAATAAATACTCACCAGTGTAAAGTCATCCAAAGAATAAAGGTCAAAGGTCAGATACAAAAATGGCTGAAGAGAGAAAACAAAGCAACAAAGTTCAGCTCAACAGAATGAACAGATACCTGCCCACTTATCAATTTTTTTCACTGAGGAAGGAAATAGCAGAGGATGTAAACAGGTAGAAAACCATGCCATGCTCATGCGTTGGCAGAATCAACATTGTTAAAATGTCTGTACTACCCAAAGTGATCTGCAGATTCAATGCAATCTCTATTAAAATACCAAAATCATTTTTCACAGATGCAGAAAAAATAATTCTACACTTCGTGTGGAACCAGAGAAGACCCTGTATAGCAAAAGCAATCTTAAGCAAAAAGAACAAATTGGGAGGCATCAATTTACCAGACTTGAAGCTATAATACAAGGCTATAGTAAAACATCATGGTGCTGGCACAAGAACAAAGACATAGACCAATGGAACAGAACTGAGAACCCAGACATAAAACCATCCTCTTATAACCATCTAATCTTTGACAAAAACAGACAAAAACGTGCACTGGGGGAAAGAATCCTTATTCAATAAATGATGCTGGGAAAATTGGATAGCCACATGTAGAAGACTGAAACAGGATCCGCACCTTTCACTTCTCACAAAATCAATGCATGGTGGATAACAGACTTAAACCTAAGGCATGAAACTATAAGAATTCTAGAAGAAAATGTTGGGAAAACTCTTATAGACTTCAGCCTAGGCAAAGAATTTATGTAGAAGACCCTAAAGGCAATCACAGCAACAACAAAAATAAATAAATGGGACCTGATCAAATTAGAAGCTTTTCTGCACAGCCAAAGAAACTATCAGGAGAGCAAACAGACAACCTACAGAATCAGAGAAAATATTCACATGTTACACGTCTGATAAAGGGCTGATAACTAGAATCTATATAGAACTCAGGAAAATCAGCAAGAAAAAAATCAAACAACCCTATCAAAAAGCGGGCAAAGGACATGAACAGAAACTTTCCAAAAGAACATAGACTAATGGTCAACAAACATATGAAAAAATGTTCAACATCTCTAGTCATCAGGGAATGCAAATCAAAACCACAGTGAGATACAACTTATCTCCAGTAAGAATGTCCTTTGTCAAAATTCCCAAAACAATAAACCTTGGTGTGGATGTGGAGAGATAGGAACACTCATACACTACTAGTGGGACTGCAAACTAGTACAACCTCTCTGGAAAGTAATATGGAAATACCTCAAAGAGATACAAGTAGACCTACCATTTGATCCAGCAATCCCATTACTGGGCATCTACTCAAAAGAACAAAAGACATTCTATAAAAAAGACATCTGCACTCGAATGCTTATAGCAGCAGAATTCACAATTGCAAAGATGTGGAAACAACCCAAGTGCCCATCAATACATGAGTGGATTAATAAAATGTGGTATATGTATACCATGGAGTTCTAATCAGCTACTAAAAAACAGTGGTGATCTAGCACCTCTTCTATTATCCTGGGTAGAGCTGGAACCCTTTCTACTAAGTGACATATCACAAGAATGAAAAAATAAGCACCATATGTACTCACCATCAAGTTGGTATTAACTGACTTAACTGACCAACACTTAAGTGCACATATAGTAGTAACATTCACTGGGTTTTAGGCCTGTGGGAGGGGGAAGGAGGGTATGGGTATTTTCACACCCAATGGGTGCAATGCACACCATCTGGGGGATGAACATCCTTGAAGCTCTAAATTGGGTGGGGCATAGGCAATATACATAACATAAACATTTGTACCCCCGTAATATGCTGAAATAAAAATTTAAAAAAAAATTGTGCTCTTATTGACAAAGCCACAGAGAGACATATATTATTAAGTGGAATTTCTTCCTTCTTGTTCTCCTGAGAAGAAAAGCAAGTTTCCAGGCTATGGAATACCTCACCACAATATATTTCCAAGATCTCTTCCCTTCTCACTCCAGCCCCCAAACACTTGGAGCCTTCCTGCTCATAACACTGAAATTCTGAAGGGGATGAAACCATTCCCATTTTTCTCTTACTATTTAAGCTTATTAATCTTCTCCTGCAAACATTTTAAAGTTACATAATATCAGAAATGAATTAAAATTTGATGTTTAAGTGAAAACATTTACTGAAGCAATAAATAAAACTAGATTTTTAAAAATAGATTTTAAATTATTTACCCTTCCAAAATCACAAGTACTGCCAATTTTGATAGCCATTGTATCTTGCTTGTTGAACTCCAATCTGGGGTCTAGAGTTACACATACACGATTTCGTACATAAGCATAAATCACATCACCACTATCTTGCTGGAAAGGAGTTCGAAAAGGGAAAGTACAAACTAATCTTCCACATAAAATATTCCTGCAAACATAATAAAATTATTATTGTACATTAGCCATTTATTAGTAGTGCTTTCAATTTGCTTTCTTTGACTAGAGAGAGAGAGAGAGAGAGAGAGAAGAAGGAGAAGAAAAAAGAGGAGGAGGAGGAGGAGGGAGGAGAAAGAGGAAGAAGAAAGGAAGGAAGGAAAGAAGGAAGGAAGGTAGGTAGAAAGGTAGGTTCTTCATTTCTTCATTTATGGCAATGTACCTAAGGAAAATGTAATGTTTTAATAGTAACATTTATTTCTATTTATTTTAATAACATTTACATTAAAAAGTTAAAGGATAAATACATTGATACAAGCTTATCTTTCAATGGTACTAATGGTCTTTTATTCACTGTGAAAATTATATATTTACAGTTAAATATTCAGTTCACTCCAACATTTTATATCCCCTCACAGAAGGAAAGAAAGATGAAAAAGTTGTAAGCCCTACTTTCAAAAATAATATAGTCTAATACTCTTACTATGGCTTATGATACAAATATGACTCAAATTCTATTAAAAATGATACAAGTGAAATTAACAAATTCTCACAGAAATTTAAGATGTGGATACATTCTAATTTAACAGTTAGGGAAGACTTCCTAGAGAAGATGCCACCTGAGTCAAACCTCACAAATTTAGTAAGCTTTTAAAAGAAAGAGTGAGGTATTTCTAAACAAAACTAACAGCATAAGCAAATCAAGAAAGCATAAATCTACGTACTGTGTTTTCAAGTCTACAATGTCCATGAGTGTATGAGTATGATTTTCTATCTAGTATTTAGCCCAGTATCTGGCACATGCTCCTAATAAATGTTGTTTTAAAATAAATTAATCAAAAATCTAGCTCTTTAGATGAAGTGGAAATTGAACTTCATTTTACAGATACTGGGCAGTCTTTATATGGAACAAGTTATCAAAGTAGATGGGAATACAATTTTAAAAGGAGAAGCGAACAGATTTGGAGAGCAATGGTGCAGTGATTATGAGTAATTTCAATTTTGCATTGGATTTAGGAAGCTAATGATAATTTATATGTAAATATTTAAAAATAAGATGAAATTTTAGCCTATAGCACAAGAAAGATGTCAGGGCTAGAGATTTTGGGTTGAGATTCACTTCCATGCAAATGTAATACTTTAAAACACTGGACTGAATGACATATACTACAGAAAGAGAAAAAAATGAAAAAAAATAATAGAAAAGAAAAAGAGTATCAGTTATACTTGTATAGCATACCTCCATCCACAGAATATATATTTGTTTGCGCTATTCTTACCGCAGTTCCCAAACCTATCTGTGTGAGTTTGCATTTCTTCATAGCAGTAAGTTGGAGCACTGTGGGAACCTGTCAAAGTTAGATATATATTTGGATTAAACACATGCTGGTTTTTCACCTTCCTCCATTTCTTAGTATGTTATATGCTTCCTTGGCCTCTTTCTCCACTAATATCTAATTCAAAGGTTTTCCTAGCGAGGTTGTAAGGAAAGAGAAAAATGTAAAGTGAAAGACAATGCTCATGGTTATTCTTCCTTTTGCTTCATTTTCATTCATTTAAAACACAAAAGATAATATGGGGGAGGGGAGAGTTATAGAAGTATAAATTAGAAGAGGATTCTGTGGAAGAAAGCAATAGAGAGATAATACTACACTGTTCTTCAAGATTGTGAGTCGGAATTTATAAAAAGCAAGATGTGTAACAAAATAAATGAGACTTCTTCAATGAGAAGACATTTTATCATATCTTTAGGTAGTCTAAACTGAATAGACCAAAATTAACAACTATGTATTTATCTACTTTTTCCTTCATTACTATATTGGCTTTTTTTTTTTTAAATTTCTCTGTAAAAAATTGCCAAGAATTAGAAGTTTAAAACAACACCCATGTATTAAGTCCCAGTTTCTGCAGGTCAGAAGTTCAGCAAGGCATATATGTGGGTTCTCTGCTCAGGGTCTTACTATGCTGAAATCAAGGTCTTGGTTGGGGCTGTAGTGTCATCTGAAGTTGGAGTCTCCTACAGAGCTCACTGGTTCTTGGTAGGATTCAGTTTTTTGCAGGTGCAGGACTGAGGTCCCATTTTCTTGCTAGCTATCTGCCATGGATTGCTCATCTTTTAAGAAGTCCCCTCAGGTCTTGGTCTCATGACCCTCCCATAACACGATAGCTTCCTTCTTCCAAACAAGCAGAAGAATCTTTCTGACATCTTCCGTGTTTTATGGGCTCACATGATTAGTTCAGCCCCACCCGTTTTTTTTTTTTATTTCAGCATATTATGGGGGTACAAAAGTTTAGGTTACATATATTGCCCTTACCCGCCTCCGCCACCCCCGAATCAGAGCTTCAAGCATGTCCATCCCCCAGACGGTGAGCATCGCACTCATTATGCATGTATACACCATCCTTTTGATTAAATCAAAGTTGGCTGATTATAAGCCTTAATTAAATCCTCAGAATTCCTTTGAATTTACTATATGATCTAATCACAGGAATGATATTCCATCATATATTCCCTGGTTCTGCCTCAACCGAAAGTCAGAGAACCATCCACAATGTGTATGCACCAGAAGAAATTTAGAGGTCATCTTAGGATTCTGCCTAGTACAGTTACCTTCTCCAAAGTGAACCTCTCTAAGCCTAAGTGTCTGATCTATAAAAGCAGATAATAATATCTACCTCCTTTAATTGTTATGAGAATTAATCATTCTTATGTTTATTTAGTCACTGTTAATGCCCATCTAATCCCTCTCCATTCTCATTTAGAATCAAGAGGGTTTCTCCTGTTTACCTGCCAATTGTATGCTTTACATTTTTTCTTTCCACTATTCTTTTTAAATTCTTTACCTCCCCCTAATCCTAGCACTTTCTATCATTTATAGACATTGGTCTATCCATCAAAGGAGATTGCATAGATTCCATCAGTACAGGCAATGTTAGTTCTGGGTAGTCACAATATCTTGGGGTCCTGCAGCAGACGGAGGGGTGCTCGGACTGTGAGCTCCCTGACCGCTGGCCCCCCTGGTGCTATTTGCCCAGTAGCCCCATCAGAGCAGGGCACACCCTGAGGCAGAAGGACACTGAACCAGCCTGGGCAACCCATGTTTGACTGGGGACCAGCATGAATCTCCCTGGAATGGTCAGAGCTTGATCTCTACCTCCCAGGGACAAGCCTGCAAGCCAATCCCATACCCCCAGGTCTTGATCACCTTTCCTGGGGACCCAGAGGGGATATTTGTGAATTAGTCTTCGGAGGTTTGCAGGGGCAGATTGGGGGAGGGGAGTGCAGTGTGGGTCCCAGATGCAGTGTGCACATGGGGCATCCCTCCTCCCATGGGAAGGCCATGTTCCCAGATGAGGCTAGATTCCCAGGCAGAGAACCTGCCAGTCTACATCTAAGATGTAGGAGAGCTCAACGAGATGGAGATCCTGCCTGCCAACAGACACCCAGGGAAAGCTGAGGAATGAGCAAGGGTGGAAAGGAGTAAGGCCTGCTCCAGACTGCTGGGGTCTCAGACAGCCCTGCCTCCACATGCAGATATTCTGGTTGAATGGGGCCAAAACATGTCTCAACAAATTTAAAGAAATAGAAATTATACCAGGCATCTTCTCAGAACACAGTGGAATAAAATTATAAATCAACTCCAACAGAAACATGCATCTCTACACAGAGTCATGAAAACTAAACAGACTACTGCTAAACAATACTTGGATCAAGGAGGAAATTCAGATGGAAATCAAAAGATTCTTGAGCTAAATGATAAAGGTGATATAAGTTATCAAAATCTATGAGACACAGGTAAAGCAGTCCTGAGAGGAAAGTTAATAGCCATAAATGTACATATCCAAATGACAGAAAGATTACAAATCAACAACCTAATGAATTGTCTCAAAGAACTGGAAAAGGATGAGCAAACCAATCCCAAATCTAGCAGAAGAAAAATACCAAAGAGTGGTGCAGAACTACATGAAATCAAAACAAAAGAACTATATCAAATATTAATGAAACAAAAAGTTGGTTCTTTGATAAAATGAACAAAATTGACAAGCCTCTTACTAGGGTAACCAGAAGCAGAAAAGAAAGGACTCTACAAAGTTCACTCAGGAATGAAAAAAGAGTTGAGATATCACCTAACTCCAATGAGAATGGCTTTTATCAAAAAGTCCCAAAACAACAAATGTCAGCATGGATGTGGACATACAGGAACACTCAGACACCGCTGGTGGGACTGCAAATTAGTATAAACTCATGCAAAGTAGTATGGAGTTACCTCAAAGATAGAAAAATAGAACTACCATTTGATCCAGCAATCCCACTACTGGGTATTTACTCAAAATAAAGAAACATTCTATAAAAAAAAAAAAAAAAGACATCCTCACTCGAATGTTTATAGCAGCACAATTCACAATTGCAATGATGTGGAAACAACCCAAGCGTCCATCAATACATGAGCAGATTAATAAAATGTGGTATATGCACACCATGGAGTATGACTCAGCCATAAAAAATGGTGAACTAATACCTCTTGTATTATCCCAGGTGGAAGTAGAGCCCATTCTTTGAAGTGAAATATCACAAGAATGGAAAAACAAGCACCACGTGTACTCACCATTAAATTGCCCCTAATTTAGATGCATATATGGAAGTAACATTCATCAGGTGTTGCCCAGGTGCAAGAGGGGAGGAAGGGATGGGTAAATTCACATGTAATGGGGGCCGGGTGCACTTTCTGAGGGATGGGCATGCTTGTAGCTCTGACTCAGGTGTTACAAAGGCAATATATGTAACCAAAGTGTTTGTACCCCCATAAGAAGAAAAGAAATGGTGGATGACACAAACTAATGAAATAATATCGCCTGTTAATGGATTGGAAGGAACAATAGTGTGAAAATGACCATACTGCCCAAAGCATAGATTCAATGCAATTACCATCAAAATACCAACATAATTTTTCTCAACAATTCTAAAATTCACACAGAACCAAAATAGAGCCCAGATATCCAAAGCAATCCTAAACAAATAGAACAAAACCAGAGGTTATTATGTTGCCTGACTTGAAATTATGCTACAAGATAATAGTAAATAGAAGAGTGCGGTACTGATATGGAAAATAGGCACAGATCAATGGAACAGAAGAGGGAACCCAGAAACAAAGCCACACACCTACAGCAAACTGATCTTTGACAAATTGGAAAAGAACACACACTGAGGAAAAAAGTACCCTTTTCAATAAATGGTGCTGAAAAAATTGGATAGTCACATGGAGAAGAATTAAATGGATCTCTGTTTCTCATCATGTACAAAAATTAACTTGAGATGTTTTAAAGACTTAAATATAAGACCTGAATCAATAAAAATGCTATGAAAACTCTTCTGGATACTGGCATAGGCAAGGAATTTATGACTAAGACCTCAAAAACAAATTCAACAAAAATGAAAGTAGAGAAATAGAACTCAATTAAAATAAAAAAGATTCTGAACAGCAAAGGAAATAAAAGAGCAAAAAGACATTTTACAGAATGGGAGAAAATATTCACAAGCTATGTTTCAAACAAAAAACTAATATCCAAAAATCTACACGGAACTCAAAAATCTCACCAGGATGAAAACAAACCACCCTCTTAAAACGTGGCCAAATGACATTAACAGGCATGTTTCAAAAGGAGATACACAAACGGTCATAAAATGTATGAAAAATACTCAACTTCACTAAGCACCAGGGAAATGGAAATTGTAACCACAATGAGGTACCATCTTATACCAATTAAAATGACCATTATTAAAAAATCAAAAACTGTACATGTTAGCACAGATGTGGTGAAAAGGGAAAATTTATACACTGCTGGTGGTAAAGTAAATTAGTACAACTTCCTTGGAGAGCAGTATGGAGATTTCGCAAAGAACTAAAAGTAGATCTACCATTTGAAGCCACAATTCCACTTCTGAGTATCTTCCCAGAGGAAAAGAAATCATACTATCAAAAATATTTCAGTAATGGATGAAAAAACAAGGACTCACACAGATTCAACGTGAAGGGATGGAAAAAAATATCCCACCAAATGGAAACCAAAAAAGAGCAGCCATAGCCATTCTCATATCAGATAAAATAGACTTTAAATCAACAATGGTAAACAAAGACAAAGAGAGTCACTATATAATGGTAAAGAGAGTAATTACACAAGAAGTCCTAACAATCCTAAATATATATGCACCTAAAACAGAAGACCCCAGATTCATAAAGCAAATCCTGCTAGATATTAGAAATGACATGAACACTAGCATCATAAACTGCTGGTGACTTCAACACTGCACTGACAGTGATGGACAGATCAAAGTAGAAAATCAATAAAAAAATTGGATTTAAATCGGACTCTAGAACAAATGGAATTAACAGACATTTACAGAACATTCTACCCTAAAACTAATGAATTTACATTCTTTTCATCAGTACGTGGGACATTCTCCAACATTTATCACAACCTAGGCCACAAAATAGTCTCCGTGAATGCAAAAAAAAAAAAAAAAAAAATCAAAAGCATACCATGTATCTTCTCAGACAACAGTGGAATAAAACTCAAAACAATTTCAAGAGAAACACTCAAATATATGAAAAGTCATACAAAGTTTTTAAACAACCTGCTTCTGAGAGATGCTTGGATCACTGATGAAGTTAAAATGGAAATTAAAAGATTCCTTGAACACAATGTCAATAAGGACACAAGCTATCAAAATCTATAGGATACAGTGAAAGCAGTCCCAAGGGTAAAATTCATAGCCTTACATGCCTACATTAAAAACACAGAAAGATCACAAATTAACAGCCTAATGTCATTTATCAAAGAACCACAAAAGGAAGGGCAAAACAAACCCAAGGTGAGAAGAAGAAAAGAAAGAACAAAGCTCAGAGCAGAACTAAATAAATTGGAAAAAAAACAACAAAGGATCAATGAAAAAGTTGGTTCTTTGAGAAGACAAACAAAATCAATAGAACTCTTGCCAGATTAACTGGAAATAGAAAAGAAAGAACCCAAATAAGATCAATCATAAATGAAAAAGGAGATATTACAACTAATACCACAGAAATACAAAATATCGTCTGTGAATATAACGAAAATCTTTATGCCCATAAATTGTAAAATGTAGAGGAGATGGACAAATTCTTAGAAACACAGAAGCTCCCAAGACTCAATCAGGAAGAAAGAGAAATCTGGACAGACTAACAACAAGCAGTGAGAATGAAGCAGTACTAAAATATCCTTCAACCAAAAAAAAAAAAACCAGAACAGATGGATTCAAAGCCAAATTCTATCAGATCTACGAAGAACAACTGGTACCAATCCAGGGCAAAAAAAGTAAAATCACATATAGATACCACCTTACTCCTATCAGAATGATCATTATTAAATAATCAAAAAACCAATAGATTTTGGCGTGCATTTAGTGAAAAAGGAATGCTGTTGGTGGAACTTAAATTAGTGTAACCTCTATAGGAAACAATGTGAAGATTACTCAAAAAACTAAAACTAAAACTATCATTTAATCCAGCAATCCCACTACTAGGTACTCACCATAAGAAAGAGAAATCATTATATCAAAAAGATACCTGCACTCCCATGTATACCATAGCACAGTTTACAATTGCAAAGATATGGAATCAACCTAAGTGTCCATCAGTTGATGAATGGATAGAGAAATTTTGGGGGGTGTGTGTGTATACACACACACACATACACATGTATATGTATATACACACATACACCATGGAGTACTAGTCAGCCATAAAAAGAAATGTAATGATGTCTTTTTGCAGCATCTTGGATGAAACTGGATAAAATTATCCTAAGTGAAGTATCTCTCAGGAATGGAAAAACACAACATTTTCTCCCTATTAAGTGGGAAATAAACGATGGGTATACGCGGTCATATAGTGTTGTAAAGGACATTGGAAACTAAGAAGTGGGGAGGGTGGGGGGGAAGAGTAAAAACTATTGAGTGGGTAAATTGTGCACAACTCTGTTGACAGGAACACTAAAAGCCAAGAATTCAAGATTATACAAGTCAGCCGTGTAACAAAAACACTCGTACCCCCTTATTATTTTGAAATAAAAAATTAAAATAAACTAAAAGCATACAATTTTTATTGTTAATTATTCTTCAGTAAAGATGGGAAAATGTTAATGTTGATATTAAACAGGAAAGATTTTACATATATATAATATTGCTTTTTGTTCTGATAATGTTAATTAAAATATTGAGGGCCAATTACTTAGATGTAACAAAAAGACATTACCTACTCCAAATATGGATTCACAACGCGCGTCAGGATCAGGACAGTCTCCACCATAACACATAAACCTTCTATTTTTGCATCTATTTCCATTTTGTATAGTTATATCAGGACCACATTCTGATGAAGATCCATTACAAAACTCACTGATGTCACAATCAGGATGCAGTCTGGGCCTACATTCAAAACCTGAATCTTGAACCTAATAGAAATTAGATCATAAAAAATAAATCATTACATATAAGATTGTTGTTTCCATCAATATTTACTTCAAAATTGTGTTGATGATTTGTACTTTTGATCTAGTTATTCATTAATGTCAATTAGTATTTTGTATAAATTATTATGCTAATAATATGAAAATATAAATTGAATGTTATCAACTAAAACAGGCGATAAAACATATGGATAAGAAAAAGTATATCAGGCCGGGCGTGGTAGCTCACAGGCCGGGTGCGGTGGCTCACGCCTGTAATCCTAGCACTCTGGGAGGCCGAGGCGGGTGGATCGCTCAAGGTCAGGAGTTCAAGACCAGCCTGAGCAAGAGTGAGACCCCGTCTCTACTAAAAAAATAGAAAGAAATTATATGGACAACTAAAATATATATATACAAAAAATTAGCCGGGCATGGTGGCGCATGCCTGTAGTCCCAGCTACTCGGGAGGCTGAGGCAGGAGGATTGCATGAGCCCAGGAGTTTGAGGTTGCTGTGAGCTAGACTGACGCCACGGCACTCACTCTAGCCCGGGCAACAGAATGAGACTCTGTCTCAAAAAAAAAAAAAAAAAAAGAAAGAAAGAAAAAGTATATCAAAACACTAATGTGAAAGCCAAAGATTTATTTGTGTTTCAAGTGTAAGGGAAGAAAGATAACTTTTGGCTTAGAAAAATTATTTCTTTTGGGGATGGGTGAAATCATACCTAATGGGTACAATGTACACCACCTGGGTGATGGGAACACTTATAGCTTTGACTTAAGCACTACAAAAACAACCCAGGTAACCAAAACATTTGTACCCTCATACTATTCTGAAATTTTTTAAAAAATGTATTTCTTTTGAGTAAAAATACTGGAATTTATTCTATTTCAAATAAAATATACTTATTCAAATCATAGTTTGTAAGTGTAGAATACTTTTAAATTCTATGACAAACGTGAAACATAAATAACTGCAGAGAGATTTAGAAAGGTAATTAAAGATGCAATTCAACTACAGGAGCCTTTGGAGAGAAAGGAACCCAACTGTAATCTTTCTGCTGAATTATT
The DNA here is from genome assembly GCF_041146395.1 of Eulemur rufifrons. Lineage (NCBI taxonomy): Eukaryota > Metazoa > Chordata > Mammalia > Primates > Lemuridae > Eulemur > Eulemur rufifrons. The sequence continues at coordinate 23,181,385 of NC_090994.1, read as the reverse complement.
TTATAGTTAATTAATATTTCATATATAGAATTCTAAAAAGTTATATAAAGAATCCTAAATGGACATCTATCTCGTATTTCTTAATTGATGACTTACAGTTGATACTTAAAAGATTACAGAGGTAAAAATGTAACTACAAGATAAGGTTCTAGAAAACAAAAACATAAAAAACTGTATGAGTCAAGGACAGTTAAGATAGAATGCATGATAGATAGTTCAACAGGTCTTCTCATATGAGAAACTTCTTAGAAATATATTGGAAGACCTGAAAAGGAAAACAGAGAAGTCAACATCTTCACCATATTAGTTAAAATGTAATCTTTCAGTCAAACCATCTTTTTCTTTTTCTTTTCTTTTTTTTTTTTGAGACTGAGTCTCATTCTGTTGCCTGGGCTAGAGGGCAGTGGTGTTATCATAGCTCACTGCAACCTCAAACTCCTGAGCTCAAGAGATACACCTGCCTCAGCCTCCCAAGTAGCTGGGACTACAGGCATGAGTCACCATGCTCAGCTAATTTTTCTATTTTTTTGTAGAGATGAGGTCTTGCTACGTTGCTCAGACTGGTCTTAAACTCCTGGACTCAAGCAATCCTCCCACCTGTGCCTCCCAAAGTGCTGGGATAATAGGCGTGAGCCACCGGACCTGGTCTGGGTTTTCTTGTAACCATCTCTGAATACTAAGTTCAGACTTTAAATTTTGTGCTACATGCACCGTTTGGAAAATGTTACTTCTACTGAGTTTCATTCCTTATACAATTATGGAAAACTGCTACACCTTTCAACTACATACATATAAATACTTAACCAGTAATAACATTTTTATTTATAATAATTTATTAGGTATGGTAAATGAATAATAATCCCATTCAATGGAGATCTTCTGAATTTAAGAATTCTATAATAGTTCTGCATCAAGGCTTAGAAAACAGCAGAATCAAGTCAGTGAGAATATTAACATCAGAAGGAGGCCTGAACAACCAGGAAAAGTTCACAAAATCAGAAATCTGATTCTGAATTTATTGCCTTTTAGCTTATGGGGGAAAAAAAATCATTATATTTTGACTTACAGCTGTAGGTCTAAATGCTCTAAAGTATCCTGCATATGATTTGCTATGTACTTGAAATATGTTAATAAACGGAAACCTTACCTGACAGTTCCTGCAACACAAGCCTGAATGACATTGTGCTCCAGTTATCAGCCGACAAGTTTTAGGGTTACAACAGTTATCAGGTCCACATTGCTATAAATGAGAGAAACGTACAAGTAAAAATACATCCTGACAACAATAAAAACTGTACTAGAAGCTATATTATTGATGGGCTTAATTTTTGACATTTGGGAAAGAATACAAATGCTGCTGACATAGCTTTTAGCATCTCTAAATATCAATATTTAAAATACTAATTTACGTCCTTTACTTCAAGTCATGATAGAGTAATGGGAAGGAAACCTACCTTCCTATCCAACTAGAAAATACCGAAGCACAGATGAATTTACTTCTTCCAGAAATTATATAACAGGCAAAGCAGAACTATGATCCATTAGAGAAGAGAAACAATCAGGTAAGGGGCCTAAGTCACCAGCTTTCTTCCTGGAGGTATTTTCTCAAGCAGAGCATGATGTTCTCATTGACTTAGAAGACAGAGATGGCAGTTTGAAGTTGCTGAATTAATGGGGCAGATTATTGTTAAACAGCGAGACAGAGGGGAAAAATGGCGGATCAGTGGTGACGGTGACCTTGTGGCTCTCTGCTCCCAGAGCAGGAGGTGAAGAACGCTGACGACTACAAATGAAGGGCTCGCTCTCCCCCAAGAACAGCACTGTGATTCTGCAGAGAAGCAGCGCGGGACGAGCAGCGCTGGGGAAAAAGAGGTGAATGGGAGACTTCACAACAGTCTGGAGAGTGAGGTACACGACGGGAACAGAGCATGGGGTGGCTGTGCCCGCCCGGCCGGCCAGGGCGGTATGATCTGACCACAGGAGGACTGTTCCCCCACCGGCCTCCACGTCCGCTCGGGCAGGGAAGCGCCTGACGTCCGTGCAAAGTTGCGGCAGGGGACGCAGGCTCCGCGGAGAGAGACAACAGCGGGAACGTTTGAACTCCTGGTGCTCTGTGCCAGGACGGCACTGGGCAGCAGGGACTGGTCCGAGTGGACACTGCACTGGACCAGGCGAGGCAGTCTGGAGACAGGCGCCTCACCGCTGGCAGTCAGCGGGGCCAGGACAAAGAGGGTGAATGCGGAAAGGGAGGCTCTGCCCCTAAAAACAGCCAAAGATTCGGCTGGCGCGGGGCGGGACAGAGTGCACGACCCTCCACTGCACTGACCGAGACAGCGGGACAGAGAAGCAGGAGGGGGGCAGCCAGCGGCTTGCTGAGACAGCCTGCCACCCCGACACCTGCCGACTCCTGAGCGGCGGTCCCCAGTGCTGGCTTCCCGTCGGTGGTCAGCCGCCATTCGGGGCTCCGCAGCCAAGAGATGCAGTAGCGCGCCGCGGTTTGGGGCACCACCCGGTCCCCAGCCTGGCGACTTTCACACCGGCAGGGCAGGCTCTGCCCTTGGAGGTGGGGAGAAATTCTCGTAAGCGTAATTTTGATAATGTTAAACCACAGTCTTTTACAAGCAAAAATTAAAATATGCATGGATATGTAGCCCACAGGCATTGCATTATAGATATGAATGTACATACGCAATTTGATGGCTATAGACTTGACAGTCACCTAATCACTGGCCAATGTCTGGCTCATGTTAACTCCCCCCTTATATACAGTGGGCACCCACTATGTCTGTGGAGAAACTTTTGCTAATAAGACATCTTAACAATCATTCCAGGGACCAGGCCAAAATGTAAAGCAGTAAAATAAGTGAAGGCACATGGAGAAAGGTAGGAATGAAAATATTGATTCCTGACATCCTTGGTGCTCTGCTTTGGCAAACAAATTATAAAGATACGTCTTTAAATTTTCCCTTCCTTAAACTGCTTGGGTTGGAGAGAGGGGCTGATAAATAAATCATGGTATGTTCACACAACAGAAAACAATACAGCAGTTTAAATGACTGTTATATATGCGTGAATATGAAATAATATTTTTAAAGTATGCTAAGTGAATACAGCAAGTTGTAAGTATGAGAGAATTTAATAAAATTTTAAAACATGCAAAGCAATACTTTATATTGTTTATGGATACACACCTATGTAGCAAAGGCATTAAAAAGTGCATGGAACTGATAAGACTGAATTCAAGCTAGTGTTTATATCTAAGGAAGGAGGTGGTGCAGAGGAAGGAGATTAGGTCAAGGAGGATTACACACCAAATTTCAAATGCATCTGTTTTATTCATTTAAAATGTGTGTGTGCATGTATAAAGCCAATATGGCAATATGTTTAATATTTGTTAAATATATAGTTGTTCAAAATATTATTATAGATACCATTCCAATGTTTGAAATGCTTCATAATAAAAAAAAAATCTTACAATCAATAAAAAAGGAATTTTTTTCATTCACAACATGAATGAACCTGGAGGAAATTATACTCAGGGAACTATGCCATGCCCAAAAAGACAACTGCAGCATGATCTCACTGATATGTGGAATCCAAAAATGATAAACTTGTAGAACTATAGAAGAGAATGGTGGTTACCAGAAACTGGGGGAGGAGGCTGGATAGGGAAAGGGGAGATGTTGATTAAGGGGTACCAAGTTTTAGTTAGGAGAAATAAACTTTTGTGATCTTTGCAAAGAATAGTGACCATAAAAAATAATAACTCTGTGTATTTCAAAACTGGAATAAAGAAAAGTTGGTTAACGGGTACAAAAATATAGTTAGAAGGAATAAATTCTAATATTCAATAATATAGTATGGAAATTATAGTTAATAATTTATTGTATAGTTTAAAATAGCTAGAAGAATTGTAATATTCTTAACACAAAGAAAAGATAAATTTGAGGTTATAGATATCCCAATTACTGATTTGATCACTATACATTCTATACAGTTATCAAAAATAAATGTATGCCAAAAACATGTACAACTATTATACATCAATATAAAACTTGCTTGAAAAGTAGATTTTACATGTTTTTACCACAAAAAAATAAGCATGTGAGGTGATGGATTTGTTAGTTATAATAGCTTGATTTAATCATTCCACAGTATAAACATATATTAAAACATTACATTGTATCCCATAAATAAAATTGTCAATTAAAAATAAAACTTTAAAAATGGCCAGTGAGAACATGTTTAACAACATTAGAATCATCAAGGAAATGCAAATTAAAATCACTACAAAACCACTGCAATGGCTAAAATTTTTTAAGTTGACATCAAATTTTGGTGCAGATATGGATGAAACAAAAGTTTTATATGTTAGAGATAGGAATGTAAAATGATACAACCATAACTTTCACAGAGAAGAGCAGAGGTGGAAAAGACTGCAGAAAAGTATGAGTAAACTTTGGGGAATGATGAAAACAATCTATCTTAATTATACCAATGGTTATATACATTTGTAAAAACTCATCAACCTGTACATTTAAAATGGGTGTTTTACTTTATGTGGATTATACTCCAACAAAATTGATTCTTTTAAAAAATGAAAAGTAAATAGGGAGGACTTGTCCTATCAAATTGTTAAACATAATATAAAAATATATGCATACCCTGGAGTATTACTCAGCTATAAGAAATAATGGTGATATAGAATCTCTTATGTTCTCCTGGATAGAGTTGGAACCCATTTTACTAAGTGAAGTATCCCAAGAATGGAAAAATAAGCACCACATGTACTCACCAGCAAATTGGTTTCACTGATCATCACCTAAGAGTACATTTGGGAATAATACTAATCAGGTGTCGGGCAGATGTGGGGGTGGGAGGGGATGGGTGTATACATACATAATGAGTGCGATGCGCACTGTCTGGGGAATGGACATGTTTGAAGCTCTGACTCGGGAGGGTGGGGGGGCAAGGGAAATATACATAACCTAAACTTTTGTACCCCCATAATATGCTGAAATAAAAATTATATATAGTAATGAAAACAATGTGATATGGCTACAAGTAATTCGGACCTAAGTCTGTAACAAACCCTAGTATCATTTCTGTCTATCTTCTAATCAAGAAAATTTATGATATCAGAAGTATTGCTGCAAATACTGAATCATATTGAAGTATTATACCCTGGGCTTTTTGAGTTCATTATATTTTCATGGTTTCCCTATCAAGTGAATTATCAAAATCACCTAGTTTTCAGACTGCAATATTAACACAGGTTTTCTCACCGTACTACTAATTCCATTGTGAATCAATACCCTGAAGGACATGTGATCGGTTGCTGACACATTAATCTTCAAAAAGACAATTATAAAAGGTCCAAAAGTTAAGCAGAGATTTGGAAAGAACTTAAATATTTAGTCTGGAACTGGAAAACTTATTCTAGACTTCTCTTTTTTCCCATCACCAATAATTCTTTTACAGTACATTTTAAACATGTTGAAAACTCTTCCACCCATAAAACTTAGAAAGAATTTTCTTGTACGTATTTCAACCTGATTTCACTTACTGTCGATATTCTGCATGGTACTTGGTCATATTTGAAATATATAACATTTATGAAAAAGATCAACTACAAGAAATTTATGAATCAATTTCCTGGTTATCACTTACTTCTGCAGTACCACAATCACAGATTTCATTTCCTTCCACTATGCCATTGCCACAGACTGGTTTTGGACCAATTTGCATTTGTGGCTTATTCTGAAGACATCTGGCACCCACATTTGAAACAAAATGTTTAAAGTCACTCAAACTGCAACTGCTGAAAGTCTTCATCCCCCTGAATTGCCTAAAGATGAATCCATACAACGTCATTGGCAGTGTATATCTGCAAACACAATTCTATTTTATACAAATTAAGTTCAAAATGTTAAGGTTTTTCTTTCTTTCTTTCTTTTCTTTTTTTTTTTTTTTTTTTTTTTTGTGAAACACTCTCACTCTTTCATCCAGCCTGGAATGTGCAGTGGTGTGATCATAGCTCACTGCAGCCTCCCACTCCTGCCTCAAGCAATCCTCCTGTCTCAGATGTCCAAATAGCTGGGACTACGGGCATGTGCCACCACGACCAGCTAGTTTATTTATTTATTTATTTATTTTGCTTTTTGTAGAGACAGCATTTCGCTATGTTCACGAGGCTGGTCTGGAACTCCTGGCCTCAAGCGATCCTCCTGCCCTGGCCTTCCAAAGTGCTGGGATTATAGGCATGAGCCATGGCACTCAACCTCAAAAGGTTAAATTTAACAGGCAATGATAAATGTTTATAACAAGTACTCAGAGGCCAAAATCATTTATAAGGAGGTCATGTGATTATATTCATTAGAATACATGTCCTTATAAAAACAAAATTAAGCACAACTAAAAAAACCCAAATAATGCAATTTAAAAATAGTCAAAGCATTTGAACAGACATTGCTCCAAATAAAAATTAACACCTAATAACAACAAATTTTATTAAACAAATAATACTGTGCTTATTCCTGAGCTTCCTCAAAGATCTCAGGAAAACTGTATATTCATCAAGATTTTATATAATTATGTCCATATACCACTAACAAAGATAACTGCAAAGAATATTTCCATAGGATAAATCAGTTTCAATATGTAGCAATAATCTGTAAAGCAAAAAGTAAACTGACATTCATTGCATGCAAACCTATTATATGCCATATATATATATTTGATTATTTAATCCCCACCACAAACCAGAGAGGTTGGTATTCCCATCATTGTATATAAATTGAACTAGAGTTTAGAGGAGCCAAAATGCTCAAAATTCAGATAGGCTGCAAATTGCTAGGATGAGCATTCACACAGTTATTCCTTTAATTGTATATATTTATGGGGTACAACATGATGTTCTGACATACGTATACATCGTGTGGAATAATTCAGTGAAGCTAATTAACATATCACCTGACATATCTATTTTTTTTCTGTTCCAAGAACATTTGATATTTACTCTTTTAGCAATTTTCAAGTATCAGTACATTATTATTTACTATTATCAATATGCTGTAGAAATTCACAATACCCAAGATATGAATGAAATCAACCTAAGTGTCCCTCAATGTATAAATGGGCAAAGAAAATGTGTTATATATACAACAGAATACTATTCAGTCTTTTAAAAGAAGGATATCCTGTCCTTTGCATCAATATGAATGAAACTAGGGAATACTATGCTCAGCAAAATAAGTCAGACACAGAAAGAAAAATACTGTATGATCGCAATTATATGTGGAATCCAACACATAATTATACTCTAGAAAGTCCTCTGAAGAAGGATGGGTACAAACAAGGCCAGATTGTGAAGACTAGAATAAATACCTAATTCTTCAATGCCCACACATTGATGTACCTCCACAAGTATTAAGAACTTGTGGAACAGGGAAATATGATCTCACCAAATGGAATAAATAAGGCACAAATGACCAACCCTGGAGAGATAGAGATGAGTAAACCCACAAAGAGATATCAAAATAGCTGTTTTGAGAAAGCTCAAATAACAAAGAGATTAAAATAATTTTTTAAAAAAACAGAAATACTAAAGCTGAACAATACAATAGACAAACTGAAAAATGTATTAGAGGGTCTCAAAAGCAGAAATGAACAAACAGAAAAAAGAATTGGTGAGCTCAAACACAAAATATTTAAAAATGCACAGAATAAAAAAGAAAAAGGAACAAAGAACACTCATCAGGTCTATGAGAAAGCAACAAAATTAAAATGTAAGAATTGTTTGCCTTCAAACGAAGTATAGGAAAAGAGAGGGGTAGAAAGCTTTTCAAAAAATAAAAAATAAAAATGGAAAATTTCCTAAACCTAAGAAAAAAATATCCATGTATAAGAACACCAAGCAGATTCAATCCAAATAAGACTACCCCAAGGGTTATAAATAATCAAATTCTCAAAAGTCAAGAACAGAGAAAATCCTAAAGCCACAGGAGAAAAAAAGCAAATAGCATAAGAAGGAGCTCCAATATGTCTGGCAGTAGACTTCCCAAAAGTATTAGAAATAACAACCATAATACTTTTTAAGGAAAAAACAATACAAAAATATGTAAATTCAGAGATCAAAAATCAAAATGATGGGCATAAAGTATAGAGATTTTTTAGGTTTTATTTCACTCATTCTTTTCTTTGTGATCAGAAAACAGCTATTGTGAAAAACACAAAAAATAACAAGTGTTGTCAAGGATAGACTAAAGTCAAAATCATAAGCATTCTTGGTGGGAATATAAATTACAAAACCATTATGGAAAACTTTATGAAGTTTCCTCCAAAAAACTAAAAATAGAGCTACCATATGATCCAGGAATCCACTGCTACGTATATAACCAAAGGAAATGAAATCAGAATGTTGAAGAGACAACTGCATCCCCAGGTTCATTGCAGCATAGTCCACAATAGCCAAGATAATGGAATCAATCTTATATGCCCATCTACAGATGAATGGATAAAGAAAAACTGATACACACACACACACACACACACACACACACACTAGTATACTATTCCACCATGAAACAGACAAAAATCCTGTCATTTCCAGCAACATGAATGAAACTGTGGGCACTATGTGTTAAGTGAAATAACCCAGGCACAGAGACAAACACCACATGACCTCATTCATATGTGGAATTTACAAAAGTTGATTTCATTGACACGGACAATAGAATGTTGTTTACCAGATGCTGAGAACAAAAAGGAAGAAGAAAAGACTGCAATAGGGTTGGTCAATGGGCACAAAATTACAATTAAATAGAAAGAATAAGTTCTGGGGTACAAAGTTATAGTAAAACAGGAAGAATAAATTCTGGTGTTCTATTATATAATAGGTCAACCATATCAAACAGCAACCTAATGCATCTTTCAAGATAGCTAGAAGAACAAAATAATGTCCAACCTAGAATTTTATATTGAGCAAAACTAAGCTTCTTATATGACAGAGAAATAAAGACTTTCGCAGACAAGTAAACATTGAGGGAATTTGTCAAGACCAGACCTGCCTGAAGGAAATACTCAAATCCGCATTATACACTGATCAGCACAACGGACACACATCATTGTAAAATCACCTAAAAGCTAAAGGTCAGAGCCCAGAAACCACAATGGCTCAACAGGTGAAATGGAGCAATAAAATTCTACTGAATAGGAAGAACAGAAATCCACCCCACTTCTCAATTCTTTCAATAAATGTGAATGGCTTGAACTCCCCACTAAACAGACATAGGCTGGCTGAATGGATTAAAAAATACAAGCCTAACCTCTGCTGTCTCCAGGAAACACATCTAACACACAAGAACTCATTCAGACTCAAGGTGAAGGAATGGAAAACAATATTTCATCCACATGGACACTGACAGAAAGTGGTGTAGCCATTCTCATATCAGATAATATACACTTCAAATCAACAAAAGTAAACAAGGACAAAGATGTTTGTTATATAATGGTAAAGGGAACAATCCAAGAAGAAGACATAACAATTCTAAATATTTATATTCCTAGCACAGGAATGCCCAAATTGATAAAGCAAATCCAACTTGATTTAAACAAAATGGTAAATAGGAGCACCATAATACCTGGGGACTTAAACTCCACTTTGACAGAACAGGATAGATTCTACAAACAGAAAAGAAACAAAGAAAAAAAGAACTTAAACCGAACTCTAGAACAAATGGGCCTAAAAGACATTCCACTCCCAAACCACTGAATATACGTTCTCCTCATCAGCTCATAAAACATTGTCTAAGATTGATCATATCCTAGGCCACAAAACATGACTCAAAATTTTAAAAAATAGAATTATACCATGAATGTACTCAGACCACAGTGGAATAATATTATAAATCAACTCCAACAGAAACACTCACTTCTACACAAAGCCATGGAAACTAAACAACCTAATGCTGAACAACAGTCGGGTCAAGGATGAAATTAAGATGGAAATCAAAAGATTCTCTGAACTAAATGATAAACAGGAAGCAAGTTATCAAAATCTGTGGGATATAGATAAGCAGAAGTGAGAGGAAAATTCATAGCCATAAGTGCCTACATCCAAAAGACAGAAAGATCACAAATCAACAATCTAATGAAATGTCTCAAGAAACTGGAAAAGGATTAGCAAACCAATCTCAACTCCAGCAGAAAAAAAGAAATAACCAGGATAAGAGCAGAACTGAATGAAATCAATAACAAAAGAATTACACAATTGTTATGTCTTCTTGCTGGAAGATTAATGAAAGAAAGAGTAGGTTCTTTGAAAAGATAAACAAAATTGAGAAGCCTCTCACTAGACTGGAAGCAGAAAAGAAAGGGCTCTAGTAAGCAGAATCAGGAATGAAAAAGGAGAAATCACAAGCGATACCCTGGAAATACAAAATATAATCTCTGAATACTATAAAAATATTTATGAACATAAACTTGAAAACATGGAAGAAATGGACAAATTCTTAGAAACACACAGCCTCTCTAGGCTCAATAAGGAGGAAATACAATTCCTGCATAGACCAATATCAAGTAATGAACTCGAAGCAGCAATAAAAATATCCTCCAACAACAAAAGAAGTCCTGGACCAGATGGTTGCACAATCAAATTTTGCCAGACCTACAAAGCAGAACTGGTACCTATCCTGCAGAAATTATTCCATAGTATCAAGAAGGAAGGACTGTTCCCCAACACATTTTCCAAAGCCAACATCACCTTGGTACCAAAGCCAGAAAAAGACTCAACAACAACAACAACAACAAAAGTACAAACCAGTATCCTTTATGAATTTAGATGCAAAAATTCTCAGTAAAATCCTAGCAATCTGAATTCAGATGCTCATCAAAAAAAAAAATCTAACATGACCAAGTGGGCTTCATCCTAGAGATGTAAGGATTGCACAGCATATGCAAATCTATAAATATAATTGACAACATAAAGAGAAGTAAAACTAAAGACCATATGATCCTCTGGATAGATGCAGAAAAAGCATTTGACAAAATTCAGCACCCTTTTATGACAACAACGCTTAACAACCCAGGTATAGATGGGACTCACCTCAAAATAATAAAAGCCATATATGACAAACCAACCGCCAACATCATACTAAATTGGGTAAAAATTGAAAGCATTCCCACTTAAACTGGAACCAGAAAGTTTGCTCATTTCTACCACTTCTATTCAACAGAGTGCTGAAAGGCCTAGTCAGAGAAATCAGACAAGAGATAGAAATCAAGGGTATCCAAATGGGGGCAGAAAAAGTCAAACTATCACTCTTTGCTGACGATACACTCTTACATCAAGAAAACCCCAAAGATTCTGCCATGAGACTACTGGAATTGATAAATAAATGCAGCAAACTCTCAGGTTACAAAATAAATGTACACAAATTAGTAGCATTCATATATGCCAACAGCAGTCAAGCTGAGAACCAAATCAAAGAATCAATACCTTTCACAATAGCAACAAAGAAAATAAAATTCTTAGGAATACATTTAACTAAGGAGGTGAAGGACCTCTATAAGGAAACCTATGAAATGTTGAGGAAGGAACCAGCAGATGACATAAATTGATGGTAAACCATCCCAAGCTCATGGATGGGCAGAGTCACCATTGCTAAAATGTCTATACTACACAAAGTAATCTACAGATTCAATACAATACCCATTACAATACCCACATCATTTTTCACAGATCTTGAAAAAATAATACTCTGCTTCATATGGAACCAGTGAAGAACTCATATAGCTAAAACAACCCTAAGCAAAAAGAACATATCAGGATGTATCACTTTACCAGACTTTAAGCTATACTATAAGGCTATAGTAAACAAAACTGCATGGTACTGGCACAAGAACAGAGACCTAGATCTATGGATCAGAACAGAGATCCCAGATATAAAACATCCTCATATAGCCATCCGATCTTTGACAAAGCAGACAAAAATATACACTGGGGAAAAGAATCCCTATTCAATAAATGGTACTGGGAAAATTGGATAGCCATATGTAGAAGAATATAACAGGATGCACAGCTCTCACCTCTCACAAGAATCAATTCATGATGGATAACAGACATAAACCTAAGGCATGAAACTACAAGAATTCTTGAGAAAATGTTATAAAAACTCTTATAGACATTGGCCTAGGCAAAGAATTTATGAAGAAGACCGCAAAGGGAATAACAGCAACAATAAAAATAAATAAACAGGACCTGATCAAATTAAAAAGCTTCTGCACAGCCAAGAAAACAATCATTAAAGGTAATAGACAACATAAAGAATGAGAGAAAATATTTGCATGCTATACCTCCAATAAAAGGCTGATAACCAGGATCTATAAAGAAGTCAAACAAATCAGCAGGAAAAAAACCATACAACCCTACTAAAAAGTGTGAAAAGACATGATCAGAAACTTTTCAGAAAAAGATAGGCTAATGGACAACAAATTTATGAAAAAAAAGCTGAACATCTCTAATCATCAAGGAAATGCAAATCAAAAGCACAATGAGATATCACTTAACTTCAGTAAGAATGGCTTTTATCTCAAAATGCCTAAATAACAAATGCTGGCGTGGATACAAAGAGATAAGAACACTCATACACTGTTGGTGGGACTGCAAACCAGTACAACCTCTATGGAAAGTAGTATGGAGAAACCTCACAAATGTTGGCATGGATATGGAGAGATAGGAACACTCATACACTGTTGGTGGGACTGCAAACTAGTGCAACCCCTGTGGAAAGAAATATGGAGATACCTTAAACAGATACTAGTAGACCTACCATTTGATCCAGCAATCCCATTATTGGGCATCTACCCAAAAGAACAAAAGACATTCTATTACAAAGAAATCTGCACCCAAATGTTTACAGCAGCACAATTCACAATTGCAAACATGTGGAAACAACTATAAGAAATAACAGCGATATAGAATCTCTTTTGTTCTCCTGGAAAGAGTTGGAACCCATCCTATTAAGTGAAGTGTCCCAAGAATGAAAAAATAAGCACCACATGTACTCACCAGCAAATTGGTTTTCCTGATCATCACCTAAGTGCACATTTGGGAATAACACCAATTGGCTGTCGGGCAGATGTGGGGGGGTGGGGGGAGGGGATGGGTGCATACCTACATAATGAGCGCGATGCACACTGTCTGGGGAATGGACACGCTTGAAGCTCTGACTCAGGGGGGTGGGGGGGGCAGGGGCAATATACATAATCTAAACTTTTGTACCCCCATAATAAGCTGACATTAAAAAAAAACAAAACTAAAATAGAACTACCATTTTATCCAACAATCCCACTACTGGGTATCTACCCAAAGGAAAAAAAGGCATTTTATAAAAAAGATACTTGCATTCAAATGTTTATAGCAGCACAATTCACAACTGCAAAGATGTGGAAACAACCCAAGTGCCCATCAGTACATGAGTGAATTAATAAAATGTGGTATATGTATACCATGGACTATGCCTCAGCCATAAAAAAAATGATGAACTAATAGGTCTAGTATTAACCTGGATGGAACTGGAGACCATTCTTCTAAGTGAAATATCACAAGAATGTAAAGCAAACACCACATGTACTCACCATCAAATTGGAGCTAACTGATCAACACTTATGTGCATATATGGAAATAACACTCATCGAAAAATCAAGCAGGTGCAAGGGGGCAGGAGGGGATGAGTAAATTCACACCTACTGGGTACAATGCACGCTATCTGGGGTATGGGCACACTTATAACTTTGACTCAATTGGTACAAGAGCAATTAATGTAAGCAAAACATTTGTATCCCTATAATATTTTGAAATAAAATTATAAAAAAAGATAGCTAGAAGTGTAGATTTGGAAAAATCTTCAAAGAAATTATAAATGTTTTAAATGATGGATGTGGTAATTACCCTAATTTGATCATTACACAATGTATACATGCATTAGTACATCACCCTGTACCCCATAAATATGCAAAATGTGTCAATTATGAATTTAAAAATTTATTATGAAAAAATATATGAGTTACCCATTTTTTAAAAGTGGGTGTAAACTAAATCTTCAAAGCGATATATTGAGGATAGGTGGAAGCTTCAGGATGGCCGACTAAAGGAGCTTGCCACTAACCTCATGCACAAAGGTACCAAGAACATACATTGGTGCTGGAATTAACTGAATCTCATATGCATAAGACTGAAACTGGAACCCCATGTCTCAATATATACAAAACTCAACTCAAATGGATTAAGCAATTAAACGTAAGGCCCAAAACTATAAAACTACTAGGAGAAAACATGGGGGAAATATTTCAGGACATTGTTCTAGGCAAAGACTTTATGGCTAAGACTTTGAAAGTACACACAACACAGACAAAAATAGACAAACTAGACTATATTAAACTAAAAAGCTTCTTCACAGCAAAGGAAACAATCAACATACTGAAGACGCAACCTGTAGAACAAGAGAAAATATTTGCAAACTATTCATCTGACAGGGGAATATTATTCAATATACAAAGATCTCAAAAAACTCAACACAAGAAAAAAATAATCTCATGTAAAAATGGACAAAGGTTATGAATAGACATTTCTCAAAAGAAGATATACAAATGGCCAACAGGTATATGAAAAAATATTCAACCTCACTAAGCATTAGAAAAATTCTAATCCAAACCATAATGAGATATCATCTCACCTAGTTAGAACAGCTATCATCAAAAAGACAAAAGAAAATGACAAATACCAGTGAAGATGTAGAAAAAAAGGGAACTCTTATACACTGTTAGTGGGGATGTAAATTAGTATAGCCATTATGAAAACAGTCTGGAGGTTCTCAAAAAACTGAAAATAGTACTACCATATAATCCAGCAATCCCATTACTGGATACTTATTCAAAGGAAAGGAAACCAGTATATCAAAAAGATACCTGCCCCCCCCCCATGTTTTTGCAGCACTATTCAAAATAGCCAAGATACGGAATCCACCTAAATGTCCATCAGTGGAAGAATGGATAAAGAGAATGTGGTATATATCCCCATGAAATGCTATTCATCCATAAAATAGGATAAAATCCCACCATTTGCAACAATGTATATGGAACTGGACATCATTATGTTAAGTGAAATAAGCCAGGCAAATACTAATCGCATGTTCTCACTCCTATGTGGGAGTTTGTTTCAGGTGATGGATATTCTCTAAATACCCAGGTTTGATCATTACACATTGTATGCATGTATCAAAATATCACCATATGTACCCCATAAATATGTACAATTATTAGGTATGCAAAAAAAATTTTTCAATAATAAAAATAGCGTATTACCCAAAAAATGATATATTAGAAAGAACACTGAACTATAAGAATGAAGTCTGTACAAATACATACTAATGTTCTCTTGCTATTTGGTTTAAGCTAATGCCAATGTATTAAATTGTTTTCTATATGAAGCATGGAGTAGAGAATAGAGCTTTAGAGTTAGATAAACCTGTTGCCTAATGCTAACCCTATGATGCAGAGCAAAGTGATTAAATTCTCTAAGTTGTCTCATCTACATAATAGGAATAATATCCATCTACCCCATAGTGTTATTCTGAGGATTAAATATGATTAAACAAGTGAAGTGCCTAATTCAATTCTCCGGCTTATAATAGGTACCCAATAAATAAATCATTGGTAGTAGTACTGACATCTGCTCAAACTTGGCCACTAATTAACTATGTATCCAATGTACAGTCACTTAGGTTATGTATACTCCAGGGATGTTTTTATAAATACATCAAATGGAAGTAATAATATTTACCTTATTTACATGCCTTCTTTGAGAATTAACATAAAATAATGTGCAATATGTACATGGAAATGCAAAAGAGTTATACATATGTGGCATTGTTAAATTTTATAAAAATTAAGGTAACACCCTACACATATCACAAGAGATTTGTAAGAAATTGGAGATCATATTTAAAATCACTTTAAACATTATTTTTTTATAAAGTACCATATGAACCTAAAGGTTTATTAACACAGATTCAAAATGCAGGTCTGCTACAATCTAGCTACCTGAGTAAGGGTAATTATCTTTCTCTAACTCAGTTCTCATCTGTAAGGATAGGAATAGTAGGACCTGCCCTACAGGGATGTTGTGAGAATCAAATGAGTTAATATATGTAAAGTGCTTGGAATGGTCTCTAGCACATAGTAACTACAATGTAATATTTGTTAATCTTATTATCACTAATACTAGCCTTTGAGTGACCTACACAAAACATCTTGTCATAGCATACTTGAGAATTGTAGGCCATGTGAACAATAAGCCCAGAATATTTATTCTCATATTGTTGTGATATATATGTATGTATATTCCATTTATCTATCTATATGGATATATCTACCCATTATATATCCATATATGGATATATGTGCATATATGGATATGTGTGTACACATATCATTCCTTTTAGAGCTAATTTGTAATATAATTGTGTGTGTGTGTGTTTGTGTTTGAATTTGAGCTAGTTTTAGAATATAAGAGTTAACTTTTTAGGAGGTACTTAGGAGTAACCATGAAAATGTTTTCAAAAATTAATGTCTTGTTCTCACTTTCAACTTTTGATTGTTCTTCAGAAATCAATAGGTTATGCCTATAATAAGCTATTTTCACAAACACAAAAATTGTAAAATACTAATATCTGCTATAGCTCTTGTCTGATATACTATTTAGGAAACATTGGCAAATTTAGAACTTTAGAAATTATTGTAGCTAATCCATCACATACTTATAGAATTTTACAGTTTAGAAAACATTTCCCATTTTACCATCTTATTTTATTCTTACATAACCCTGTGAAATAAGAGAATAGGCATAATTATTCCCACCTGAAGATGAGAAACGTCAATCTAAGCAAAGCCAAGTAATTTCTCCAGTCACACAAATATTACATATTTAATGTTGGTCTCCAACTAATACTTCTTATTCTTTTGGGTGATAGTTTTTTTACAACATCAAACTATTCTAAAAGCAAAGTAAAAAATTTTACCTAAAACAAAGGCCACTTACTATGGACTGCTGACACATTTTTAAAGATCCTTACTAAGTGTGTTCATAAAATACACACCCTAAGGAAAATTCTTTTGTTAATGTATCTTGCAGATTGGATTTGTTATCCTTGACTATCTTTAATGGTATACCTTCCTCCACATGACTCTTACATTTAAAGTTACATGTTTATATTTTGTAGTGAACTTGGTCCACTTGTGCTATAAATAAACACTAAAATTTTTCCCTTTGAATATTTAAAACAAAATAAACATAAGCAATAAATAAGTTTGTTTAAAAAACTTACATAGCATCTGGATTCATTATACAGGTGGTTTCTGAACATTGACATTTCTTTGGGTCATCATATGATATTCCCAGACTGAGTGCCAGAAGCTGGGTCACAGTAACTGAAAAGGCCTCCAGAGTTATCTCCTTGGGATACTACAATAACAACAAAGAAAATTCAGAGGAAAGACAATTTATTGAGGGTGGTAAAAAATATTTTTCTAATTATGAATATTTTGATTATTTTATCAAACTCTTAAGAATCGGGAGATATGGTTCCTTGAGCAGCTGAAGCTCTTCAGATTAAGTTTTACTGAACTGCAAACGTAATGAGTCTATGCCAACATGGCCATAATTTAACAATTGAACACCTAACATACTTCTTAGGTAGCTACCATAACTATATAAAAGGGCTGTTTTTGATGAAGAAAATTTACATTAGACTTGAAGCTATATGGACCATAATCTTCCATTCACCCAATTTGTTACAACAGCTCTGACATTCATTTCAAATAGTCCATGTGATCTCCTCCCAGCTCATGAAGTGGCCACATAACCAAGTTACCCAATTTAAGTTGTGTTATCCGCTGCCTGCTGGGACTCTCACTGACGTAGTGACTGGTGTCAAGAGAAACCACAGAAAGCAGATCCTGTAGATAACATTCCTGGATTAGGCTGCTCATGTATTTAACAAGTGTACAGATAACTCCCTTGCCAAAAAGAAATGGGATACTGGTGATTGCTGGTATGCAATGACATCATGATTTCTCAAATTATCACCAACGCTGGCATAGGATAAGGGGTAGGAAAGGGCCAAGTTGTCAGGAATATCAAGACATTTAATTGCTAAGGTGACAATAGCAATAATAAAGATTTTGGTGTGACAGCAACAACAAAAATAAATGAATGGGACCTGATCAAATTAAAAAGCTTCTGCACAGCCAAAGAAACAGTCACGAGAGTAAACAGACAACCTACAGAATGGGAAAAAATTTTCGCATACTACACATCAGATAAAGGACTGATAACAAGAATCTATTTAGAACTTAGGAAAATCAGTAAGAAAAAATCGAACAACCCTATCAAAAAGTGGGCAAAGGACATGAATAGAAATTTTTCAAAAGAAGATATAAAAATGGCTAACAAACATATGAAAAAAAGTGTTCAACATCTCTAATCATCAGGGAAATGCAAATCAAAACCACAATGAGATATCACTTAACTCCAGTGAGAATGGCCTTTATCAAAAAGTCCCAAAACAATACATGTTGGCGTGGATGAGGAGAGACAGGAACACTCATACACTGCTGGTGGGACTGTAAACTAGTGCAACCCCTGTGGAAAGCATTATGGAGATACCTTAAACAGATTCAGGTAGACCTACCATTCGATCCAGCAATTCCATTATTGGGCATCTACCCAGAAGAACAAAAGTCATTCTATAAAAAAGACACCTGCACCCGAATGTTTATAGCAGCACAATTCACAATTGCAAAGATGTGGAAACAACCCAAATGTCCATCAATTCATAAATGGATTAGCAAAATGTGGTATATGTATACCATGGAATATTACTCAGTTATTAGAAATAATGGCAATATGGCATCTCTTTGGTTCTCCTGGAGAGAGTTGGAACCCATTCTATTAAGTGAAGTATCCCAAGAATGGAAAAATAAGCACCACATGTACTCACCAGCAAACTGGTTTCCCTGAGTGCACATTTGGGAATAACACCAATTGGGTATCAGACAGAGGTGGGGGCTGGGGGGAAGGGATGAGTGTATACCTACTTGATGAGTGCGATGCACACTGCCTGGGGAATAGACACGCTTGAAGTTCTGACTGGGGGAAATGAGGGTGGGGGGAGGGGATGGGTGCATACCTACATGATGAGTGCGATGTGCACTGTCTAGGGAATGGACACACTTGAAGCTCAGACTCGGGGAGATGGGGAGGCATGGGCAATATATATAACCTGAACTTTTGTACCCCCATAATGAGCTGAAATTAAAAAAAAAAATAAAAATAAATTTAAAAAAAGATTTTGGTGTTGTTTTCTTATGACAGCTCTAAAGGATGCATATAATGAACAGTAGAAAGGGAAAGCTGTGAATGAGCAACTGAAAATGCAAATACGTGATCAGACACTTCTGCAGCAGCACTAAAGTAACTCCTCATCGTCTGTAGTTGTGGACTTGACATGGCTGAGGCCCAAGCCCAAATCCCCCAAATTAGGTAGGGCAAGCATCATAATCTGAAACTTGGGATCGGAACAGTTAGAGCAACATGGACAAACAGCCCTGTACTCCCCTTGCCAGCAGAGGAAGCCCTCTCAAAACAACAAGAGAGCCTGTGCATTAAAGAAACAAACAAGTTTTAATGACAATACCCGGGACATTTGTCTCACTACCCTTCCAGATCCATATTAAGAATTAAATGGTCTTGAAGGAGAAATATACTTTGAAAGAGATTGATCAAAAACAGTAGGAAAATAGAAGACTGGACTGGAATAAATTTATTGAAATGGGTGACTCACCTGGGATTTTATTATTTTATGTGTTGAGTAAATGCAGAAGTCATGTTAGTATCCTACCAGGATGGCTAACTGAAGTTGGACTTAACAGTAGCCTACTGTCAGGGAGGTCAAAATACTACAACTTCCCTGGCATACTGTATGGTTAAGAAGTGCTGAGTTTCAGGAATATGGCAATATTGAGTGAATCTATTCCATACAACTGGTTGGGTAACTACCCTTAAATAAACCTCCAGGGAGGACTAGGAGGATACCTCCTTCACCAAGACATGAAGAAATGCTTTGCTGAAAGGCACACCAATACCATCAAAAATCTCTGAGTGGTTCCATTTTGTAGAGTGGAGATGGTGGTGGAAGATAGTGCAACGGAACTTGGTTCTCTGAAATCAATGGGAATAATGGGACTGGGAGTGGTATAGGCCATGTGGCAGGGCTTAACAGAGACATGGGAGGCGTAATTACCACAGTAAGCTAGAGGGACTTAGACATGATCACAGGGATTGGGGTAATTATTTCAGAGACCCTAAAAATGAAAAAATATATGGGCATGATACTGAAGGTGTTCTTGACATTCTAGGTCTTGTGGCAACAACTTAACATGAGTTACTGTGACACAGATTCCCAGACCTAAACCAGTTCACAATCTCAGAGATTCTCAACTGAAGAGAGTGCCTTTGAGGAAGAAGCCTGCCATGCAGTTGTAGATGAAACTATGCCTATTCCCCCAAGCCTTCTCCAGAGGGACCTATGGCCATTGACTAGAATGACTGTGCACACAAGAAAAGAAAGTATCTAGGACTTTGCGGGCTTACTGTATTCCTAGTCAGAAGTGAAGTTACCCTGGAAAACTGAGTATCACTTTAGTCCACTGGTCACATCCCACCTGCCAATCAGGAGCCTCCATCACGGCCCTATGTCCCCACTGGATTAGCCAGTCAACTAGAGATAGGGTTATTGCAATGGGCCACTCATTCGTTTAAGGGGTGATGACCTGTCCCCACATATTCCAGGTGTAGCTTGTCTTTGCCCGTCTGCAGTGTTTCCACCAGCACCACAATCATGTACGTACAGAATGGCTTCCACATCACCACCCAGTATCACTTCTGACCAGGGTCACATTTTGTGGCACAGTATTTATGGAAATGGGTTCATTACTATAAGATTTACTTATCACATGTCCATAATCAAGAAGCAGCTGGCTTAATAGAAAGGTAAAATGACTGTCTAAAAACTCAGTTGTGGCCCAGCTAAGGAACAATATCCTGAGAGATGAGAAAAATGACATTAATGATTTTATCTTTTTTTTCTGGTCAAGTGAAGCAGTGTAATCATTTTATTCAAAAAAATACCCTAAATCAGTAGCCTAAACTTAATGCCATTTCCCCCATAGCCATTAGGCAAGAGTCTGAGAACAGAATGGGGTGATGATGGAAGTGGCTCCTCTTCCTATAGAACCAAATAACCTACTGAATAAATTTTTACTTCATATTTTGGAGGACCCTAAGTTCAGTGTATTTGCGTACTAGTATCTATGAGAAGAATGCTTTTACCAGAGAACATAATCATGGCACCATTAAATTAGAAGCTCCCCATTTTAGGTTCTTTATGGCATTGAACAGACAGAGAAGGGGTTCACTGCATGAGATAGATAAGAGATTAAAATATTTTAAAAATCTTTACAAAAAGAAGCTATATATCAATCAAACTGTTAATAGTGGTTATCTTCACCTGGGTGGTAAGATGCAAGATTATATGAATTTTCTTATATGTTCCTATATATGCTTAAAAAAATTGACACGATTAACATAAATTACTTTGTAATTTTTTCAAAAGTGCTTAAACTTATTTTTTTTAAAAAGTTAGTAGGATAGAAAAATATCTCAAAGACCTACATCACCATCAATGATTCATTTAATTTTACTAATGATTTTAGATATATAAAGCACATTTATAGGCCGGGCTCAGTGGCTCACGCCTGTAATTTAGCACTCTGGGAGGCCGAGGTGGGTGGATCACTCGAGGTCAGGAGTTCGAGACCAGCCTGAGCAAGAGCGAGATCCTGTTTCTACTAAAAATAGAAAGAAATTATCTGGCCAACTAAAAATATATATAAAAAAATTAGCTGGGTATGGTGGCGCATGCCTGTAGTCCCAGCTACTCGGGAGGCTGAGGCAGTAGGATCACTTAAGCCCAGGAGTTTGAGGTTGCTGTGAGCTAGGCTGACACCATGGCATTCTAGCCTGGGCAACAGAGTGAGACTCTGTCTCAAAAAAAAAAAAAAAAATTTATAAATAATATAAGTAGTTAAAATACACATAAAATTTTCTTTTAAATATTGTCAGAGGTTGGAAACATTTTAAATGATTTTCATTATAGTTTTTATTTGTTTTGTTTTTGAAACTATTTTATCTGTAAGAATATTTCCTCAGTTTTACGTTTATAAGCAAAAAGCTATTTGGGTATAGGAATTTCATTACAAATAATTTTTCATGATGCACTATTCTATATAATGAGCACTGCATGTGTTTTTATAAAATTTTTATTCCTCCTTTAACTCCCAAACACAGTGAATTGCAACAAGATACTTGTTCTACAAAATATACTTCCTTCTCTGCACTTAAAAATTTTTAACAGTAATGGAAAACAAATGCAATCTCTAAATGTAAATGTAAATGTAAACAATAAAATGCATATCATCAAGTTGGATAATTTTTAAATGTGTAAATTTTTTTAAATAAGATTAAATAATTACATACCAATACAATTCCTGCAGAATAACTGGTAACACACATTTTCCCAGGAAATGTTGCTCCCACATAATATGGATAATCCCTATATCTAAATAAATAAGTATACATTTATAATTAATTTTAATGAATAACTTAAATGTGAGAATTTCTGCTAATAATTTAAGTTAATAGCTGATAAAATCCTAGTCTGAAGCAAATTAGGGTATAATCCTTACATATGTCCTTAGTTGTTTCAAATACGGAAGATATTTTAACTAATATTAAATATTAGTATTAACTGGTTAAATATTTTTTATTTCTGAAACATATCCAATGCATCCATGTTTTTGATTCCTATACTGTTCTCATTACATTTGGTTAAGGCTACCAAAGGCTTTCATCCAAGATTTTGATCAAAAACAATTTGTTGAGTTACAGTGACAAACAGTTTTAATGTTATGGATTAAAATTTGTCACTTCCATGTAGAAAAATTTAGCAGTTTCTCATAGGCATGACTATATTGCTTTACAACCAAACATTATTGTTTCAGCATTAAAGTAAAGGCCCATATAAACTGTCATATAATAATAGCACCATTCTCTTAGAGCTTTACATGAATTATTCCACTTAATTCTCAAAACAAACCAGTGAAGTAGATATTATTTTTATCCCCATTAAACAAATAAAACATCAGGTGAAAAGTATAAGTAATTCTGTCAATGTAGCATGATTAATAAATGCTACTGAAGGACTTCACTTTAGGCAGTCTGAATCCAGAGCCAATACTCTCAACCACTAAGGAGGAGGGGGCCAAGATGGTGGACTAGAAACAGCTTGCAAGCGCCGCTGTCTGGGATAGGATGGAAAATGCAAGTGGATGCTCACCTACAGATGGACCCTCTTGGAGAGAGCACTGCAGATCATCAGAGAAATGAAGGGAAAAACTCAGAGTGAAGAAGACAGGGACAGAGAGTGTCACTTGCCAAACCAGAAGGCACCTGGGGGAGACCCCTACACGTGGGGAAAGAATAAAGGAGAGAGCCCCAGGGCTTCCATGCTCCTTGCGTGGACACTCTGACTCCAGTTGTGGGGAGGTCCCCCCAAGCCACCACCACAGGCCTCTGTGTGGATCGGGTAACTCTTTGGAGACTGTATAGTGAAGTTGCATGGGACATAGGGCTCAGCAGGGGCCTGCTGGTCTTGGTTCACAGGTGGCCGCAGCTGATGCCACTCTGAGCTCTCAGAGCTGGAGCTCCTAGTCTACACGGGGATTGGCTCCGCTGTAGCTGCCCCAACATCGGCTCTTATCAGGCTGAGAAAGGAGCAGGTAGAGCAAATGCACTCGCGCACCTGTGACTGGGTGCTAGATGCCCTCCCTACCAGAGAACCCGAGTGGAGCTCGAGGGGTCCAATGGTAGCAGCCTTGGCAGGACCTGTTTACAGAGAGTGCCCCAGGGTCCAGTGGCCAAGCCCCCGCAGGCCTGCACCACAGCCAGTGCAGCAAGCCCCCATGCCCATGCACTGGCTCATCAAGGGCCATGCCTCCACAGTCCAGCACGCCAAATGGGAGAACAAGCCCCCGACCCTGCACACCATGTGGAGGCCCACGTCGCCATGGACCTGAGTTCCGAACGTTGGGCCACAACCCCCAGCCTGGTGCACCAATGGGCAGGCCATACCCCAGAAGTCTCGCAGGCCCCTCAGGGGGCCACACGGTAAGGCAGGCCATGCCCCTTCATTCCCTGTGCCAGCCAGCCAGCCAGCCACACCCTTGCAACCCCGAGCACCAACCAGCATAACAGGTTCCCTGGCTCTGCATGCTGGCTAGGGAGCCGTGCCTCCACGGCGCTGCGGGATGCAACACCTGCAGTCTGGATCTCCACCATGGACGCACTATGCACAAACTGCCCACCACTGTGTGTTGCTATTATACCTTGTGGTGGATGGAGCAAATGCCCGTAACCCTGATGATGCCTGTGGCCTCCGCATAGATAGAGTCACCAAACAGCCAATTTCACCACCATGGGGAGACTCAGGAAGAGCAATCTCCCGCAATACCCACCTCAGTGGAGAGGGACTCGCCCAGTCCCCTGCCCAAGCTTCCGACAGTGGCCTGAAGACCAATACACCAATCCAAATGAACATCCCCCAGTGTCTGATTGGATTGTTGTTGAGCCTAAGAATACTGAATTATAGAAATGCCCCCTGTATTTCTGGAGACAAGATTTGATTTTAGAAATCAAATAAGGCTTGGCCTTAAGGAAAAGATAAATGTGTTAGTTCAAGAGCTGCCTCCTCTCAGGAGGGTGTCTTGCTGGTCAGTAGAAGCTGCATCTCAAGGAGACAGCTGTAAACTGGGCCTTTGGTTCTCACCTGTTTTGAAAGACAAGGCAGGCCTCCCTTAGGACCAAAGGTTGCTGGTGCTGCTGACAGGTGGATCCCCGGGGATGAGAGCTAATCAGATAGATATGCTAATGCCCAAGCCGGGCCCAGATGGAACCATGCGGTTAAAGTAATTAACACAAAGCACAGCCCATGTTGACTTCTGGGATCATCTCTGTCTCCAAGAACACAATCACCAGAGCCAAGATGTCTCTGTTTGTTGCTAAAGTAATAGCCTTATCATAAAACTTAGAAGTTTGCCCCAAGACGATTTTATAACCCATTGTTCCCCTAGTTAGAGTTAGTTAAAGGATCTGTAGTAGCCTTTTAGGAGACTTTGACTCTAAAGCAAACTGCCTGTTAGTATGCAAATCCCGTTGCCCTTTGCAACCAGAGCCTGTATGTACCCTATATAATACCTGTGTGGAGTTTCAGTCGGGGAGATATTTTATGCGGGTAAAATATTTCCATCCCGATACCCTCCTTTATCTATTTTCATAAACTTTCACTTTATAAACTATATCTTTGGCTCTTTGTATTATTATCGTCATTACTTTATCTTTTATTTCTGTTTCCTACTATATTTTTCATCCTTTGCGATGACCCCTGCCTGAGAGACCTGATCGGAAGAAAAACCTCTTTGCAGGGAGCGTAGCTAACTCCCCGCAGATTGTGACAACCACAGGGGATAGAGACAACACAGGAGAACAACCGTGTTACAGGCTCTCAGTGCATCCACTCCTCTCGCACTGGGTCAATAATCTGGGGTAGGACAAAAAAGCATTATCTAAGGACCTCTCCTCCTTCTCACAATGTAGGAGAGTTCCCAGCAATGGAGAATAAGCACACTGCAAACCTATCAACCCTGACCTGAGAGAAGAGGTTTCAGATGAGAAGAAACAAGCAAAAAACTACTGGCAACATAGAAAAACAAGCCAGTTTGACACTCTCAAAGGATCATAATAGATCCACAGCAATGAGTCCCAACAAAAACGAAAATGTCAAAATGTCAGAAATGGAATTCAGAATATTGATGGCAAATAAGATGACAAGAATTAAACAAAAAGTTAAATACCAACAAAAAGAAGCCTAAAAAATATTTCAGGATAACAATGGAAAAAATTAAAATGTCCCTAAACAGCTAGACAATGTAAGAAAGGCTATATTATAATAGAACTAAAAGAAATATAAGAGTCCTTCAGGGAATTTCAAAATACAGCAGAAAACTTCAACAATAGGCAAACCATGGGGAAGAAAGAATCTCAGAGCTAAAAGACAAGGCTCTTGCGCTAAGCCAGTCATGCAGAAAAGAGAGTAAAGAACTGAACAGTAACTCAGAGAAACATGGGACTATGTGAAGCAAACTAATATGCAAATTATAGGTATCCCTGAGGGAGAAGAAGAAAGAATAAAAAGCATGGAAAATCTATTCAAGGGACTTATTGAGGAAAACTTCCCTGGTATCGCCAGAGGTACAGACATCCAGATAAAAGATGGCCATCAAACACCAGGAAGAATCCTAACAAATTAGGACATTGCCAAGATACATACTCATCAACTTGGCCAAAGTCAAAACGAAGGAGAAAATTCTACAAGCAGCAAGATGAAAGCAACAACTAACCTACAAAGGAAAATCCATCAGGGTAAATACAGAATTCGCAGCAAACACTTTACAAGCCAGAAGGGATTAAGGCCCCATCTTCAGTATTCTTAAACAGAACAACTTCCAGCCAAGAATCTTATATACTATAAAAGAAAGTTTCATAAATGATGGAGAAATAGACTTTTCCAGACAAGCAAATACATGCTAGGGGGATTTGTCACTACTAGTCCTGCCCAACAGGAAATACTCAGAACTGCATTAGACATGGATCAGCACAACAGATACCCACCAGTGTAAAATCACCCAAAAGCTAAAGCTCACAGGTCTTACAATACAATAGCACAAGAGAGAAACAAAGCAATAAGGTACCACCCAACATGATGAACAGAACAGCATCCCACATGTAAATACTAATACTCAAAATAAACAGTATGAATGTGCCACTCCAAAGACATAGACTGGCTGACTGGATGAAAAAACACAACCCAAATATCTTGAGTATCTGCTGTCTCCAGGAAACACATCTAAACAACAAAGATTCATACAGATTCAAGGTGAAGGGATAGGGAAAAAATATTCCATGCAAACAGAAAGCAAAAGAGAGAGGTGTAGCCATTCTCATATCAGATAAAGTAGACTTTAAATCAACAATAATAAAGAAAGACAAAAACGTGTGAAAAAATGCTCAACATCACTAATTATCAGGAAATTGCAAATTAAAACCACAATGACATATCACCTTACCCCAGTTAGAATGTCTTTTGTTAAAAAGTCCCAAAACAATAGATGCTGGCATGGATGCAGAGAGAAAGGAATGCTTATACACTGTTGGTGGGACTGGAAATTAGTATAACCTCTATGGAAAACAGTATAGAGATTCCTCAAAGAACTAAAACTACACCTACTGTTCAATCCAGCAATTCCATTGCTGGGTATTTACCCAAAGGAAAAGAAGTCATTTTATAAAAAGACACCTGCACCTGAATGTTTATTGCAGCACAGTTCACAATTGTAAAGCTGTGGAATCACCCCAAGTGCCTACCAATTCATGAGTGGTATATGTACACCATGGAGTACTACTCAGCCATAAAAAAGATGAATTAATACCTTTTGCAACAATCTCTATGGAACTGGAGACCATTCTCCTAAGTAAAGTGTCACAAAAATGGAAAAACAAACACCACATGTACTCATTATTAAATTGGAAGTAACCAATGAACACACAAGTGCACAGAGGGAAGTAAAACTCAGTGGAAAACAACTGGGGGAGGGGGTAGGAGAAGAGGGGAATAAACCAACCTAATGGGTACTATTTGGGTGATAGGCACACCTATAACCATGACTCAAACATTACAAAAATGACCCATGTAACCTAAAACATTTGTATCTCCTTAATATTTTGAAATTTAAAAAAATGGAAGGATGTACCATAATCATTGATTATAATATTTAACATTATTATATGCATGGTTTGAAAGATTCAACATTATAAACATGTCAGTTCTTCCCAAATTGATATATAGAGTTATTTTAATCTCTATAAAAATCCCAACAGGTTGTTTATGGGACTTGACAAATATGTGACAAAAGTGCTAGTTAAATTCATGGCAAAAATGGCTATCCATGTGGCAGAAAATAAAACTGTATCTCTCTTTTATACTATATAAAAATTAGCTGAAGATGTATTGAAGACTTACTTATTAAAAGTAATAATATTAATGCTAAAAAATAAATCTAGCAGACTAAAATAATCTAGGGCTGTGAGAGACCCTCTTCGCTATATAGGAAACCCAAAAGTAAAAAGGAAACGATTAAGAAATATAGCCATATGAAATGTGAAAGTTTTCATGTAGCAAAAAGTTTACAGAAAAATTATAGATATGGAAAAAGTATTTGTCATGCAGATAAAAAAAAAAGGTTAATATCTAAACATTCCAAAAAACCCTTCCAAATTATAAGAAAAAATAAAAAAATTACAAGGAAATACTCAAAGGACATGCAAAGGCAATTAGAGAAGGACAGATCCAAATGAATGACAAGTATATGGAGAAGATACTCAAATCCACTAGACGTCGGAAGAAAGCAAATTAAGATGTCAATGACATTAATTAATTTATATCCATCAGGCTGGCAAAAAAGTAAAAAACCAATCACACTTATTGCTGGCAGAAACGTGAGGGAAAGATTCATCTCACACGTACAAAAGGAAATATTGACATGCCAACTTTAAAATACAGATTTATTGAAAGATATTTGCTGATTATTGCTAATAAATTTAATATGAATAATATTATAAATATACAGCTATAATTTATATTTAGAAAACTTTTTTAAATAATTCAAAAAATTCATTAGGATAAAATATGTGTAACCTACTTTACCAATCCTTTCTTCAAAGCTCATAATAAAAATATAAACCTTACAAGATAAATCCCATCTCTTTATGAGGTGGTTCAGAGTATTGGCTCTGGAATTGAGGTCTGAGATGACTTAACCTCTTAAAAACTCTAAATAGCTTCATTTTTAAAAGGTTGATAAGCATAGAAATAAATGTTTGTAATCTTTTTTATTGCCTGACAACCAGAAAGTGAGCACAATGCCTAAATAATGCACAAAATGAATAATTAAAATATGTATAGTCAGAAATGAATAACAATTCCCTAAATTAAGTTACATCATTATCACAGATCTTTGTTTTCTTTCTAGGAATACTTAAACATTATTCTTACGTGAATAAATATGCAATATCATGAGGCCTTAAGATGAGATAAGACTGTTTCCATTCTAAAAATCTATGCAATAATTCATCTGCCCCACCAGCTGTAGAAATCTTATCTTTATCTGACCACAACTCCAATGATGACAGCACAACAGTGACTTTAAATTGGGTGAACATCTAAAAACAGAAGAGATAAATATATGCAAAATTAATCTCATGTTATTTTACAATAACCTAGAAATTAATTCAATGTTTTCACAATTCCACACTCAGTTTATATTAATCACTTAATTATCCAAAAATATCACATCAAGTTCATGTAAATTATAATTTCAAAACAAAGAATTTTTTTATATGATAAGAACAATACTTACTAAATTCACAAGGCCAACAATTTTGATGACTTTATTTGTTACGATCATGCTATCAGAGCCCAAATAATCATACTGAAAAACACAATTAATTTTATATTTAAATACAATTTATTATATAATATTTTTATATTTATTCTTCATCTACTGTCAGAGATTTGAGGTTGCTTTGGGGTTCAACAGTTCAAAATGAAACATTAATTAATAAAACATGATTATAAACTGGATTCTTCATACATTGCTAGCAAAAATGTAAAATGGTACAGCCACTCTCAAAAATAGTTTGGCAACTTCTTTCAAAACAAAGAATGAACTTACTATATAGCCCAGCAATTTCACTCCTGGGCATTTATTTCAAAGAAATAAGAACTGATGCCCACACAAAAACCTGTACATGAATGTCCTTAACAGCTTTATTCATAATGGCCAAAAACTGGAAACAACTCAGTAATTAAATGATTAAACAAACTGTAGTACGTTCCTACTATGGACTAGGACTCAGCAATAAAAAGGAACTGACTGCTGATACATGGAACAGCTTGGCCAAACCTCAAGAGAATTATGCTGAGTGTAATACAACAATCTTAAAAGGATACATACTGAATGATAACTTTAAGCGACATCTGCGAAATCATAAAGGAGAACAGCTTAGTGGTTGCCAAGGGCTCAGAAGGGGGAGAGAGGATGGGTGTGACTCTAAAGGGACAGCATAAGAGAGTCTTGCAGTGATCGGACTGTTGAGTATCTTAATTGTGGCGGAGGTTACACAAAGCTACTTATATGATACTATTGCATGAATTTACATACACAAATGCACACACAAATGAGTGTGTGTGTGTATCTATATATGCATATATTTGTTGAAATCTGAATAAACTCTGGATTACAACAATGTCAAACTGTATGTGTATGTGTGTGTGTGTGTGTGTGTGTGTATATAGAGAAAGAGAGAGAGAGAGAGAAATTCTCTAGCAGTGGTCCCCAACCTTTTTGGCACCAGAGACCATTTTTCATGGAAAGACAATTTTTCCACAGACGGGGGCATGGTTCCAGGATGATTCAAGCACATTACATTTATTACACACTTTATTTCTATTATTCTTACATTATAATATATAATGAAATAATTATACAACTCACCATAGGTTGGGGACCCCTGCTCTATAGTATATCATGCCTTGGATGTTCCACAGGACCCTCAAATTATCACAAACTACACTCATATCTAAAGTAAACACATTCAAAAATAAACTCATCACCTTCCCTCAAAAATCTGTTCCTACTTACATTTTCATTACTTCAGTGAATGGTATCATCTACCACATCCCACATTTATTATACTACTTGCTCCCTGAGAGCAGAAATTTTTCTCTTTTATTCACTGCTATATCCCCAATAACGAGAATAGCAACTGGTATCTAGACGATGTTCAAAAAATTCGTTAAGTACATGAATAAATCAAATCAATTTACAAGTCCTTCTAATTCAACCTCATCAGTCACTTTTCAAGTTGCCCCTTTATTTTCATTTCTAATACCACGAATTGATAAGTTTTCACCTTGATTACTAGAATAGTCTCTTTTTTTCTTTTCTTTTTTCTTTTTTTTTTTTTTTTTTGAGACAGAGTCTCACTCTGTTGCCCAGGCTAGAGTGCCGTGGCATCAGCCTAGCTCACAGCAACCTCAAACTCCTGGGCTCAATCCTTCTGCTTCAACCTCCCGGTAGCTGGGACTATAGGCATGCGCCACCATGCCCAGCTAATTTTTTCTATATATTTTTAGTTGTCCATATAATTTCTTTCTATTTTTAGCAGAGACAGGGTCTAGCTCTTGTTCAGGCTGGTCTCGAACTCCTGACCTTGAGTGATCCTCCTGCCTCGGCCTCCCAGAGTGCTAGGATTACAGGCATGAGCCACCGCGCCCGGCCTAGAATAAATAGTCTCTTAAATGGTTCCTTCTTCTCCAATTTTCCCACCAGCAAATAAGCCCCTACACTATTACCAAAATGATGACTCGAAGATGAAAATATAAATATGTCACTCACCCACTTAAAATATTTCAATGAATCTCCATAACCTTTAGGATAAAAATCCAAATACACTATCACTTCTTTAATTCATCTATTTTCACATCTCTCTTTTAACTCTACATATTAATGAAACTAAATTTCTTGTAGCTTCCTGAAAGGAGCCTTCTCTCACATTTATGTGCTCTTGCAAAAGAAGGTTTTGCACAAAATTTTCCTGGGCCCCACCCTCCACCCATTGCTCATTTCTTATATTCATTATGTGACTTACTGTATTAGTCATGCCTTCTTATCTTCCGTATTTCTGAAGCTCTGACATCTTGAGGCCTTGCTGACCCTGGAAAGACCACCCCTCTCAGAGCTAGCCAATTCCTAGAGATAATACATGACTGGCCTTGGAGTGTAACTTTCATACACAAGCTACTCAAGTCAGAGCCTACTTTACCAGGCTCTCACTCAGAGCCACTATTCCTTTGCCCTAATTATCCCAGGGCCAAGAATCAGGTGACTAGGGACTGTGTGTACCCCCAGGGCCCACTGGAATTATTCAAACTAGCCATCCTAAATCTACTTACCCAGCTTTGCCTGTTCTTTCTCACTGACACCACAATAGCAGCTCTTGACCACATGTCCCCTTGAGCCCTCTATCTCCTAGATGGCCCTGGTGTCCCCCGTGGCCCCGCATGATGTAGAGTGCTCCCTGCATGGTGTGAAGTGCTCCCTGTATGACATGGAGTGCTCCCTACTATTGGAAACTGCAAAGTAACATGCTATCTTTTCAATAGCAATTTTCTCCTGATCTGTTGGCCTGAATGTACCTGAATGATAAAACTTGCATTTTAAAACAGCCACTTGCATGCTCTTATATTAATAACATACCAAGTTATAGTTGTGTGTTTCCATGTCTGTCTCCATTATTAAACTGTGTTTTTATAGTACCATATGCTTCCCTCAATCATGGAACTAAATTCACTCTGCTACAGTTGTGGATATATAATTTACAAAATCACTGAATAAAATACCAGTATTATTCTTCTTTATATGCCCAACATATGGTAACAGAGATTTTTATAGCTGGCTCAATGTTTTTTTGTTGAAGAATATAGAAATGCATACACAGAGAAGAAATATTTAATCAGCATTATGTGGTTCACATGGCTGGCAATTTGGACGTGAAGTTCTTAAAACAACTCTCAAACTTTATAACAGAATTCTAAAACAAAAGAATTTTCATAACCTAAATTGTTCCCAAGAAACTTAGTCATATTTAGTAGAAATAGCTTAATTTGCTCTTAAATATCTCAATTTTCCCTTACATGTTCCCTTTGCCCTTTTCCCTGTACCTTAATAAATCCAGTATTTTCATATCCTTCTCCAAATCCCTTCTGTCTCTAATCTCAACTCTGTCTTCCTGACAGGCTCAAGCCTAAGAACAGAACTGGAAATGAATACTACTCATATTCTCTGTCGTGTTCCATAGGTGTGACAAATGAATGCTACCATCAGAATAAAACCTGAAAAGTATATTTTTCCCTATTTTCTGAAATCTTTCAAATATTCGAAGAAATAAAGCCATATGCGGTTGACTGCAAACTAAGTTATCACCCCAAGCTTCCAAAGTTCAAAAGCCCTCAAACTGTTTATGGGAATTAAGGATCTAGAGGTGTATTTTATATCGGGAAAACAATGGGCAGGAACAGTGCACTATCAAAAACTGCTTTAAAAAGCCTGACATGATAATGTAAGTACTTCTCATATATGTTTATACTACTACCACTTTTTCCCCAATAAATATTTTATAAGGTAAAACATTCCTTAGATTACACACTGCTCTTCAAGACTTCCTAAAATAGGAATTAAAAGTTTAAAGAATTTCACTTTGACCAAAATCACCATTAAAAGATGGTATGTATGGATTGAGAGAGACCCTGAAAATGTGAAGTACCAGTAAAAAAAGAATCATTTTGTTCTGCAGCATTGTTATATAAAGATTTCAAAATAAAACATTTCTGACAAAACTGATATAATTTTGACTACTTAGTTTTTCAGTTTGCATATTTTCCCACTACTGTTTCTATGACATTCAAGCGAGAAGATTGGGAAAATCAATACATTTGCATCAAATGTTTAAAAGCAAAGAAAAAGCAAAATACATACCAAAGCTTTGTCCACCACAATATGTATTTCTAGATAAAGAGGAAATAAATCTGGAATATCTGATTCCAACTAGAAAAAAAATAGCAGCATATAAAACTTGAAAATTTTCATAATTTGTTTATCATGAACTCTTTATTATTAACACACCACTTACAGGATATTGCAAGGTGTTTGCTTCATACAACTAGTTAATATCAACATAAAGTGCTTTGAGTTTTAAGGCAAAGGACGCAAGTAACAAGAACACTGGTTATAAAGTTATAACATATACTTCAATAGATTTACAGCTTCCAGTTTGTGAACTAAGAACAAAACACTCAGCATTTCTAACCATCTATTTCATTTCAACATCAGAAATAAACTTCTGCTTTATAAATTATACAGGTGTTAAGGACTTTTAAAATGGTTACATTTTTCACTCCTTTCTGTATCCATGTCCTTTGCAATATGACTCTGCAGTGCCTCCCATCAAGAGGTAAGTCTATTTCCCGTCTCAACCTAGGCTGGGCCTTGTAACTTGCCTGAGCCAGTAAATGCAGTGGAAGCGCTGTTGTGCCAGTCCTAAGTCACCTTTCATTCCGCCCTCCTGGTCTTGGAACCCCTGCTTGTACACATCTGGCCAGTTTGTCAGTTTATAAGAAACAAGTGGGCTCTCACCCACCTTGTCCACCCAAAAAAACAAAACAGGACAACACTTAAAGAAAAAAGAAGCTGCTGAATTTCTGTAAGAGAGCATTGTACTGAACATACCCACCTACCATCCCATCCCCCACATCCAGCTCAGTGGCATCCATGAGGAAGGTAGCCCATGTTCTGGTGTGGTTTGCTGGTGCCAGAGGAACAGGTACCAAACTATTCTCAAAGAATTATGGCTGCGCGTTTTGAGCTGTACAGAGGCTCCCTAAAGGATTTGCTCAAGGGCTTTCCTTTGTCCTCCACCGTGAAACTTTCACAGGGCTGGAGAGGACTCCTAGGTGGTGTTTGTGGAAAGCATTTAAAGGCAAATACATGGGCTGCAGCCACCTATAGCAAAGGAAAACCGATGGGACAAGCAGCAGTCACGCTGAAAAGCCCAGGAAGAAAGAGGCTGAGGAAGGTTATGGGTGGGAAAATGAAGGCTATGAAAATCTCTGGCATATACTGGGAAATACAGAAGGCAACCCACAATCCCAGGGCCAGACACATGCTCAGAAAACACTTGAGAAGACACTAACTTTCTCCTGGCTGATCTTTATGCATTGTGCAACCAGGCGTAAAGGCCAAGGCAGGCAGGTAAACATCTAGAATAAGTGTTGCAGGTGTGCCCTGAGTCCATCGGTGAAAACTGAAAAAGGATTTTTGGATTTTTTTCTCCACTCATTTAAGGAAATCTCTGTCAAATCACGAGGTGACAACTTAACTAGCAATATTGTTAACAAAATATTTCTTTACCTTAGAAAAGTCAGTAAACAAACAATCCACAACAAGCAGCAAAAACAAACCCTAGTGGGGAGTGAGGGCAAATCTGATTTCCAGCATTATCACATCAAAATACCCAAAATGTTCAGTTTTCAACAAAAAGAAATTATGAGACATAAAATGAAACAAGAAAGTATGACCCATTTTCAGAGAAAAAGGAAATATAAATTGCCCCTAAAGGAGCCTAGACATTGGACTTACTAGACAAAGACTATAAATTAACTGTTTTAAATATGCTCAAAAAAGCTAAGGAAAACCATGGGCAAAGAACTAAAGGAAACCAGAAGAATGATGCCACAATGCATAGAGAATGTCAATAAAAATATGAAAATTATAAAAAGGAAACTGTGGAGCTGAAAAGTACAATAACAAATGAAAATTCACTAGAAGGATTCAGCAACAGAGTTGAGCAGGCAGAAGAAAGATCAGCAAACTTCACATCAATCAAGATTATTCAGTCTTAAAAGCACAATAAAAAACAAATGAAGAAAAATCAACAGAGCTAAGAGACCTGTGGGACGAAATCAAGCATAACAACATATGCATAATGGGAGTCCCGAGAAGAAGAGAAAAAGAAAGTGAAGAAAGAAAATTTGAGGAAACAATGGGAAAAACTTCCCAAATTTGATGAAAGTTAGGAATCTACACATCCAAGAAGCTCAATGAACTCCAAGTAGAATAAACTCAAAGGAATCAACACCAACACACATTATAGTTAAACTATTAAAAGCCAATGATAAAGAGAGAACCTGGAAAACAGCAAGAGAGAACAGTTCATCAAAAACAAGGGATCTTCAATAACAATATCTAATTTCTCATTAAAGAATATGGAGGACGGAGGCAGTGGGATGACATTGAAAGTGCTGAAAGAAAAAATCTGTAAACAAAGAATTCTATGTCCAACTTTGGTAACACCTTGATCTCAAACTTCTAGCCTCCAGAACTGTGAAAAAATAAATTCTTGTTGTTTAAGCCACCCAGTCTGTGGTACTTTCTTATGGCAGCACTAATAAACTAATACACTGCCCTACAAGAAATTCTAAAGGTAGTCCTTCAGTCCAAAATGAAAGCACACTAGACAGTAACTAGAAGCAATAAAAGAATTTAAGAACACTGTGAAGGTAAATACATTGGTAAATATAGATGCCAGTATTATTACATTTTTGCTTTGTAATCCCTCTCTTTTTCCCAGATGATTTAAAAGAAAATGCATAAAACCATAATTATAAATCTATGTTAAGGGAAATGTAATGCATAAAGATATGATTTGTGATAACAACAACATAAAGAAGGTGAATCCGTATAGAACCAGAGTTTTTATATACTATGGAAGCTAAGTCGGTATTAATTCAAACTAGAATTGTTATACATTTAAGATGTTAATCGTAATAACCAGGGTAACCACTAAGAAAATAACTAAAATATACACAGAAAAATAAATGAGAAGAGAATCAGAATGATACACTAGGAAAAAATCAACTAAAGAAGGTAGTAATAGAGGAATTGAGAAACAAAAAGGATCTAAGACATTTAGAAAACAATCAGCAAAATGTAAAAAGTCTTTATCATTACTTATTTTAAATGAAAATCCTAAACTAATTAGAAGAGATTGGTAGAATCTATCTAAAAAACATGATCCAACTGTATAACGTCTACAAGTACTTTAGGTACAAAGACACACATAGCATAGGCTCAAGTGAAAGGATGAAAAAATTCCATGTAAATAATAAACAAAAGAAAATTGGGATGGCTATACTAGTATCAGACAAAAATAGACTTTAATTCCAAAATGTTATGAGATAATGAAAGACATTCTACATTAATAAACAGGTAAGATTTTTCCCCAGGATTCTGTCCATTTCATTGGTTTTGAGTTGTTTCCACCTAAAGTTATTCATGATGTATTCATTTTTTCATTAACTGAATGATCTGCAGTGATAGTACCCATTTTATTCCTGATATTCATGTATTACTCGTTCCTTTCCTTTTTTGAGCAATATCTGCAGGAGTTTTCCACTTTATTGGTCATTTGCAAGCTCCCTTCATCATTTCTATCAGACGCTTGGTTTCAGACTGATTGATTTTCACTCTTAACTTTTTTGGTTCCACACTTCCTTTCTTTGCTTCTGATTTTCTTTTCCATTTTAACTTCTTAAGGTGGATGCTTTGCTTGTTTTTTTCTAGTTTTTAGGCCATAAATTTCCCTCTTACCTATCATTTTAGTTTCATCCCACAAGCTTTATAGTATCTTTATCATCTAGTTAAAACTATTCTCAAACTTCCAGTATGATTTCTTTTGTGACCCATGGGTTATTCAGAAGTATTATTTTTATTTCCAATTTCCGAAGATACCAACATTTGAGTTTCTTTGTTACTGTTTTTTTTATTATTGATACATAAAAAATTTTATTAGAATCAGAAAAAAATCTGATTTCAATCTTTGAAAACTTTTCTGAGACTATCTTTATAACTCAATTTATGTTTTATTTTTTATAAATGCTCCATGTGAATTTAAAATACTAGGGCATATTGCTTAAGATGTGGAAAGCTGGAAAGAGTGTCATCCCCAGGTTAACAACAAGAAAAAGCCAACTAACCTACAAAATCATAACTTTTCTTCAGCCCATCTGATACTAGAAGTCCAGATAAATTAACAACTTCAAAACTAAGAAAGTAAAATTGCCTCCACAGACAGACGGCACACAAGCCCTTCCTGACTTTGGGAAAACATGGGAGACAGTCAGGGGATCACGTAAGCAGTTAACATTTAAGTAATACCTTTCAACAAATTAATAAAACCCAAGTGTAAGCCCATGTGTATTAAACTCCTGGAAGCAAAAGACACAAGTGAAATATTTGCCTATTCAGTAAACAACCTCTCAAAGACGCTTTTCTGTACGACCTCACTGGGTGTTGCCGAGAATGTCTGGGGAAGGACAAGAGACCCGAGAAAGCCTCTCTCATAGCACAGGCCTAGAGGGAAGCGGCCACCAACACAAGAAGGACAAAAGCCCTGCCCAGATAGCTCTGCACTATGTAACAGAAGTCCTAAGCTGCTGGAGGAAAGACAGAAAACCCTACTGTCCTCAAAACACAGATGAAGACCCTTTACAGTTGAGAAGAAAGAAACAGAAAAAAATCTCTCTAACCCTGGGAGAGGGTGAGAAAACTATCTGTGCCCAGTGCATTAGAGCTGCAGTCCCCATCCCCAGGCCACAGGCTGGTACCGGTCCATGGCCTGTTAGGAGCCGGGGCACAGCAGGAGGTGAGCAGTGGGTGAGCAAGCAAAGCTTCCTCTGTATGAACAGCCATTCCCCATTGCTGGCATCACTGCATAAGTTCCGCCTCCTGTCAGATCAGTGGTGGCATTAGATTCTCACAGGGGTTGAACCCTACTGTAAACTGCACATGTGAGGGATCTAGGCTGCGCACTCCCTGTGAGAATCTAACGCCTGATGATCTCAGGTGGAAATGAGGCGGTGACGTTAGTGCTGGGAAGTAGCTGCAAATACAGATTATCATTAGCAGACGACTGCACAATACGTGTAATGTGCTTGAATCATCCCAAAACCATCCCCTGCCCCCATGGAAATACTGTCTTCCCTGAAACCGGTCTCTGGTGTCACAAATGTTGGGGACCTTTGCATTAGAGGCCTCCTACTGATGGAGGAGAGGTGGGGTAAGTGAGAAAGCCTCATCCTCAAGACTCAAGCACATAGACCTTGCCTAAATAATTCAGGACAGAGACGACAGAAAATATTCTCCCACTGTCCACAATCAGGCTAGAAATCACCTAATAACAAGCAAGCAGCAGAAGGGGCAGGTTCATGGAGAGGTCCTCTCCGAGGTACAAGCTCACAAAAAAAGCCTAATACTAAGAGAAAATTAGGGATATTAAAAATAAAAACCTGCCAGCAATCCAATTTCCACCCAAAGCAAAATGTAACACCATAGAAGTTTTAGGCTAGTATTGAACTAAAAGAAACCATGACAACAGGCCGGGCGCGGTGGCTCACGCCTGTAATCCTAGCACTCTGGGAGGCCGAGGTGGGCGGATCGTTTGAGCTCAGGAGTTCGAGACCAGCCTGAGCAAGAGCGAGACCCCACCTCTACTAAAAATAGAAAGAAATTATATGGACAGCTAAAAATATATATAGAAAAAATTAGCCGGGCATGGTGGCGCATGCCTGTAGTCCCAGCTACTCGGGAGGCTGAGACAGGAGGATCGCTTGAGCTCAGGAGTTTGAGGTTGCTGTGAGCTAGGCTGACGCCACGGCACTCACTCTAGCCTGGGCAACAGGGTGAGACTCTGTCTCAAAAAAAAAAAAAAAAAAAAAGAAACCATGACAACAGCAAAACCCAAACCCTCTGAGCTCTTAACCAGATTGACTCGATGTCCCACAATAAAGGCCTAGCAGAAGAGGCGTGCCCATTTCCAGTAATAAATACTACTTACCTTAGTCTGTGCTGTCCTAGATGTAATGTTTGGCTTTGCACAAAAAAAATCGTAAGGCCAAAAGAAAATATAAGAGAAGAGGTGTGCACTCTCGAGAAACAAGGTAATCAACAGAACAAGATTCAAATATAACCCAGAAACTATAATTATCACCTAATTTAAAATAACAATTATTAATATGTTAAATTCTCTAGGAAAAAATGTTGACATCTCTCATGAAAAGATAGGAATTGCAGCAGAGATAAAAACTGTAAGAAACAATCATATTTAAATGCTAGAAATAAAAAAAAAAACAGCAGAGGTAAAAGATGCTTTTTCAAGGGGCTCAGGAGTAGACATGACATAGCTGAGGAAAGAATCTGTGAACCTGAAGATATGTCAATAGAAATTACGTGAACTGATATACAAAGAGAAAAAAGTAGAGGGTGGAGAACAGAGCAACCACGAGGTGTGGGGTATTATCGAATGCTCTGTTAATAATATACTTGTAATCTAAAAAGGAGAGCTGGGGAGAGGGAGGGAGGAAGGCATTGAGAGAGAGAATAATAACTACCAAAAACAAATAAAACAAAAATGGATACTTCATATTCGAACTGGTGAAAACCAAGGATAAAGAGAAATCTTGAAGGCAGCCAGAGCAAAAGGAGAAATTACATACAAAGGAACAAAGAAAAGACTTACAGAATTCTCTTCAGAAACCATGCAAGCCAAAAGACAATGAAGTGACAACTTGAGAGTGTTCAAAGAAAAACACTGTCTTCCCAGATTCACTACCCAGCAAGAACATACTTCAAACACGAAGAATAAATGCTTTTTCATACAAACAATAACTCAAAGAAAACAACATAAGCAGACCTGCACAAGGAGTGTTAAAGCCTGTTCTTCTGAGAAAAGCCATGCACTTTACATTTATCAACATTACCCTTTTCTTGAATAATGCAAGAAACACAGATCACTTTAACTCTGTTTATATCCTGATAGTTTATATGCATTTCTTATTGGGTATTTTAATTCTCTATATTCTTAACCATAAAAATTATTGTTTTTCTGCATAATGTTCCTTTGCATTGACACATACCTACCACTCATTTTGCTGCTTATTATCCCTTCCAACATTTAGACCATCCTTCAAGAGTTATTTTCCTTCTGCCTAAAGAATATCCTTCAAAAAAATTTTAGTGAAAGGCTGTTTCTGGTAAAGTCTCTCATTTTTTGTTTGTTGAAAATATAATTCATTTTGCCTTTATTTGTGAAGAATGCTTTATCGGTATGTTAAAATCCAAGTTGGCAATTATTACCTTCAGCATATTGAAATGACATTTATGTTCTCTTTCAAATTTCTTGCTCTTGTTAAAAAGTCAGCTCTTAGTCTGTTATCCTTTTGAGAACTAACCATTTTCTTTGTTAGTCTCCAATATTTTTCATTGTGCCTTGATTTCCTGCAGTTTCACTATGAAACATAAAAGTGTAATTCTTTTAATTAATCTTGCTTGGCATTTATCACATTTCTTGAATCTGAGGTTGTGTATCTTTCATCAGCTCTGGAAAATTCTCAATCCAATTCTTACCAAAATTGCTTTTGGCCCATTTTCTTTCTCTCCTCTCCTGAGATTTTAATTGCTTTTCATTACATCTTCTTTTTCTCTTATCCTCTTACATATATTTTCCATATATTTCTCTTACAGCATTCTGGATACTTTTATATTTCTTCTGAGATGTCTTACAGTTCACTAATTCTCTCTGTGGTTGTGTCTAAGCTGCTGTTAAACACATTTTCTGAGTTCTTTTGGTTATTTATTTTTACAATTTCTAGATGGTTTTTTAAAAATACATTCCATCACTTCTTCAGTTTTTAGTTTAAAACAGCATGGTACTGGCACAAGAACAGAGACATAGATCAATGGATTAGAACACAGAACCCAGATATGAATCCATCCTTCTATTGCCATCTGAGCTTTGACAAAGCAGACAAAAACATACACTGGGAAAAGAATCCCTATTCAATAAATGGTGCTAGGAAAATCGGATAGCCACATCTAGAAGACTGAAACAGGATCTGCACCTCTCACCACTCACAAAAATTAATTCATGGTGGATAACAGACTTAAACCTAAGCCATGAAACTATAAGAATTCTAGAAGAAAATGTTGCACAAACTTTTATAGATGTCAGCCTGGTCACAGAATTTATGAGGAAGACCCCAAAAGCAATCACACCAACAACAAAAATAAATAAATGGGACCTGATCAAATTCAAAAGCTATGCATAGCCCAGGATACAATCAATAGAACAAATAAACAACCTATAGAATGAGAGAAAATATTTGCGTGCTGTATATCCGATAAAGGCTGATAACCAGAATCTATAAAGAACTCAAGAAAATCAGCAAGAAAAAACCAAACAACCCATTAAAAAGTGAACAGAAACTTTTCAAAAGAAGACAGACTAATGGCCAACAAACATATTAAAAAATGCTCAAAATCTTTAATCATCAAGGACATCCAAATCAAAACCACAATGAGATATCACCTAACTCCAGTAACAATGGCTTTTATCAAAAAGTAATAAAACAAGAGATGCTAGCAAGGATATAGAAAAAAAGGTACACTCATACACTGTTGGTGGGACTGCAAACTAGTACAACCTCTATGGAAAGTAATATGGAGATACCTCCAAGAACTAAAAATAGAACTACCATTTGATCCAGCAATCCCACTATTGGGTATTCACCCAAAGGATAAAAATACTTTCTATAAAAAAGACACCTGCACTTGAATGTTTATGGCAGCACAATTCACAATTACAAAGATGTGGAGACAACCCAAGTCCCCATCAATACATGAGGAGATTAATAACATGTGGCATATGTTTACCCTGGAGTACTATTCAACCATAAGAAAAAAATGACAAACTATCTCATATTATCCTGGATGGAGCTGGAGCGCATTCTTCTAATTGAAGTATCACAAGAATGGAAAAACAAACACCACATGTACTCACCATTAAATTGGTAATAATTGATCAACACTAACGTGGTCATATGGGAAGTAACATTCATCAGGTGTCAGGCAGGTGGGAGGGGGCAACAAGGGATGAGTACATTTACACCTAACAGGTGTGATGTGCACTGTCTGGCAGATGGGTACTCCTGTAGCTCTGACTTGGGCAGTGCAAAGGCAATTTATGTAATCAAAGTATTTGGTGCCCCCATAATATTCTAAAATGTAAAAAAAGACACTTGCACTGGAATGTTTATAGCAGTTCTTTTTACTTTGAATTCACAATCTGAAAGATGTGGAAACAACCCAAGTGCCGATTAATACATGAGTGGATTAATAAAATGTGGTATATGTATACTATGGAGTCATAAAAAAAATGGTAATCTAGTATCTTTTGTAACAACCTGGATGGAAATGGAGAGCATTCTTCTTAGTGAAATATCACAAAAATGGAAAAACAAACACCACATGTTCTCAATACTACATTGGAACTAATCAATCAACACTTATGTGCACATATGGAAGCAAGACTCAAGCGAAATCAAGTAGGTGAGAGGGGAGAGGAGGGCATAGGTAAATTCACACCTAACGGGTACAATGCACACTAACTGGGTGATGGGCACACTGATAACTTTGACTCAAACTGTACAAAAGCAAATTATGTAACCAAAAGGTGTGTAGCCCAGTAAAATTCTCAAATAAAAAAAACTAATATAAAGTGAGTCATAAAAAGTAAACAATAGATTAGTGCAAGAAGAAAAGGTGATATATGGTTTCAAGGAAATTGTTAAGAAAAGATGAGGATGTTCACAAGGAAAAGACATTTGCTACAGCTATACAATAGGCTAATAAATTCATTTTTAAAATAAATAGAGGCAATAACTGCTTTAAAAGTAGTAATAAAATATATACTACTTACTTTTTCACTTATGAAAATGTTATAATCCATTGGGTTTTTTTCTATGCTTCTGTTATTGTTGTCAAAAATTGAAAATTCATTGTTTTCCTTCCCTAATTTATAAAGAAGATGCTGAAATTCAATTGCAGATTCCAGAGGCTCAATTCCATAAGAAACATTTTCAAGTTGCAGTATTCCTCTGTAAAATTAAGGATAAAATTGTAAGTGCTTTTAATCAAATCTATATTATGAAACTCTGACAAAATCCAAAAGAAAAAAGTGACAAAGATATAAAACATTTTGAGTCCAGTATTTTGATCTAAACTCTGTCTTAGAGAGGATTCTGAAGAGACAAAAGATTACCCTAATCCACAAAACCAACTTTCCATTTTTTTGTTTTTATAGTTACAAAAGCAGGAGAAATTACCTTATCAATTGCTAGATGCACAAGCATACACTATTACAGTGATCAAGTACTAATAATTCCTCTGTTTTCCAAGTCAGTAACTTAACTATCTTAAACATAGCTCCTCCCACTCTTGTAGTGAAGAATGTTCAATTGTCATTTCTGTGATTAAGAAAAAAGAGAGCAAAGAGGCCAAGAAATCTAAACCTTTGAGGGAATTATAAATATCTCTGTCAATGAAGAAAGTGAGGAAAAATAAGAGAATTAAAAACATGTTCAAAGGAGGATATCACTGAATAATCTCCACATAGGAATCCTCTTCCAGCTCCACGCTTAATATGAACAGAACAAATTGACAGTAGCCAAATAGCATAATTATGGTGTTCCGTAATCAATGGTGGAAAATAAATAACCTGAGTCCAGAACACGTGCTGAGTGTGACAGCAGAATTCGGATATCCTTCAATATTTCCTTGATAGTGGCATTGAGTCTGGAAAAGAAAAAAAGTATGGTTACTTAGGAATTGACAAAACATTGTAATGATTTCCTACTTCTATATTGATAGAAATCTCCTGAATGTTTTTCACAGGCTACA
Organism: Eulemur rufifrons; assembly: GCF_041146395.1. NCBI lineage: Eukaryota > Metazoa > Chordata > Mammalia > Primates > Lemuridae > Eulemur > Eulemur rufifrons. The sequence continues at coordinate 23,136,688 of NC_090994.1, read as the reverse complement.
TTGTGGTCTATAACAGTATGAGTAAAGTGACATTCAGACATGTTGAGTGAAACAGTACATACTGTATGATACATGCAGTCTGAGAACAGGCAAAATTACTTAATGGTGATAGAAGTCAGCCTTGTGCTATGTTTAGGGGGGATTTGATTGATGTGTGCAGGAGCTACAGACCTTCTATATCTTGATCTGAATTTTCTCAAGTGTACACTTAAGGCTTGTGTCCTTTACTACATATGTGTTCTATCTCAATTATTAAAAATTGTTCATAAAGAAAAAAAAAAAAAAAGAAAGTCTCCCCATACCTGCCACTGTCGCTATATCAACTACTCTTTTTAGATTATGATTTGGGATTACTATTTTATACTCTGCATCCAAAGCATTACCTCATGTTACATAAAATTATTTTCCAATATATAAATTTAGGTCATCAATTAAAAGACAAAGATTGTAGATCTGTATTTCTTTAAAAATCTAATATGCTGCTAAAAAGAAGCATACAAAACTATAACGACACAGAAGATTGAAGGGCTGGATGCCAACACAAACCAAAAGGATGACTCTGAAGCTATATTAATACAGGAAATGTGGACTTTAATGCAAGAAGCACTACTAGAGATAAAGATGGAAGTTTCATAATAAGGGTTTTTCAATTCACCCGGAAGATACAAATATTCCAAACTGGTATTAATAACACAGCTTCAAAATATATAAAGCCAAAATTAAAAGAACAGTAAAAATAGAAAAATATACAATTATAAAAAAGATTTTTAAACCTAATTTTTTTCAGTAACTGATAAAATTAGGCATTCAAAATCTACAGAAGGTTTGAACAACATGGTTAGTAAATGATCTAATTAATATATGTAGAACACTATATCTAAAATCTTTAGAATACACTTTCTAAAGATACATGTAATATTTACAAAAATAAAACCATATTCTGGGCAGTAAAGTGGGACTCAACATATTTCAACAGACTAAACCTGTACAGTTTGGCCTCTGACCACAGTACAATCAAGCTAGAGATATAGAGAGTAGCAAATGTCTCAGAAATAAAGATTATATAATGTCCAAGATTCAATGGTGTTATAAATTTGTTATAAATAAATATAAGATTTGTCATAAAAACACACTGCTTTATGATGGAACTAAGAAATAAAAACATAAAACGAAAGTACTTATTTAATGTAAAAAATGCTTTTTAAAAATCTATAAAACATAGAACTTAAATCTTACCTCAATATTTGAAGAATGAGAATTCACAGATCCCTGATTATACAAATAAACCATAAAATTATCTGCTACGAAATATCTGAATATAAAAAGAGTGAGAAAATGTTTTAAATTATTCTTTTTAAAACATATAAAGCAACAGTCAGTAAACTGACACCCTAAGCCAAACTCTGATCCACCCTGTCTTTTTTAAATAAAGTTTTATTGGAACACAACCACACTCATCCACTTACACATTATCATGGCTGTTTTCCTGCTACAAGAACAGAGAGGTTGAGTGGTTTTGACAAAAACCATGTGGCCCTCAAAACCTAAAATATTTACTATCTGGACCTTTAAAGAAGTAGTTTATCAGCCTCTGCTTCAATCTCTTCTTCACTGTAAATGGTACCACTTCCTCCTGGTTTCCTTCATGTGTTTCCTTCTAATTTTATCAAGTCTCTTTACTTGGATCCTTCCTTCATCCCTTAAATATTTCCATGGCATTCAATGCCACGTTGTTTTTCCTTCTCACCTTTAACACTTGCCCCACCTCTATAGATTTTATTGTTCATTTCTGTGGCTTCATTTGCTACCTATATAGCAAGACGGCCTTACTATAGCTTTGTGGTATATTTTGAAGTCAGACAGTGTGATGCCTCCAGCTTTGTATTTTTTGGCCAAGATTACTTTGGCTATTCATGATCTTTGGTAATTCCATAGGGATTTTAGGATTACTTTTACTATTTCTGTGAAAAATGTCACTGGAATTTTGATAGGGTTTGTATTGAACCTGTAGATTACTTTGGACAGTATGTGCATTTTAACTATATTAATTCTTTCAATCATTAACACAAGGTATCTTTCTATTGATGTCTTCCTCAATTCCTTTCATCAGTGTTCTATAGTTGTTAGTGCACAGTTCTTTCACATTCTTGGTTAAATTTATTCCTAAGTATTTTATTTTTTGTAGCTATTATAAATGGGATTGTTTTCTTGATTTCTTTTGTGGATAGTTTATTATTAATGCATAGAAATGCTACTGATTTATGTATCCTACAACTTTATTGAATTCATTTATTGGTTCTAACAGTATTTTGGTATAGTTTTTAGGGTTTTTATATATTTTATATATATATGCACATATATATATATATATATATACATAAAAGATCATGTCATCTGTAAACAGGAACAATTTAACATCTTTCTTTCCAATCAGGATGACTTTTATTTCTTTTTCTTTCCTAATTGCTCTGGCTAGAACTTCCAATACTACGTTAAATAGAAGTGGTGAGAGTGGGCATCTTTGTCTTGTTCCTGATATTAGATGAAAAGCTTCAACTTTTCATCATTGAATACGATGTTAGCTGTGGCTCTGTCATATATTGCCTTTACTGTGTTGAGGTACATTCCTTCTATACATAATGAGAGTTTTTATAATGAAAGAATGCTGAAACCACACATTTTCCCATGTCCTAAACTAAATTAACTGCCTACTGGACATTTCCCCTGGGATGTCCCACAAGCACATCATAACCAGCTTCTTCAAGAATGAGCCCATGTTTCCCTTAACTCACATGATGTTCTTCTCCCTCTACCCTACCAAATCCCCGCCACCACTATGTTTAATCTATTAATACATCTTTTATTCTGCCACATCAGCACTTCTCACAAACAAACTAAAATTCCCTACCTCTACACAGTCATAGTTCTGCTTCCCATTATTTCTCGTATAAAGCTATTTGCAATAACTTCCTAACGGTCATTAGGCTGTCATAATAATTATGCAGGTAATTTCCCAAAACAATATACATTTGCCCTATCCATCTCCCAAGCTCCAGTCCCTACATTTCTTAACAATGTGTATAGTCGTAGTAAGATGTTCAAATGCAATGAGAGCTCTCTCACTTTCCCTCTTACACTCTTCAAAAGTTCTTTGCATTATCATACACCATATTCTTCTTCTCTTCTGTCTAAAAGAGTGAGTCAACCCTTTCTTTGGGAGAATTCTTTAGTATCTTACACAATGAATTACTTATTTACACCTTTCATCTCTTTTTCTCACTTTAAGAAACGTCCCTCAGCCACAAAAACACTTCCTGTCTTTTCTTAATTCTTAAGAAATACTCATCTAAGCCTCTTCTTTCTCTGCCCAATGTTCTTGAAAAAGTTATTTTTACTTGCTACCTCCAGTTTTGCATAATTCACCTCTCCTGAATACCATGTAATCTAGTTCTATTCCCAAAATTTAACTGAAGCTGTCCTCTTGACTGTCACAAATGCCTTCCAAGCCAGCCTTTCTCAGCTGGCTTTCCATCAGAGAATTAAACCCTACAGAAAACTACTTCAATGATTTTCTTAATTCTCTAAAAAGTGGCACTTGGCTAGTACTATTCTCCATAAACTATTCACCAGCTCTCCAACAGTGTAAGATCTAATTTCTATAGTAAATCCCTACTCCCTATCCCTCATGGTGGTCCCACCTCTCTGAGGAAACCGTCACTGACATGATCAGTCACAGATTTACTTCTTTTTGTGACATCCTGCCCTGAGTATAAAGCTCCTGCTGGTCCTGCCAACTTAATATCATATAGACCAGTATTCAGGAGATGAGTGCCTATTTCTTCTGTTCCTAACTTCCATTTCCAAAAGACTACCTGAGCCGTTAGAACCAAAAGTTTAATTAAGTCACAGGAGAGCATTTGTTCAGCTGAGAAAACTAAAAATTTAAATAACAAATTCATTTATTTTTCTCCATACTCCTTTTTCTAAGTAAATAGCTTCACAGAAATAAAATTAAATCCAAAAATAAAAAATAAAAAATTACCTTTGCTTAAGGTGCACAGTATATGGTCTCTCATCTATTGGAATAATATAGGATATCTGTTCCTAGAGAATCCAGAACAACTGAGAGTGAAGACAATGTTAATATTAAGAAGCTAAAGAATAATTTATATCGATTAATCCCTCCAAAGGCTTAAAATGTCTTTATTAAAATGTCTTAATTAAATGTTACATATCATTTAAATCTGCAACAAATTACCAAAAAAGTAACATTTACTTTATAATCCATTCTTACTATTTCCACAAAAATAAACCCAACCTGAGGATTTACATAGGATTAGAAATCTACATGTAACTAAATTGTAAATTCTTAGGAAACAATAGACCATGTGCTATGCTATAATGCTTATTTAGGTGGCATCATTGGGACAATAAGGTACTCTACATCAGTGAAGATTACTCTATCAGGCACAAGAATTATTTAATCATTTCCTTAAAAATCCTCCTAAGATGTATTGCCTATTCCCTGTATTCGTAAGTAGAAGATTATTCTACAAAATTTGACATTGTCTTTTATTCTATCCCTACTAATTTCAAGTCAGAACATGGATGACAACAGGCTGGAAAATCTGTAGTTCAGTGAACCTGAGTGATGGTATTCTATCCAGCAAGAGGGAGCATGTGAAATGCAAGAATTAGAGCATCAGTGAAAAGAAAAATTAGTTAAAGCATATAAAAATGAAAAGGATATAAATATCAAAACACAGAAAAAGTACAGAAAAAGATAAGCATTCAAGGATCTCTGAAAATAAGAAGCAACCAGGATACTGTACAGATCAAAGAAGAATAAGGCAGGTAGTTACCAGGTCAAAAATGAAACCAGAAGATTAACATCATTAGCAGTAAGTCAAGTTGATATAATCCCTCCGTCCCACCCCCCAACCCCTACCGATGTAATGAGAAGAGTACTTTTCACCTCCACAGTAATCTTCCCTAAAACTCACTAATCATGAGAAAATATCAGACCAACCCAAATTCATGGGTATTCTACAATATACCTGACCAATCCTCTTCAAAACTGTCAAGGTCATGAAAAACAAGAAAAGAATGAGAAACAGAGTAAAGGGCACTGGGAAGACATGCAATGTAGTTTCCTGGGCTGGATCCTGGAGCAGAAAAAGGATATTAGAGGAAAAATTGTTGAAATCCAATAAAAATAGTTTGTTGACTAGTTAAGTACCAATGTTAATTTCTTATATTTAACAAATGTAAGTTTTCAACATGGCTATATAAGATTTAACATTAGGGAAAACTAAGTAAATGGTATACAAGAACTCTCGGTTAATATCTTTGCAATTTTTCTGTAAGTTTAAAATTATTCCAAAATTGTTAAAGATTATTTTCAAAAAAAGGAAAATCAAAAATATACTGAGGAAAGAAGCAAAACAGGCATGTGTCAGATATAAGGCAGAAATACGAAAAAGAAGATCCTTATACTAAAGTAGCAGAGTATCCTACTTTTAAAATTTGCATTGGTGAGAAAATAGTTCCTTACTGAGTCTGATCTGAATGTGATAACTAAACACAGATCCTGGAGCATCTTTATCATTTTTTAAAATGAACTTGATCTGGAAGTAGTTACCCTACGCAGTCCTTGGATGAATATTTTGTTTTCTCAAAACAAAACCCTATTATAGTAATTAATTAAGATGTTAGTGTACCAAGGAATATGTCAACTATACTTCTACTAAGGGAGTTATTATGAAATGCCTTTTATTTTCAGGCTATATAGAGAAATTGGGGTAGATCTCTAAAGAGTGTAGAGGACTGATTAATGATATTGAAAAAGTATGGAAAATTTTTGTTTTAATTTCTATAACAGGCAAACGATCTACTTTGATGATTAAGCAGTTTCATCCTTGAGACATCATCAAGATGGCAGAGTGAGGCCACTCACCTCTACAAAGAAGTACTAAAACAGTGAGCAGATAACCACATAGCAAGTAGAGCATCTAAGAGAGAAAACTGGGAGTCAGCAGGGAAATGACAGGGAACCTCTAATGCGCAGAAACAGAGGGAACTAAAGAAGCACCAGCCTGGCTGGGATTGGCTCAGAGCCAGAAGGAATTCCCCCCTGCAGGGAAAAGGTAAGTGAGAGATCCCCAACAGTCCACTTTCCCACCAGAGATGCATACAGTACTAGCCACAAGAGAGCCCCTCAAGCCTCACAGGCCCTGAGCCTAGTATAGGGAGCTGCCTGGACTCCACACAACTTAACTGTTCCAGAGAGGGAATTCACACTGGGTCCCACTTGCCCGGAGACCCAGGCAGAGGCAACATAACATCTTGAGAGCCCACTCCCACAGACAGCACCATGCCATGGAGCCCAATAGCCCCTGCATCTCCACATCCCTGGAGTCCACTTGACATTCTCCAATGTCCACCCAGAGGGCTACAGCACTGCAACACCAGCTGGAACAGGCGGTGTGGCTGAGTCCCCAGAATTCTAGCCCATGCAGTGTCCTACATCCTAAGAAACAGGCAGTGCAGCACAGAGGAAGGCTGCCCCTGGGACAAAGGAAACTGAAGCTCATGCTCACCAAGGCCTAAGAGCTGCCTACCCGGGGCTGCTGCCACTGACACCAACCCCATGCCCTCCCAGCAGCAGGGCCACCACACACTTATACGTGCCTTCAGTAAGCCAGGGAGGCCCACTCAAACAACTTCCCGGGGCCTGAGGGCAAGCTCAACCTTCCCAACACCAATGGTGACCACATGTAGCACTGGGGGCCTGACATGTGGCCCACCCCCTCCACCACTACCACTGGTATCCAGATTTGCCTCCTGGGGACCCAGAGACCAGCATTCCTGGCATGACACCACCTACCTACTCATGTAGCCACCCAGGGGCCTGGGGGCTGGCCAATCCATCCCACTGCTACCACCACTGGTGTTCACATGAACCACCCAGGGTCCTAAGGTCTGACTCACTACTACTGCCACTGCTGGTATAATGCACACTGCCCAGGGGCCTGAGGACCCATCCACTCAGCCTGCCACTGCCACCATTGTGAACTGACCTACCTGGTGACCTCATCCCCAGGAAAGCCTTGCTACAGCCTCTAGTAACACATAGAGCCTAATCCACTGAGAAACTCACAGACACCACTGATGTTGACTACAGCTGAAGAAATCACAGATACTACACTACTACATCCACCCAGAGTCAAAACCAAAGCACCCTATGTACCAACACTAGACATACACCATAGGAAAAAATCTTTCCCTATGAAAGCCAATCCATAAGGTTAGAAGAAGTGACTGTTACACCAGATGCATGGATATCAATGTTAGGATGCAAGAAACGTGAAAAAGTAAGAAACATGACAACTCCAACCAAACATAATAATTCTCTAGTAATTGATCCCAAACAAAACAATATTTATTAAAAGCCTGAAAAAGAATTCCAAACAATAATCTTAAGGAAACTCAGGAAGATACAAAAGAACACAGATAAATACTACAAAGAAACAAGGAAAATAATTCATTATCTGAATGAAAAAGTCAACAAAGAGACAGATTATCATAAAAAGAACCAAACAGAAATCCTATAACTGAAGAATTCAATAAATTAAATAAAAAATACAATCAAGAGCTTCAACAATAGACTAGATCAAGCAAACAAAGAATTACTGAACTTGAACCTAATGAAAATGGAGGCACAACTTACCAAAGCCTACGGGATGGAGTAAAACAAGTGCTATGAGGAAACCTTACGGCAATAAACACCTATATCAAAAACCTGGGAAGATTTCAGATAAATAACCTAATGATATAAAACAAAGAACTAGAAAGGCAAGAGCCAACCAAACACAAAAGTAGTAGAAGGAAAGAAATAATAAAGATAAGAGCAGAACTAAATAAAATAGAGACTAAAAAAATGAAGAATCAAAAAAATGAAAAGTTGGTTTTTTGAAAAGACAAAAATTAATAAATCAATTGCCAGAATAGCCAAGAAAAAAAGAGAAAACATCCAAATAAACAAAATCAAAAGTGAAAGAGGAGACATTACAATTTCATTAGAGACTATTATGAACAGCTATACGCTAACAAATTGGAAAATCTAGAAGAAATGGATAAATTCCTAGACAATACAATCTATAAGATTGAACCAGGAAGAAATAGAAACCTGAATAGAGCAATAACAAATAATCAGATTGAATCAGTAATAAAAAGCTTAGGACCAGATGGCTTTACTGCTGAATTCCAATAAACTTTTAAAGAAAAACTAACACCAATTTTCAAACTATTACAAAAAATTAAAGAGGAGGGAACCCTTCCTAACTCATTCTGCAAGACTAGCATTACCCTGAGAACAAAAGCATACAAGGATGTAACAAAAAAGAAAACTATAGGCCAATAAACAGGGACGCAAAAATCCTCCACAAAAAAACTAGCAAACTGAATCTAAAAATACATCAAAAAGAGACTATAACATGACCAAGTGCTATTAACTCAGGGATGCAAGGATAGTTCTACCTGTGCAAATCGATAAATGTGATACAACACATCAACAGAATGAAGGACAAAAACCATATGATCATCTCAATAGTTGGAGAAAAAGCAGTTGATAAAATTCAATGTCCCCTCATGATTATAAACGCTCAACAAACTAGGCATAGAAAGAACATACCTGAACATAATAAAGCCCATATATAACAAACCCACAGCTAACGTCGCACTGGATGGGGAAAAGCTGAAACTCTTTCCTCAAAGAACTGGAACAAGGATGCCCACTTCTCACCACTTCTATTCAACAAAGCATTGGAAGTCCTAGCCAGGGAAATTATGTAATAAAAAGAAATAAAATACATCTGAATTGGACAGGAGGAAATAAAATTGTCCTTTGTTATCAGGATTATAGAAAAACCTAAAGACTCCACCAAAAAACCTGAAAGAACTGAAATATGAATACAGTAAATTTGCAAAATACAAAAATCAGTAACATTTCTATATACCAGTAACAAACCAGCCAAAAAAGAAATCAGGAAAACAACCCCATTTACAATAGCTACAAAAATATAAAAATAACTTTAACCAAAGAGGAGAAATACCCCTACAAAAAAATTTTAAAAAAAATTGTTGAAAGAAACTGAAGAGGACAAAGTAGAAAGGCATCTCAAACTCATGAATTGGAAGAATTAATATTGTTAAAATGACCATACTGCCCAAAGCAAACTAAAAATTCAATGCAATCCCTATCAAAATACCAATGCCATTCTTCATAGAAATAGAAAAAAAATCCTAAGATTCGTATGAAACCACAAAAGATGCTGAATAATTAAAGCAATCCTGAGCAAAAGAACAGAGATAGAGGCATCTCACCACCTGACTTAAAAATATACTACAAAGGTATAGTAACCAAAACAGCATGGTACCAGTATAAAAACAGACATATAGACCTATGGAAGAGAATGAAGAACTTAGAAGTAAATACACATATTTGCAGCCAACTCATTTTTGACAAAGGCATCAAGAACATCCATTGGGGAAAAGACACCCTCTTTAATAAACGGTGCTGGGAAAATTGGACAGCCACATGCTGAAGAATGAATCCAGAGCCTCATCTGTCACAATGTACAAAAATCAACCCGACATAGGTCAAATATGTAAATATAATACCCAAAACTATATAATTAATAGAAAAGTAAAAAAAAAAAATAACAGGAGAAATGCCTCAGGACGTTTGTCTGGCAAAGACTTTACGGCTAAGACTTTAAAATCACAGGCAACAAAACCAAAAATAAACAAATGGTACTGTATTAAAAGCTTCTGCACAGCAAAAGAAACAATGAACAGAGTGAGGAGAAAACCTGTAGAATAGAAGAAAATATTTGCAAACTATTCATCTGACAGGAGTTTAATATCTAGAATAAACAAGAACCTCAAAAAACTCAACAGAAAAAAAAATCCCATTCTCAAAGGAAGATATACAAATGGCCAACAGGTGTATGAAAAAATTCTCAACATCATTGATCATCAGGGACATGTAAATCAAAACCACAATGAGATATTTTATCACTCCAGTTAGAATGGCTATTATCAAAAAGCAAAAAAACAAAGGCAAAAAAACAAACACTGATAAGGATGTGCAGAAAAGGGAACACTTATTGGTGGTAAAAGGGAATACTGTTCTTGGGAATGTAAATTAGTATTATGGAAAACAATATAGGATTTCTCAAAAAACTAAAAATGGAACTACAGAATGACCATTCATTCCAGCAATCCCACCACTGGGTACTGATCCAAGGGAACAGAAATCAGTATATCAAAGGGATACCTGCACCTCCATGTTTATTGCAGCACTATTGACAATGTCTAAGATATGGATTCAAACTCAGTGTCCATCAACAAATGAATTGATAAGAAAATGTGAAATATACACACAATGAAATACTATTCACCCATAAAAAAGAATGAAATTCTGTAATCTGCCGCAACATGGATGAGCCCGGAGGATATTACATTAAGCAAAATAAATCACACACAGAAAAAATAAATACCATACGTTTCACTTAGATGTGAGAGCTAAAATAAATTTTGAGATCATGGAAATAGAGAGTAGAGTTGTGAGTATTGGAGGCTGGGAAGGCCGGGGGGAGAGGAGGATGGGGAGAGGTTGGTTAATGGAAACAAATTACAGCTAGATAGAAGAAATAAGTTCTGGTGTTCTACAGAACTATAGTGTGAATATGGTTAACTATAATTTATGGGATATTTTCAAAAAGCTAGAAGAGAGTATTTTCATGTTCACAATGCAAAGAAGTGGTAAATGAGGTAATAGATATGCTAATTACCCTAATTTGTTCTTTACACATTATATATGTGTGTTGAAATATCACTCTGTATCACATAAATATGCACAATTATTACCTGTCAACTAAAAAGAGAGAAAAAAAGAAATTCCATCTTTTCTGGGAATTCCCCCATATGATTTTTCAAATTAGTGTACCAGAATGTTATTTGCAAAGTATTGGAATAACTTCAAAAGACTCAGAAAACTCTCTTCCTGCTCACCTACTCATATATTATCCAAGTCACCGACCTTCTCAAAATATATTTCAGTAAAGGTCTGGAACCCCTATAGACCTTTAGGCATTTGGGGAATTCAACAAAGTAGATTTACCTGAATTTACAGAAACCTACATTGAATATTCACCTTTCTGTTTCACAAAAACCATGGACCTGTTAGTGTCTTAGGTTGGATTCCCTAGAAGTAGAGTCTGAAACCTGGATACGTTTACAAGTGCTATATTGCAGGAGCCCTCTCAGGATAAACTTTTTAGGGAGTGACAGAAGCAGGATAGGGAGAGAGAGATGAAGCTAAAGTAGATATGATTTCAAGTACATTCTAGCCTCAGGCTGATCCCCTGGGGGAGCTCTGGAGTTTTGTGACTCCAGACTCTTTCCCACCTCGTGGCAAGGGAGCTGTGGTTTGTACTCCCTTACCAATTACTCTGTGGCTGAAGGGCTTCCCTGGGGTATGGAGTCAGGAAGTAACTCCATAACCCAGAGGCAATTCCCCAGAAAAGATTGCTGACTCTTGCAGCTGTACCCCATGAGCCAGGGGATGATGTACAACCCAAACCGAACTGATGAAGTGATTCTGGCCACGGACTGGGGGCTGGGGACACACCAACAACACCTGCTACATCCCCGCCCTAGCAGCCCCGATGCTGATGCCCCAATTGGCACTTATCACCTTCCTGCTCTACCATCTATTCTAGATTGTCTTCGACCCTCACCCTCAGCCATCATTTCTGCTATTCTAAGTGGCTTGCCTGATGGGGTGGATGAGGCGATCCAGATGCCCCTCCAGAGGGTCCTGAGCCGCCAGTAACAATTATCAGGCAATCCTTGCTGTATTTTCCTATTTACAGCTAAAACTAGGCATGAGAAGTTTTTTAAAAGTCCTGGTGGATCATTTACATGCCAAACACGGGTCTCTCTGCCCCCATTATTGAGCAGCAACCCTACCTCCGCATGAAGATCACAGTAAATCAGTTGCTTATCCTGCCAGTTTGTCAATTCCTTTGGTTTTCTTTTTCTTTCTTCCTTTACTCCTTCCTTCCTCCCTTCCTTCCTTCCTGTTCTACTGTCTTGAAGAACCAAAAACTACCTTAAGCCAGCTGTAGCTTTAAGTTTAGCAGGAGATTTACTGTGTTCCCTGGTAGAAGCCCCTCTCACTGGGATCCAGAACCTTCAGCCTTCACAGCATAAGGTTGTAGGCAACAATCAAATAACCCCAAGTTGTTCATCACAAGTGGTGACAAGCAGGAGCATTTTTAAAACCACTTTGTAGTCCTTGGACAATGGCCATTTATTTAATATACACACTACACTCTAAAGTGTATTACCCCATCTTTGCAAACACCATTTCCCATCTAGAGTTTAACTGTTTTCTTTAAGTAGCCAATTCATTACTCTGCCAGGCTGGCTGCTTCTGGATGGTGCCATGTGTGATAGGGTCAGGCGGTCCCATGGTTATATACCCACTTTATTTGCCATAAAGTGTATCTTTGATTTGATCCCATGTCCATAAATGAGACCCTGATAAAACCCTGGATAGTAGGGCTGGCCAGTGCACTGCAGAGAGTGATGCTGGCCAAGCTACTCTGGGCAGGAAATGCAAACGCATACTCAGAATTGTGTGTTAAGAACAATAAAGGACAAATCTTTGCTCCTTCCAGGACAAAAAGGGTCTGATGTACTCAACATACTAACAAACATTACAGATGGTTGATCTCCTCAAGTGATGGTATGATATCTAGGGCCTAGCATTAGTCTCTATCACTAATAGATCAGAGATTCAGAAGTGGCAGTAACTACAGCCTTGGCGAGAGAGAGTCTGTGCTGTTGGACCCATGCATAGTCTGATTCTTTACCACTGTGGCTATTTCATTCCTGAAACCATTTGTGCAAGCACTGGGGCAGCCAAGAACAGAGGTTGACATCCATCAGCTGACTGCTTCATTCTATCCACTTGCTGATTTCGTGACTCTTTCCCAGTGGATGCTCCCTGGTGTGCACTGACATGAAAGCAAGATCTCCACAATTTGTACCCACTATCATAGGTCCATTCACATGCTTCTTCCTTGAACTAATCTTCCAATATTGCTCTTTTCAGGACCTGGCAAAACAGCCAAACCGTTCACCATAGCCCATAAGTCCGTGTATATTTTTATCTTGGGCTACTTCCTTCTCACCACAAAGTAGATAACCAGTTGTGCCACCTTAAGCCCACCCACTGGAAGAATTTCCCCTAACCACCATCTTTAAGAATTGGGTTATAGTGAAGCAACAATCCAGTTTTGGTTTGCACCAATGTACCAAGACAACCCATTAATGAACCAAGCTCAATTTATGTTTCCTTCTTTCATTACATCCTTATAGAGACCGCTCATGAGTCCACAGGTGGGAGCTAAAAGAGAGGCATTACTGAATACAGTAGAGGGTGACATGGGGATCTATTCACTCAATTTATTTGTGCCCTCTGGACCTACTCAATCTCAGCATCAGACGTAGTGCTGTTGGCACAACAACTTTATGACCTGGTGAATCTAACAGCACCTACTGTGATGGGAGGCTTTGGTCACACAGTCATTATTCAATGTACCATGACCAGATTCTCAGTTTCTGTGAAAACCCATAACATACCCGAGGCTGCTTTCTGAATGGCATACAGTTCTTGACTGAAGACAACAGGCCTTGCTCCAGGAGCCCAGGGTTCTGCACTACAGCTCTCCCCCTGAGGCTGGCCTGAGACTGCACACAGCACCTGTTTGCACCACAGATACTTCTAATATCAAGTGGTCTTCAAATAGCCCAAGCAGCAGGGATGCTAGTACTGCAACCTGGGCCTGATGTAGAGCTTTCTTATTCCAGACTCCCTTCGAAACTGGCAGACTTCTCAATCATCCAATAAATGGATCAGAGTAGCATTTCCAAATGCAAATTGTGCTGCCTCAAAACCAACAGGCCCAGCAAGAGAGCCACTGTTGTGGCTCTTCCTTAGTGACAGAAGGCAGAAGGTGTGACCATTTATTCTTTATTTTTGAAGGGATGTGGCAGCATGCCACTGACCACCAGATCCTGAAAATCTTATACATTGATGCATCAGGTCCCTGAATCTTTACAGAGTTTATCTCACACCCTCTGTGGCCATTCCTTTTCCCGGGGCATCCAGAATGCTTGCCATGTTTCACACAGTCTAGTTAACTTCATGCAATTGTTATATTTGTCCAACATGATGTTCTACGCAATGTCCAGATGATCCAGATCTCCCTCAGCTCTGTGGAGTAGCCCTGCCCCCACAGTTCTGGCCCTGAGGTACTGGACAGTGGCATCCCAGCCCACTGAAACCAAGGAGGTGGCTCCACTCTCTGAAACCAGGGAGAAAGCAGCTTAGGCCCTTGGGCCTGTGGTGGGGTGGCAGCCATGATGATCTCTGAATCGCCTTCAGGATTATTCTCTCTTCCTGAAGGATAATATGTGTTTGAAGCCACATAGCTCTATTGTCCTGTTCTGTAGAATCCCAGAAGTCCAACAGCCTTCCTTCATTCTGTCCCATTTTCTCTGTTCCCTTTAGTCCCAGCTGGCCGTATTTCTGCTAGCATAATCCCAGCCCTATTCCTGGCTTCAGCTGAGATGGCTGATTAAATCATGAGTAATCTCTTCATGCTGTGATTGTCCAGCTACACCTTCGGTGTTCTCTCTAGAACATGCTTTCTCATTTTTTGAAATATGGGTAGGCTGAAAATTTCCCAAATCTTCAAGTTCTTTTTCCTTTTTGCTTAACAATTCCTTCAACTTATCTCTCTCTCTCCTCTTGGATTTTACTATAAGCAATGATGAGAAAACAGGCCACACCCTCGACACTTTGCTTAGGAATACCCTCTGCCAAGGTTGCCCCTCACAATTTCTACCTTCCACAAAACACTACAACACCATTCAGCCAAGTTCTTTGCCACTTTATACCAAAGATCTCCTTCCTTCCAGTGTCGAATAACGCGTTTCTCATTTCCACCCTTGACTTCACTAGAAACACCTTTACTGTTCACATTTCTACCAACATTCTGTTCATAATGATATGTGTACTCTCTAAGACTATAGCAGCTTTCCTATAATTCTTCTCTTTTTTTTCTGAACCCTTAAAAGAATTGCCTTTAGCATCCGTATTTCTAGCAATAGCCCCCTCAAGGCCATCTAGGCTTTTTTCTAACATATACCTCAAAATTCCTCTAGCCACTACCCCTCCTCAACTCAGTTCCAAAGCTATTTGTTAGAGAAGCATCCCACTTCATGGTACCCAAATCTGTATTAGTCTGCTCAGGCTGCGTAAGCAAAATACCACAGACCAAGTGGCTTAAACAAACAAACAAAAAAAGCCATCATTTTCTGACAGGTCTGGATGAAGCAGGGTTGATTTCTGGTGAGATCTCTCTTCCTGGCTTGCAGACAGCTGCCTTCTTGCTGTATCCTCACGTGACCTTTTCTTTGTGTGCAGACACCCCTCGTATCTCTTCCTCCTCTTTCAAGTATACCAGTCCTATTAGATTAAGACCCCACCCTTATGAGCTCTTATAACCTCAATTACCTCCATAAGGCCCTATCTCCACATATAGCCACATTAAGGGTTAGGGTTTCAACATACAAATTTTGAGGGAACACAATTCAGTCTATAACAGAGCTCTTAGATACAAAACCAAAAACAAGATACATAAAAAGAAAATTTGATAAACTGCAAGTCATCAAAATTTGTGCTTCAAAAATCACCACTGAGAATATGAAAAGGCAAGCCAGAAATTAGAAGATCATATTACAGTTACGTATGATCAAATTACAAATCATATATCTGATAAAGAATTTGTATCCAGAATGTATAATGAGTTCATAGAACTAAAAAATAATAAAATAAACAACTGAAGTTTAAAATAGATGGATGTTTTGAGTAGATAATTCACCAAAAAGGTGTAGATACGGCTAATAGGCCCATGAAAAATGCTCAACATAATTATTCATTAGAGAAATGCAAATTAAAGCCACAATGACATACCACTACACACCAACCATGATAGCTTTAATACAAAAGACAAACAATATCAAATGCTCACAAGTATGTGGAAAAATTGGAACACTCATATATTGCTGATGTGTCATGTAAATTGGCACAGTCACTATGGAAAACAGTATGGCAGTTTCTAAAAATGTTGAGCATAAACTTAACCACATGACCCAGGAAGTTCACTCCTAAGAATTTACCCGAGAAAAAGGAAATATATGTCCACACATGAATGTTCATAAAATAGTATTCATAATATCCAGTATCTCAGAACAAGCCAAATGTCTATCAACTAGTGAATGGATAAGCAAAAGATGGTATCTCCACATTTATTAAGAAATAAAAATGAATGATCTGATAAATGCTACAAAATGGATAAACCTAAGTGAAAGAAGCCTAATGCAAAGGCCTACATATTGTAGGTTTCCATGCATATAAAATTCAAAATATAGGCAAATTTGCAGACACAGAAAACAGATCAGTGGTTTCCAAAGGCTGGGGATGAACTGCAAATGGGCATGAGGGAATCTTTTAAGGCGACAGCTGGATTGTGGGAATGTTTGCTCAAGTCTATTTATGTACTACTATGATAATCATCACTTAAAATGGGTGAATTCTGTGGTGTGTAAATTATACCTCAATAAGACTGTTAAAAATAAAGTGTTATCAAAAGATTGGCCATTTATAAGCTGGGCTGGCTTAACTGTATTTGTTCCCTTTTTTATCTCCAAACATACTTAGCATATATTTATGCACATGGAAAGTCCCAAAAAATATCTTCTAAATAAATCAATAAAAAAAGTATTTCCCTTTTTAATAAAAATAATAGAATGAAAGATTTCTTCTTGTCTGAGAAGTAGTAGGTGCAGGAGTAGAGACTGAGAAATGAGGATTTAGGGAAAAAATATTTTCTTAAACATTCTGAATAAGATTATTCTCTTCATGTTGATCTCCTATATATCACCAAAATGTGCTACTTAATTCTTCTACATTATTTTCTGTAAGTGAACTTTTAAAAATAATTCACCATGAGTAAATGAGAAAGGTTAAAATAGAACATTCTGACTTATATATTTGCTTTTGCCATAAAAACCTTAAATTCCTTATCAGTAGAAATATTACTTTTATTCCTACTAAAACAGGGTTGACATATTTCATAGCTATGTAATAAGAAATTTCATATAAACATTTAGATTATGAAAAAAATGTCTCTTACATTGTCTGTTTCTGAAGTGTCGTTTGTATTTGTTTGGATTTTCTCTGGAACTACAATTTGTACAAATGAATTTTGAGAACCTGAAAAAATAAAAAAATAAACAGTTAATAACCCTAACTTAAATTTGACTGAATCTGTTCAATTCCTTTCATAAGGTTATACATATGTGGGTGGCTCATCGCTGTGTACTATAAAAACCTTGAAAACACATACTTTTAAAAATAGACAAGATAGTTACGAAAGACAATAAAATGAGTGGGGAAGAGGTATTCAACTTATACAAAATGTGCTATTCCTAAAGAAAACAGAAAATCCACACCAAAAATATCAAAGATATACTTCAAGAAAAATTTTCCTGAAGAGATTTAAAACAATAGACTAGCTAGTAACTATATTTCAGGAATAACTGATAATAACTATTAAAATGGAGACTTACTCTACCGGTTATTGGGATTCTAAGATAAAGAATCCCATGGGAATATGAGATGAAAAGAAAAAAAAACCCATGATGGGTGTAATGGGAGAAAAACAGGCTGGCTTGAGAATTTTTACAAAGGCATTCAATGTTAAAAAACCAAAGAACAATGTCTAAAAAAACTTCATGGAAACAAAGTGAAGACACTATAAATTTATATCTAGCAAAAGTGACATTCTAATATACAGGCAAAAGGGAGATATTAAAATGATGTTGGTATTTTAATGGGGATTGCATTGAATCAGATTACTCTGGGTAACACAGACATTTTAACATGTTAATTCTGAGAATCCATGAGCATGACGTATTTTTCCATCTATTTATATCCTCTCCCATTTCCTTCTTCAGTGTTTTGTAGTTCTCCCTGTAGAGGTCTTTCGCCTCCTTAGTTAAATATATTCCTAGGTATTTTATTTTCTTTGTTGCTATTGTGATGGGTACTTAGTCTTTGATTTGGTTCTCAGCTTGATTGTTGTTGGCATTTATGAATGCTACTGATTTCTGTACATTGATTTTGTAACCTGAGACTTTGCTGAATTTATTTCTCAGTTCCAGGAGTCTCTTGGCAGAATTTGTGGGGTTTTCTAGATATAACATCATATCATCAGCAAAGAGTGATAGTGTGACTTCTTCTGCCCCCATTTGGATACTCTTGATTTCCTTTTCTTATCTGGTTGCTCTGACTAGGACTTCCAGCACTATGTTGAAAAGAAATGTTGATAGAGAGCAACCTCGTCTGGTTCCAGTTCTAAACAAGAATGCTTTCAATTTTTCCCATTCAGTATGATGTTGGCTGTGAGTTTGCCGTACATGGATTTTATCATTTTGAGGTAAGTCCCGGCTATCCCTACTTTGTTAAGCAATCCTAAAAGGGAGCTGAATTTTGTCAAATGCTTTTTCTGAATCTGTTGAGAGGATATGTTTTTTTTTACTTTTATTTATGTGATTAATTACATTTACAGATTTGTGTATGTTGAACCATTCCTGCATCACGGGGATGAAGCCCATTTGGGTGTGATAGTTTATTTTTTTCATTAGCATCTGAATTCGCTTTGCTAGTATTTTATTGAGAATTTTTGCATTTATATTCATATGGGATATTGGTCTGTAGTTTTCTTTTTTTGTTGAGTCCTTTCCTGGCTTTGGTACCAAGTTGATGTTGACTTCACAAAACGTGTTGGAAAGGAGTCCTTCCTTCTCTATGTTATGGAATAATCTCTGCAGGATAGATACCAGTTCTTCTTTGTAAGTCTGGTAAAATTCAGATGTGAAACCATTTGGTCTTGTACTTTTTTTTGTTGGAAGATTTTTTATTGCTGCTTCAATTTCATTACTTGATATTTGTCAATTCAGGAATTCTTATTCTTCTTGATTGAGCCCAGGGAGTCTGTGTGTTTCCAAGAATTTGTCCATTTCCTCCACGTTTTCAAGTTTAAATGCAAAGAGATTTTTATAGTATTCAGAGATGATATTTTCCATTTCCATGGTAGCAGTTGTAATTTCTCCTTTTTCATTGCTGATTGAGCTTATTAGAGTCCTTTCTTTTCTGCTTCTGGTTAATCTAGCAAGAGGTCTTTCAATTTGGTTTATCTTTTCAAAGAACCAACTTTTTGTTTCATTAATCTTCTGTATAGTTCTCTTGCTATGGATTTCATTTAGTTCTCTTCTGATCTTGGTTATTTCTTTTCTTCTTCATGGTTTGGTATTGGTTTGCTGATCCATTCCCAGTTCCTTGATTCATTAGATTGTTGATTTGTGATCTTTCTGTCTTTTCAATGTAGGCATTTATGGCTATGAATTTTCCTCTCAGGACTACTTTAGCTATATCCCACAGATTCTGATAACTTGTGTCTCCTTTATCATTTAGTTCAAAGAATCCTTTGATTTCCATCTTAATTTCCTTCTTGACCCAACTATCATTCATCAGTAGGTTGTTTAGTTTCCATATGTAGACATCAGGGTTTCAGTTGGAGTTGATTTCTAATTTTATTCCACTGTGGTCTGGGAAGATGCATGGTACAATTTGTATATTTTTTAATTTGTTGAGATATGTTTTGTGCGTAGGATGTGATCAACCTTAGAGAATACTCCATGAGCTGATGAGAAGAATGTATATTCAGTCGTTTGTGAGTAGAATGTTCTGCAAATGTCTGTTAGGCTCATTTGTTCTAGAGTTCTATTTACATCCATTGTTTCATTGTTTGTTTTCTCTTTGGAGGATCTGTCCTGTTCTGTCAGAGGGATGTGTTGAAGTCCCTGGCTATTACAGTGCTGTTGTTTATCATTTTGTTTAGATCAAGTATGATTTACTTTATGAATTTGGTCACACCTGTGTTAGGTCCATAAATATTTAGTATTCTTATGTCATCTTGTTGAATTGTTCCCTTTACCATTATATAATGACCATCTTTGCTTTTCTTTCTTTTGTTGATTTGAAGTCTATGTTATCTGATATGAAAAATGCTACAACTTTCTTTTTGTTTCCATTTGCATGGAATATTGTTTTCCATCCCTCCACCCTTGAGTCTGAATGAGCTTCATGGGTTAGACACATTTCCTGGAAACAGCAGATTCTTGGCTTGTATTTTTTTATCCATTCAGCCAGGCTACGTCTCTTCAGTAGAGAGTTCAAACCATTCACAGCTATTGAAAGAATTAATACATGGGGGGCATTTCTGTTCATCCTTTTGAGTAGAACTTTGTTGCTTTGTCTTATCTCTTAAGTCATTGTGGTATCTGATATTTGATCTTTAGCTTTTGAGTAATTTAACACTGGTGGGTGTCTATTGTGCTGATCCTTGTACAATGCAGTTCTGATTACTTCTTGCAGGGCAGGTCTTGTCTTGACAAATTCCCTCAGTGTTTGCTTGTCTGAGAATGTCTTTATTTCCACCTCATATAAGACACTTAGTTTTGCAGGATGCAAAATTCTAGGATGGCCATTATTCTCTCTGAGACTAAGAATGGGGTCCCAATCCCTTCTGGCTCATAAGGTCTCCGCTGAAAAGTCTGCAGTTAGCGTGTTGGGTTTTCATGAGTTGCCTGATGTTTTTGCCTTACAGCTTGTATGAGCACCTCTTTCATGTTTATTTTGACCAATCTGATGACTATGTGGTGTGGTGTTTGCCTCTTTATGATGAATCTCCCAGAGGTACTTGCAGCTTCTTGTACCTGGATATCTAGATTTCTAGCAAGACCAGAGAAAATTTCCTCAATTACTCTCTCAAATAGGTTTTCCAACCCTTATGTATTTTCTCCTTCACCCTCAGGGAAGCCTATGATTCTTATGTTAGTCCTCTTTACATAGTCTCATATTTCTTGTAGGCTTTGTTGGTTTCTCTTATTTCTCTGCTCTCTTTGACTGACTTGTTTAATTCAAAGGTGTTGTCTTCAAGCTCTGAGATTCTTCTTCTGCCTGATCCAATCTATTCTTAAGGCTTTCCACTGTGTTTTGTATTTCCTTGAATGAATTTTTCATTTCCAGAAGTTCTATTTGATTTTTCTTTAATAATTCGATTTCTTTAGTGAATGTTACATTCATTTCCTGCATTGTTTTCATGGTTTCTTTGTGTCATTTCTATTTTATACTGTATGTCATTGAGCTTACTTACAATCCAGGTTTGAAATTCTTCATCTCTCATTTCAATATTCTGGTTTTGGTTGGTAACCATTGCTATAGAGCTAGTGTTCCCTTTTTGGGGTGTTCTTTCACTCTGATTCTTCATATTTCTGGAGTTCTTTCACTGATTCCTTCTCATCTGGTGCAGCTGTTGCTTCTCATCTTTGGATTTTCTTTTGTTTACATAATGACACCCCCAATTTAGTCTCTGAGCCAGTAGGTAGTATTGATGGGTGAGAATCAACCATACCCTGTATCATTGTGTCAGTAAATGCTGTAGAGCCTTGTGCAAATTGACCTCCCTGCCAGTAGGTGGTGCTTGCCAGAAGAAACAAGCTGCAATGTTGTTTTTGGGTCCTGTGACAAGCTGTAGTTCCTCATGAGAAGCACTAGAATGCCTCAGGTGGTGGGTGGGGCCCTGGAACTTCAGGTGACTCCTATTCTCCACCACAGCAGAGGTGGGTGGGGGAGTGAGGCTGGGCAGGGCTGGCTTGGGTGAGCCTGCCTTCAAGCTCCACAAATGTGGGGAAAAGATCTGCTTTAGCAGGGGTCAAAGGTCCACTCCCCACCTCTGGGCAAAGCTGTTAGGGAAAGGCTGAAGTGGCCCCACTCAACCAGAAAGTCTGTGTGCAGAGGCAGGGCTGTCTGAGATCCACAACCCAGCATTCTGGAGCACGCCTTTCTCCTTTCCACCCTACCCTATTCTGCAGTTTCCCCCGGGCCTCTGCCAGCAGAAAGGACCTCAAGCCTGTTGAGCTCCCCTTCAACTGTGATGCAGGCCGGGAGGTTCCCTGCCCAGGATCATGGCCTGAGCTCGGAGCGCAGCCCTCCAATGGGAGGAGGGTTGCCCCATGAGCACAACACAGGTAGGACCCACACTGTACTCTCTCCCCTGATCTTCCCCTGCAGGCATCCACACCTCCCAAAACTAATTCACAAATCACCTCTGTGCCCCCAGGCAATGTGATAAAGACCTGGGGCTACATGATCAGGCCTGCGGGCCTGTCCCTAAGGCCCCGGGGATCAATCCCTGACCATGCCAGCATGCTGGTCCTGAGTCACCCACGGGGGTGCCCAAACTCGTTTGATGTCCCTTCACCTTGGGGTGTGTCCCGCTCTGATGAGGCTGCTGGGCAAGCAGCACCAGCAAGGCCAGCAGGCAGAGAGGTCACTGTTCAAGCACCTCTCAGTCCAGCGCAGAACCCCAAAAGGAAAGATCTGAGCCCCACTCTGTGTGGAAGCTTCCATACGGTGGCTCAACTGTCTCTCTCCATAGCCTCAGGTGGGGGAGTGAAAGGGGAGAAAAAGAGTCTGAGTGGAAGAAAGTCTACACTCTGGTCTTCTCCAACCCTCTCTCCAGGAGGCAGTCTGCCAAGAATGACCAGACTTTGGAGTCATGCAGATCACCTGGGACCCACTGGACCCCTGTGGCTCCTGCAGTCTGGGCTGGAGTTGGGAAATGTCTATTTCTCTACAAGCAAGAGAAAACCTGAGGAGTTTAAGCCCCCTGGAGAGGACAAAGGCCCACGGTGGGTAGAAAAGCAATATGGTGCCTGTCATTCAGGCTCAGGTCTGTGGGGCAGGAGGCGCCCTGCCGGGGCTGGGAGCCTGGTGCCCTGTCCACAAGAAGCTCCCTGCTTGCTGGCAGCAGCAGTCTCTGTGCTCCTGTGGGCAGGTCTCTCCAGCAGCTCAGGAGCCCACCAACTATCTGAGATGCGAGGGAGGCAGTAACCACTCTACCTACCCTTCTCACTGGTCTCCAAGCCTCTCCAGGGTTGATCTCCACCAGTACCTTTCTCCTTCCAGTTCTGCTCCACAGTCTCTTCCCATAGATTCTCCTGAAGGTTCTGGCACCCTTCCTTCAGACCTTCATGAGATTTATGTTTGTCTTTCTGTTTGTCTTTTTTCTTTCATCTAAAACTTCTCCTTACTGAGACACACTGGCTGGTGGTGTCCCTGGTGTGCCATCTTGGAGCTTGCCCTGGTTTGTGTTTCATAGGTACTCAGTTTCAGCTTGAGTTGATGGATGCACAATGGGACTATACCTAACGCCACTGAACTATAACTTAAAAATGGTTAAAATGGCAAATTATGTGTTAAGTATATTTTACCACAATTTTTAATTCATGTTTAATGGGTATAGAGTTTCAGTTTTGCAAGATGAAAAGACATGTGGAGATAGGTTGCACAACAATGTTAGTGTAGTTAACATTTCTGAACTGTACCCTTAAAAATGGTTAAGATACCCCTATGTTGCAGGGTTAATATACGAAAAAGTCTGCTTTCAAATATACCAGCAATAAGTGAAATTTGAAATTAAAAACACATTGCTGTCTACATTATCACCAAAAAATGAAGTATTTAGGTATAAGTCTAACAGAAAATGTAGGAAATCTATATGAAGAAGCTACAAAACTCTGAGGAAATATATCAAAAAATAACAAAATAAATGGAGAGGTATTCCATGCTTATGGATAGAAAATGTCAATATTGTCAAGATGTCAGTTCTTCCCAGCTTGATCTATAAATTCAATGCAATTTCAATCAAATTTCCAACAAGCTATTTTGTGGATATTGACAAACAGATTCTACAGTTTAAATGAAGAAGCAAAAGATCCAGAATAGCCAACATTATATTGAGGGAGAAGAAAAAAGTTGGAGAACTGACACTATCTGACTTCAAGACTTACTATAAACATGCAGTACTCAAGACAGTATGGTACTGGTGAAAGAACAGAAAAATAGATCAATGGGACAGAAAACAGCCCAGAATGAGACCCACATAAATACAGTCAACTGATGTTTGACAAAGGAGCAAAGACAATGGAGCAAAGATACTTTATTCAACAAATGGTGCTAAAACAACTGAACATCCACATTTAAAAAAAAAAATTTACAAACACACTTTACACCCTTCACAAAAATGAACTTTAAATGGATCACAGACCTGAATTTAAAATGCAAAACTATAAATAACTCCTAAAAGATGACATAGGAGAAAACCTAGATGACCTTAGATATAACAATGACTTATTAGATACACCGAAAGCACAATCCATGAAAGAAAGGAGAAGCTAAACTTTAGTAAAATTAAAAACAATGTCAAGAGAATGAGAAAACAAGCCACAAACTGAGAGAAAATATTTGAAAAAGGCATATCAGATAAAGGAATGTTATCCAAAACATACAAAGAACTCTTAAAAGTCAACAATAGTGAACAAATCAATTCTGAAATGGGCAAAAGACTTGAACTGACATCACACCAAAGAAGACATACAGAGGACAAGTAAGCATGTGAAAAGATGTTCAACATCCTATGTCATTTTAGGCAATACAAATTAAAATGAGATACCACTACACACTTAACACAATGGACAAAATCCAAAATACTGACGTATCAAATGCTAGTGAGGATGTGAAACAACAGGGACTCTTATTCAATGCTGGTGGAAATGCAACAAGGTACAGCCAGTTTTGAAGACAGTTTGGTTTTACTCACAAAACTAAACATACTCTTAACCATGTTATCTAGCAATGACACTCCTTACAATTTACACAAAACAGTTGAAAACTCCTGTCAACACAAAATCCAGCACATGGATGTTTATAGCAGCTTTACTCATAATTGCCAAAACTTAGAAGCCACCAAGATGTTCATCAGCAGATAAACTGATAAACTGTGGTAGTCTGCAGTCCACCAGCAGTGTCCTATCTCTCCGCATCCCCGCCAACATTTGCTGTTGTGAGATTTTTTGATAAAAGCCATTCTCACAGGAGTTAAGTGATACCTCATTGTGGTTTTGATTTGCATTTTCCTGATGATTAGTGATGTTGAGCATTTTTTTATGTTTTTTGGCCATTGGTCTATATTATTTTGAAAAGTTTCTGTTTATGTCCTTTACCCACTTTTTAATGGGGTTGTTTGATTTTTTCTTGCTGATTTTCCTCAGTTCTATACAGATTCTAGTTATTAGCCCTTCATCAGATGTGTACATGCAAATATTTTCTCCCATTCTGTAGGCTGTCTATTCGCTCTAGTGATAGTATCTTTGGCTGTACAGAAGCATTTCAATTTGATCAGGTCCCATTTATTTATTTTTATTGATGTTGTGATTGCTTTGGGGGTCTTCTTCAACCACTATGGAAAGTAGTATGGAGATACCTCAAAGAATTAAAAGTAGAACTAGCATTTGATCCAGCAATCTCACTTCTGCGTATCTACCCAGAGGAAAACAAGACATTCTATAAAAAAGACATCTGCACTGGAATATTTATAGCAGCACCATTCACAATTGCAAAGATGTGGAAACGACCTGAGTGCCCATCAATACATGAGTGGATTAACAAAATGTGGTATATGTATACAATGGAGTAATACTCAGCCATAAAAAAAAAAAAAGATGAACTAACTATTGTATTATCCTGGATACAGCTGGAGCCCATTTCTCGAAGTATCACAATAACAGAAAAATAAACAAACACTACATATACTCACCATTAAATTGGTACTAATTGATCAACACTAATATGCACATATGGCAAGTAACATTCATATGGTGTCTGGCATGTGGGAGGGGGGAGCAGGGGATGCGTAAATCCATACCTAACAGATATGGTGCGCGCTGTCTGGGGGAGGAGCATGCCTGTTGGGCGGTACAAAGGCAATTTACATAACCAAAGTGTTTGTAACCCCGTAATACTATGAAATAAAAAATTAAATAATAAAAATAAAAATGCAGATTAATAGGGGAAAAAAACTGTGGTAGATCTAGAGATTGTAATATTCAGCACTAAAGATAAAGGAGCTATCATGCAATGAAAAGACATACGGGAACCTAAAATACATATTACTAAGTGGAAGAAGCCAATCTGAAAAGGCTATATACTATACGGTTGCAACTATATAACATTCTGGAAAAAGCAAAACTATGAAGACAGTAAAAAGATTAGTGGTTTCCAGGGGTTAGTGAAAAAGGAGGTATGAATAGGCAGAGCACAGAGGATATTTAGCGCAAGGAAAATATTCTGTACACTACCACAATGGCAGATACATGTCACTACACATCTGTCAAAACCATATAGAATGTACAACACCAAGAGTGCACCCTAATGTAAACTATGGGCACTGAGTGGTAATGATGTGCCAGTGCAGGCTCATCAATTGTAACAACTGTACCACTGTGGTGCCAGATGTTGATAGTGGGGGAGGGTCTGCATATGTGGGGACAGGGATTTCATGGGAATTCTGTATTTTCAGCTCAATTGTGCTGTGAACCTAAAGCTGCTCCAAAAAATAAACTTTATTAATTAAAAAAAAAATGGTTAGTTGGTAAATTTTATTTTATGTATATTTTACCACAATTTAAAACTAAAATTAAAAAACAAGGATTATTATCCATTAAAAATACATGGGTAAAATATCAAAGTTCAAGATAGACCAATGGATTTTAATATGGCATATTAAGAAAAGTTCAGTTTGGTACCAATGTTATTAAAAGAAAAAATAAATTAACAAAATTATTTTTAAAAATAAAGTTCATTAACATGTTTTAGATTCTACATTGTAACTAACCTTTACTGTTTGTCAAGTTTTGGTGTAGTATCCAAATAATACCCTCAATCATCTAAAAAGAGTATTCCTCCCTTTTCCAACTACATAGGCTAGATTTTCTTCATATAATTCAAAGGAAACATACAGCAACAGATTAAATGCACAAGCAGATATGAGAATCTGTCTTCTATTAAAGCAGATAATAGATTTACAAAAATGTAAAACAATGCCACTCTTCTAATTTTTGTGTTTTGGAAAATAGTTATTTTTATTTTTAAAAAATGTTACTTAACGTTAACTTATAACAGGAGCCAGGCACAGTGGCTCACACCTGTAATCCTAGAACTCTGAGAGGCTGAGGCAGGAGGATCACTTGAGGTCAGGAGTTTGAGACCAGCCTGAGCAAGAGCCAGACCCCGTCTCTACTAAAAATAGAAAAATTAGCTAGGCATGGTGGTATGCGCCTGTAGACCCAGCCACTTGCGAGACTGAGGCAGGAAGATCCCTGGAGCCCTGGAGTTTGAAGTTGCTCTTTGCTAAGCTGATACCACCACACTCTAGATGTGGCATCTAGACTCTGTCTCAAAGAAAAAAAAAAAAAAAAAAAAACATGTAACAGGTCTATTTTACTGTTATTTTTAAATGAATTAATACACATTCTTCAATTTCTACATTAATATCTAATATGATAAACACTGACAGACATAAATACACATAAAACTCTGAGAATTTAATTGTTAATGTGTAAAGGAGTTCTAAATTCAAAAAGTTTGACAACCACTGCATTAAAATATGATACGTGTTATGTACTGAACGTGTCCCCACAAAATTCACATGTTGAATCCCTTACCCTCAATGTGATAGTATTTGTGATGGCCCTTGGGAGGTAATTGGGGTTAGAAGAGGTCATGGGGTGGGGCCCTCATGATGGGATTAAAGCCCTTACTAGAAAAGACCTCGGAGAATTTGCTCCTGCTCTGTCCCTGCACACAAAGATAAGATCCTGTGAGTACACAGGGAGAAGGCAGCAGTTTATAAACCAGAAGAGAACCCTCATGTAATCCAACCATGACAATACCCTGATCTCCACCTTCCAGCCTCCAGAACTGTGAAAAATAAATTTCTGTTGTTTAAGCAATGCAGTCTCTGGTATTTTTTTTATTGCAATGGGAGCTGACTAATATAGTACGCAATAGCAAAACGTCTGGAAACAATCCAAAAGCTCATTAATAAGAGAACAGCTAAATAAATTGTGGTTACCGCCAAACAATGGAACACTATGGAAACGGAGGAAAAAGACACTCCCTGTACTGACTCAGGATGGCAAGATTCAGAATAGCGTGTAAACAAAATAGGAAAATAAGAACATATTGAAATATTTTACTTGCATGTAAATCTCCCCTACCATATACTATATTTTAACATTTTTTGGAACTCTTCCTACTGTTCTTCCTTTCCTGCCACAACGTACCTCTGTGGCATAGCAGACACTTCATTTTTCTGTATTGCAACACAAATTATTATCATATGCAGGCTAAGTTAGGAAGGAAAAAATAATATCTGGGGAAAGTCAGGTTATTTTGAGTTTTAATGGAGTTCAGGAAGTTTCTGAGATGCTTATGTGAGTGCAAGAGTAACAGGCTCTCGGTCGTCTTACCGGGTCTGGCGGCTGGCAGGCCACAGAGCCCGGCAAGCAGCATCATTAGGCCGAACATGATGTGGCTCCTCGGTTCCAAGCGGCGACTGAACGACCGAACGACCGAGCGGGCGGCCATTGGGCGGGCGAGAGGCGGGACGCGCAGCCGCGAGGTTGGCAGTGGCGGGGTGGGGACCAGGCTGCGGCGAGGCTGTTGGTCCAACTGCCGGCCTGTGCCCTGGTCTCGTCCCCCACAAACTGCCAAAATTGTAACGCTTCCGCGCGCTCCTCTGTATCTCACACTTCCTGGGTGCTTTTAAAAGCGAATTTGTGATAGTTTCTGAATTAAAAACTACACACACACACACACACACACACACAAATATACACATATATATTCATATTTACTAAGGCTGTTTCTAAAATTTAAAAAAGAAAAAAGTGAGCTAGCCAGACGTGTGAAAAGATTCCAAGAAAAGGAAAAGTGAGTCGATTTTCGTATTTGGGGAGGGGGCCTGCTACAATTTTTTTTCCACCTTCACTGCCCAATGGACTTAGTAATCAGGTTGTGTCTTTTTCCTCCAATCTGGTTCTCCATAGACCCTTGGCTAAAATTCACATGATGTCATTCTCTTACTCAGAAACTTCTCAGTACAACGAATACTTTGCAGTGAAAGAGAGAAGACCCTTGTCCACAACTGCAGTACCTATGTTCCAGTAGAAAGTTCTAGCCAATGCCGCAGAACGGTTTTTAAATTTTTCTAAATTTGGACCGTGGCCTGACACCTCGTTTCTCCTATGCCCAACTCTAGTCTTTCCCAAACATTGCTTAATTCCTTTGTACTACAATGCTTCCTCCCTCCAAGCCTCAGCCCCCGGCCCCATCTAGATGCATTATATTTTAATTCCTTTCAAATCCCAAAGAATGAATTAATCTTTCATATTAATTAATAGAAAGTCAGACACATAAACTATTAAAAGGCCCTGTGGGAAAACAGAAAAGTTCACTTGGGGAATCAACACATTTGAAGTGATAGTTGAGATATGATTTTACAGACGCATGCAATTTCAACAAAGCAGTCTAACCCTAAAAGAGAATAGCACAAGCCAAAACAAAGCAACAAAAAAAATACATTTAGCTTGTTATCTCAATGGGTACAGCCAAGGTTAGGCTAACACTTTCTAGGCAGCAGTTAAGCCAATGCTGGTTTCACCTTGCCTAATGGCAATTAGAACAATTACAGTAAATGCTTATACTTGTCAATTAATATTCTGAATCAATTTCTAGTTCTCACCTTTCTTTGTTCTTTCTCTCTCCTCTGCCTTTCCTATTTATACCTTTAATAGGGCAGACTTCATATTATTCTTACATGTGTGTATGGTTCTCTCCACAACAGATGATGTACTTCTAAAAGGCGGAAAACAAATCCCATTCAGAACTTATATATCACAGTACCTAATACAGTATCTGCAAAACAGTAGGGTTTCGGTAAATACTTACGATATTTTTAAAAATCTAATTTGTGCTTAGAAAGCCTGCATTGTGCTTAACTCTATGGTTAGAGACCCAGGCTTGATAAAGGGAAATGCAATAACCTGAAGAAGGTCAGTTTGTGGACATACAGTCAAATAGGGATATCAAACTTACATATAATTTATCCTTGATTATCATTCCTTTAGTAAGTAGAAAGGAAGTCCTTTAAAAGTTTCAAATTTTGAAGTGGCATACACGACCAGGAAATTTTACAATTTTTAATAGCAATTTAGAATAAATCAAGGACCAATCTATGTAAAAAGCACATAAAATATGTAAATATATATACATAAATAAAAGAGGTTCAGATTAAATAGTCTTTTAGAAAAACTTCTAACCAGTTAAAGATCCAAGGAATTATCTAATTCTAAGTGTTAAGTGACATATTAATATATTACCAATCATAAAATTTCAGTGATATGCCCTGCAATTTCAAAACTTGAGACTACATGAGCAAAAGGCACAAAGATTTTATTGTTATATGGACTCATTCAGAGATTTAAATTGAAATGAAGAACACTTTCATTTGGAATGGCTCACAACTTTTAACCTGTACCCGATTGTTAAAATAATGTGCTATATTCAAAGAATTGAAATTTCTGCTTTCTTCAAAACTAATCTGTTTTCCTTTAGCAAAAGCCATCATGCACAATTTGGCAAAAGTCTGAAAAACTAATGAGATAATATCTGTAAAAATTTGACATGATTTTATCTCAGATTATGACTTTTTAATTAATAAGATTGTAAACAGTTGAGTAGGAAGTTACTAGGAGACACAAAAGAGAATTTCAAGTATTTTATTTATTGTAAATGTTGTATCTGTATATACACAAACCAAAAAAATGTTTTTAAACTAATGAAATTCAGTTAATAAACCTATTAAACTTCATTATGAAAGGTTATGAAAAATTTTTAAGTGCTTAAAATTTTACTGTCCATACCATTTCTTCCACAGTAAAAATTCATTATTTAACACAGCTGAGATAACTCAGATACCACAGTAACTTTTTTGTACTTATCTAAAAAAACCTTTTTCTTCTTTTTCTCCAGCCTAATTTCTATGAAAATATTAGTTTCAACAGAGACATGATCTAGCAAACCTTAGTAAATGTAAACATTCTAAATGATTTAATAGCAAGCTTTGAAAATTCAGATTTTAGACTTAAAGTGCTCATGAAATTCTCAAGTGGTTTTATAACAGCTCAATTGATTGAGGATATTATAATTGTTGCTGTTTTATAGCCATGAATCAACAACGTATCTGATTAGATCTATTAAATACCTCGTACCTTAAAGCTTATAATTTATTTAAAATAATGCTATTGTAAAAGGATGTCATGCTTTAACATGATTCATAATAGAAATTCTAATATTAAATTAATTTCCCTAATAGTTAATATCTATAATTGAAAGATCATAAAAATGGAAGCTAATAACTGTACATGAATACACACACTCTTTTAATATATTTTGTACTTTCAAAATAATATGACATCTTAATTGTGGTTCTTGTGCATTCTTCTGAAGACAGAATATTTGCTTATGCATGTAGTGAATGACAGACAAGATTCTAGGGTATAACGATTATTAATCCGTGCAAGATGAAAAATATTAGATATTATTGGCAGCTAATTAGTCGATTTTCATAGGTATTAGATTATCACATGTTCAACCAGAAACTACATTAATGATAACTAAGGTCAAAAATTCAGAATAACATTTAACCACATAATGGCAAATCTTAACACCATTACAGTTAATTTGAGAATCATTGCAATAACATATTCAAAATAACATAATCCATGTTAAGTGCATTAACCTCACATATGATCAAATAAGACTTATTCAATGATGGAAATGGAAATGTTACTCTAAATTCCCTGGCTTGACTGCATTGCCTTGTATTTCTCAACACCCACACTCAGTTTCTGTTTTTCTGTGTTAGTAAAGTTTGTTTTGTGGTATTTTGTTTTCATTCATAGTTGCAACAGGAAGAAAGGCTTTTCAAGAAAATATCAGAAAAAAAAGTATTAGCTCAGTTCCCTGAAGACATTTGCAAAAATAAGGTTAAAAAATCAAGTGAGGGAACTATATAAAGGAGGTGCAGGAGCAGGACGAGCAGGCATCAAATTTCCCTGAGATGATATTTTCGGCTGTGGTGGAGGTGGCCTGTGAGAGGGGAAAAGAGATAGTTAATAGTGTGTTTGGACTGAATGAAATAGTGCTGTATTCATTACAAGCTCAACATAACACCATCCCTCAACATCCCTGACAATAGGTAAGGGTACCTTGTATCCTGAGATTATCACTAATACACTATTCAATGGTTAAAGGGTTCCAATTAGAGTGTAAAAAGAAATAGTTTAAATTAATACTACTCCATAATCAACAATGTTATATGAAGTTTCTAGTTTACATGTTTTTAAAAAGAATAACACATGAAATTATAAAGCCAAATTGTAAAAAGACAAACAAGGACACTAAGTAAATTAAGCACTTTCTTGTGCTGTAAGAATCTAAGGGCAGCAAGTTACTAAGTGTAAACCTAGTTCTGTTTTACATACATAGAGCTGAAATTCCAGCTCCCTCAATGTGATGTCCACTCTGAGAATTAACCCTGCTATTACTTCTATATCTGTCCATCTCAATCCTCAAACTTTAACCTGTGGGCACCCTTCCTTAACTTCTTCATGCAATCCTAGTGTACCTCTATTCCAGTAACACATTGGAACACTACCTGATGAATCTCTCTCAGAATTTATATATTTTTCTCTTGATCCTCAGATTTCAATGTGCTCTTATTGCTTAATTAAGATTTTGTATGAAGACACTCCTCAGTGTTGCAATGCAACTGTAATTTGAAGGACTTCTTGGGGGTGGGAGGGGTCACATGCATTTTATGTGATGAGAAATGTAGTAATAAATTTTCTCCTTTCCTGCTGATTTTAAGCCCATCCACTGAGTCTTTAATTTCAGTTCTTGTGTTTTTCAGTCCTAAACTTTGCAGCGATTCTTTTTTTAAAGTTTCTAGTTCTGTGCTGAAATTCTCAATCTTGACTATTAATTCCATGACCTAATCATCAGTTATTTTAAAGTCCATATCTAATAACTATTAACTGGATACTCTCTGAGTCTGTTTCTACGTTCCTTTGCTTCTTGGTTTTAGTCACATTTTCTTTTCTTGTACACTTGGCTTTATTTGACTGTGAGCCAAACATAAAAAACTGTAGAAGTCAGCTGAGGATCTAGTTCTCCCGTCCTCCTGGGTCCCAACACAAAGCCTGGGATATTTGCAGGGTACTTCCTTCTTGGAAGGACTCCAATTTTTGTCCCCCATAAGTTCATTGAAAGTTCTCCGTGGCTTCCCAGCCTCTCAGTTGTCAGAATAGGTAAACATATCTAGAACATTAAAGTGGCCCCCAAAGCTGGGAATATTTCTACATGTCCTTCTTCTCCTGAACCTTATCCTAACAATTCCTAACTTCCTTGGTCTCCTGTGCCTTCAAACACATATTTTCTTATATGGTCTAGCTTCTCTAGCTGTTCTCAATGGGAAGGCTGGTCCAATCTACCTGGTTTCCTAATACTGGTTATCTTAAAAGCCCTTGCTTCTGAATCTTATATTTACCAAAGGCTGCAGCAACAGCTGATTACATATGTCTTGCTCAGGCTTCTTTAAAATTTCATGTTGACACTGCACTAATATGGCAAAATTTATATAAAAGTTCTTAAAAAGCCTTTCTGCAAATCATATTCTATCTAAACTGTTGGCAATAAATACTTCACCCTTAATTAAATTAAAATATAAGGGAAATTATTAGACATTAACTCTTGGGTTTTATTCTGGTCAAGTAATCTAAACGAATTCACTTCAGACCTTGATGGGAAGTGCTGAGGCTGCTTGGCTGCATAGGTTGGTACTGGAAATCTATTTGCATATATAGGCTAAAAAGAAAGAAATAATAAAAAGGTCATTACCACAATATAGTCATAAATATATTTTCTATATAGTTTGTTTTCTATATAAAAGTGTTATTATATTATATTAATATACATAAAATCAAAGAACAGACTACAAGTGAGTATCCCTTATCAGAAATGCTTGGGACTAGGAGCATTTCAGATTTCAGATTTTTTTTTATTTTGAATATTTGCGTATACACAATGAGATATCTTGGGAATTGGACCTTAGTCCAAGTACAAAATTCATTTCTGTTTCATATATACCTTACATACATTGTATAATATTCCTAATAATTTTGTGCATGAAACAAAATTTGTGTAGATTGAACCATCAGAAAGCAAAGGTGTCATGATCTCAGCCGCCCGTGTGGATGATCGGAGATTGTTCGGCATCGCCATCATTCCTGACTCTGAATTTATATGCTACCACTAAGCAATCATTTTCTTACACTGACTCACACAAAAGTACTTCATAGTGCACTTAGACTGCGATCCATCACATGAGGTCAGGTGTGGAAGTTTCCATTTGTGGCACCATGTCAGTACACAGAAAGTTTTGAATTTGGAGCATTTTGGATTTTCAGATTAGGGATGCTCAACCTGTGTTTACTTATAATGCTGACACTTAAATATTTTGCTTATTCAACATATCCTTACCACAGAATATAGAATACTTAATTCTTTTAAGGTTATATTTTTAAAATTTGGTTCAAATCAATTTGCATTAGTTAAAAAGTAACACATTTCCTCTGTGTGTGTGTGTGTGTGTGTACACATACATTTATTTATTTATTTATTTATTTATTTATTTATTTATTTTTAGAGCCAGAGTCTTGCTTTGTCGCCCAGGCTAGAGTGCACTGCAGCCTCAAACTCCTGGGCTCAGATAATTTCGACATATAAAATTCCAAAGAATGTGAGTTTACAGTCAATAAAACAAAGCACACTAAAAGACAAGTGACCATAACAGAATCAGCAGAAATAACAAACCTGAGAACCTGCCAAGACCATACATATAAAATTATCAGATAAAGCAAATAAAGTAGGTGTTTTTATGTGTGCAAAGAAATAAAAGCATTAAGATATATAATAAAACTATAAGAAACAATCACAAATAACCAGGCAGATTTGAAATTGAACCAAGTAGAACTACAAAAATAAAATATACTATAAAACTAGTAAAATAAGATATTCAACAAATCAGCTAAATACCAGATTGAGCACAGTTTAGGAAAGACTTAGTGAATGGAAGATAGATCCAATATAATCAGAATGGAACACACGAACAAAAAGATTGGAAATATCAAAGAGAGATTAAGAAACATGGAGAATAGTGAAAAATCTAACATGTAGGGACTTCACGAAGGAGTTAATAAGATAATACAACAGAAGCAATATTTAAAGAAATAATTGCTAAGAATTTTCCCAAATTGTTGAAAAACAAATTCTCAGATTTGGGAAGTCTACTTATCTGCAATGGAGTTTTTTAAGTCTATATGTAGACCAATTAGTGTAAAGATACAGTAGAAAAACCCAAATGAAAAAGACATTACTAGAGCAGCAATCAGGATAACAGATAACTTGTAAATTCCAACAGAGGATGCTAAAATGCAGTTTCTTTAAAGTCCTTAGGAAAAAAAAAAAAAAACTGTCAGCGAAAAATATTTCAAGCAGACAAAAACCGAGAGAATTTACTGTCAAATGTCTTCACTGAAGGAACTTTTAAAGATGTCCTTTTGTTTTTTGCTATTCTCAGAAATGGTAATAGTGGATAAAAGATGTCCTTTTGAAGTAGATATGCCAGAAGGATAAGCTGAGATTCTATAAGGAATGGAAAGCAAAGAAAACGAGGCATAGCTACAGCTCATAGAGCATTTCATATCTGCCAGACACACTTCTAAGTGCTCTACATGTACTAATCCCTCTAATTTTCACAAAAATCATTTGGGATTAGTACTGTTGTTATCTTCATTCTATAAATAAGGAAATAAGTACAGACAGCTTACGAAACTTGCCTAAAATTACAGCTAATAAAGTAACAAAGGATTCAAACCAGGTACTTTGGCTCACAGTTCATGCTCTTCACAATTAAGGTGCATGGCCTTATAAATATAAACAAACATTTCATGATTCAATGAAAATATCTATATTATAGAATTTTAAAGAAAATTAATAGTGGACAGTAACAGCAAATAATCAGTAGAAAGTGATCAGAATTAAAGCATAAAGGTCCTTATGTTGTTTAGAAAAAGAGTAAATGTATTAATTTTAGCCATTACATTAAATACGCATGTTAAAAATTTTGGAATAATCTCTAAAAAAATTTTATCTATGTATCTAATTTATCTAACAATGCATCTAAACACTAGCATAGGAGAAAAATGAAATGCGGTAAGAGAGGAACTAAATCAACCCAAAAGAATACAAGAGGAATTTGGTGTGGAGAAGGAATAGAAAAAGCAGGAAAATAATGAAATCACAACATAATACGGTAGAAAAACTATATTAATAATTATAATTAGTGTAAATGAATTAAAGTCTCCAATTAAAAAACAAATGTTTTTTAAAAATTAAAAATTCAGGATTTTCTATTTATAAAGGCCAACATCTAAAAACAGGTATCAGGGACTACTTTAAGGACTTCTAATCATCAACATGAAAGATGAGAACTGAAAGATTATGGGGAAATTTTTAAATATGTTTTAACTGAAACTAAAAGCTTTTCCCCTAAGATTAGGAATAAGGCAAGAATGCCTGCTTTTCCCAATGCTATGCAACATACTACTGGAAGATCTAGTCAGAGTAATTAAACAAGAAAAAGAAATAGAAGGTACCCAAACTGGAAAGGAAGAAGTAAACGTCTCTAATTACAGATGATGATATAGATGATGGTCTATGTGTGTATATGGCGGGGAAGAGAGAGATACAAAGAGAGAATTCCAAAGAATATACAAGTAAATTACTAGAGCTAATAAATGAATTCAGCAGAGTTGCATGGTATAAGATGAACAGGTGAAAAACAGTTGTGTTTCTATACGCCAGCAATGAACAATCCAAAAGGAAAATTAAGAAAGCAATTCCATTTACAGTAACATCCAAATGAATAAAACATCTAGAAATAAATTTAACCAATGAGGAAAGACTTAGTACACTGAAAATTATAACACATTGCCAAAATAAATTAAAGTAGACCTAAATAAATGTAAAGATAGCTAGCATTCATGAATTCAAAGATTTAATATTGTCCAGATGTCAATACAGCAGATTAAACAGAATCTTTATTAAAATTCCAACGGCCTTTTCTTTTTGCAAAAACTCCAAAGTAGAGCCTCAAATTCATATTGTATTGTAAGAGGTCTGAAATAATCAAAACAATCTTGAAAAAGAAGAACAAAGTTGGACAACTCCCACTCTGCAATTTCAAAAATTACTAAAATGCTGCAGTAATCAAAATGTGTAATACTGACATAAAGATCAATAGGATAGAACTGAGAGTCTGAAAATAAACCTGTACATCCAAGGCTACTGATTTTCCACAACGTTGTCAAGTCCATTCAATGTAGACAGAACAGTCTCTTCAATAAATTATATTAGGACAAATGTATTTCCACATAGAAAAGAACAAAGTTGGGCCGCTATCTCATAGCATATACAAAAATTAAGTCAAAATGGATCAAAGAACTAAATATAAGAACTAAAAATATAACCTTACAAGGAAACATGGGATTAATTCTTCATGACTTGTATTTGTCCATGGATTCTTAGATATGACACCAAAAGCACAAATAACAAAAGAAAAAATGGTAAACTAGACTTCATCAAAATTAAAAACTTTTGTCTATCAGAAAACATTATTGAGAAAATGAAAGGGCAACCTACAGAATGAAGAAAAATATGTGCAAATCTTATATCTGATAAGGGAT
This sequence comes from Eulemur rufifrons, assembly GCF_041146395.1. Lineage (NCBI taxonomy): Eukaryota > Metazoa > Chordata > Mammalia > Primates > Lemuridae > Eulemur > Eulemur rufifrons. Next base: position 23,098,651 of record NC_090994.1, on the reverse strand, counting down.
TAATATCCAGAATATATATAGAAATCCTACACCTCAACATTAAAAAGACAAATACCCAATTTAAAAAATGGGCAAAAGACTTAAGTAGACATTTCTCCAGAAAAGGTGAACAAATAGCCAATAAGCACACAAAAAGATGCTTAACATCATGGCATTTGGATAGCCATATGCAGAAGAATGAAACGGGACCCTATCTCTCACCACTCACAAAAATTAATTCAAGATGGGTAAAAGACTTAAATGTAAGGCATGAAACCATAAGAATTCTAGAAGAAAATGTAGGAGAAATTCTTCTAGGTATCAGTCTAGCCAAATAATTTATGACTAAGACCCCCGATGGCAATTACAGCAACAAAAAATAAATAAATGGGATTCGATTAAACTAAAAAGCCTCTGCACAGCTAAGGAAATAATCAACAGAGCAAACAGACAACCTACAAAATGGGAGAAAATATTCACAAACTATACATCTAATAAAGGGTAACAACTAGAATCTATTAATACAAAGAACTCAAATCAGCAAGCAAAGAACCAACCACATTAAAAAGTGGGCAAAAGACATGAAAAGAAAGCTTTCAAAAGAAGATAGACAAATGGCCAAGAAACATATGAAAAAATGCTTAACATCACTAATCATCAGGGAAATGAACATTAAAATGACAACAAGATACATCACCTTACCCCAGTTAGAATGGCTTTTTTTAAAAAGTCAAAAAATAGATGCTGGCGTGGATGCAGGGAGAAAGGAATGCTTATATACTACTGGTGGGACTGCAAATCAGTACAGCCTCTATGGAAAACAGTATGGAGATTCCTCAAAGAACAGAAAGGAGACCTATCATTCGATCCAGCAATCCCACTACTGGGTATCTACCCAAAGGAAAAGAAGTCTTTTTATCAAAACAGATACCTTCACTCAAATGTTTATTGCAGCACAATTCACAAATGCAAAGATGTGAAATCAACTCAAGTGTCCATCAATTCATGAGTGGATTAATAAAATGTGGTATATGTATAGCATGGAATACTACTTGGCCATAAAAATGGAGGAATTAATGCCTTTTCCAACAATTTGGATGAAATTGGAGACCATTATCTTATGTGAAGTACCTAAAGAATGGAAAAACAAATACCACATGTACTCACTATTAAATTGGAACTAACCAATGAGCAGATATGTGCACAGAGGGAGGTAAAACTCAGCGGAAATCAAGCAGGGGGAATGGGGAGGAGGGGAAGGGTAAAAAACTACCTAATGGGTAAAATGAACACTATTTGGGTGACAGGCACACTTATAGCCATGACTCAAGCATTACAAAAGCAATGCATGTAACCAAAAACATTTGTAGCCTTTTAATATTTTGAAATTTAAAAATAAATAAATAAATTAAATTAAAAGAGCTAATATAATCCTTCTTAAACTCTTCCTAAAAACTAAAGAGGAGGGAATATTTCCAAACTGATTTCATAAGGCCAGCATTATCCTAAAACCAAAGCCAGATAAGTACACCACAAGAAAAGAAAATTACAGGCCAACATCCTTGATGAGATGAAAAAATTCCTCAACAAAATACTTGCAAACTGGATTCAACAACACATGAAAGGTGTTTTTCACCATGGTTAAATTGAGACTGCATGCAAGTATGTTTCAACATATGTGAATCAATAAATGTGCTACACCACAATAACAAAACAAGGGGAGGAAAATATGATCATTTTAATAGATGCAAAAAAATTGATATATTTCAATATCCATTCATGATAAAAATTCTTAACAATTAGGTATAGAAAGAATGAACATGGACAATATCACAAACCCACAGCTAACATCACATTCAATCATGAAAAACTGAAAATTTCCTATAAGATCAGGAATAAAACAAAGATGCCCATTCTCACCACTTCTACTTAACATAGTACTAGACATTCTAGCCAGAACAATTAGGTAAGAAAAAGAAATAAAAGGCATTCAAACTAGAAAGGAAAAGATAAAACTGTCTGTGTTTGCAGATGATATGGTCTTATATATAGAAAATACTAGAAACTCCACCAAAAAACAATTAGAATAAATAAATTCAGTAAAATTGCATGATACAAAGTCAACATACAAAACTCAGTAGCATTGCTATACACTAACAACAAACTAAAAAGGAAATCAAGAAAACAATTCTATTTAGAATAACATCATAAATAAATGAATGAATAAGGAATATGTTTAACCAAGGAGGAGAAATATCGGTATAGTGAAAACAAAAAAAAAAAAAACATTGATGAAAGGAACTGAAGACACAAATAAATACAAAGACATCCCAGGCTCATGGATTGGAAGAATTAATATTGTTAAAATGACAATACTACCCAAAGCAATCTACAGATTTAATGTAATCCCTATCAAAACTCTAATGACATTTTTCATAAAAATAGAAAAAACAATGCTACAATTTATATGGAACAAGAAAAGACCATGAATAGCAAAAGTTATCTTCAGCAAAAATAACAAAGCTGGAGGCATCACACTACCAGATTTCAAAATATACTGCAAGGCTACACTAATTGAAACAGTACAGTACTGGCATAAAAGCAGACATACAGACCGATGGAACAGGACAGAGAGCCCCAAATCCACATATTTATGCTCAGCTACTCTACAAACACTTCAAGAACACAAAATGGATAGAGGACAGTCTTTTCAATAAATAGTGTTGGCTAAAACTGCATATCTACATGCAGAAGAATGAATTATCTCGTTATCTCATACCATATACAAAAATGAATTCAAACTGGATTAAAGATTTAAACATAATACCTGAAACTGTAAAACTACTAAAAGAAAACATGGGGGAAAAGCTTTTTATCACTGGTCTTGGCAAAGATTGTTTGGCTATGACCTCCAAAACACAGACAATAAAAGCAAAATTTAGACAAACAGGATTTCAACAACTAAAAGCTTCTGTATAGCAAAGGAAACAGTCAACACAGTGAAGAGATAATCTATGCAATGGAAGAAAATATTTGCAAACCATATATCCAATAAGGAGTTAATATCCAAAATACATAAGGAATGCAAACAACTCAGCAAAATACAAATTACTCAATTTGAAAATGGGAAAAGGACCTGCATAAGTATGTCTCAAAAGAAGACACACACATGGCAAACAGGCATATGAAAAAATGCTCAACATCACTAATCATTAGGGAAATATAAATCAAAACTATAAAAACCTATCACCTCACATCCATCAGAATGGCCACTATCAAAATAACAAGAAATAACAGGTGTTGGTGAGGATATGGAGAAACTAGAACCCTTGTGTCCGTTATTGATGGGAATGTAAAATGGTGTAGTCATTATGGAAAACAGTGTGGAAGTTCTTTAAAAAATTAAAAATAGAATTACATATGATCCTGCAATCCCACTTCTAGGTATATATCCAAAAGAACTGAAAGCAAGATCTTGAGAACATATTTGCACATCCATGCTTATTGCAAGATATTCAAAATAGCCAACAGATGAATGAACCTGAATGTCCATCAACCAATGACATTCACAACAGATGAATAGATAAAGAATATGTGGCATACACATACTATTGTGCAGCCTTAATAAAGACGGGAATCCTGTCGTATGCTACAACATGGTTGAATGTCAAATATATTATGCTAAGTGAAATAACCCAGTCACAAAAAGACAAATATTGTATGATTCCACTAATATGAAGTATCTAAAATAGTCAAAATCACGGAAACAGAAAATAGAAAAGTGGTTACCAAGGGCTGGCAGCAAGAAGAAGAGAGAATTAGTGGTAATAGAGTTTTTCAGTGTTGCAGATCTCGAGAGCTATGTGTGCAACAATGTGATCATACTTGACACTACTATATATATAAAAATTGTTAAGATGGTAAATTTAATGTGTTTTTTACCACAATAAAAAATCTTAAAAAAATGTTTGAAATGACAAATTTTATTTTATATATATTTTACCACAATAAAATAAGAAAAAAATATACCAAGGATGAAGAAGAGTATACAGGTAATTCTTAACTAGCATGCATAGGGAGTGCGTGGCCATCTTCTATACATGGTGATATGGAAAAATCTCTAAGGTATATGGTTAAGGGGGAAAAGGGCATGACAATTTTTGTTTCCTTTTTATAAGAAAAAAAAGAGGGTGGAATAGACTGTTTCTGTATATATACTTATATATATTAAAACAAAAGAAGGATATCTAAACATTTCATCTCCACATAATTGGAAAGAATTTGAAAGTCTGATAATACCAAGTGTTGGCAAAGATTTAAATCAACAGGAATGCTCACATACCACTGATGATACAATCATCCAATGGTGTAGCATTTGGATGATTTGAAAAACATTTGGTAATTTCCAGTAAAGATTCACTATCTTTCACCCTAGAAATTTTATTAGTACATGCTCTGGATCAGTGCTATCAGAATTTTCTGCAATGATAGAAATGTTCTGTATCTGTCCTGTCCAATACAATAAGCCAGCAGCCACATGTGATCTGTTGAGTGTGGTTAGTGTGACTGAGGCTTGGGATTCTTAATTTTATGTAATTTAAGTGAAATTTAAATAGCCACATGTGGACAGTAACTACTATATTAGTTCAGACCTAGGACACACACAACATGCACAAGAAGATATTTACAGAATGTTCACCTCAACCTTTTTCAAGGTAATAAAAAACTGGAATCTGGTAATTGGAAAGTTAATTTTAAATTATGTGCTATTTAAGAAATATAGCAGTATCAACAGTAAAAATCAATGAATTACTATACATATCGATACGGATAAATCACAAAGTAACGTTAAGGGGAAAAGCAGGTTGCAGCCGTATGTGTAAAATATCAACTAAGACATTCCAAAAAGTTTAAAAACAGATCCAAATTAACATTATATATTATTTAGTGATATATTCATATCAGTAAAAGTATAACATTATGCTAATTCTCCCCAATACACTTACAGGGATACTGATTATCAGTCCTATTGCTGAAATAATTCTGCCTATCCAGGAGTTCAACACCAGATCTCTGGTAACATATCCTAAAGAAGCCAGGTATTAAAAACAGAAAGATTGCAGACATAGAAAAAAATTGTGATAGCATAGGCCCCATGCCATTTCCCAACCAAAGCAAGGCATTCTTAATTCTAGATGTCTTCCTCCATGTTCTCCAAGCCAAGGACTCTGCTAGTTTTCCTTTAATTAACTCAGAGATCACCTAGAATACTCCTGAATTTTTAAGAAAGTTTCTATATTTATATCTATGTAACTATTTTTTTAATCTTTAAGCATGCAATACTTTTATATAGTGGAGAAAAAGAATTTTTCATTTTAAACTTACAACTTCTCTAGGAGTCGTCACTGGAGAAACATGTCGAGGAACACTCACTGGCTGTCTGGAAACATTTGCTTGATTTTTGCCATCTGATCTGAAAGATACAATTACTTTTGAGCTACACTGAGATCAAAACATTTCTACAGGACATACTACACATACTTTGCATTTTCCCAAATACAGAATAACAATGTCAGTAGTGGTAGTGATGATCATGACGATAGCTGAAATTTTTATGGTACTTTTAACAGCTTTCACACATTTTTAATCCTTACAATATTAAAGATTAACTTTTCTTCTCAAGTCTTCCTAAAATCAGAGAAGAGTAAAAACATATTCCTAGACTGCATATAAAAAACTTAAAGTAATCACTCTAAAAATCAGGAAGTCCAAGGGTAGCAAACACATTGGCTGGAAAGATATCAGCTAAGTTTTAGACATGCTGAGGTGACAGCAAGTCAGCTAGGTACAGATGTATGGGAGATAGCTGTGGTTATGGAACTAAAACTGCAAAGATGCAGACTGGGAAATATCTGTACAGACAGGCCAGTTGGAAGTGTGACAGGAAGGATGAGAAAAAAAGACCAGGAAAATAAATCTGTCTCAGAATACATTAAAAATTAAAGCTAATATCAGGACACTCTGAGAAAATATTATAGTAAGTGAGAAACAAGACAACAAAGCAAAGGTTAGCAATGAAGGCTAGATATGTACATTTGGAAATCATTATCATAACAATAACATTGTTATTAAGTAATTATACTGTGCCCATAATATGCAATGGGCTTTATGTATTAATATTTCCTCATTTACTCTTTACATTAACCCTATGAGATAGGTAATATTATTATTAAAAGCTCAGAGAATTCTAGCAAATGATAAACCCGGAAACTGAACTCAGATTTGATTACAAAGTCCATGCTAACAGATGCTACATTCTAATGCCATTGTATTAGAAGTGATAGCTCAGAGATAGTCGTACAAGAGTCCAACAAATAGACTAGAAATGTCAGGTGTCTGAATTAGGACAACCTTAACTTTCTTCTATTAAAGCATTTCTTATGTGGTCCCATTACTGGTTAAAAGAAAGAGAAAAATAAATAGTATATTTAAAAAACTTGTTTCTTAAAAGCTTATAATTCACAAAATCTGTTTTCAAAACTGAGAATTGAAAAATTCTCGCTCTATGAGAACTGATAATTGAAATAAAGAAATAGAAGAAAATGTTTCAGCATTTACATTTTTTATCTTTATCCCATATTTTAATTAGGAAGTTCAAATCAGATGTCATAGGCAAAATTCCACTTATCTCATTATCAAAAACCAGTATTAAGCAAAATGAACCCTAAGGGCCACTTTCAGCAGCATAAAGACTAGTCACCATAATCCTTTCCCTTCTCCATTCATTAGAAGAGGTGGCTTAGTCACCACTATGTTTAACCCATGCTAATCATGTCAAAAGAATAGAAAGATAACTCAGAACCCTGATTTTAACGGATTGCCAACCTCTATGATATGATTATCATCGTTAATAATTACTTTAAATTATTTGATATAGATTTAAAAGAAAAAAATCTAAGTACTCATATGTTTGTGATCTCTTCTTTCTGAAGTAGCTTTTCCGTATCTGATCTCTCTTGATGAAGACAAAAACCGCAAGCAGACTAATGGGAACAATTGCAAAGAAGAACACCAGAAGTCCGTCCCTCAATGCAGTATTCTTTTCTAGAGAGAAGAATTTTATATTAATGGTCATTAAACTCATACTGCCCAGAACATATTAGGTGAGTATAAATGTTTTACATTCACTTTTACATTATTCGAAAATCAAACTGATATTATTTGAATACACTGGGAAGTCTTGCTCACATTTCATCCCAGGTCACTTATTTTTGCTCTCACAAAAATAACTTTTATTAGTTTCCTATGTCATCTTATAGTATTTCTTCATGCAAATATAACGAAGAAAAAAATGTATTATTGTCAACCTTTTCTTACACAAAAAGTAGCATACTATAAACACTATTTGGCACATCATTTTTTTTTTTACCTATCTGTATATAAAAGGCCTCCTCTTTTGCTATTACAAAAAAAATTTATAATGAATTACCTTATACATATGTCATACCATATGGGCACGTTTAACTACAGAATAACTACCCAAAAGCAGCATTGCTGAATCAATAGGCAAATGCATTCATCATTTTTTAAAGTATCGTTAAATTGTTCTCCATAACAATTTCACACACCTACAATATATAAGAATTCCCTATAGCCTCACCTTCAGAGCCAAACTTTTGGATTTTTGCCATCCTAGTAGATGAAAAATCATATCTTATATAATTTTAACTTATATTTATTTTTTTACACTATGAGTTTAACACCTTTTCTTATTTACAGAAACACTGTAACTTCTTTTTTCTGCTCAGTCCTTTGACTATTTTTCTATTGGACTTTCAGTTTTTTTCTTCTCAGTTTCTAAAAGTTCTTTAAATATTAAAGAGATTAGCTTTGTCTATAATAAGAGTTAAAAGTATTTTCCCCATTTTGTATGCTTTTTTCCATGCAGAAGTTTATTATTTTTGTATAGTTGAATTTATCAATCTTCTTTTTTTATGGCTTCTGGATTTTAAGTTTCATTATAACTTTTAAAAATTCATTAGTTAACGTTAATTTTATCTGTTGTGTTCTTTAGAGCATGGGTCCCCAACCTATGGTGAGTTGTATAATTATTTCACTATATATTACAATGTAATAATGACAGAAATAAAGTACACAATAAATTTAATGCACTTGAATCATCTCAAAACCAACCCCCCACCCCAGTCTGTGGAAAATATGTCTTCTATGAAAATGGTCCCTGGTGCCAAAAAGGCTGCGCATAGCTATTTTAAGAGAAACAATATAGTAGACATGAACATAAGTGGTAAACTGTGAAATTTTCCTCATAATTCTAAATCTGTAAAAGTATTAGAAATTTCTGTTAAAAGTTATATAAAACTATATGAAACATTTATCCCAATGGGAAATCAAAATTCAGCTGACCCTTAAACAACATGGGTTTGAACTGCACAGGTCCACTTATGTATAGCTATGCTTCTACCTCTGCCATCCGTGAGACAGCAAGACCAACCCTTCCTCTTCATCTTCCTCCTCAGCCCACTCAACGTGAAGATGACAAAATGAAGACCTTCACGGTGACTCCCTTAATGAATAGTAAATATATTTTCTCTTCTTTATGATTTTCTTTATTATTTGTATAGATTTAAGGGATACAAGTACAATTTTGGCACATGGATATATTGCATAGTGGTGAAGTCTGGGCTTTTAGCGCATCCATCACCCAAATAATGTACATTGTACCCATAAAGTAATTTCTCATCACCCACCCTCCCACCATAATCTCACCCTTCTGTGTCTCCAAGACACATTCCTCACTCTATGTCCTTGTGTACATATTATTTAGCTCCCATATAAGTGAGAACATGCAATATTTGACTTTCTGTTTCTGAGTTGTTTTACATAAGATAATAGCCTCCAGTTCCACCCATGTTGCTGCAAAAGACATAATTTTATTCTTTTCTATAGCTAAGTAGTATTCCATTACGTAAATATATCACATTTGATTTATTCAGTCATCCGTTGATGGACACTTAAGTTGACTATCTTTACTACTGTGAACGGTGCTGTGATAAATATACAAGTATATGTATCTGATTGGTATAATGATTTCTTTTCCTTTGAGTAGATACCCAGTACTGGGATTGCTGGATCGAATGGTAGTTCTACACTTAGTTCTTTTTTTTTTTTTTTTTTTTTTTGAGACAGAGTCTCACTCTGTTGCCTGGGCTACAGTGCCGTGGTGTCAGGCTAGCTAACAGCAACCTCAAACTCCTGGGCTCAAGCAATCCTCCTGCCTCAGCCTCCCGAGCAGCTGGGACTACAGGCATGCGCCACCATGCCCGGCTAATTTTTTCTATATAGATTTTTAGCTGTCCAAATCATTTCTTTCTATTTTTAGTAGACATGGGGTCTCGCTCTTGCTCAGGCTGGTCTCGAACTCCTGACCTCGAGCGATCCGCCCGCCTCCGGCCTCCCAGAGTGCTAGGATTACAGGTGTGAGCCACCGCGCCCGGCCTACCCTTAGTTCTTTGAGAAACCTCCATACTGTTTTCCACAGAGGTTGTACTAATGTACATTCCCACCAACAGTGTATAAAATGTTCCCTTTTATCCACATCCACACCATCTGTTATTTTTTGACTTTTTAATAGATTATCTTAATAACATTTTCTGTTCTCTAGCTTACTTATTGTAAGAATATAGAATACAACACATACAACATACAAAATATGTGTTAACTAACTGTTTATGTTATGGGTAAGGCTTCTGGTCAACAGTAGTATATTAGTAGTTATTTTGGAAAGTCATAAGTTATATGTGGGTTTTTGATTGCACAAGGGGTCAGTGCCCCTAACTTTCATGTTATTCAAGGATCAACTGGATAAAAAATTAAAGCAAGCTTGATATATCATTTTATACTTACTAATGAGTAGACAAAATTTAAATTAAGGCATCAACAATGGCAAGATTATGTTGAAATTTGATACCTTCACACTGTTAGTGACAATACACAAAGGCATCATTCATTAGGAATTTTTATCAAGAACCATAAAAAGGATTATACCCTTCAAACTAATCTCATTGCTGGCAATTTATCCTTCACCTGGAAAAATGCATATGCATGAAGATGTACACTAAAATGTTAATGGTGCATATCAAAAAGAACCAATTTAAATGTCAAATAATTAGAAAATAGCTAAGTGAAGTTACAACACATCCACTAGATGAAATGAAACACATCCATTAAAATCCATAGTTCTCATTCACTTCTAGCCAAGATAGAGTTACAAGGACTAGATTTATTCTGCCAGCTAAAATAACCAGAAGACCACACATAATATATGAAACAGCCGTTTTCAAGATACTGAATATAAGGCAACAAAGAACAATCCCTGAGAGACAGGAAAAAAATAAAGTGAGCCTTACAGTTGCCCCATGTTACTGCCAAAAGAAAGTTAACAAACCACATGAGGTGGACTCCAAAAAGAACCCAGTGGTTTCCTGAGTTAAAGAGATGAAGCTCGGCCGGGTTCCGTGGCTCACGCCTGTAATCCTAGCACTCTGGGAGGCTAAGGCGGGTGGATCACTCGAGGTCAGGAGTTCAAGACCAGCCTGAGCAAGAGCGAGACCCCGTCTCTACTAAAAAAATAGAAAGAAATTATCTAACCAACTAAAATATATATAGAAAAAATTAGCCGGGCATGGTGGCACATGCCTGTAGTCCCAGCTACTCGGGAGGCTGAGGCAGGAGGATCGCTTAAGCCCAGGAGTTTGAGGTTGCTGTGAGCTAGGCCACAGCACTCACTCTAGCCCAGGCAACAAAGCGAGACTCTGTCTCAAAAAATTAAAAAAATTAAAAAAAAAAAAAAAAAGATGAAGCTGGTATTCTGAAAAGGCCAAGGCAGCTAGAGTTTCCTAGGCAAAGTACCAGAAGGAAGAGAGTTACGCAGAGAGAGAGAGAACCTGAAAGATTTGTAGCGGGTACCCCTCAAATATTCAGTTCAATACTGATCAATGTATGCATGTAAAGAGATTACTTGAAGCTGAAAAAAGAACTATGTGAAAAGATTAGTGAGAACCGTCCTCACACAGGACCGGGAAGAATGTTTGTTCCTACAATTCAGTAGAAAACCTCATAATTCATGTGGCACTGAGCAGAAGGGTTTTTGCTTCAATAATGGAGCAAAATCAGCCCTAGACTAAATGCTTTTCAGGTCATGCCTTAAAAGCTTAAAAGCAAGGCTCTCAAGGATCAAACTATGTCCAAGTAACCTAAGCATACTAGAACAAAGCTCATCAATAGAAATTCAAAAATATAATAACCAACAAGGTAAAATTTACAATTTCTAGCATCTAGTAAAAACTTACAAGGCGTACAAAGAAGCAGAAAAATATGACCCAAAAAGAGGGAAAAAAATCAATTGAAACTGACTGAGAAATGATACATATGATAGAATAGTAGACAAGGACATTGGTAGTTATTACAACTGTATTGCATTTGTTAAAAAAAAACACTAGAATAAAGATTGAACATGTTATGTAGAGTTGTAAAAGATATAGAAATGAAACAATCAGAACTTCTAGAAATAAAAACTATCATGTCTATGATAAAAAATACACTGGATCAAACTAATGGCAAATTAGACCTTAGCAAAGAAAGATTATGTAAATAGTAATTATTCAAAATTAAACATGGAGAATAAAGAATAATAAAAAAATCAACAGCCAATCAGTGAGATGTAAAAGAACTTCAAGCGGCCAAATATACATAAAATTGGAGTCCTTGAAGGAGAGACGAAAAAAAAGAAAACAAAAAAAATATTTGATGTAATAGACAAAAATTTTCCAAATTTGAAGGAAACTATAAAAGCACAGCTCTAAAAAGCTCAACAAATCCCAAGCACGCCAAGGCACACTATAATGAATTACTAAAAAGCAGAGAAAAATCTTACAAGCAACCAGACAGAGAAAAGACACTTTATATACAGAAGACATTACATACAATGAAAAGGATGGCAGCAGATTTTTCAGGAAAAGCAACGTAAGGCAGAAGACAATGTAGGAATATCCTTAGAAGTAAAAAATGGGAATTTCACCCCAGAATTCTTTACCCGGTTAAACTGTCATTCAAGAAGGAAGGCAAATTAGAGACTCTTTCAGACATACAAAAGCCGAAAATAAATTTGTCACTGGCATATCTGCATTATATACCATGTAAAAAATAAATCCTTCAAGCAGAAATTAAATGATACCAGAAGAAAATCTAAATTTACACGAAGAAATAAAGAACACAAGAAATGGCAACTATGTGGGTAAATATAAATACTCTATTATTAAATCTCTTTAAAAGGTAATCAACTATTCAAAGTGAAATTAATAACAATGACTTGTAGGGTTTATAACTTATGTAGAAGTAAAATACATGACAACAATGGCACAAGAAGCCAGAAAGAGAGAAACTGAAATACTGATACTTGCAGTATCACTAGGAAGACTGTGATAGAAAAATATCAAGACAGTAAATTTAAACATTAATAATCAATAATCAAATCAAATATAAATGGTCAGAACAACTCAATTAAAAGGTAGAGATTGGAAGACTGGATTAAAAAAAGCATGACCCAACTATGCTGCCTACAATATAAACAAAAGTAAAAGGATGAGAAAGATTTCTCAAGCTGACTAATTAAAAGTAATCAAGAGTGGCTATATTAATATCTAATTGCAGGACAGAGAATATTTCTAAGGATAAAGAGGGCTATTTTGTAATGATAAAGGAGTTGATTTATGAAGAAAATAGAACAATTCTAAATGTTTATGCAGCTAATAACAGAGTGTCACAAAGTATAAAGAAAAAATTGATAGAATTATGAGAAATAGACAAAAGAGGAGTTATAGCCAGATAATTCAATATTCCTCTCTCAATAGTTGACATAATAGGTAGACATAAAATCAGTAAAGATATGGAAGATCTAAATATCTATTAACTAACATGACTATCTATAGAACACTCTACCCAACAATAGTAGAATATATTCTTTTCAAGTGTACACAGAACTTGTACTAAGATAAACCGCATTCTAGGCCACGGGACAAGTTTTAAAAAATATAAACGGATTCAAATTATGCAAAATATGTTTTTTGACTGCAGTGGAACAGTATTTAAATCAATAACATGAAGATATCTAGAAAATTTCCAGATAGTTCAAAACGAGTAACACATTTCTAAATAGCCTGAGACAAAGAAAAAAATGAAAACATATTAGAATGTATTTTGAACTGAATAAACATGAAAGTACAACATATCAAAATTGTGGGATGAATTAGAGGAAAATTGGTAGCACTGCAATACCTATATTAAAAAAGAAAAAAGGTCTCAAATCAATGAATGATCTTCTGTCTAAGGAAACTAGAAAAAGAACAAATGAAACCCAAAGTAAGCACACTGGGAAAAAAATATATGCAAAGCACATATTTAATAAAGGACTTGTATCAATAATATATAAAGAACTTTCAAAACTCAGTAAGACAACACAATTAAAAACCGGAAAAAGATTTAAAGGGACACATCACCAAAGAAGACATGTGGATAAAAAAGCAGCACATTAAAAAATGCTCAACATCATTAGTAATGAGAGAAATGAAAATTACAACCACAATGAAATACTACTAAATACCTACCAGAATGGCTAAAATTAAAAAGACTGGCCATACCAAGTGTTAGAGAGGATGTGGTGGAATTAGAACCCTCATACACAGCTAGGGAGAATGTACAATGGTATAACCACTTTGGGAAACAGTTTGACACTTTCTTAAAAAGCTAAACACATACCTATTAAATAAGCCAGTCATTCCACCTAGTATTTACCCAAGAGAAAGAAAGCCCGTGTTCTCAATAGGAAGATACTGGTAAACAAAGAGTACATGGTCTACCGGGCAATAAAAAAAAAAAAAAAATAAGTAATTACTATAGTATGTGATAGTGCTACCAGTACTAGGAAAGCAAACAGAAGGGGCAAATTAATTCAGATTTAGGCAGCCAGGGAAAACTTTCTTTAGAAAACAAGATGTAAACTGAGGCCTAAGTAGGAATTACCCCAGTTCCAACAATGTGAAAATAATATGACATGAAAGTCCAGAGGCAAAAGAGAGTAACCTATTAGAGGAAATCAAATAAGTTACAATATGTTTTAAACATAACGAAATGAGGCTGGAAAGGTAAACTAGAGGCAAATCATGCGAGGCATTTAAGCCATGTTAAGGATTTGTGGACTTCATTTTAAGAGCAATGCAGATGCACTGAATTTAAAGCAGGATACTGACATAAAACTTGAAGGAAAACACTAAAACTCTATAATGTACAGTGAAACATGGATTACAGGAAGCAAGATGGGAAATAGGAAGCCTAGGTAAGAGGCTATTACGTAACTTTAGGCAAGAAATTGAAAGTTATAAATGGAATGAAAAAAGTGGAAACATTCACAAGGAATTTAGGTGGCTGAATCAACATAATTAAATGTATAACTGATGTGGGAAGTGAGGGAGAGGTACAAGGATGCTCAATTTATGACTTGGGCCACTGGGAGATCACATTAATTTTCTTCTATATTACTTGCCATTGTATGTAGGTCCACTGTCCACACTTCCTCCGTATCCTTTAGTCTCACAATATGGGGGAGCCCAGCCATGTTCACAGTGACAATTCTTATTGCTATTACATACCTTCAAAACAATCAAAATACCACTTTTGTTAATTGTGAATGTTGCTCTGTATCATCAACTCAAGAATGGAAACCAAGAGATAGGTCTAAATTCATACAAACTTATAGAAACTCTTTTTAAGAATGAAAAATTTACCAGGAATCAAAATTCCCCAACATCTAAAAATCTTAGGAATTCTCATCTAATCCTCCCTGGGAATTGTCTTTATTCAGCACTACCTTCATGAACAAACCAAAAGAGAATATTACCTACCCCATGTCCATGACACTTTTTCTGAACATCACAGTCATAATTCAGAACAGAAGCATCTACACATTGGAAGTTTCTACAGATCTGAAAAAAAAATGAACTAAGTGAAGTAAACAAAAATTGAGCACATTAATAAAGAAGTACCCAGAAAAAAAGATCTCCAAGCAGATTAATTCATTGGAGAATTCTTTCAAACTTTCAAGGAGTGGTTAATTCCCATGTTATATTTTTGAAAATGTAAAAAAAACTAAATGAAATTAATTGACACAGAATTAATAATCAAAGAAGACAAAGATGACATAAAGTCCAAAACCAAAAATAAAACTACCATCTATCCTACCATATGAATATAGATGTGAAGATCCTAAGTAAAATATTCACAAATGGATTTTTTCAACTCAAAAGTAACCGGACAGAGTTGATCCAAGGACTATAAGGAAGATTCAGCAATAGAAAATCTGTTATTATTATAGCTCTCACAAATGGTTATTACAACAAATATCAAAAGGGCAACTGAAAAAATTTGAAACTCATTTTAATTTTTAAAATTCTTTCAAAAGTAACAAAAAGATACTTTGCTGACAAGATAAAACCTATCTTCCAGTACCATGATTAATGATGAAACAACAGAAACACTTCCATCAAAAGCAATATTGAAAATAAATCATTATCTTACATAGTTCTAGAAATTCTAGTTCATACGATGAGATATGAAACAGAAGTAAGTCTTATATATTGGAAGACAGGTTAAAAAGTATTATCTCAGAAAAATACTATACTAAAGACCTAAAGGAATCAGCTGGAAACACTTCAGAAATTTTTCAGTTTTCTGGAAAATTGACATCTCTGTGAAAACTGCTCTTTTGTGATAAATTAGGGGGAAAAAAGAATAACATTATTTTTAATGTTGTTGAGTGCTATTTTAAATTTTCATTAGGTAAAAAACTACAGAAGATCAGGATGTTTAAATACTCTAACGAAATAAAGAGCAATTAGAAAGCAAACATATAATATCAATAAGATAGCTTTACTATTCTAAAAAAACTATAGGTGTGAACAGAACTGTAAGAAAGTCAGAAGAACCCCAAATACTGTTTCCTCCAATAATTTTCAATTAATTTTTAAATAGAAAATATATTCATATGATTAAAAATTCAAAAAGTACAGAAGATTCCACAGCTAACTCCACTTCTGATCTGTGCTCTAGGCACCCAGCACTCCTGAATAAACACTCCAAAATACTTTTTCATATATCCATAAAGTCCTTAGAGGAGCTCTTTACCAAGAGTTTCCCTGTTCAGTTAAAAGATTTTCCTTTCAATAACTGATTTCAGTATATACCTGACACATTAAATAAGATCACAGAAATAAGATGAAATGTGTAAATATCTGGCAGATTTACTTTAAGGAGCAGAAAAATTCCAAGTCTTCCACAAAAGTGTGTTCTGATTGGCAGTGTTTACCTTGTGGGATGGATAGAACCAAACTGGAAGGAATACACTATTAAACTGTTCGCAGTAGGTGTGTTAAGACCATCCTCTCAAACACTTCCCCACTCCATCACCACCACCAACCACCACCACACATCAAGGAGGCAATGAAATTAACTACAGGGCTTGTGGTTTACTGATTTCAGGATGCAAGTTGGGAGTGAGAGCTGAACCACCTGGGACAATAAAAATGAGGGCAAAGCATTCTCCTTTTCTACTTTTCCCCCCACCCAATGTCTAGCTTGACCCCTAAATAAATGTCGGATAAACATGTGTGTATAAAGAATACAGATCTGAAGTAGCACCAGATTGTCAGCCTGCTCAAACTGTACACAGTCCAGCCTCTGCTAGAGGCCAGAAAGGAAAGGATTCTACCTGCTTTGTAAAAATTCAGATGGACTTATAGACTAAACCAAAAGAAACAAAGTTATGGCTATGTCAAATGTGTGGTACACAGTATTATCAGTGTGTCAGTGTGGTTCAAGGTGTACCAGTACAGGTACACATACCAAGCATTTGCTATCCTTTCTTGTACATAAATATGGTTGACACTACTAAAAAACTACGCAGTTAGAATAAAATATATTAATAGAAAGGCAAAAGGCCTTAAAATATATTTATATATGTTAATAATAACCTGGAATTTACAGCCAATATTTTTCCTACCAAAAAAACGGGACATGGAAGTTTGGAAGTAATAGTGTTATATCTTACGTGGGAATAATCACTTTCTATGACACCGTTAGGAAAAACATATTAATGCATTTTTCTTGCTGTTAAGAAAACAAGTAGAACAGAAAGAAAAAGCTATATGACTTACAAAGCACGTGGGCACACACACACCCCACACAAATATACAATCTGTGCAACATGCAAGAGAGGAAGCTAAAGTAGAAAATATCAAGAAAATAAAAGAGCATTAAATAAGATTCTAGAAATGGGATGAAATGTTAATAAATTAAACTGTACAATAAAAGCCAAAGCTCAACAAAATTATAAAAGTACAAAAAGAGAACACAGGAAAATATTTACATCATATTGGGATACAAAAATCTTTTCTAAACATGAAATGAAACCAAGACAAAATAGATAAGATTAGATTCTATGTTTTAAAATACATTTATGGCCGGGCGCGGTGGCTCACGCCTGTAATCCTAGCACTCTGGGAGGCCGAGGCGGGTGGATTGCTCAAGGTCAGGAGTTCGAGACCAGCCTGAGCGAGACCCCGTCTCTACTAAAAATAGAAAGACATTATATGGACACCTAAAAATCTATATAGAAAAAATTAGCCGGGCATAGTGGCGCATGCCTGTAGTCCCAGCTACTCGGGAGGCTGAGGCAGTAGGATCGCTTAAGCCCAGGAGTTTGAGGTTGCTGTGAGCTAAGCTGACGCCACGGCACTCACTCTAGCCTGGGCAACAAAGTGAGACTCTGTCTCAACAAAAAAAAAAAAAAAAAAAAAAAATAAAATACATTTATGACAAAAGACAAATGATAAATCGTAGATCATATTTACGACAGACCTGACTGATAGTTAACATTCTTTACATATAAAAAGCTCTTAAAAATAGTAAAGTTACAATCTCAAATAAAAACAGAAAGATATGAATATGAACTTCTCAAAAAAAAAAAAAAACATGGACCTAATAAAGACATGAAAAGATGCCAAAGCAGGGAAATGCAACTGTACTAAAACGACAATGAGGCTTTTTGTCATTCTAGGATGCCAAGAATGAAAAAGACTTCTATTGTCTAGAACAGGGGGAAATAAGACACAGTCATATATAATTAGTCTAATGTGAATTGTTCCCACCCTACTGAAAGGTAAATTGGCAGTTTAATAGTAATTATGCCTAGGAAATGAGATTGAGAAGAGAAGAAATGAGTGTAATATCAATATTACTTTTTTATATAATTATTTTTAATTTTTTAATAATGAAAATGTGATAGTCCCATATTTAAAAAAACAGTGTTTTCCTAAGGAAGAAAAACTTAGATTGGGGTACAAAATAAAATCTAACCATATGCTATTCACAAGGCAAATACTTAAAACAAAATGACATTGGAAAGAGTTGGACAAAGAATCCATTAGGCAAACTTAAACATAAAGAAAGTGTGGTAACAACATCAATTAAAATAAAATTTAAGAGAAAAACATTAAAATAAAGCAAAGTAGAACTTTAAACTAATAAGATATAATCCACAATAAAAATGTAATAGTCAAGAAACTGCTACAAACATGGCTCCAATATTCTTAGTGACAAAATTTATGTAACTATAAGGGAAAATGAGAACAGAAAGCTACCAGAGACTTTCAACATTCCCTTCTCTAAATCTTTAACACATTAAGAAAAACTATAAATAAGAACGTGAAAGATTTGAATACGTAATTTTCAACAGTGCATGTTAAAAGAATGCACTTTTCAAATGCACTCAGAACAATTACCAAAAAAAATGAACATAAACAGTCAACTTAGTAAACATGGATGGTTCATTCCAAGCCCAAAACGAACACACCTGGTGGCCTCTAAAGCCAGCAAAGCATATCCAATTTCCAAAGCAAAGAGTCATTTTCATAGTAAATCTTCACAAAAATTTTTCCTTCTCTTATGTTAACATTTTTGGAAGAGAAAAAAGCATATTTTACTGGTTACTATTTTCAAACCAGGCAATTAGTACTTCTTTCTGATATAGCAATATTTTCAGAGAAAAATCTCATAACTCTGTTAATATACAGATTTTTAAGTAACCAAGCATTCCGGTAAACCGCATCACCACCATGATGAATTCGTCCCACTGCAGATTTGCTCAGTCTACAAATGTCAGTTGAAGTCTCTGAATGTCAGTGCTGTGCTATTCTCCATCAAGTTGAAAGAACACTTCCAACATCTTTTTTTTTTTTTTGAGCTTTAATGAGATACCAGACACAAAGGCAGTTAATTTCTACCTAACAATCTGATGCAGTCCTTTTTTAGTTTTCTTTTTTCCAGAACATCATGGGGGTACAAACGCTACATCCAGGACTTCCATATCACAGCTGACTAGTTCCTTAGCTAAGAGGCAGTCATCTTGTTCACATTCTCTCTGCACTTGAAGTTACAGGTTCTACTACTCTGTTGAAATATTCCCCATCCTCTTTCAGTTTTACAAAATGTTGTTGAAATTTCTGTCTACTAATGATCTCCTGTATTTCATACTTAGGGGTTTTTTCCTATTTATTCCTTTACCTTTTGAGACGTTTTGGCAGAGCAAGAAGATAAATATTTATGTCCCATTTTTTTGCAGATTTTTTTTTTTACTCCAAACTTTGTTAATTTGTAACAACCGTTTAATTTTATGTGTCAACTTTGCTAGGCCATGGGGTGCCCAGATATTCAGCCAAACATCACTCTCGATGTTTCTGTGAGGGGTTTTTGGGGTGAATTTAACATTTAAATCAATCCACTGAGTAAAGCAGGTTGCACTCTCTAATGTAAGTGGGCCTCATCCAATCAGTTCACTGCCTGAATAGAACTAAAAGGCTAAGCTTCCCTATAAAAGGGAATTCCTCCTGCCTGCCTGTCTTAAAGCCAGGACATTGGTTTTTTCTTGACTTCAGACTTGAACTCAAGCACTGGCTCTTGCTAGGTCTCAAGCCTGCAGGCCTTTGGACTAGAACCACACCATCAGCTCCCCTGTTTCTCAGGCCTTGCAACTTAATCCGGAACTACACAACTGGCACTCCTGGTTTTCCACCTTGCCAACTGCAGATCTTGAGATTTGTCAGCTCCCAGAATTGCATACGCCAACTACTTATAATAAATAAACACACACACACACACACACACACACACACTTCAGTAGGTCCATTTCTCTGGAGAATCCTAATACATCCAATATTTCTCACTTACGCCCAGAACAAAAACAAACAAATCCCCCAAAAAACTGAAATGTATAAAACATTAAAAGAAAACAGACTTTAGCACACTTATCAGATGTACAACTCAAAAGAAAAGCTACATTGGCATGAGGCATGAGTGAACACTATCCTTTTCTACAAAGTCCATTCTAGAGGCACCCTGTTATGGACCGAGTGTGTCCTGAAATTCATATGTTCTTCTGAAATTCATAACCTCCAATATAATATTTGGAGATGGGGGCCTTTGGGAGGTGAATAGGGTTAGATAAGGTCATGAAGCGTGGGCCCTGGTCCTATGGGATTAATGTCCTTATAAGAAGAGACCCCAGAAAGCACTCACACTCTCTTTCTCTTCACACATGCACAAAGAAAAGGATATGTGAGCACACAATGGACGGCATCTGCCTACATGCCAAGAGAAGAGGCCTCGCAAGGAAATCTACCTTGCCGGCATCTTGATCTTAGGCTTCCCAGCCTCCAGAACTGTGAGAAATAAATTTCTGTTTTTAAACCACCTAGTCTATGGTATTCTGTTAGGGCAACCTGAGTAGATTAAGACACTCCCACTAATGCCTAACCTCTGTTATGTGAAACCTCACAACACAAAAGAGAGACTAGAATGAGATTTCACTGTAGTGATGTCTAACTATTTTATTTATGATTTATTTTATTTTATTGGTTTTTTTGTTTTTGTCTACCTAGTACGCTTTCCCATCTAATTTTTTTCTAGCATACTTATCTAAGTCCTCACTTCCTCTCACAGTCACGGGTTAAGGAGAGGATTAGGCATGTGGCAGAGTTTGCAGCTCAAGTCCGAGCAGTCAAACTACTTTACTCCATGCATCAAACAACTGGCCCTTCAAGCTGTGTAGTACAGTCCTTTTCCAGGATGTCTTGATTTCTTGCTGGACGAATAACAAACCTACCTCGGGAGCTGCTAGGAAAATGAGAAATTTGTTCTTCTCTGCTATAAGGGTAATGGTCTGTGTGTAGTAGAAGGAAATAAAGCCAATAAGAGAGGAGCAGAGATAAAAGAGATGGGAAAAGACTTACAGGAACGTTATCTGAGATTCTGAATTCCAAAGCTTTTATTCATCCTGCAATTTAAATTAATAAATTTTCTTTATGCTTTAATCCAGTCTTAGCTGAGCTTTTGAGACTTAAGAATGCTGACTACAATCATGAGTAAAATTTTATACATTTAAAAACACAATAAGAATATAACTTTAGAAGTACGAAAGTATATTCACACCAGGAGATAGAGTCCAGAAACGTATCAAAAGAAAAATACAGCGTTACAAAATAGTGTTCACTCCAGGAACTTAAAGAGAGTTTATTGTTAGGGAATTATTTAATATAACCCAGCACATCAATAGGTCAAAGGAAAATAATAATTATTTCAATAGCTGTCAAAAACTACTTATAAAACGTTACACTCATTCTTGTTTTTTTCATTATTAGGACTAAAAATATACTCCATTTAAATAATAAATACTGGCCGGGCGCGGTGGCTCACGCCTGTAATCCTAGCACTCTGGGAGGTCGAGGCGGGTGGATCGCTCAAGGTCAGGAGTTCGAGACCAGCCTGAGCAAGAGCGAGACCCCCGTCTCTACGACAAACAGAAAGAAATTATCTGGCCAACTAAACTATACATAGAAAAAATAGCCGGGCATGGTGGCGCATGCCTGTAGTCCCAGCTACTCAGGAGGCTGAGGCGCTAGGATCGCTTAAGCCCAGGAGTTTGAGGTTGCTGTGAGCTAGGCTGACGCCACGGCACTCACTCTAGCCTGGGCAACAATGCGAGACTCTGTCTCAAAAAAAATAAAAAAATAAAAAATAAATAATAAATACTACCTACTTCAAGCCAATAGCCAAAATCATATATAGCCAGTCTTCCATATCCATGTCTTCTGCATCTATGAAATCAACCAGCCACAGATCAAAAATATTCAAAACATAAATAAATGAAAAATAACAATACAACAAATAAAAATAATACAAATAAAAAAAACACAATATAACAACTATTTATATAGCATATACATTGTTTTAGGTATTATATGTCATCTAGAGATAATTTAAAGTATACAGGAGGATGTGCATAGGTTATATGCAAATACTATACCATTTTATGTAAAGAACTTGAGCATCCATGGATTTTGGTATTAGCAGGGTGTCCTAGAACCAATCCTCCATCTATACCAAGGGATGACTACACAACCTTGGAAGGTTATGTGCATTCCCAGTCAAGTTAGGGGCAAGACACAGGTGTACACTATCATCTTTATTATTTAAAATTATTCTGAAAGGTCTATCACTGCAATTACACAAGAAAAATAAATCCAAATTATAAATACCAGAAAGGAAATCAACATTTTGTCCTTTACAGATGATGACTGTTTACATAGAAAATTCAATACAACCAACAACAAAAATATGTAACAGTAAGTAAAAATACACAAATGAACTTTTTTCTGAATATCAATAACCAGTCAAAAATATAAACAAAATAGCTTTTCTTGCCAATAAAAACCAATTAGAAAATATAACATAACAAATTAGAAAAATAAGAGAAGGCGGCCTATTAATATCAGAAATACCTAGGAATAAACTAATCAAAAAATAGAAAGGACCTATATGACTAAATCTTTAAAAGAAGACCCCTAGAGAGATTTGTGAAAGGATACAAAATTACAGCTAGATAGGAGGAATAAGTTCTAGTATTCTATACCACTGTGGGATGACTATAGTTGACAATAATATATTTTATATTTGCAAATAGCTAGAAGGAGAATATTGAATGTTCCCAATACAAATAAATGATATATGTTTGAGAAAATGGATATGCTAAGTACCCTAATCTGATCGCTATATATTATGCATATCAAAATATCACTATGTACCCCATAAATATGTATGATTATGTCAAAAAATAAAAAATTTTTAAAACGAGCCGAAATGGAGAGATATACCATAGCCTCTTATGAAAAACTCAATAAATGTAATAATGTCACTTTTCTCCATAAAAAATGTATAAATTTAATGTCATCCTAACTAAAATTCCAAAGTACCTTTTTTTTTTTTTTTTTTGCACCTTGACAAAAAAATCGTAAGTTAGTCTGAAATGATAAATGAAGAAAAAAAGCCAAAGAAACTATGAAAAAAAGATGAAGGGGCATTTGTACCACCAGATATAAAAAATATATTATAAAACCATCCAACCTAAAATAAAATAAGGTAGTATTGACACATGAGTAGTGAGACAGATCAATGGACATGAAGAGAAAACCAGAAATCAAGGCCAAGTATACATAAAATTTAATAAATAATTCAAATTGGATTTCAAATTAAAGATTATAATTGAGTTTGTTAAGGCAAATGATAAACTATTCCAAAAAACAACATTAGAACTCTGCATATAAGTTATAATTTCTGAATTAATAAATAATAAAAGAAAAAAGAGAATGTATGCCAACCCCATATTTTATTTACAAACACCAAAACATTCTACTAGATTAAAGAGATAAGTATTAAAATAAGAAACAAATTGGGAGGCATTGGTCTATCAGACTTCAAGTTTTACTACAAGGCTATAGTAACCAAAAATTATTCAATAAATGGTGCTGGGAAAACTGGATAACCACATGCAGAAGTTTGAAACTGGATCCCCACCTCTCACCTCTCACAAAAATCAACTCAATTAAACCTAAGGCATGAAACTTTAAGAATCCTAGAAGAAAATGTAGGGAAGACTCTTTCAGACATTGGCCTTGGCAAAGAATTTATGAAGAAGACCCCCAAAGCAATCACAGTAGCAACAAAAAAAAATAAATGGGACCTGATCAAATTAAAAAGCTTCTGCACAGCCAAGGAAACTATCATTAGAGCAAACAGACAACCTACAGAATGGGAGAAAATATTTGCTGTCTACACATCCAATAAAGGGCTGATAACAAGAATCCATCTAGAACTCAAAAAAAAAATCAACAAGAAAAAATCAAACCACCCCATCAATAAATGGGCAAAGGACATGAACAGAAACTTTTCAAAAGAAAACAGAATGGCCAACAAACATAGAAAAGTGCTCAACATCTCTAATCATTAGGGAAACACAAATCAAAACCACAATGAGATATCACCTAACTCCAATGAGAATGGCCTTTATCAAAAAGTCCCAAAACAACAAATGCTGGCATGGATATGGAGAGATAGGAACACTCTTACACTGCTGGTGGGATCACAAATTAGTACAACCTCTGTGGAAAGTAATTTGGAGATATCTCAAAGAGCTAAATATAGAAATACCATTTGATCCAGCTACTAGGCATCTACCCAAAGGAAAAAAAGACATTCTATAAAAAAGACATCTGCACTCCAATGTTTATGGCAGCACAATTCACAATTGCAAAGAAGTGAAAACAACCCAAGTGCCCATCAATACATGAGTGGATTAATAAAATGTGGTATATGTACACCATGGAGTACTACTAAACTACAAAAACCAATGGTGAAGCAGCACCTCTTATATTATCCTGGATAGAGCTTGAGCCCATCTTCGAAGTGAAGTATCCCAAGAATGGAAAAACAGGCACCACATGTACTCACCAACAAATTGGTACTAACTGATCAACACTAATGTGTTCACATGGAAGTAATATTCATTGGGTGCCAGTTAGGTCGTGGGGAGTGGTGAGGGTGGGTAAACTCACAACTAATGGATGCAGTGTACACTATATGGGGGAAGGGCAAGCTTGTAGCCCTGGCTTAGGTGAGGCAAAGGCACTATATGTAACCAAAATGTTTGTACCCCCATAGTATTCTGAAATAAAAAAAAATAAAAATAAAAAAAATCTATTAGAAAATATTAGAGAATAACGATCTGATACTATGCTGAGAAAGGTCTTTCAAAGTATGTAAGTGAAGTTGGAAATCATAAAGGAAGGAAATAACAGATTTGAGTACATAAAAATGTAGACCTGACAAAAATACTAAAACCAAAAAAAAGAGGCAAGTAATAAATTGGGCAAAAATATTATCTCTCTATATATTATATATGACATAAGTTAATTAAAGTTCTTTAAAATGAATAAGAAAGGCAATCTAATTTTTAAATGAACAAAGAACAACAGGGAAATCACAAAAGAAGGAATGAATTTATATAAACAAAAAAAATTCAATTTCACTAGTAAGTGTAAAATAAAAAGGAAATCACCGAAAGCTTTAAAATAATAACTGCTAATCCTGACTATGGTATGGAGTACTTAAAACACATACAACTGGTTGGAAGGTAAACTAATAAAACTTTTCCAAGAAGAAATTTGGCAAAACTATATCTAAAACTTTAAAAGTAAGCACACCATTGTAGTGCATTGTAGTAGTTTAACCTCAGAAAACAGAGATATTCTGAAATTTCTATTTATAAAGCCATTTGACTCAGCATTGTTTATAATAGCTACAATGGTCAAGTTTATTTAGTTACAAGGACAGGCTCAGAAATATGTGGGTCTTTTTGTAAAAAGAAGTGAAGAACAGAATTGGAACTGAAAACTTGATAGAAATGGACGTAACTTGAGGGCCCACCCATCTGTCTTTTTCATGGGCTACATAATAATCAGTCAATCATGTTCTCTCATTACCGCTATGTCTGTCTGTCTCTCTCTCTCTGTCTCTCCTCTTCTATACTCCCCTGAGTTGGTTTCTTCAACTTACCCAACAATTCTGCTCCCTGGTATCTCTTGTATATGGCTTAAGCTTGCCACAGCCCTTTTAGCCTAGCTCCTACTTCATGGCATCTCTCAAAAAATTCTTAGTTTCTACCTTACTCTTAATTACCTTTCTTAAGTATATGTTTTCCCCAAAAAGGAATTTGGCCCAGAACATCTTCTCATATGGAATCACTGGTAATATGTCACTGGTTGGCTAATTCTGGGCTCGTATCTGATCCAAACAGCTGAGGCCAGGGTGGCCAGGAGCATGGGCAAGACAAGCAGTGTGACATTACTAGTACAGAGGCACGCACACACACCCCCAAAATCCTGGACATCACCAAAGTGCCCCAGTAACAGAAAACTGGCTAACAAGTTTTAGCACATCAATAGGGGAGGTAAATATGCACAGTATATTACAAAGTGGAAAACATTAGTTATCTGATCCCAGTGAAGAAATCTGGTAAAATTATAGTTGTTCTTCATTTTCTTCTTGGTAGCTTTGTATTTTTTTTAATTTCTACAATAAATGTGGATTTCTTTTATAATCAGAAAGAAGCAACCACTTACTTTGTATAATAATTTTTTAAATTTTTTTCATTTTACTTTGTAAGTAGAAAACATTTTGATTACCTTTCCAGAATCACATTTTGTGCCTTCATTCACCATCCCAGGATCTGGAACATCTGTTCCTAGCTGGAAATCCACACCCCAACATTTGGTGCCTCGACTAGGTGTTTGAATAATAGCGGGCACAATTCCAAACACAGGCATCTCTTGTACATTCTCACACTGAAGCTTTCCACACAAAGCATTCCTATAGAGAAATAATGCAAACATAAAATGCATTCAGTGTTTATAAAAAAGAAAAATGATATAGTTGCATATAGAAAGAGTTTACTGCTATTTAGCTGAAGGGAATCTCAACAGAGAAAATGTATGAAAGCAACAGATGTCAAAGCAGCTCTCTTTAAATACTGCAGAGAAAGGGAAAAGACGTGATAAGTGGATGCCAAGATGCAAATTATCAGGGTACCAGGTGGTGCTGATGCTCCTTTTCTCCACACCTAATCCTTCTTCACTGTTTACCGAGGGCTCAAAAGGATCTAAGCAATAAAGTTGTTTATAAATATGATATAATTTTATAAATGCTGTCATACAGAAAATAATATAGCAATACCAAAATTCAATTGTGTCTTCTTACAGAGTTATGGTAAGGTGGTAAGGAAGAAATTAGATTCTGTAATGCAAAGTAAGTAAGAAAGGACTCCTCCCTTCTTTGCCTGGCTAACTTTTAGTTATTTAAAGAATCAATTCATTAACTCATTAATTCAGTATCAAAACTCTATGAAGGCTTCCTTGACTACAATTCTTATTGTCAAGGATGTGTTAGTTAAATGCCCTTCCTACATCCCTTCATAACACACTAAAGACCCCTAACATCAACTCTTGTGATGCTATATTGAAATTTTCTATTTAATTGACTGTCATCTGACCCAAGCACCTACCCTATACTTGAATCCCCTCTATGATCTCACTGCCAAGTCATCACAGGATATTTTTTCCCAATACCTATAACTCATCACCTCCTGAAACTTCCCATTCTAGCTATCATAACATCCTCTTACTTACTGAGTTAAAAATCTATCTCCTTATAACTTTTCCGCATTTGTCCCAGATCTTCCACATAAGACCCACAGATAGTATCTTTTCCTTCTTTCACATAGCATCTATTTTAGGACATTGTGTAGCTCCCTAAATACTTCACCAGGGCACTATCCTGCAATCACTTTTCATGCAACAAGGAAGCTCCTGCTAAATACGTTCCAGTTTGCCTCACTGCCTCTTGAAGCATAGTCCTCAGAATAGAGCATGAAATTTCAGTGAAAGCCTGACAAGCAAAGAAAAAAACAGAGCTCTCTTTTATTCTAGATTCTATACTTCTATTAAGCCCAAGATTACAGTAGCTTTTATGGTAACTACATTATATTACTGATGCCCTTAAATATTAATATATCACTAAAACCCCTGTTTAATTTTTGCATGTGCTGCTAAGTCTTCATCTTCCCTCCATCCTGCATTCAAGAATTAATAATTTTGTCCCAACTTTACATTGATTCTTACATCACCTTTTATTTGCTACCTGACCTGAGTCAAGTGCTTAAACTTTCTGAGCTTCGGTTTCTTCATCTGAAAAAAGGAAATAAAGAATGCCTACTACATAGTTGGTGAAATTAGATATAAAAACTTCTAAAACAAAGTGTAGCATAAAACAGACCTCAGTTAACATCTGTTGGAGCCTACCAAAATTCGCATGGCTATGATACACAATTATTTCATATGTAGTCTTGGTGATATATTAAAGAGTAAAAGGAAAATACTCTTACTATATAAAAAGCTATTATAAATCATTAAGAAAAAGACAATCACTTCAACAGAAAAATTAGCAAAGATGCATTGCAAACAGGCAGCTCACAAAATAAGAAATGCAAACAGCCAACAAAGCTAAGAAGAGATGCTTGTTGTATTAATAAAAGAAAATTCTATTACAACCCTCAATAATATAATTGCTTCAGACAAGGATCGTTCATGAAATGAAATGTTGGTAGGGACCTGGATATTCATCTGGTAAAATCACTCCACATTTTACTGATAGCTGCAACGGAAAAAACATAACTTTATAACACAGCAAGTTCTGGACATTGTCACTTAGTGTCACTAATAAGAATAAGACAATCCAGCATTAAGTGCCTCCTTGATAGAGTGCAAACTTATAGAGCATTCTTGCCAAAAATGTTTAACCTGAATTCAATGAAGATTTTAGACTTAACTTCTGATTTAAAGAAAATTCAGTGGATAGAGGCACACAAGTTAAGCAATACTGAGAGGAAACTATCAAACAAATACAGAACATGGGCCGGGCGCGGTGGCTCACGCCTGTAATCCTAGCACTCTGGGAGGCCGAGGTGGGCGGATCGTTTGAGCTCAGGAGTTCGAGACCAGCCTGAGCAAGAGCGAGACCCCATCTCTACTAAAAATAGAAAGAAATTATATGGACAGCTAAAAATATATATAGAAAAAATTAGCCGGGCATGGTGGTGCATGCCTGTAGTCCCAGCTACTCGGGAGGCTGAGGCAGTAGGATCGCTTGAGCCCAGGAGTTTGAGGTTGCTGTGAGCTAGGCTGACGCCACGGCACTCACTCTAGCCTGGGCAACAGAGTGAGACTCTGTCTCAAAAAAAATAAATAAATAAATAAATAAATAAATAAACAAATACAGAACATGGACTCACTGGTCCAGCCACTTCCACATGTCAATGTCATTGAAAAGAAAAAACTAAAGTGAAAGGAGGTATTTTAGATTAAAAGTGACTTAAGTGACGTAACAACTAAATGCAATGTGTGATCCTTGAGTGAGTCCTGATGTGGAAAAATGCCAGCTATAAATGAGTTTGAGAACAATTAGGGAAATATTATTAATAATATTGACTAGATAATAGACAGTATCAGGAAATCACTGATTTCTGTTAGGTGTGATATGGTATTGTGAGTAGCCTTATTTTTTGGAGGTAAATACTGAAGAATTTAGGAGTAAAATATCATAATGCCTATAATTTACTTAAAAACGGTTCAGCAACGTCAACACAAAGTAGATATGATAAAACATTACAATGTTTCAATCTAGGATACATTGGTATTCATCATACTATTCTTTCTACTCCTCTGTATATTTGTAATTTTTCATTTATAAAAAAGCTTAAAAAGATGACACTATGTACTGAAAGAAAAAATGACCCTTTCAGTGAAAGGGAACATGTAGAACATAAAACAAATGGCTTATGTTTATGAATGTATATATATACGAGAAGGAAATACAACAAAAATTTAAGCAAGTATCTCTGGATGGTAGGACCAAGATGATTACTTTCTTTAGACTTTTCTAGATTTTATACATTTTCTATGATGAGGATGACACTAAAGATAGTGATGATGATGATGATGATGATGATGAGTGCTACAATGAACCAGGTACTCTTCTTAGTACTAACATCCATCAACTCATTCAGTCTTCAAAACAACACTTGGAAATAGGTATCATTATTATCCCCATTTTGCAGAAGGGAAAAATGAGGTATGCAAGTGAAGTAACTTGATGAAAGTCTCAGAGATGTTAAGTGGCTGAACCAGGATTCAAACTCAAGGAGTTTAACTTCAAATGTATACTCCTAATGACTATATTATCCTTATATTACTATTAAAAAAATGTTTCTCCAATGAGCTACCCAGTAATTTTTAAGTCTGATAGGTGTAGTTTCTATATTTTCAACAAGATATTCATAAAAATATGAAACCAGACAAGGTTAAAGTCAAGGATATAGTATGTCTAGCAAGCTTCCTCCAAGTCTGCATTAATCCATTTATCTCCAGGTTTTAGCTCAGTTTATTCAATCAGTGATACTAATTCTCTGCCCATTCATTCTTCACCCATGTCGCCTGTACCTTCATTCATTAATGCAACAAATATTTAATAGGCATTTACTATGTTTCTTCCAAGCATTCTGATAAACTCAAAAGATAAAATGTATCACTTGACCTTACAGTTTACTGAGGAAGAGTGATAACCAAATAGCCACAAAAACAAGTGAAACTGTGACAAATATTACAAAAGAATATTCCATTGAGATGAAGAAAATTTGGTAATAGTAAAAGGGTGAATTCATCAGAAAGATATAACAATCCTAAATATTCATGTACCTAATAACAAATTCAAAACATAAATAGCAAAAATTTACAGAACTATAAAGAAGACAAATTTACAATTATAACTGCAGATTTTAACACACTTCTCTCAGAAACTGAAAGAACATAAAATACACATACAGACATACACACAAAGATATAGTAGATTTAAATAAGACAATCAACTTCCTTTTACAGAATAACACATCTAACAACTGCAGAATACACTTTTTTTTTCAATTGCACATGGAAAATTCACCCAAATAGACCACATACTGGGCAATAATGCACATCTCAGTAAGTTCCAAGAGCTGAAATCATACAGAGTATGTTCTCAATCAAATTAACTAGAAATAAAAAACAAATAGGTAACCAGAATATTCCCAACCATTTGGAAATTAAGTAACATACACTTTCAATCACCCATGAGTCAAAGAAAAAATCACAATGTAAATTAGAAAATACTATGAACTGAACAATAATAAAAACACAGCATATTCACTTCTATGAAAAAGCAGCACACAGCATTATCCCTCCCACAAGAGGGACAGCTGACCCTGTTAACGAAGTGGAGGAGGTCTTCCTTAAAGAAGCCATACTTCATCTGAGATCTGGAGGATAAACAGATTTGACTGGGCTAAGAGGGGAGAAGACAGCATGCCTAGCAGAAGGGGTGGTGTGTGCAGAACCTTGTGGCAGAAAGCCACACGTGGGCCAGCATGGCTGAAGCACCTCATAGAAGCAGCAAATGAAGCCACAGAAGTAAATGAGATCACATGTGGAAAAAAAAAGAGAAGGGGGAGGCAGAGGAGAAAAAGGACATTCTACACAAAAGCCAAAAAAAAGAGGTTTCTTCAAGAAGGAGAAAATGGTCAGCACAGTTGAACGCTACTGAAAGGTCAAGAAGCATGAAGATCTAAAAACATCTGATGGATTTAGTGACATGGAGGTCACTGTTGCTATTTCTTCTTAGCAAGCACTGTTTCACTGCAGTTGCTCAGCCTAACTTGGTGGTGTAGGAGGTAGAGTGGGTAGACGCAATACACAGTATTAAAGACTATTTACAATTATGTAAAATGTCAGCATGAGCATATGTAGTGCACAGAAACAAAAAGGGAGGAAATATACTGAATTTAGTGAACATATACGGATTGAGATTATGGATAACTTTTTCCTCCTTTATAATTTTATAACATTAATTTTTTAAAATTAGCAAATATTATAGAAACAAAAATGTTTTAATTCATCATTTTAAAATTATATAGAGCTAGAAGGAAATAATGAAGTTCAGGGTTAATTCTGCAAGTACCTTTATCTAGGGACTTAGTAACATAATCTTTTATTGAAATGGGAATGAAAAGGGTGTTTAGTTGAGGTTCTTATTATAAATTAAGGATAAACACAGTAAGATTCTAAAAACCACTAGGTTTTAGACAGTTGATGTCTAAAGGGATGAATTATTTTACCAGTTCTTTTCCTAACACCATAATCTCTGTGAAGCCTTGTGTTGTAAATGTAAGTTTGAAAAGTTAAGTGTTTAAGGGGGAGAAAGTCAGCAGTCATAAAAGGTACTAGAGATAACCGGGCTTATGACTTTCATATTCCTTTATGACCTCACCTCCACTTACCCAGTGGCACACTTCTTGTATTCACCGCCAGAGAGACCACAATTGCCAAATCTGTCACCTTTAGAATTCACTTCAATGAAACAGTCTTTGGGGGCAGCCTTGGCTTCTGTAACATTAAACATTTAAAAAAAAAAAAAAAAAAAAAGGTTATGGCAATTTAACTTCAGAAACAGTAAAAGTATTCCCTATGACAATTTATACACCTGGAGGTACTACTGCCTCAACTGACCCCTGAAAAAGTTTCAGGCCTTACACATAAAACATTTTTGTTCCACATTTTATATGTAACAACAAAATGTAAAAATAAAGCTTAGATTGTACCAAAAAGTTAGCCTAGACTTAAACATTCATGCCCTAAAAGAAATGTCATTAAATAAGACACTGTAAATAAATTTGAAACCGTGCACAGTATGACACCATTTGCAGCATGTTCGTTCTCTTTGTTCTCACATATGAATCTACTGGACTACCGGTTAGACCAGGCCAGGAAGGGTTGAGAAAACACTACCAGCTACTACTTTTGTTTTTTTATTTACCATATATGGATGCTTTAGGTGTTCCTACTAAACAGATAAATTGACAAACACCCATGACAGATGACAAAGCATCAATCTATTTTTGCTTTCATATATACCTCACTTAAATTCAATTTTTCCACTCAATTATACATTCTTAAAAATATTTTATTTAGAAATAGTTTTAAGCCAAAATGCCAGTATAGTACATCCTCTTTAATAAAGGAAGTTCATGTGCCTGTCTTACTATGTTGTTTAGTTTTAAAGAAAATGTATGTGGAGTGAAAGGAAGTTACAGCAAAAAAGAGGCAAAATATCAAGTAACATGAAAAATGAATACAGAAAACCTGCACAGGATAAATGTTACATGGCAACAGCCACAGCCAAGCCTTATAAAGAACAAAAACAGCCATTAAAATTCCAGATAATATATAAAGAAAAAAATAACTATAGCTCTCTTAGTCCCAGGCCTTTTCCCAAACCATGATGAAAGTCATATCTTTTCTAAGTAATAGTATTTAGCTCATTAAAATGCCCATCTGTAATTACTTTTTTAGTCTGGAATAACCTCCCTATTCCTGCAAAATATAACAGAAGTTGACAGATCTCTACCATCCTATCCCATGACCTGACTGATATTAAGTCCCATGTATTTCTGAGAGTCTTCTCTCCTTAATCCCTGTCTGACACACTGTAAGATAAGGGTACAAAAGAAATTAGAGGTATAGGGGTCTGGTCAAAATCAACAACTGTAGCTTCAGAGAAATCCAGCACTGTACACATGATTGATATTACGATGTAACAAAAATTTAAAAAAATAAAAATGGAAGAGGCAAAAGCAAGGATTTGAGTATCTTTCCTCCCTCTTTCCCTCCCTCCCATTAAATATTAAGTGTCCCACAGCCTGACAGGTAATGGATATAGTTTACCAGTAGCTCTCTGAAGGAAAGCAGAAAAACTCTTACACTAATTCTCGGTTCTCTCTTCTTAATTAAAGATAAGCCTCAACAAACATATGGCACTCACATATGGGCGAACATGTTATTGTTGCTGTTCCTATTAATTCAAAACAAAAAGAGAAGAAGATGGGAAAACAGGACTCTAGAATGGTTTGGGCATAAATCATCACTGCTGAAGATCAATCAGAGTAATCTGCCTAACTGTGCTGAAAAGCAACCTCTTCCCAGAGCAGCCGCGATCATCTGCAGCCAGTACAGGAAACACAAGGACAGCACTGTGGGATACTGCTAGCACCAATGTGCAAGCACCAGGAAGCTGACCAGGGGTACTGCCATGCCTCTGTGTGAACTCTCCACGGTTTCTCACCAGAACTACCACACAGCAGCTACTTAGATCCTTTCCCTGCTCTTCAAAACTATGCTCCACAACATTGCCAGAGAAATCCCAAAAGAAAATCCAGTTGTGTCATTTCCCACACTTAAAATCCATGGTTCCCATTATCTAGGGCAGAAAAATCTCAGCCTGAAATCCGTGGCCCCAAAAAGGTTAAGGTTAGCAACTTGAAGCATATAGTACAAGTTCCTGAAAAAGTCTGACTTCTGACTCTGTGGCCTCTCCTTTTCTCATTCCCTCAGGAACAGCACATGTTCCACCTATACTGAACTTCTGAGAGCATATATTCTGGCCTATGGAATAACTGTAAAGGTCAAGACCTCCCATCAAATTAATTTTGCCAAAAAAGAAACCATAAGAATTCTGTGTTCTTTTAGTAGACTACTGGAATAGAACAGAAAATCCAAAAATAGGCCCAAGTATACATGCTGCTTTAATATGTTGATAAAAGTACTATTTCAAATCAAGTAGGAAAACTAAATTGCTCAGTAAATCCCAGAAGAATTAAGACTGAAACATATAAAGCTAAAGCATAACAGTGCTAGAACAGTGGTCCCCAACCTTTTTGGCACCAGGGACCATTTTCATGGAAGACAATTTTTCCACGGAATGGGGGCAGGGGGTGGTTTCAAGACGATTCAAGTGCATTACATTTATTGTACACTATTATTATTATTTCTATTATTATTACATTGTAACATATAATGAAATAATTATACAAACCTCTCTGCTAATGATAAAGCCACTCCCCAGAGCTAGCATCACTGCCTCGGCTCACCTCAGATCATCGGGCATAAGGAGCGCGCAACCTAGATCTCTCACATGCACAGTTTACGGTAGGGTTCGTGCTCCTATGCGAGTCTAATACCACCGCTTATCTGACAGGAAGCGGAGCTCAGGCAGTGATGCGAGCAATGGGGAGCAGCTGTAAAAACAGAGGAAGCTTCGCTTGCTCTCCCACTGCTCACCTCCTGCTGTGCAGCCCAGTTCCTAACAGGCCATAGACTGGTACTGGTCTGCAGCCCCAGGGGTTGGGAACTGCAGTGCTAGAAGGCCAATTACAGTCATGTGCCACATAACAATGTTTCAATGACAAACCAACAAGCCATATATACAATGGTGGTCCCATAAGATTGTAAGACTGTTTACTGTATCTTTTCTATGTTTAGATACACAAATACTAACCATTGTGTTATAACTGCCTACAGTATTCAGTACAGTAACATGCTGTACAGGTTTGTAGCCTAGGAGCAATAGCTACCATATAGCCTAGGTGTGTAAAGGGCTATGCCATCTAGTTTGCATTAAGTACCACTCTATGATGTTCACACAATGATAAAATCACCTGGGCATTTCTCAGAATGTATCCTCAACATTAAGTAACACATGATTTGTAAATATTCTGAGGAAGGGGAATTTCTAAGCATGACACCAAAGATAGAAACCATAAGACAAAAGTAGGGCCAGGCGCGGTGGCTCACGCCTGTAATCCTAGCACTCTGGGAGGCCGAGGCGGGTGGATCGCTCGAGGTCAGGAGCTCGAGACCAGCCTGAGCAAGAGCGAGACCCCGTCTCTACTAAAAAAAAATAGAAAGAAATGATCTAGCCAACTAAAACTATATATAGAAAAAAAATAGCCGGGCATGGTGGCACATGCCTATAGTCCCAGCTACTGGGGAGGCTGAGGCAGTAGGATTGCTTAAGCCCAGGAGTTTGAGGTTGCTGTGAGTTAAGCTGATGCCACGGCACTCACTCTAGCCCGGGCAACAGAGCAAGACTCTGTCTTAAAAAAAAAAAAAAAAAAAAGACAAAAGTAAATGAGAAAAAAGTTTAATTATGTCAAAAATCAACATCAGCAAAACTAAAAGACAAAGGACAAAATGGGAGAAAATGTTTACAATGTATTAAAAATAAGTAATATCCTTAATCTTTAAAAAACCAACAACTTGCAAAATAGCAATAAGGAATAAATACCTTAGTAGAAAAATGAAGGACAGGAACAAGCAAGACATAAGAGAAATAATACAAATCACCAATATCAATATAAAAGAACTGAAACTCAGTAGTAATTAAAATACATATTTTAAAATAATAAAAATATGTTTTACATTTGTTAAATTAGCAGAGTTTTAAAAATGGAAACCGTGTTGGAAATATTTGAGGAAATGAACATATTCAAGGTACATAACTAATGAGGGTATAAAGTGGTATAATATTTCTGAAGATTATGTGGGTATCTTAAAAGCCTTTAAAGAACATAGTCTTTAATACAGTAATTCTGATTCTGGAAATTTATCCTGAAGAAGATATGGAGGCAAAGAGTAAACTATACAGATATTCACGACTAGTACTGTTGACTGCTTAAATAAACTGTGGCACATTGTTAGCATGATGTCGTAGAAAAATAATAACATGCAAAAATATTCAAGATTTATTGTTAATACTGGAAAAAGGGCAGTTTTAAAGCATATATCAATATCCCATTTTTGTATATTACACACACATGCACTCCTATGCATAAAACATATGTGAAAGATAGTCATCAAATTTTTCAGTGGTTACTTATCCAGAATATTCATAGTATGGAAAATATTTATTTTCTACTTTTTGCTTATTTGTATACTCAATATTTCAAAAAATATGTTCTACCTCCATTTAAGAAAGTATTAATAAATCAATGTAAGTTATTGTCTTTTAATTATGTCTTTGATAAATTCTAGCAAAAAGTCTTCATCAGCTCACCATGCTCATGGTGGTTGAGATCATAGTTTTGCTGCTTTCTGTTTGTGTGACCTTGGGCAAACCATATCTCTCTGAGGCTTACCATCCTTATAAGGTTTTTTTAAGGCCCAAATTTGATAATAAATGTCAACATCTCTTACATGTTAGCTCTCCAACTCTTCATTTATTTGATAAATATTTATTTAGCATTTACTAAAAAAAAAATAATTTTGAGAATGCATAAGCCAGTGAAGGACTTTTAAACCCTTATACCCCACAAGTTCAAAAGTTCACAGGAATGAAAACTAGACCTATAACATCTGAACTAATTGGCTGTATCTTTAAAATCATAAGCCATACGCAGACTTCAGGTAAAAGGCCTGAACACATGCATGTATTTTCCCTCCCTCCTAAAATCCCACATAAGCAAAGAAAATAGATTATTTTTTCTAATTCCTAAAACTTTTCCCAGTTAGAAAGTGGAACTGGCAAAGGAGCCAGTACACAATTTTGGAAGCTGAAAAGCAGCTGATTAAGTGGTAAATGACTTAGTTTATCTGAGAAAAGTGACTCTTAAGCTGCCAGTGGAGAAAGCTGAGATCAACACCTTTTCCACCATAGAATTCCACAAAGATAGGAAATTGGTAGTACCAGACACCTCTAGATATAGGGGTAAGGAGCAGCACATGGCTTGAACAATGAGAAAAAGTTTCAAGTCTATTTAAAAAGAGTTAGATCCACAGATCACCTCCCCTGTTTGCGCAGTCAGATGACTGTCTCTTCTCTACCCTGACAAAAGAAATGGGTTTATTTTCTGGAGAGAGTGAAACACAAGGTTTCAGCACTCAGAGATACCAGGCACATAAGCACAGAAACTGTTCTTCAAACAAGGAGGTGAGTTGAGTATTTTCCTACCCAATACTGAGATGCCTATTATTCCTAAGTTACAAATCTTGAATACTTCAGGCAACAGTAACACAATGGCAAGTATTTGTGTATCTAAACTTATCTAAACATAGAAAAGGTACAGTAAAAATATAGTATTATAATCTTATGAGACCACCATTGCATAAGTGGCCCACAGTTGACCAAAACATCATTATGGGGTGCATAACTATATATATATATATATACACACACACACACACACACACACACACATATATATGTATATCCTATTGACTCTGTTTCTCTGGAGAACCCTAATGAGAAGCCAACTAGTCAAGAGTGAAGAGAAACAGGAGCCTCCTTTTCAGACTTCTTCAAACAAATTGAAATTAGTAGAATATCTTGATTCCTCTAATCATTTCAGGGCAAGATCAGGCCACTCATTAACAATTTGCAGTTTAATTAACAGTAAGTACATAGAAAACTAACCACATGGGAGAGAGAGAGAATTATCAAGTCTGTAGAAAACAAACAGCAGGAAAGTAATTGTAATGTACTACATAGTACAGTTGTGAATAGCATTAACATGGCTATTCCACAATACACACTTAACACTGCCTAGAATCAAAAAGAGTCAAAAAGTAGCATTACCAAGAGATTATGTAAACACCTGAAGCAAGTAACAAAAAAATCAGCTAAAAAAGGTAAAAATGGCTGCCTTAACAGATCAGGATACTGGGTGGGAATAGGCCTTATTTTTTCATATTAAATAATAATACATTGCACAATAACTTGGCTCTTTAATCTACATGTATGCCTTTTATAAAAACCAAAATTTTATAAGGAAAAAACATAAAAAATTAAAAACATCCTAAATATCTATCGGTAAGAGAATGTACAACTAAATCATGCTCCGTTTACCTAATGGAATACTCTAATGTACTACGATATAACAAATCAATATAGATGGATCTCAAGAACTTTCTGAGTGAACAATGCAAGCAGCAGATCCATGCATACAACTCTGTATTATCAAAACTAAAAAATGTTACTGTATATGTATGTGTATGTACTTTATACACAAAGGATAAAGATAGAGGGAGTAAAAAAGCAAGAAACATCAACTGAATCTGGACGTATTAAATTCATGACCATCATTGCCTCTGGATAAGAAGGCAGATGGGAGAAGAAGGGAGATAAGATGGGAAACGACAGCTTCAGCTTTATCAATAATGTTTTCCTTCCTTTTTAAAAAATCTAAATCAAAAACAAATCAATCGAAGTTATCAGTTAGAAATAATGGTATCTTACTTGAGCCAAAGATGACTTGACACTGAGCGTCATAATACTGGCACATGCCATTGTAACAATAGGCTTTGTTATTCTGGCAAGGATATCCATTCTGAATAAAAACATCTGGCTGACAGAACTGAGAAGAACCATTGCAATACTCTGGAACATCACATTCATTGGTTTTTCCTCGGCATAAAGTACCTCCTGGAAGGAACTAGGGAAATGAGATTCAAATTAAACAGGAATAGCAGAACAATCTACACAAATTGATCAAATTTGAAACTACAGTATTTATATATATAAAGGGTTCTAACAATACCAAACAAGACTGAATAACCCATTAGAAAAATGAACAAAAGCCAATTATAGGCAATTCATGTAAGTTGTAAATATGGAAAATGAAAAAACATAACCTCACTGTATAACCAAAAGAAATGCAAATTAAATAAAAATACAAAAATACTTTACACTTATTGAACTAACTAGAATTATAGAGCTTGCTACTAACAAATGTTGGCATAAGGAAACAAATATTTGATAACACTGCTGGTAGAAATACAGACTGGCACATTTATGGAAGATATATAAAATGTGTATCAAAAATTTTAATATGCATATTCTGCCCCAGTGATTTCTCTTATAAACAATAATTGGAAGCAATCTAAATGTCCCTCATTAGTTGACTACATAAAGAAATTATGGTACAACCATACAAAGTCATACCAACTATATAGAACTATATAAATGAAAAAAGTCTGTAGTATCTTATTGAAAAAAAGTAGGCAGTAAAAATATGTGTATCCGTGTTACACACACACATACACTCCCATATTTGTATAGAAAAAAGTGACTAGGTTAACAAAAAATTACCAAAAATGGTTACCTGAGGAGTGTAAAATGATAGCAGGTCTTTCATTTGCTACTTTCTATACTTTGGTATTGTTGAATTATTTCTAACAAGCATATATTACTCTAAAAATCAGGGGGAAAATGTTTCCACTTAGGAAAAATAAATCTCAGTAGACCATTTATCATAAAAGAATGTGCTTTAAAATTGCAAACAAGTGGCATTAAATTTTTCCCACAATTATAAAATAAAAATAGTGCTCCCCTAGAGATTCCAGAAAACAAATTTTGATATACACAGATCTTTCTTTTTCCATATTTTGGTCCCTAACTGGGAGGAATTCCTTACCCAACAGTCTTTACAACAGTCGCCATATGCACATTCAGCAAATGATTTAAGCTTACAAGTACTTCCTTCACAACAAGGGTCCAATTCACATTCCTGTGAACATAAAATGACTGTCAATAAAGAAATGAATTACTGGCATTAATACTCATTAATAAAATTCTTATCTTAGACCTAAAATCTACTTCATTTTAACATGACTATAACAGTTACCTTCCAGAAACTGTTGCTTACTATCCTTCTGGATTTATCAGTGTATCTTTAGCTATAAATCAACATATTTCAAGGACTGAAGTCATAGAATATGTGCCTTACTTAGTCTGCTCAGAATGCCATAACAAAATACCATAGACTGGGTGACTTCAACAATTTAGTTTCCCACAGTTCTAGAGGCTAGAAGTCTAAGATCAAGGTCCCCACTAATTCAGGTTCTGGGGAAGGCTCTCTTTGTGGCTTGAAGACAGCTGCCTTCTTATTGTGTGCTCACATGGCCTTTCCTCAATGTGTAAGCACAAAGAAAAGGTGAGCAAGATGTCTGATGTCTCTTATAAGGACACTAATCTTATGGGACCAGAACCTCACCCTTATTTACCTCATTTAATCTTAATTACTTCCTTAGAGGTCCCATCTCCAAATGCAGCCCCACATCGTCACTTGGCTTCTTCCACTTTCCCATCATGCTTCTTCTATACTGATAGAGGTTCTCTTAAGAGCACTCTCAATAAATCACTGGCACCTAATCTTTGTCTCAGGCTCTGCTTCTAGGCCATCTGACCTACACATTTGGGGGCCACACACTCACTCAGTCCATAGCAGTGTGTTTAGTGATCACAGTGAAGTAAACATCCATCATAAAGGCATTTCTCTGCAAGCTCACAGTCTGACTTCTCTGGTGGGTGGCTCTTCACCCTTGGTGAACACTCTCCTTTTATCTTGCTTGGTTTCTCTCACTATACCTTGGGCCACCATGGCTCCTCCTTACCCTCAACCTCCCACCCACAGCAACATAGTCTCCTCTATGTTAATATAGCAATGTCAATGTCCTGTTTTTTATGTTGCATTACAGCTTTATAAGATGTCATCATTGGGGAAAACTGAGTGAAAAGCACATGGGAGTCTGTACCATCTTTGCAACTTTCTGTCAGCTTACAATAATAAAAATTTTAAAATAATGAACTATAATCTATATCTTGAAATATACCAAAAAAAAAAAAAAAAAAAAAACCTCAAAATGAATCATGGACCTAAATGTAAAACCTAAAACTATATACTCCCAGGAGAAAACTTTTGCAACTTTGGAGTAAGTAAAGAGTCCTTAGATACAACATCAAAAGCAAAACTGATAAAAGCATAAATTGATAAAATGGGTTTCATCAAATGTAAAAGTCTGCTCTTCAAAAGATACTATTAGTTAAAGGCAAGACACAATTTGGAGAAAATATTTACAAGTCATATATCTGATAAAGGACTTGTATCTGGAATATATAAAGTATTCTCAAAACTCAATAACAAATAACCCAAATTTTAAAATGAGAGGAAGAGTTGAACAGACATATCACCACAAGATACTCTGATGGCAAATAAGCACATGAAAACATGCTCAACAAACACATCACTAGTCATTACGGAAATGTACATTCAAACCTCAGTGAGGTATCACCTTACGTCTAGCAGAACAGCTAAAATTAAAAAGACAAATCATATGAAGTATTGGTGAGGACATGAAAGAACTATTGAGAGAACTCTCATACACTAATGGTGGGAATATGAAATGGTACAACCACTTTGCAAAGCAGTTTGAAAGTTTCCTGAAAAGTTAAATATACACCTACCATATGAACAAGTCATTCCACTCCTAGGAATTTACCCAAGAGAAATAAAAACATTTGTAAATGCTGAAAACTGGAAGTAGCCCAAATATCCATCAACAGATGAATACATAAACAAACTACAGTGTATCCATAGAACTCAATAATAAACTACAATAAAAAGGAATGAACTACAGGCACAGCTGCAACATGGATGAATCTCAAAAAAAATTATGCTGAGTAGGCTGGGTGCGGTGGCTCACGCCTATAATCCTAGCACTCTGGGAGGCCGAGGCGGGTGGATCATTTGAGCTCAGGAGTTCGAGACCAGCCTGAGCAAGAGCGAGACCCCGTCTCTACTAAAAATAGAAAGAAATTAGCTGGACAACTAAAAACATACAGAAAAAATTAGCCGGGAATGGTGGCGCATGCCTATAGTCCCAGCTACTCGGGAGGCTGAGGCAGGAGGATTGCATGAGCCCAGGAGTGTGAGGTTGCTGTGAGGTAGGCTGATGCTATGGCACTCTAGCCAGGGCAACAGAGTGAGACTCTGTCTCAAAAAAAAAAAAAAAAAATATTATGCTGATAAAGAAGCCAGACCAAAAAAGTCATTC
Source organism: Eulemur rufifrons (assembly GCF_041146395.1). Taxonomy (NCBI): domain Eukaryota; kingdom Metazoa; phylum Chordata; class Mammalia; order Primates; family Lemuridae; genus Eulemur; species Eulemur rufifrons. Next base: position 23,055,854 of record NC_090994.1, on the reverse strand, counting down.
TATTTACATAAAATTATAGGAAAGGCATACAAATATATAGTGATAGAAAGAAGATCAATGGTCGTCTGAGAAAAATGGTGGAACAAAGAGGGGTAGATAGAATTAATTACCGAGGAGCATGAAGAACTTTTGGGGATGATGATAAGTTCATTACCTTGATTGTGGTGAAGGTTTCACATATGTAGAAACACGCCAAAACCAATCAACTTGTACACTTTAAAGGTGCAGATTATTGTTGACTAAGTGCACACATTTCCCCATTTGTTACCCTTTATTTTGTCTTGATCAAACTTTAGACAGGCTTCTCTCTTTCCTACAGACCCCTAAACTCTTTTTGTTCCACCCCTCCCCACCAAAAAAGTAGAACTTCCCACCTTCTGGAAATTGGCTAACCACTGTAGATACTTCCCTGTCAGAACCTCACTGGTCATTTCTCCTCATTTCTCCAGCTTTCCTGTAAAAGATTCTGCTTATCTCTGCCCCCGTCTCAGTCTGTTTTGTTTTGCTTAACAGAATACCACAGACTGGGTCATTTATAAAGAATCAAAATTTACTTCTTATAGTTCTGAAGGCAGGAAAGTCCAAGATTTAGGGCCACATCTAGAGAGCACCTTCATGTTATGTTATCCCATGGCAGAAGACAAGAGGGCGAGTGAGTTTGTGCAAGAGGGGGACACCAGGGGCCAGACTTGCTTTATAATAACCCACTCCTGCCATAAGGACATCTATCCATTCGTGAGGGTGGAGTCCCAATGACCTAATCACCTCTTAAAGGCCCCACCTTTTAATACTATTGCAATGGCAATGAAGTTTCAACATAAGTTGTAGAGGGAACATTCATACCATTGCTCCTCCACCTTTATGCCACGAAAGAAAAACCTTTTCTGTTTGACTTTGAGATGCTTACAGATTTTGGAGATCAGAGCATTCTCCGTATTCAATAGTCTTTCTTCTGAATAAAGCCTTTCCCTATGCAAATCTGAATTTGTTTTTATCTGACACTGTATTCAATTATACTTCAATAAAGCTGGTAAATATTTTTCAAAAACATCATGCAGGACAGACAGATGGCTTCATGAAAAAACAGGAATCAGGAAATAGACAATGCGTATAGGACATTACTTTATGATAAAAGTATCATTTTAAATGGTTCCACAACAGACCATTAGTGGAAAAGTTTAATTTCCTAGCTTACTCCACATGCCCCCTCCACAATTAAAGAGCTAACATAAAAATTGTAAATTAAAAAATAGGGGAAGAATTTATTCAGGGGCTCTGAGGATGATCTATAAATAGGACTATTAAAAGCCTGGTCAAGATACAAATTTCTGAAACCATTAACGGAAAAATTTAATAAATTTGCCTACATTTAAATTTTAAATTACAGCATAATAAAATATGTCCTATGAAAAGTTAAATGATAACCTAGAAACAGAAGAGAAATATCAGGGCACTTATAATAAAGGACTTATGCCCATCTTACATAAGGAGACCTAAAAATCAATTTAAAAGAAGAGCCAATAAACCAATAGAAAAATTGACAAGGAATATAAAACAGTAATTCATAGAAGAAAATGATTCCTATGATCTATAATCATATGAAAAGACATAAACTAAAATAACATCTTATTTTTCACCCATCAGATTGCCAAAATTAAGAAAATGGATATTATCCTGTGCTGGTAAGACTATAGGGACACTGAATGGCACAGTACACTACAGGCAGAAGTACAAATTGATACAGCCATTTTATTAGAAATTTGTAGCCTCCAATAAAATTTAATATACATACACTTTTAGATCCAGTAATTCTACCTATATACACATGGGGTGTGTACAAGGATATACACTGCAGCACTGTTTGCAATAGAAAAACCCTAACTATAGTAATTAAATATCCATTAATGACAGTATAATTAAATAAACCATAGTACACCTTATATTAGAACACTATTCAGCAGATTAAAGGGTTATATTTATATAATATAATGATATGGAAAAATGTCCAAGATATATTAAGAGAAAAAATCTGCATACAACATTTTAAATCTGATTTATGCGTAAAAATAAAAGCCAGCGTGACATCACCAATATGGCAGAACAGGAAGCCCTAGATTCTCCTTCCCCCATAAGCACAGCCATTCAACAGCAACACAATGACCAGTTCCCTTTGTGAGAAATCCAGAAACTAGTTAGAAGGCTATTCCATCCCAGCCACATGTATACCAGTAAGAAAACTAGAGACACCCTCTGACCACAATCCCAATCCACGGCACAGTGCATACAATTGGGAGGAAATCCTCAACTCTTAGCATCTCCTTGAGGAGAAAAAGAGACCACACATCTAACAATATAACTTTTCAGAGTGCTGCCTGAGGGAATAGCTTCTATCTTACCCGCCTCTGAGCACTTACAGGACCTAAAATACACTAGACCCCTGGGGGCCAGAGAGAACAAAGGTGGTGGGTTAAACTACCATGTGGGGCGCTCATCACAGCTCCTCACCCTGGCTCAGCACAGAGTAAACGGACAAAAACAAAAAACAAAAAAACACCACCTAGCTTCTCTCTGAGGAGGACCACTCATTCAATGTCACAATTTTTCTAGGTGCTACCCAAGAAATTGGCTTTTCTCTCTCTGATCTCAGAGCACTGATGGAGCTGGCATATGCTAGACCCCTGTAGGCTACAAAGAACAAAGGCAGTGGTTTCAACTAGCACTCAGACACTTGCCACAGCTCCTCCACCTGGCTCAACACAGAGCAAACGGACAAAAAAAAAAAGAAAAGAAAGAAAAAAAAAAGCCAGCTCTCAGCTTTTCCCAGGAAAGAGAAACAGACCACATCAAATGTTTCAAATTTTCTAGGGTTGCCCAATGAATTGGCTTCTGTTTCCCCCTCTTTTGGAATGCTGACAGGCTCCTGTAGTAATCTAGACACCTTGAAGGGCTGCTAACAACTAAAACAGCAATCCACACTAGCACAAAGGTTTGAGAGGCCCAGAGAAGCTCTGGCCAGGTTAATTAGTAAAGGTCTTCCCCTGTACAAGGCCAATTCATAAAAACTGGGAGAGGTAGCAGTATTTTTCTAAGGCATAAATACCAACACAGGGTCAAGGAAATGAAGAATCAGAATCCAAACAAAGGAACAAGATAAAACTCCAGAAACCAACCCTAATGAAATGAACATATATGGATCATCTGGCAGAGTATTCAAAATAGCCATCATAAAAATGCTCAACAAGCTCAGGAAAACAATGCATGAACAAAAGCAGAATTTCAACAAAAAGAAATACTATTTTAAAAGAACCCAATAAAAATCTTTGGCCTGAAAAATATAATAAATTAACAGAAAAATTCAACAGAGAGTTCAACAGCAGACTAGAGCAAGCAGAAGAAAGATTTAACAAACCTAAAGATGGATCATTGTAAATTATCCAGTCAGAGAAGCAAAAAAGAAGAAGAAGAGTGAAGAAAGTTTAAGGGACTTATGGGACACCATCAAGACTGTGGAATTCCCACAAGGAGCGAAGAGAAAGTACCAAAAAGTTTATTCAAAAAAATAATCATTGAAATTTTCTCAGATCTGGGAAAAGAAATAGACATCCAGATCCAAGAACCCCACAGGACCCCAAATAAAGTGTATTAAAAGAAATCAACACCAAGGAATGTTATAATCTAACTGTCAAAAGCCAAAGACAAACAGAAAATTTTCAAAGCAGCAAGAAAGAAATAGATAGCATTACAATAATAGTGAGAAACTTCCATGCCTCATTTTAATTATGGATAAACCATCTAGACATAAGATTAATAAGGAAACAAACAGCTAGAACAACACTATAGACCAAATGAACCTAATAAACATATATAGAACATTCTACCCAATAGCAGCAGAATACACACTACGCTCAGATACACATAGAATTCTCGCCAGGATAGATCACAAGTTAGATGTTAGATCACGAAACAGGTTTTAAAAAACTTGAGGCCGGGCACGGTGGCTCACGCCTGTAATCCTAGCACTCTGGGAGGCCGAGGCAGGTGGATAGCTCGAGGTCAGGAGTTCGAGACCAGCCTGAGCAAGAGCGAGACCCCGTCTCTACTAAAAAATAGAAAGAAATTATCTGGCCAACTAAAATATATAGAAAAAATTAGCTGGGCATGGTAGCACATGCCTGTAGTCCCAGCTACTCGGGAGGCTGAGGCAGGAGGATCACTTAAGCCCAGGAGTTTGAGGTTGCTGTGAGCTAGGCTGACGCCACGGCACTCACTCTAGTCCCGGCAACAGAGCGAGACTCTGTCTCAAAATAAATAAATAAATAAATAAAATAAAATTAAAAAACTTGAGATAACTTAATTCACACTAGTTTTTCTGACCACAAAGGATGAAACTGAAATCAAAAAGGAAAAAAATAATAATTAAAGCAGAAAGGAAACAGGAAAAATAACAAATATGTGGAAATTAACACAGTCTTGAACAACCCTTGGGTCAAAGAAAAAATTAAATAGGAAATTAAAAAATACCTCAAGACAAACTAAAACAAAACACAATGTGTCAAAACTTATAGGATGCAGTAAAAGCAGTACCAAGAGGAAAATTTATTGTGATAAATATACATGAAAAAGCCTATCTTTATATCTTAAGGAACCACAAAAGAACAAAAAATTAAGCCCAAAGTTAGCACAAGGGAGGGAATAAGTTCTAGAGCAGAAGAAACAAAATTGAGGCTAGAAAAATACAAATTTTTTTTAGAAAACAAGAGTTTTTTCCAAAAGATAAGCAATATTGATAAACCTTTAGTCAGACTAAGAAAAAAACAAGACTAAAATAAAATCAGAAATGAAAGGAGACATTTCAACTGACACCATAAATTAAAAAGATTCTAAGAGACTACTATGAATAATTACATGTCAACAAATTAAACAGCTTAGGTTGGAAGAATCAAGATGGCAGACAAGAAAAAACGCCAGCCAGAGTGTCTCTGCAAGAAAGACAGATTTTAGAAGAAAGTGAAAAAAAAAGTCAGGCAGAGGAACATAGATCAGACGAGGGTCGGAAGGGAGAGTGCCTGAAACTACAGGAGACTCCACACGAAGAAGCTGCGGAGGAGAACTGGAAGGAGAAAGGCCCCCGAGAGGCTTGGAGACCAGCAACAAGGGTAGGCGGAGCAGCTACATTTCCCCTCCCTTGCGTTTGGGACTGCGGGTGGGCTCCTCAGCGGAGAGACCTGCCCACTCCAGCCCAGGGACGGCCACCGCCAGTGAGCTGTGAGCCTCTTGGGGACAGGGCACCAGGCTCCCATCTCCCTCGTGGCACCTCCCCCACAGACCCGAGCCCATCGGCAGGCGCCATATTGCTTCATTCCCCCCTCCCCCTTTGCCTACCCACCACTGCCTAGAGAGATAATTTAGCCACCACCCGGAGGCATCTGCAGGGAATGGGACCTCTCCTTTTGGGGACCTATAGCAGACTGAGGTCCCCTCCCTTTGGGGACCTCACAGCAGATTGTGAGCTCCCTACCCACCCACCCTCCCAGGTGCTGCTCGCCTGGTGACTCCAGGAGAGCAGGGCAAATCCTGAGGCAGAGAGACACCAATCCAGCCTGGGCACCCCGTGGGGTGACATGAGACCAGCTCTCTTCTCCCTGGAAGGGTCAGGGACTGATCTCCAGGGCCCAGGAAACAGGCCTGCAGACCAGATCCCATACACTCAGGCCTCAATCACATTGCCCTGGGGCACAGAAGGGTTATTTGTGAATGACCCTGCTGAGTGTGTGTGCCTTCAGGGGCAGACCAGCGTGCCTGAGGGGCACCCCTCCTCCCACAGGAAGGCCTTGCGCTCAGCCCAGGCTGGAATCCTGGGCAGGGACCCTGCTGGCCTGCATGACAGCCAGGGTAGATCCACTGGCTTGAGGTCCTGCCTGCGGACAGAGGCCCCGGAGAAACTGCAGAATAGCGGAGGGTGGAAAGGAGCAAGGCCTGCTCTAAACTGTAGGTCTCAGACAGCCCCTCCCCCCCACACAGACTTTCCTGCTGAGAGGGGCCACTCCAGCCCCTCCCTGGCAGCTTTGCCCAGAGGCAATGAACAGACCTTTGACCCCTGCTAACAGCAATGTGGAGCTTGAGGGCAGCTCACCCAACCCGGCTCTGCCCACTCCCTCCCTGACCTGCCCTCACTGAGGTGCAGAATAAGGGCACACCTGGAAGTCCCAGGGCCCCACTCACCACTTTAGGCACTAGAGTGCCTCTCCAGAGGAACGAGAGCCCGTTACGGGACCCAAAAACAACACTGCAGCCTGCCCCTCCCAGCAAGCGCCACCTACTGACAGGGAGGTCAATCTGCCCACCTTTTTACTGCATCTACTGACTCATGATATAGGGTGTGGTCAAATCTCACCCACAAATACCACCTAGTGCCTCGGAGACTAAACAGGGTGTGTCATCATCCAAATGAAAATCTAAAAGCAAGAAGCAGCAGCTGATCCAGATGGGAAGGAATCAGCGAAAGAACTCCAGAAGTATGAAGAATCAAACGGAAAGCACACCCCCAAAGAGAAACACCCGCTCTCTAGCAATGGACATTAACCAAACTCAGAACACCAAAATGACAGAAGAAGAATTTCAAACATGGATCGTCAGAAAACTGAACCATATGCAAGAAAAAATGGATAACCAACACAAAGAAACAACAAATTAAACAGCTTAGGAGGAATACATTCCTAGAACCGTGCATCATACCAAGCCTGAATCACAAAGACATAGTAAGTCTGAAGAGACCTATGAGAAAATAGTGAGAACACTGAATCAGAAATCAAAAAACTCCCAAAAAGAAAAGCACAGGAACAATGGCTTCACTGGTGAAATCTACTAAACATTTTTTTAAAAAAACTAATACCAGCCATTCTCAAACTCTTCCAAAAAATTAAAAAGCAAGGCACAGTTCCAAGCTCATTTTATGAGGCCAGCATCACTCAGATACCAAAGCCAAAGTCATCACAAGGGGGGGAAAAAAAAAACCTACAGGCCAATATGCCTAATGAATACAGATGAAAAAATACTAACAAACCAAATTCAACAGCACGTTAAAGGTTATATAAACCACGACCTAGTAGGATTTATCCCTGGGTGCAAGAATGTTTCAATATATAAAAACCAATTATTGAGAAATACCATATTAATAAAATGAAAGATAATAATCCCATGATCATCTCAATAGATGCAGAAAGGTTGATAAAATTCAACACCTTTTCATGGTAAAAACTCGACAAACTAGAAATAGAGAAAACTACTTCAACGTAATAAAGGCCGTATATGAAAATCCCACAGCTAACCTCATACTCAATTGTGAAAAATTAAAAGCTTTTCAACTCTAAGATCAGGAACAAAGCAAGGATGTCCACTCCTGCCACTTATAGTCAACATAGTGCTGCATACTAAAATGAAAGAGCTCTTGTCATTTGCGATAACATGGATGTGCCTTGAGGTTACAGTACTATGCTAAATGAAGTCAGTCAGTCATGAGAGACATATCCTGCAGGATTCTACTTACATTCGCTATCTAGAACAGTCAAACTCCATTAAACAGGGAGTGGCTGTCAGGGGCTGGGGGAAGGTAAAATGGGGAGTTGCCAATCAATGGGTATCAAGTCTCAGTTATACAAGATGAGAAAGTTCTAGAGATATGAACTACACAGTACCTATAGTTAACAATACAGTATACTTAAAAATCTCTTAAAAGGGTCAATCTCATGGTAAGTATTCTTTCTACAATAAAATAAAACTAAAAATAAATACTAAAACAAACCCAGTATTTATAAATGTACATACTGTACATAAATGCATAGGATAAAATCTAAAAAGAAATATACCAAACTTATAAGAGTGATAATTTCTAAAAGAAGTAAAAGATTCATCAGGGAAATAAAGGTGTGTAAGTTTGCTTTTATTTACTATTTGAAGGTTTTATAACAAAAAAAGAAACCTGTGATATTTGATGGGGAGAGAGTATTTTTTTTTTTAAGAGTAATTGTGCAGTGAGAAAGCTCAAGAGGCAAATATAGATTATTATTTCAGTAAGTTTGGTAGTGAAGTAAGCAGCTGGGAGAAAGCAAGACTAATAAAATATTTAAGGAGAAAGGTCTAAGAATGCCTGGCAAAAGCAAGGTCTTAGTTATCTTAACAGTATCTTAATTTAGAAATTATACATAACTTCTTTAGGCCTAGTTTTCCTCATTTGAAAATAAGAACATTAAGAATACCAATCTCTTAGGGTCACTGCAAGGACTATACTGTGTAAAACATTTACCAGAAGTCCCCGACATGCATCAGTACTGCAATAAAGGCCAAACATAGCTTCAGCATGGGACACATACTCCCTTTCTGAAAAGCAGTTATCTGGTAAAACCCAGGTGTGGTCAGGTAAGGAAGAAGATGATGCACTTGGGGAAAAGATTGAGAATATAGTAGGACTTACATATGACTGAGCAAGTGTCTTTAAAATGTAATGAAACTAAGTCAGTAAATAAATAATAAAACTTAATGCAAGGCCTGGGGAGGAAAGGCTTACGCAGGCCATTCTGAGAAGAGTCTGGCTACAGAACAGTAACAATAAAGATGCGTAAGGGCTTGTGGCAGTAAGTGTGGGTGACAGGTCTGATAAAGCCAGAGATCAGTAGGTAAACTGAAGATTAACAAAGGAGAATGCTAGTTTGAGCAGCAAGAATTTTGATATTGAAGGACTCTGGAGGACAAGCCAGCTTCAATTCATTTTTAAGATGAGTCCAACTGAATAAATATTTCTGCAATGGCAGTGCCAGAATGGTGGAAGCTTACAAGTAAAGAGCCAAGTGCAAAAGTGATTAGTTCTTTAAAGTAAATAAATAAGCCAATAACCATAATAGAAATGGTAGAAAATAGCAAAAAGATAGAAGAACAAACATGGTGCTTTCGCTGACTTCAAAACAGACAGCACCGTTACTTATAGTCTGAGGAGGAGGCAATGACCAACCCCAGGAACATATGCACACAAGCAAAATAACAATCCTCATCTTGCCTCTAAATTTTACTTCAGCTGTTATGCCAGAGTTTCCCAAAATAAGTAATTTTATTTCTTACAAATCTCATAGTAATTTTACAAAGCAAAAATCAAAAATTAAACTGACCTTTGGAGTACCACAGTCACACTCTTCCCCAGGGTCCACCAGTTTATTACCACAGAACGGAGCACTATAGGCTTCATCAGGCTTTGGAATATTAAGAAGGCAGTTTCCTCCTTTATTCAAAGTTAACTTCTCAAAGTCCTCTGCACTGCAACTGCTAAAGTTTCTGGAACCTCTGTAATAAACATTAAGAAAAAGATCTCACGTCATAGTGATTACTCACTTTGAAAATTTTAAGTCATCTCTTTAATCAATTAAAAGTGAATGTTTTCAATGGTAGAAAATAAGCTAACAAAAGTAGATAGAAATGAGACTATCTATTCCTAAAAAATATAGAATATTACTTCAGTTACTACATAGCAGTTTACTATTTTGATTACAATATATTACTCCTCCATGAAAATATCTTCAAAACATATAACTTACATTGAAATACAAAATCATGATTTTGTAATTTTGTAAAGGCCTCAGAAAAGACCTTAAAAATTATCTAGTCCTATACAGAATTAAATTTCATTTATCTAATATACCAAAAGTTCTTCAAATATTGGAAGATGACTACATGTTGTCTCCAGTCTTTTTTTATTCTCCAGGATAACATTCTGATGTTCCTCCCATGCCCACTGTCACTTACAGGAACCATGTAAAAATAAAGTGAATGGGCAATTCCAGAACAGATGTGTTTTAGCCATCAAGAGGCAGACTGCATAGTACAGAATTTCCACCACTCCTATGTGACAAGTTTTCAGTTTGAGTTTTAAATGCCTTTACAATAACTCCTGGAAACCACGGTTAATAGTTTGAAGGTTAGGCTTTAAGAAATTGTCCAACTTGAGTTGTCCATGTGATATTTATACAAATGCAATTTTAATATGTTCTACCTGGGCTTTTTCATTATTATCTTACTCAACTACTACAAAATATTTTCACATAGTTCCACTGGCTATTTTTACCTCTGAAAACTAGAGGAAAATACACCTGTATACCACAAATCTTTGAGAAATCCACATCACATTAAAATTTCATCAGGGGTAGTCCTATTTTATTTTTGCTTTTGTAGCCCAAACTTTTATATGATATTCAAAAAATTATTTGTAAGGCCATTGTCAAGGAGCTTTTCCCTGACACTTACTTTCAGGAATTTTATGGGTTCGAGTCTTAACATTTAGATATTTTATCCCCTGAAAGTTGACTTTTGTATACAGTATAAGAGTCCAATTTCATTCTTTTTCATGTAGAAATCCAGTTTTCCCAGCACCGTTTATTGAAGAGACTGTCCTTTCTCCATTGTGTCTTCCCAGTGCCCTTGTCAAAAATTAATTGACTGTATATGTTTGGATTTAATTCTGGGCTCTCTATTCTGCTCCATTGGTCTGTGTGTCTGTTTTTATACCATTATCATATTGTTTTGATTACTATAGCTATCAAATGAAAAACCTTCTGCACAGCAAAGGAAACAACCAACAAAATGAAAAGGCAGCCTATAGATTGCGAGAAAATATTTGCAAACCATATATCTTATCAGCAGTTAATGTCTAAAATATATAAAGAACTCACATATTCAATACCAGATAAACAACCCAATTTATAAAATAGGCAAAGGACTTTAATAGGCATTTCTCCAAAAATGACAGAAAAATGGCCAAGACGTATGTGAAAAGGTGCCCAATATTACTAATCATCAGGGAAAGGCAAATAAAAACCACAGTGAGACATCATGTCACACCTGTTAGGATGGCTATCATCAAAAAGACAAGAAATAACTGCTGGTAAGGGTTTTGAGAAAAGGGACCCCTTGTACATTGTTGGTGGGAATGTATTAATATTAATAGGTTAGTACAGACATTGTGGAAAATAGTATGGAAGTTCCTCAAAAAATTAAAAATAGAACTACCATATGATTCAGCATTCCTACTACTGGGTATACACCCAAAGGAAATGAGATCAACACCTCATAAAGACATCTGCATTCCCATGTTCCGTGTAGCATGATTCACAATAGCCAAGATACAGAAATAACCAAAGTGCCCAGCAATGGACGAATGGATTAACTGTTTCATATTATTCAGCCTGAAGAAGATTCTGCTATTTGCCACAACATGGATGAACCTGGAGGACATTAAGCTAAGTGGAATAAACCAGACACAAAAAGAAAAATATTACATGATCTCACTTCTATGTGGAATCTAAAAAAAAAAAATCAAATACACAGAAATAGAAAATAAAACAGTGATGATGGTGGAGGGGGAGGAAATGGGGAGATGCAGGGCTGATACAAGGTAGTAGATATGTAGGATGAACAAATCTAGAAAGCTAGACTATAGTTAATAATATTGTATTATATTTGGGGTTTTGCTAAAAGAGTAGATTTTATGTGCTCTTGCCACGAAAAAAAAAAAATGGGTAACTATGAGGGATGATGGATATGTTAATTTGCTTGACTGTAGTAACCATTTCACCATCTATAAGTATACCAAAAGATCACGTTGTATACCTTAAATATATATAATATATACAATACAATAAAATATATACAATAAAATTAAAAATATATAATCGGGAATTTGGTGCCCCGAAAGAATCTCTGTTTCATCAGTTTGAGCAATGATAACCAAAAGTTAGGAGTGAAAACCATGTTGCATTATAGTTGTTGAGGAAGCATCCCTATCTAAGGCTACGTGTTTTATACATCTACAAACTTCTAAGAAACAGACTTTTTGTGAGACTTTTTGCCCTAGGTAGACATGTTACACTCTTCTTTGCTAACTGGTCTCAGGATAGTATACAGTCCTGGCTCCTGGCTTTGGGGATTGGAAAGCAGTCTGCCTAGAACATTTTGGTACTGTTTACTACAATTTGACAAGAGTCTTTGGATGTGGAATATTAAAGGATTTTAACAGACTGACCAGCAGAAAAAGAAAAGAGAAACAACATGGACAATCAATTGCTTATGACAAAAGAATGAGCAAAGACAAAACTTGTGAAAAGATTAGCACAAGGCTTTTGACAGTAACAGAAAGACTTGTTTTACATATTCTTTTTCTTGCTACTCTGCCAAGAATATTACAAGAAAATCCCAATTATCCCGATTTGATCTTTACAATTATATGAATGTAACAGATGATCCTATGTATCCTGAAAATATGTACATCTATTTTGTTATTAATTAAAAAAAGGAAAACAACAAATTGAAAAAAATCAAAAGAAAAACATCTGTTTTGTTTCTTTTGGGTTAATAGAATGTTTTTAATTTTCACTATTTTCTGAATTCAACAGCAAATTAGAAGAATTATACACCCTGACCAAGTGAGATTCATACCTGGGTTGCAAGAATGGTTCAACATACGTAAATTGATTAATGTGACATATCACATTAAAAGAATGAAGGATAAAAATCACATGATCATCTCAACAGATGCAGAAAAAGTATTTGATAAAATTCAACATGCTTTATGATAAAAAATCTTAAACTGGGAATAGAGGGAAATTACTGCAACATAATAAAAGCTATATAGGGAAAGTCCACTGCCAACATCACATTCAACAGTAAAAACTTGAGGCCGGGCGCGGTGGCTCACGCCTGTAATCCTACTCTGGGAGGCCGAGGCGGGTGGATCCCTCAAGGTCAGGAGTTTGAGACCAGCCTGAGCAAGAGCGAGACCCCCGTCTCTACTAAAAATAGAAAGAAATTATCTGGCCAACTAAAACATATATAGAAAAAAAATTAGCCTGGCATGGTGGCACATGCCTGTAGTCCCAGCTACTCGGGAGGCTGAGGCAGTAGGATTGCTTAAGCTCAGGAGTTTGAGGTTGCTCTGAGCTAGGCCACGGCACTCACTCTAGCCAGGGCAACAAAGTGACACTCTGTCTCAAAAAAAAAAAAAAAAACAGTAAAAACTTGAAAGCTTTTCCATTAACATCAGGAACAAGACAAGGATGCCTACACTTCAGCCACTTCTATTCAACATTGGACTGGAAGTCCTAGCCAGAGCAAACAGACAAGAAAAAGAGAGAAACTTATCCAAACTGGAAGGAAGAAGTAAAACCATCCCTGTTTACAGATAACATGATTATATTTTTATATATATACCTAAATGCCACCAAAAAACCTATAAGTTCAATTGCAGGATACAAAACTGACACACAAAAATCAGTTCCTTTCTATACATTAACAATTAAATACACAAAAAGGAAATTAAGAAAACAATGCCATTTACAATAGTATCAAAAACAATAAAATACTTAAAATAAACTTAACCAATGAGATGAAATACTTGTACACTAAAACTAAAAAACATTGCTAAAAGGAATCAAAAATGATACAAATAAATGGAAAGACATCCTGTGATCATGGACTGCAAGACTTAATATTGATAAAATGTCCACATTACCCAAAGTGATCTACAGATTCAATATAATCCCTATCAAAATTCAAATGGCATTTTTAACAAAAATAGAAAAACAATTCTAAAATTCATATGACACCACAAAAGAGTCCAAGTAGCCAAAACGATCTCAAGAAAGAACAAATTTGGAAGCATAACATTTCCTGATTTCAAAACTACAGTAATTAAAGCAATATGGTACTACCATAAAAACTGACATATAGACCAATGAAACAGAATAGAGAACCCAAAAGTGAACCCATGCATATATTTTAACAAGGGAGCCAAAAATACACAATGAGGCAAGGACAGTCTTGTCAACAAACGGTGCTGGGAAAATTGCATATCCACAAGCAAAAAAAAAATAAAACTGGACACTGATCTCACACAATATACAAAAACTAACTCAAAATACATTAAAAGACTTAAACATAAGGCATAAAACTATAAAACTCCTAGAAGAAAATCTCCATGACATTGATCTTGGCAATAATTTCATGAATATGACTGACATCACAAGCATAAGCAACAAAGGCAAAAATAAACATGTGGACAAGCTAAAAAGCACCTGCACAGAAAAGGGAATAATCAATAGTGTAAAAAGGCAACTACAAAATAGGAGAAAATATCTGCAGATCATATATCTGATAATGGGTTAATGTCTATTAATAAAATATATAAGAAACTCCTATTAATATAATTAAAAAAATAATAACCCAGTTTAAAAATGGGCCAAGTTTTAAACAGACATTTCTCCAAAGACATACAGAGGACCACCAGGTATATGAAAGGGTGCTTAACATCATTGATCACCTCACGTTGGCAGCATGCCTGCACCTCAATTTCTGTAGGTCAGTCCCTCCTACAACTACAGTAACTCTCCAAAAGCCAGTACCAGTTCCCTCCCTCTACATCAACTGTATCCCTAGGAAGTTTATACATCCAAGTCAGCCCGCAAAAAATTCTTCTTGGCTCTTCTCCAGGGGAAAATGGTAGATACCTTATACTTGAGATCAATACAGAAAATATGCGGGGCTTGTTTAGAAAAGACACATGAAGTTTACTGAAGGCAGTAATAAACAGTAAAGGCAGTGTTGTTTTATGAGAAGACTAAATATTGGAAATGTAACTGTCTTCATCAGATTAATTCATAAATGTAAGGTAATGTCCAATCAAGTTCCAGGTATTTCTATAATACTTTCCTTTTGGAACATGAATTTAAAATCAATTTGAAAGAATAATTTTGTGATAATGTGAAAAATGAATTTAAAATCAATTTGAAAGAATAATTTTGTGATAATGTGAAAAAAATACTGAAAAAGAAGACCCCTATAGAAGGCTATCAGTACTAGGCATTACCATGTTTTGGAAAAGTATAGTATTAACTCACATGCGTAATAAACACATCAGTAGACTGACAGTTTCAATATACACTAAGTTTTAAATATAATATTCATAATACCATTCTCTTCAAAACATTGTAATTATACTTTAGGTCTCTTGGACACAAAGTTTATGTAGGGGAGTGTTTTTAAATTACCAACTCATTTAGGGGTTTTGTTTTGTTTTGTTTTGAGACAAAGTCTCATTCTGTTGCCCAGGCTGGAGTGCTGTGGCATCAGCCCAGCTCACAGCAACCTCAAACTCCTGGGCTCAAGCGATCCTCCTGCCTCAGCCTCCCGTAGCTGAGACTAGAGGTACTCGCCACCACGCTCAGCTAATTTTTCTATTTTTACTAGAGACCGGGTCTCAATCTTGCTCAGGCTGGTCTTGAACTCCTGACCTCAAGCGATCCTCTTGCCTCAGCCTCTCAGAGTGCTAGGATTACAGACATGAGCCACTGCACCCTGCCAAGGATTTTTGTCATTAATATCTGGTTTCAACCCATTGTGGTAAGAAAAGGAGGCCTGCTCTTTTCTGTGTCACCACCACCACCACCACGCCACCCAAGGGCCTCCCAATCTGCCACATTCTGCTCTATTTTATTTCCCAATATCACTTATTACCTTCTAGCATTCTATATCATTGATTTATTTATTATGTTTACAGGTTGTCTTCCCCCACTAAAAAGTAAACTCCTTGAGGGGCAAGTCCTTCTCTAATTTGCTGAGGTATTCAAGTGCCGAAAACAAAGTCTGGCACATAGTTAATATTCAATAAATATTTGACAAGCAAATGAATAAAATATGGGTCCACTCTTCATTGTTTCTTATATCATGTTAAATTTCACCACAGCATTGTTTCATGGCACTTCTTCCTTAACTCTGAATGCTTTTTTCATTTCAATCTTGTCTTGTTTCCTTGTTCATTATTCATTTCTTGGTTCCCCAAATTCATGTCTTCCTCAGCTTCACTGCCAACCAAAGCAAATACTAAATTTACTTCCCTCTCCTACAGAAAATATTTAACAAATATATGACTTTTCTTATGTATGTAATTATTTTTTATGAGGGATGGCTTTTCATAAGCACCATTTTAATTCTTCCATATCTATTTTTGAGGCCAGGATTTTCTCAAAGACTGTAAATTCTGCTTGAGTGCTTCCCTGTACACGTGGGATTAGATCTATACTCTCAGACCAGCAGCTGAAGGTCCGGCTAACAGACCTGTCAGTGCTTCCGGAGCCTGGGGGAGGTGCGATGGGGCATGAAGACTGGAGGCCACGTATATTCCCCATGTGAAGTCTTCATCTGTGTTTGCTAAAGAGAACCATCTCTCATACCTGATCTTCTCTCAGGCTCAGCTTCTGCTCCATGTATGCACTGTAACTATATCCAGCTCTCTGTTTAGGACTACTGCCTACTAAATTAGGAAGGAATCTTGTTGCTTTACGATAAATCTGCATCAGAAAGAAGCCCAACTACCCTTGGACCCTCTATTATAATTATTTTTGAACTCTGGCAAAAGAAGGGGCTCCAAGATCAGATCATACGCTCTGGATCCAGATTTCCTGACTTCGTCCCAGTAGGGCATCTGGATGTGTGACCTCAGTTTCTTCATCCATAAATGGAGGTAACAAAGTACGTACCTCGTCACACTGTAGAGCAATAAGTGAGTGGATACCTTTTAAGTGCCTACAATTGTGCCTATACATAAAAAGAGCTTAATAAATGTTAGCTATTCTTTCTCCTCCTCTCTGTCCTGCCTCCCACCTTTATCCTTACAAAACAGTGGTTTGTAATAGAAGTATGTCAAGATTTCTTGTTCTACTTACAGTTACAATAAAGCACTTTCTCAAAAAAGGTGTAAAGAAATTTTTCATATAGTCCTTGAATTTAATCCAATCTGCAATAAATACAGCAGAAACTCCTTCCTAATTTGTAATTCAGACATAAATTTTTCCATGTTCTTCTATTATTTCAGTCTATCAGTCATTTTACAGAAGAATGTAGTTACATACCTGTGCCTACATAAATGTTTTCTTCTTAAAGCTCTCCGAAATTATTTATTTAATTAAAAAACAGGCTGGGCGCGGTGGCTCACACCTGTAATCCTAGCACTCTGGGAGGCCGAGGCAGGTGGATCGTTTGAGCTCAGGAGTTCAAGACCAGCCTGAACAAGAGCGAGACCCCGTCTCTACTAAAAATAGAAATAATTATCCAGGAACTACTAAAAATAGAAAAAATCAGCCGGGTGTGGTGGTGCTCGCCTATAGTCCCAGCTACTCGGGAGGCCAAGGCAAGAGGATTGCTTGAGCCAAGGAGTCTGAGGTTGCTGTGAGCTAGGCTGATACCATGGCACTCTAGCCCAGGCAATAACAGAGCGAGATCTTGTCTCAAAAAAAGAATAATGATAAATAATTAAAAAATAGACTTCTCATTGGTGTATCATGTAATTAATTTCGGGGAAACAGGAATAATGTTTCCTGTTTTTTTCATCATAGATATGAGTATCCCTTAGAGTTAAGTAAGACTGATCTACAATACCATATTAAGAAGAATAAGAAGAAAGAACTCAGTTACTCACGATGCTCCTGAATTCATGATGCAGCTCTTTGCTTCACAGAAACAATCTCTTCCATCATCATGATTCATTCCAAGATTATGACCCAACTCATGGGCAACAATGGATGCAAATATCTCCACAGTGATTTGCCCAAACTGTCCAAACACAGGAAGGTAGTAATTAGGTTTCTGAACAAAAAGGAAATATTTTGCTTCTCGGATTATTTTTTCATAAAAGGAAATTTATTCACTACAATGTTGACAGCCTATACTATAAATCAAGCATCTAACAACAGTCTTCATATTATACATTTCAGTCTAGTAAGAAACTGGCATGAATCACACACTGATGATGGAGATGGATCCTTTAAGCAACAGATCAATTACTTTAAGAACTAACAAATGGTTCTAACTTAATTCTCTCAAACAGAGCCTCTGTTTCCTCATCTACAAAAAGTAAAGAGCTAACAAACATATGATAAATAGAAGAAAACTTGATCCAGTCTCTAGGGAAAGAATACATCTGCCACTTCTACTTTGCTCCTCGTAACACTCAAAATATTGTTTTAAGGACCAAGGGGAGGAAGTAGAGAGTCAAAAAATGCTTGACAGTATCCTAATGCAAATATCCAAAATTGAACATCAAGAACAACATACCACATTAATCCCGCCTGCGTGGCTCCTTGAACACACTGTTCCCACAAATGCCATTCCTGCAGTCCCACCAAAACCTTTCTTTCTAAATGAAAACGTAAAAGTTATAAAATGTACTTGAGGAAAAATGGAACACATTACTCCTATTTCTATGGGTAATCTTAACTGGATTGGGAGAACCTACAAAAACTGGGAGAAAAATGACAAAGATAAATAACATTTTAAAATCAGAATATAGTTATGCCTTAAATCCTTTTTATTAATTTTTTTCAAAAAAATGAAGATACCTTTTAAATACAAATTCAAGATTATTTTTTTATCTTCTAGATGAAACCCTTCCTAAAATGCATTACATTTATTTATTCAACAAATTTTAGTAAGGAGAGACAGATAACAAACTCAGTGAACAGATTTACATGGGAGGTTGCAAGGCAGTGAGCAAAGTGAACAAAAGAACCACAGTGGTCTCCGTGTTCCTCCTCAGTCATGCCCAACCTCAGGACCTACTCCCTCTGCCTGGAACGCTCTTCTCTAATATACACCCCTAACTCATTTGCTAACCTCCCTCAGGTCTTTGCTCAAAAGTCATCTCCCTGGCCAGGCTTTCCCTGCCTATGTTGCCTCTAATTTCAACTTCCTTCCTCCAATACTTTTATGTCTACCCTCTCAGTTTTATTCTTCCTCCTACTTATCATTACTTAACATACTGTATATACTTATTTATCTTATTTATGGCCAATATCCTCCACCAGAATATGGACTCCATGAGAGCAGGGATTTTTGTCAGTTTTGTTCACTGTTACATCCCAGTGACTAGGGAATACACCCAATAAATATCTTTTAAATGAATGAATAATCCTTCTCTGGGCCATCTGACCAGCAAGGAGAAGACGACTAGAGGTGCTGACATGAGGGGATTGCCAAGGCAACATTCCAGCCAGATCACCCTATAGTGAACCCCACAATCTCCAAGATCCACTAATGTACCAAAAGCTTCCAAAAGGATTTTTAGTCCCCCATTCTTAACTATAAACTAAAAAGGATCACACATCTGGGGAATGCCTCTAACATGACAGAAGGAGACCATATAAACAGAGGAAGAAAAGATAGTTTTGGTATTAGGTGTGGTTGGGCAAGGCATATTGAGTATGCTCAATGCCTGTTCCTTGGTGTTTTGTGAACTAGATGGCATTCTCACTGGTATAAGGATATTTGCATGTGCAATTGTACTAAAAATTAATAAAAAGGCCAGGATGAGGACTTTGTGATTATGGGGCCATAAAAGCCTATTTAGTCATTTTCAGTAAATTGCTTTAAAATCAACCCACATTAACAAGAGAAAACAAACAAGAAAAAAAAGAGAAAACAAATTAAGAGGACCAGGACAAGAAACCCAATATCTGAGTAAAAAGAATCCCAGAAGAAATGAAGTATAAAAATAAAACAGATAACTAAAAACTGTAAAATAATTCAAGAAAAATTCCTAAAACCGAAAGACATCAGTTTTCAGATTGAAATGACCCATTGAACACATAGTACAAATGCTGAAAGACCTACACCAAAACATATCATCAGGAAAAGTCAGAAGCCTGGGAACCAAGAGAAGATCCTGCAAGTCTCCAGTGATGGGGAAAATATACAGGCCACATACCAAAGATCAGGAATCAGAATGGTTTCAGGCTTCTCAATAGTAATACTGGAAGTCAAAAGAGAACAGAGCAATGCCTTCAAAATTGTGAAGGAAAAAGATTTCATGCCTAGAATTTTACACCCAGCCAAATAATCAAAAAAGTCACAAACAAACTAGAAAGCACACCTCTGAAAAACTGGGAGTTACTTAGGCCCTAGCCTAATCAGAGCTCAAATTGAGATAATTTTTATTAAATAAATTCTGTTCTGAGGCTGTGAAAACTTATTTTCAGACATGTAAGAGGTCAAAATTTTTTTCTTTCCATATATCTTTTCACAAAAAGCAACTAGAAAACATGCTATACAAAAATAAGGAAGTAAACCCAAGAAAGGAGGAGGAGGACACAGGATAAAGGTGACAGGGAATCCAACACAGAAAAGGCATCATTATCATAATGTCACATCAAACCAAGTTTCCTCATTTAAATGAATATTCCAAAACCTTAAGAGAATATAATTCTAATGCAAAAAAATAAGTAAAAATTATTATTATGACCATTTCATTATTAGTACTTTAAAAGAAAATCACTTACAGAACTAGCTGTGCACTGTCGTGTCTCCGACGTGTTATAAGAAACTTTTCCCGCCACTGCACAAAGTTCCCCAACACGTCACCAGCACCGCCAACTATGCTAATCAGGTTTCCATTTGTCCAAATCTCCAGTCCAACTAGCACAATTCGAATATTTAACATAATATACATCTGGGAAGAAAAGCGAAATAAAAATATGTAAACTATATTAAAGAAAATGAGAAAATTCTTTTAACCACATGAAATAACATAGCTACTTAAATTAAAAACAGGATTGTCTCCTCCAAAATGAAAAAATCTTTCCTTTAACCTCTCAAGAGTCTCAAGAATAGTAACAGGGATTCAAATTTTTTTTATCTTCCATTCTAAAATCTGACAAACTCTGAAATTAAAAGTTTTTGGCAAAATTGATTCCGAAGCTTGTCCTAAAGTAATGCAAGCCCATTTATGGTCCATATTTACACTTTGTGTAAATATTCAGACATTTCACTGCAGAAATATCAATGAGTTTGGTCACAAGGTACTACCCCAAGATCCTGCTGGAGGTGTTATGCAATACAAAGTAAACCATACTGTCTTTCTACACTCTTATCTAAAATTCTAATCACAGGTACCTCAGAGGTTTCAGATAAAGGATTGTGGAACTCATGCCTATTTCATAGAAATACTGTGAAGAGCAAATGGACCAATAAATGTAAAGCACTTAGCTTGGTTGCCACACACTGTAAACACTCCACTGAATGCTATCATCATCACCATCATCATTATTATTATGGTTAAAGTTCATATCAGGGGAATGCCTTATAGATAAAATTATCTTATAACAACATGTATCTAATTCTTTAATATCTCCTAATGGATGAACTCCAAAATCTCAACCCTATCTCTCTCTCACACAGACACACATACACACAAAATTAATATTGTGATGTCAGAGTTTCAGGGTAGAAGGCAGCCTTATTGAAAATAAGAATCTCTCAATAAAAATTTAAAGATCTTTTCATAAACACGAAAGCATCTTAACCTGGCTACTCTGAAAATAAAGCAGATGCTAATATGAAATCTCTTGCCCTTCTCAAAGTCTTTCTACACTTGTATTTTTCTTTTAAACATTGAAAAAAGTTACAAAATAAACTAGAAAGCAGACCTCTGAAATACTGAGTCAGTTAGGCCCTATGATAATCAAAGATCAAAATGAGACAATTTTTAAACTCTGTTCTGAGACTGTCAAAGAATATGACAGAATAATCCCAGTTGACAGAAAATACAACTCACACTATCCAAGTAGTTTGCCAGACGAATCATCTCTTCTCTCACAGCTGTCTGATTTCTTCCCATCATGTCATACTGGAAAAGCAAAGAAGGAAAATCATTACCATCAAAGTAACTTAAGAATAAAAATGTCTGTTGTTAATTACAATGAAGATAAGAATCTAAAATTTCCTCTGAACTAAAAATTGAGGCATTTAAACGTTTACCAACATTTCGAATTAATACATTCAAAGGATACATTTTAGTAATAACTAGAATTAAAGAAGAAGGGGTAAAAGTGTGAAATTAATAATGAAAAAAGTACTGACATCTTTGTTTTCTTCAAATTAACATAACTTTAAAATGAGTTTTCTTCTTAATTTTCTTTCCATTCATTTTAATGCAAAAATATTTTCAAGTATTTTACAAAGCAGAGTTTAAAACGATCAAAATGCATAAAGGAGTAAAAGACAATATAAAGAATTTCCTGACCCTTTCATCTCTTAGGCCAATGACATTGCCAATAAACCATTTCTAAACCCTTGACTATAGTAACAATGAGAGATTAACCAATAATCACTAGTTGAAAATTATATATAAATAGAAATAGAGATATTAATATATGAAAGTTTAAGCCAAATAATTGATATGATTGATTCTTTACTTTGGCTAAATCCAAATGTCTATTTTAACATTACTTTATACAATTACCTTACTAACCAAAAGAAAATTTTAAAAAGAATTTATGATTTTGCTCTGTGACAAAGGTATTAATATCAGACTATAACAGACTTTATCAGTTAGGCATCTTGATTCTCCTGAACAAGAAAAAAAAATTTAATACGTTTGATAGGGCTTGACTGAAATGCAATCATTTTTATTTGAACCATTTTCTACCTGTATATAACAAATCAATCCATAGAGAGCAATAAAGAAACACATTTTAAATCTCTTTTTGTGACTTGTCCAAAACACGCTACAGGAACTTTTTACCCATTATTTGGGGCAGAGCTTACACTTGCTCTTATTCTCTGTTTTTTCCTTCTACCACTTGAGAATAATAAACCTATATTGAACAAATCTGAGTCACTCTCTTAATACTAATGGATTGTTTTCTTTTCCAACCTACATACAATATCAGACTTTTTTAAAACCATAAAAATCTTCAAAACTGTCTCCGCAGCTAACAAGAAAGGAACTACCAATCATATTAAGTTTCTACAAATAACTTTCACACAAAGTTAGACGTAAAAGTCAAACAAAACATTTCAAATAATCCACATCTTAAATTATACAGCCACTATATCTAAAATTGATAATCCTGTAAATCCTGAAATACACATATTACTTCTCCTAGTCAAGTAAAGTACTTAGCTCAATTTCTTAACTATATATAAATAAGGAAAACACCCTCATGTTATCCTGTACACTGAAATTAATACTATTCCCTTCTAAAGCATGCCAGGACCTGGAAGTTTTCTCACTCTTGAAATATAGATTAGCTGAAATTCTAGAAAACAAAGCAATTTTATAAAAAGCAATACCTTTTTATAGTGGGCTGTGAAAGCCACAGCCCATCAAAGTAATCTGAAAAGTTCTTAAGATTCTGACTAAAGAATCTTAAGAAATTCAGCATAAGCAAATCACCAGAAGAATAAGAAAAAAAATCATCAATAAACAATAAAGTTTTTGCTACATTCAGCTTCTGGTGGTATTCTGTTGGTATATTATGGCATTTGAGTTTTTAAATTATCATTCAAGAAAAACCAACACAAACATATTATATTTATATTTCCTTCATGGGATGCTCACTTCTCATCTGCCTTTCATGAAAAAGAAGAAAAACTGTCACCAATCCTACCCTTTCCTTGTCTACAACAATGAACAGCTCCACATATCGGGTTTGTGGCAGGACAGCTCTTCTTCTCTGTCAAAAACACAAACATCATAAAGGCAAAAAAAAGTTACAAGGCTATACATTTCTCATATGTAATGATCACACCCTAATCTCTAGTCACTTATTTCATGTCTGTTAAGAACATCATAAAATTATTTTACTTAACATCTCCTAGATCAATAAAGTCAAAAACATGTTTTTTTAAAAGTATTATCTACTTCTCAGTGATGAAAACTTTGTCAACTATGCTACTAACTTTACGCGATCATAAACTATATCAAAGGAGAAAAAAGTTTTTAAAATTAAAAAAATTTTTTAAAAGTGTTCTCTACTATCTTCGTTGATCTAAGCAAAATTCTAGTTAAAGATAAAATGGGTTAGTAAAGTTTACAAAGCAGAATCACTGACTTTCTAAAATCAAAACTACACACACACACACATACACATCTTAATGGGAAACCCCTTACTCTATGTTCACAGACAAAGAAAGAATATCCACTAAAATCCCAGAGCAGAAGTTGGGACAAGGTTGCCACTTTAAAAAAATGACTAGTTTGGTCATGTTACAGAAATTTATGCAAAGTAGAATAAGCAGAAATTTAAATGTTTTCCAATGTTTGTAGTTAAAAAGAACAATCTAAGAGTCAAAAGCGAAGATGGTAGGAGAGGGAATGAAAACAATGCCATAAATTAGTATGAGCTATTTAAAAATATGCCTCTTCCAACAGAGTAACATCATCTTATATGTAGAAAGGTATAGTCTCTGCAGCTGAAGTTGATCTAGATCAATTTCAACCTAAGAGATTCATGTCAAGAGTAAATCAGGGCCCTAAAGAAATTGCGAAACAGGGATATGTGTATCCTTGGAAGACACCTAAAGTAATTAAAGTCCTAAAGCCAAATCTCTCTCTCAATTTCTCCAATCTAGAGCTCAAGAATCACCATTCCAGTTTGAGTAAGAGGTATCTAAAATAAAAACTCTATGGCTCTCTGAAAGATAACGTGATGGACTATTATGTAGCAATGCTAAATATTATTACTGTTCAAGATTAAAGCCCTAGTTTCCAAACCCACAGAATCTAAACTGTACTCGACCTGGAGGCAGAAACTCTGTATTGCTCATCTTTTTATCTCCTAGTATCTATCATAATGTCCAGAATGTACTTGGTAAAAAAATAAATAAATAAAAATAAAAGCACTAATAACTATTGGTTAAATGAATAAATAAATGATTTTTCTAAAGTTAGTCTGAGCTATGACGAATTATATTATTTCCTTACTCGAAGTAGCTGAGTCATACTGGGAGGCTCTTTCTCTTCATCCTTTGTGGTTTCTTTCTCTATATCCTTGTTGGAAACTGCACATTTCAGAGGCTCTTTGTGGACATCATCCATTCGATAAATGATATGCTCAAAATGAGAGCTGTTTTGCAGGGGTTCAATTCCATAACTTGCATTCTCTAAATGCAGCAATCCTCTAAACGTTGCATCACACATATACATTTTTAAAGGAAAAAAAATACACAGGAAAAAGAATTAGAAAACCTAAATTCACATCCTCGTTCTTAACGTGTGTAAGAAAGGTAGCACAGTATAGAGGAAAACACAGAGGATTTAGAGTCAGGGGAACAACGTGGACCTAAATTTAAAGCTCAAAACTGCTACTTACCAGCATCAGTACCTGTGAGTCACTCAAACTCTCTGAGTGATCACTGTAAAATGGAAGGCACTATAAGGTAGTGGCTGAGAGAACTGGGAGCCAGAGGACCAGAGTTTGAGTCTCAAATGTTTTCTACTTGCTGCAGGACTCTTAGAAAGTTATTTAACTTCCACCATAGTTTACATTCTGCATAGGATTTTACTGAAAACTAAATTATTTACTAAGCACAAAATACTTAGAACATTGCCTGGCACAGAGTAACTATTCAATAAGTGTTATTACTTAAATGAAGATAATAATACCCATCTTATGTAGTTGGTTTGAGAATTAAAAGTAATATTTATTAGTTCAATCATGCAAATCATGCAATTAACCAACCAGCACAGTGCCATAATTGCCGAGCCCTCAATAAATGTAATTTTAACACCATTATAACTTCATTTGATGCACGATGACACATTTTCTCTGATCCTCAGTTTGCCCACCTAATATAGATAATGAGCCCTTTTTCACAGTCATTATCAGACTTAAATAATACAGGTGAAAATTTTATAAAGTGCTATAAAAATGTAAGGTTTATTTTAAATAGCAAAAAACATTTAGTGTCCTGAAAAAATGGAATCTCTTTAGACATTAAAATTCATCAACCATAACATTTTCCTAAGTAAACATGCCAAGAGTATCTGAAACATAGCTCTAAAGATCTTCAGTAACATCAAAGTAAAATCCAATTTTGCTAAGTCCCCAAAATGATTTGATCTGGAGACAGAAGTAGGAAAGTGGGTAAGAAATAGGGGAAAGGAAAAAAAAAACAGATAAAGAAAATTTCTTTTTTTTTTTTTTTTTTTTCCAGATAAAGAAAATTTCTTACCTGAGTCCAAAACAGTCGCTAAGGGCAACGGATGAATTATAAACTCCCTCCACATAGCCCCGATAATGACAATGATTCTAAATGAAAAACACTGTGTTATCTTTGAATACTGCTACATTGCTGAAAATCATCATAGAAATTGCAGAGCTAAGAAAACTACTTGAGGGCAATAAACCAAGAAATCTTATTTATATCATTGGCATCTCATAGTATCACATGTCATTCTTCAGACTACCTGCAGACTATCTACCATCACCCTCCAACTACACAAATGTTTAGGCAGAATTCCAGAGAATACAAGGCACAAACAGCTCTGCCTCAATGACCTTTTGGCCTAGAGCAGAACAAGACGGCATTATCTCATATTTAACATTTTAAATCACAGTCAATCCAAGGAGCAACAGCTGCCAATTGACTTCTAATATAGGAAAGCACACTGTGAGAGTCATATGGCCCAGAAGGGGGAAAAAATTCAGTATGGGGGGAAAAAAGTGATTTTGATTAGATAATTTTCTTTTCTTCATATAGGTATATTTATTTTATTGTTAGTATTAGTTATAGGCCGGGCGTGGTGGCTCACGCCTGTAATCCTAGCACTCTGGGAGGCCGAGGCGGGTGGATCGCTCGAGGTCAGGAGTTCAAGACCAGCCTGAGCAAGAGCGAGACCCCGTCTCTACTAAAAATAGAAAGAAATTATATGGACAACTAAAAATATATATAGAAAAAATTAGCCGGGCATAGTGGCGCATGCCTGTAGTCCCAGCTACTCGGGAGGCTGAGGCAGTAGGATCGCTTAAGCCGAGGATTCTGAGGTTGCTGTGAGCTAAGCGGACGCCACGGCACTCACTGTAGCCTGGGCAACAAAGTGAGACTCTGTCTCAAAAAAAAAAAAAAAAAAAAAATTAGTTATAAATTTAGCCATCTTCAAAAACTTAAGAGCCTTTATCCTTAATTTTTAGCAAGAAATTAACTAATGGAAATACAAGGATAATATCACTTAGTAATACCAAACTCTTTAGTATCTAATGAGATTTTTCTCATCTTTACAACAATTTCAAAGCACTAAAACAGAAAAACCACAGTACAGGGACCACTAGCTTTACTAGACATTAAGATATATCACATATGACAAGGCCTTGATAATTAAAGCAGTATGGTGCCAGTGCATTAACAGAGAGACCAACCAGTGGAACAGAACAGAACAGAAAGTCTCTAAACAGACCAAAGTACATATGGAACTTTATATGATTAGTGACATCTCAAGTCACTGGAGCAGAGACGCACTTTTTTTTTTTTTTCTTTTTTTTTTTTATTACTAACAAACCTGCCTGACCAAAAAACGCTGCACTTTTTAATAAATGCTGCTCAGTCCACTGGTTAAACATTTCGAAAAGGATAAAATCCGATTCATACCTCACACTATATATGAATAAACACCAAATGAATCAAAAATCTAAACATAAAAAATAAAGCCTCATCCAAGAACAAGAAGAAAACATGGGTGAATTCCTCTTTAACCTGGGTGTAGAGAAAGACTTTCTATCACTCAAAATGTAGATGTAATAAAAGATCGATAATTTTTACTACATAAAAAAAATGTCTAAACTTCTACATGGAAAGAAACACCAAAAAAAACAAAAAGTCAAAACACAACTGACAAAATGGAAGAAAATATTTGTAACTTACATCATAGGTAAAGGGTTAATATTCCTAAATAAAAAGAACCCTTAAAAATTCTGGGGAAAGATTAAAAGCTCAATAGAAAAGTGGGCAAAAGACATGAACAAGACAACTCACAAAAGAAGATATAAAAATGCCTTTACATATATTAAAAGATTTTCAATCTCAATCGATAAAATAAGAATCCATGAGTCCATATTGATATAAATAAATAGAAAACTTCCTTGCAGTAGAAAGCACTAATGAATGCAGATGCATTGATAAAATTAGAAAATTACCATTTGACAACCATCATAATAACAATTGATTCAGGCAAACACTAAATACTAAAACTAGCGGGTAAAAATTTGAGGAGTAATAGATGTTTACATAGTTTCAAAGTGTCGAACCATAACATTAATTTAAAAGGTGAAAACAGTACCTTTACAGGGGAGAAACCTGGCAGACAACTCAAATGGTCAATGTTAACACTGCCAAGTAATAGGACTAACTGACAGCATATGCTTACTGATACGACACACAGAGAACAATTCAGTATCGCTTCAGGGTATTCCTGCCAAACATGCATACCCTAAATTTGATCATGAGTAAACATCAAACAAACCCACATTGCAGGACATTCTACAAAAAGCTGGCCTGTACTCTTCAAAAATGCCAGTGTCATGAAATACAAGGTACGACTAAGGATTCCAGATTAAATGAAACTAAAAAAACACATCTACTGAATGCAACACATAAACTCAGACTTTCTTTTGCTATAACGGACATTATTAGGATAACTGACCCAGAAAAAAAAAAATCTCAATAAGATCTATAAAATAGCATTGTTTCAACATTGATTTATTAATTTTGAGAACTATACTGTGTTTACATAAGAGAAATCCTTGTTTTAGGAAATTTACACTAAAGTATTTAAGGATAAAAAATTAAAAAAACACCATGTCTGGAACATGCTCTTAAAGGTTCAGAAAAAAAATAGAGAAGAAAAAGAAAGGATAAAGCAAACATAGTAAAATATTAACATTTGGAGACTCTAGGTTAAAAGGTCTGTATGAATTTTTTGTATTATTCATTTAACTTTCCCTATAAGTATAAAATTTTGAAAAAAATTAAGTTCTTTTAACAATTATACACTAAACACCACAAATCAAACTACAACTTTCTCTAGTGTTTGGCAATTCACAACCACCAATTTTTTTCTTCCTACCTCTTTGTAGTTAAAGTCTAGCTTTGATATTTCCTTCTTCTTACTAGAGGAAAATAAATAACTTCCACAAGTACACATGACGTAACAACTATGAGATAGCAATAGTGTAACATACAACACTCAAAACATTAGTAGTTTCAATTATAACAGAAGCTTTCTAATCTAAACTGACAGACATCCAGCAGGTGACCATTTAATCTACCAACTTGGTAATTTTTTAATAACTTGTTTTTATGAAACATTTCCATGGCATTATATTTAGTTCTCAAAAAAAAAAAAAAAAACAAATCATACTTAAAATTTTTACAAAACATCTAGTCAAATTGCATGACCACAATAAAGGTGCCACCGGAATAAAGTTTTGAAAACACACAAACCATAAGCAAAAAATTCAGCCAGTGTGCACAGAAGTGCACAGAACTGCTAGAAAACAGTCTAGTAGCCACAAGGATCCACTGAGTCCAGGATAGTCAATGTTTTTGGAGGAAATGAAGAGCATCAATTAACTAGGGGAATCAGTGGAGAGAACTTCTAATGCATTTGCAAGATACCCCAAAGTTCTAAGACATGGTAATTTGGAGTTTTATTTCACACGGCAACTCATGTTGAATGGTTTTTCTAAAACACTGTTTCTTTGTGAAAAATGGCCTTATGAAAGATACTGATGACGAAAGTCAGATAATTGCTTTATAAATTACTTTAATCTTAAGCAATAGAATCCCAAAAGAAAGCATTTAAATTTTCTCAGTTTAACTTAATTTCATTTTATGGACAAAAGTATATCTCATTATGATATTTGACAATCTAGCCATATACAAAAAAAAAATCCCTGTATCAAAGTTTTAATTTGTATTCAAAGCTACAATCACACTTTCATATACCTGAACAATATTAAATACCCAAGAAATAAGTGAAAGACGCCATCATAGTTGAAATTT
This sequence comes from Eulemur rufifrons, assembly GCF_041146395.1. NCBI lineage: Eukaryota > Metazoa > Chordata > Mammalia > Primates > Lemuridae > Eulemur > Eulemur rufifrons. Next base: position 23,025,992 of record NC_090994.1, on the reverse strand, counting down.
TTTAAAACACCTAGGAAAAGCATAACAAGTCTACAGTACTTTAACATAATATTTAACATAAAATTCTGTTTATCTGAAATCTATTTTTTGCAGTTTTAAGTACATATACTTTCAATAAAAGTAGCAAGTAATAATATTTGTTGAGTTAAAAGTTGTCAGACTGACTATTCTAAGCAACTTACAAGTATTAACTTGTTTAAGCCTCCCAATAACTCCATGAAGTGGTGACTATTATTCCCATTTTAAGTGAGGATGCCAAGGTACAGTTTAAAGTAACTTCATCAGCAGATTATGACAGAGCCAGAATTCAAGCCCAAACAGTGTATGTCTCAAGAAAGTATGCCAAGAAACCTCCATAAGAAAAAAAGTCTTTTAAGATTACTGCTTTTGTCAGGTGATACAAATTATGTGCTCTTTGGCCTCCTGTCTTAGTATCTTTGGATGAACGACTGGATGGACAGATGGATTATTTTTATCTGGTTTATGCTATAAGGTAAACTTATACTCTCTACTAAACAATGGACAATCAGTGCACTAAGATAAAGGAATCAGATAGTGGACCAGAAAACGATAGTGCTAAATCGGCATTTCCTTATTTTTTTAAAGTACTAATAATCTAAAATAAAGATCTTGCCTTCTGCTTACTTGAAAAATGCTGCAAAAGTACATAACTAACATAAACAATTCAACCTAACAAAACATTGAAAAAAAAAATAACACATTTAATTGGGAAAAAGATTTTTCATGAAAACCATTGCAAACGAAAAAAATGTCTAATACCTAACCTGTCAAAAGGGTCTGTAAAACACTCTTCCAGAACAAAACTAGAAAAGTTTATGCTCTAAGTAAAAAACACATAAAGCCAAATTTGACATCTGCCAATTATTTTGAGTATTCTGGCCAGTTCTGTTCCCAGGAGTACTCTGTTCCCTGATGCAGCGAGGACCACACCTCCTTAGGAACGAATTGTTTTCAGCGAAATATTAGAACACTAGAACATGTAACAGCAAATGAGTGTTCTTCTTTACTAAACACTAATGACAAATCAAATGTTTTAGTAAAAAAAATGTGTTTTTACAGATATTAACTTTTGACAGAAAAATCAAAAACCTATCAAACCTTTTTCCTTCATAATCAGTAAAGATTATAATTAAACAGAAAATTATTTTCCTAGTCTTAAAAACAAAAAAACAAAAAGCTTAACTACTGAGTACCTGGAGAGCTGTAAGGTATAGTGTAGTCTATGTAAACACACCCACTTCTCCCAGGACAATTCATATATTGTAATGTTAAAGGTGCCCCATGGGGTTGTGCCATGTAACAGTCCTGAGTGCCTAAATAGAACTCATTTTAAATTACAGTTAGTTTAAATTTTGCTATAGGATCAAGAGGAAAATATTTTACCTGTATATTGGGATAGTCAGAGAGCAGAGCCCCTTCCTTGTTGTAGGTATAAACTACAAAATCTTTAGGCAAAAGGTCTCTGGAAGAAGAATAAAAACACCATTTAAATTTATTTTACCTAACTGCAATTAAATACACAATTCATAAGGCATTATTCCTAGAAGAAATGAGAAGGAAAAAATAAAAACTTTTACCTGATAAATTATTATTTAAAGAATGTGCTTCTGTAACACTAAAAGTTCATAAAGATTTGAATCTAAAGTAGTATGTATTACTTACTCATAAATATTGTTCAGCTATACATTTGTTCTAATGGTCATAAAATACTGTTTGCAAAAAACTTAAGACAGAATAAATAATGTCCCTAAATTTTTCTGATACAACTCACAAGAACAGTGTAAATTAGGTTACTGACACTATATCATATTTACAGAAGAAAAATAAATTTTTTACATTCTTTTCTAAAAATCCTATATAATTAAGAAGTATTCACTGCCTTAACCTCCTAAGCATGAGACAAAATTCTATGTCAGTTGTTGGAGGAAACAATTACTCCTGATCCCCAAAACTTCACTCCATGTTAAGGAAGCTCAGCAGTATAAACCATGTATGTAAGGATAGGGTTCTCTTACAGCAGGACAAGTCAGGGATGCACCGTACTAACTAGTAATTTATAACGTGCCACACTTAAAGTTCAAAACTCCCCTGGAGGTACCCAGGACCAGTCTGTCTCTATTATTTAGAGATGAATAAATTGATGGTTTTCATCTGGTTTAATTGGTTACACAGCCTGACTTGAGCCACGCAACCAGCATAGCATGAAAAACCCCTTCGGTAAACCCCTTGTGCCTGGGATCCCCCGAGAACTCAATGCAGCACACATATCTCAGTGGTTTGTATCTGGAGACAAAGCCCATCTGTGTAACTCAGAAAGGACCCTTGGGACCATGCCATGATGACTACCTGCACTTTCTTTGTCCTGACGTTTTGTATGCTTTACCTGTATTAAAGTCTGTAGGAGTAGGCTTGGCAGTGGCCTGTGGAATCTTGAGTCCTTCCAATTATCCCACCCTGCTCAGTCATTGCAAGTGCCCCTTCAACCCCCTCCCCAACACCTGCATACCCTTTGCTCCCTCTAGGGGTGAACATGAGAAGAGTAAACTGGAGATGCCTGGCTTTGCTCAGCCCTCTTTCCTCTTTGGAAGTCGCCACCTGCCCAGTCAGAACACAGATTCCACTATGCTCCTCCACCTGCCACTCTGCAGCACTGACATGAATGGTTCACACTCCTGATACCACGGTTCAAGATCTACTAAACAATATCTAACTAGAAAAGAGACCAATATACTACTGAAAAAAATTTTACTGAAAAGCCAAAGTAAATTAAATTTCTTACTCATTCCTTTCCAAGTGAATAGTATGCTCTTTTCCTTCAGCCTGAATGACATAAGATACCTATATACACAAAGAAGGAGAAAAGAAGAATAAAACACCATCGTATAAATTACTTTTCAACAACACATCACTTATCAGACACAGGAAATTCCATCCAGAATTAAAATAATTTGGTACTGACTGAATTGTTATATAGAAGAACTTTGTGTCTATTCTTGAATAATAAAAAAATATATTCTGATTATCCCTTCCTTTAATAACTAATCATGGGAAATCACCTGCATGTCTACATGTTTAAACTTGTCTTAAATTCATTTATAATTCAGCTATAACTGCAGGGATTCTTTTTTTTCAAGTCCATCCATATACTACTATTACCTACAGTATAAAGTAGTTCTTGCTTTTGTTTAAATGAAATGAACATCTTGATTCCAATAGATTATCCCTAATTCTAGTTATCCAAAAGTTGAAAAGAAATTCATACTCTTTCATGACTATAGTCATGAAATATCTTTACATGGCTTACTTCATTTCATAAATTCTAAAACACACTTTTTTCCCTTCATATTAACATCTCTGAAATCAAAACCGGCTCCATAAGCAAGAAAACATTTTTTTATAGTTTGGGGTTTTTTTGTTTTGGTTTGGTTTTTTTGTAGTTCTCTTATGTTTCAAGTTCCCAGGCCAGTTAGATTTACTGACCAGAACATTGTAACTTTCTATTGCACTGATGCATTCCCTTTTGGGTTTCTTTCCTAGAAACGGCGAGCCTCCCTGCAGCCAGGAGATAACTACAAAGACTTACACCATCTCTTTGTCCAGAGAAGACAAGATAAGCAACACCCATCACAGATCATGCCCAAGGACCCACTGAGCCCCCCATTCCCTGCATCCCACCTGTGCACAAGGCTGAAAGAATGACCAATATTAACCCCTAGCTCATTATACTACTAAAATCTCCACCCTGAGAGGGACTTATCTGCCATTTTCTGATCATAGGATGTATGTACTAGCATGATTTATCACTGTGCTTGCATGCCCTGCACTCCACCCCAAACATGTAACGATGCTCACCCGCCTCATGCATTATTCACTTCACCTCCAGAAAAACCCCCTACCCTGTTGGACGGGGAGGCGCATTTAGGGCAGTCCATATGTCCCACCTCCGGGTTCACACATCTCCTGAAATAAATCATTTCTTCTTTGACAATCCTCATTGTCTCAGTAATTGGCTTTCTGTGCAGTGAGCAACAGCAAACTCCCCTCGTGGGCTCATTAACAAGATGAGTATACATCATACAAAGACACAGCAGTCTAACTGGCAGACTTCTATCTCTTTCTTTATTAGTGGTGTATAAAATAATATAGTGTTTCTTAAAACTGATGGCATCTTAGAGTCAATGAATTAAGATAAGGAAACCTACATTTAAACATCCCCAAGTTCAGGGAATCCTCTTCTCTACCTCAAACGACTCTGAAACAACTTCTCCAGAAACTCACCATTTCATTAGCAGAAGTGCTTAATGTCATCTATAGAATCAGGAGATTCAACTTTGCCTGAACTTTTTTTTTGTTGTTGAGACAGAGTCTCACTTTGTTGCCCAGGCTAGAGTGAGTGCCGTGGCGTCAGCTTAGCTCACAGCAACCTCAGACTCCTCGGCTTAAGCGATCCTACTGCCTCAGCCTCCCGAGTAGCTGGGACTACAGGCATGCGCCACTATGCCCGGCTAATTTTTTCTATATAGATTTTTTTTTTAGTTGTCCATATAATGTCTTTCTATTTTTAGTAGAGACAGGGTCTCGCTCAGGCTGGTCTCGAATTCCTGACCTTGAGCAATCCACCCGCCTCGGCCTCCCAGAGTGCTAGGATTACAGGCGTGAGCCACCGCGCCCGGCCACCTGAACTCTTTAATAAAAAAAGTCATGGAGGGACTCAAACAAATAATAATATCAGAAGTAATGATATAATATCATTTTTCCTACTGTTTCCAGACACTAAGTTAACATTTTGCCAAAAAACAGCCCATCAACCTCTGACTCCTAAGGACTAGGCCAGCTTCTGGACCCTGCCCTTCCACTTCTGCATCCTGCGTGGAGTCTGAGAACTGCTTGTTACCTACCTCAGGCTCCACTGAAGCATCAAAAATGCCAAGCTCCTTACATCGCCACAGCTTTGGCATGTGCCTTTCTACCTTTGCTGCTCTCGGACAATCCTATGATGTAAAACACTGCCATCTCCACCAAGAAGAAATTTTGAGAGTCTGAGAATTGTTTTGTGATACTTACATTCTTTCCCTAAACATCTCATCTGCCTGGATTGCCCGCTCCTCTTCTTGAGTAAAGAGGTGAACTCTTCACTCAAGGTTCACCTCCTCAGTAAGGCCTTCCCTGGTCATCCTATTGAAAAATGCAAACCCCCTTACTTTACCACTTCCAGCTCTCCCTATCCTACTTCCTGCTTTAATTTTCTCCATAGCACTTACCACCATGGTAAGTAATACAGATTGTTCACTTGTTTATTGTCTCTCACTCCCCTCACTAGAATGGAAGTTCCATAAGGGCAAGAATTTTTGTCTGTTTTGTTCACCGCCATGTCCCTAATGCCTAAACAGTGCCTAGCATATAGCAGTCACTCACTACTTTTGAATGTGTAAATTACACTCATAAATTGAATGAACAAAATCCAGTTCAGAATGTGCTGACCATACCACTTCTGCAAATATTTATCAAAGCGTGACAGTTATTTATTACAATCACAACAACTATCGATGTGTGTAGTACTGATGAAGACACTTCCAGAGACACAATAAAGTAGAAAACACAGTCCCTGTGCTAAAAAGTCCACCATCTAGTGAACAAAGGAGAAAAACAATGAAGCAAGCAGGGATTAATTCTATTCTAAGGCAAAACATAATCAAATGTCCGGTTCAAACACAAGGAAAAAAACTATAAATTTTTCTACTAGATGGAGATCTTAAAGCCATTTATTCCTCACTTATACAGGAGTAAATGGAGTTGAACAACCAACCCAACTAGTGGTAGTACCCAGAGGGAGGACTAAAAACTAAAAGCTCGTGATTCTAAACACTCCTAGTGTTGCTTTGACCATGCTCACTGCCTTCCATTTGTGAGTATATCAGCAATTCAGAGGTAATATGCTAAATCCCATCCTTCATTATCTGTCACTGTTAAATTACAATAAAATTAAATTGTACTTCTATGAAGTTGAGGGGTTTGCAAAATCAGCTGAAGTCCAAATACATAAATTCTGAATAAACTTTACAATAAGAGAAAACAGTAGAAAATATAATTTTTGTGCATTAGTTACCCTGTTAACAGCACAGGTTTCTTCCAATATGGAACTACAACTCATTTTTAATTAAATATTCCCAAATATGAAATATATGTATTTAACACATTATCATTCTCCAGTGTCAGTGAAGATTTACAGTATGAAGTATTCTATCACAAACTGGACTGAAGTTAATTCTTATTATCATAATAAAACCACTGCAATCATTGCCAGTCAGTTAAGGGTTAGAAATCTATGTAATCTGCATCCTACCCTAGTTATAGAATTCTATTTAACCATTTCATTCCATTATGTTTCAAGTTGATAATTTTGTCTTTAAAAAAAAAAATACTAAGGCTCAATATGTTGCTTTCACTAGCAAAATGTCCAGTGAACATCAGTACCATACACTGCTACACTAATGGCCACTAATTACTCTCTGAACCAATCACTGCTGCAAATAACACTTTTGTGTTAAAAAAGAAAAAGGAGCAAAGTTAAATACATGCATATTTCTTAAGAGATAACTTACCTGTTTTGAATTGGGCCTAGGAGCTTCTCTTCGTTCTCTAGTTAATCTCCAAGGAGTTATAATTTCATAAGAAGAGAGATGCGAGGTCTGTTGAAAGCCTATGAAAGAGGGAATAACAAATTGAGACAACAAGTGGAACTGAAAAACTACATGGTGCCAAAATACAATTAACATCAAAAGCGGAATGGTCAAATCACAGAAAAATCATGACATCCCCAAATTAAAACATACATATAAAACAAATAGTGTTATACAAAATTTTGCATGAAAATAGCAACGTATTAGATAAGTATGAGGGGAAAAAATATTTTCTAAAAAAAGGGTGCCAGCCTTTATCCAAACAACATACACGTGGCAATTATTTTCAAACATTTTTTAGCTATAAACCCTAACCCTTCTTCTCAAAAAAAATCTTAAGGTATAAACACAAGGAGGGGAAAAGGAGGACTGATTTAGTGGGAAAATGGGGGGAAGGCATCCTAGAACCTAGCGCCCCTCACTCACCCCTCATTTCCCACCCTCACTCATCATGATGACATCTCCTGAGACAATACTGTTATTAATAAATACTTACTGCTACAGTTTGGATGTTGGACCCCTCCAAATTTCACATTGAAATTTAATCCCCAGTGTGGTGGTATTGGGAGGTGGGGCCCAGTGGGAGGTGTTTCGGTAATGGGGGCGAATCCTTCATGAATAGATTAATTAATACCCTTTCTGGAAGTGGTTGGAGGTGTGGTCAGTGAGTTCTCTATTTAGTTCCCAGAGAGCTGGTTGTGAAAAAAGAGCTGACACTTCCCTCCCCTCTCTCTTGCTTCCTGTCTCTTGCCATATGATCTCTACACATGCCTCCCCTTCACCTTCTGCCATGAGCAGAAGTAGCCAGAAGCCCTCACCAGAAGCAGATGCCAGCTCCATGTTTCTTGCACAGCCTGCAGAACTGTGAGCCAAATAAATGTTCTTTGTAAATGACCCAGTCTCAGGTATTCCTTAAAAGTAACACAAATGGACTAAAACTGTACTAAATGGACAAGGACAGTAAGTGGGAAAGTTACTTTTAATATCTGATGGGTTAACTCTAATAAATATACACTCAACAATGTAGCAACTATCTCAAAGGAAATTACTGCCATTAATCCGTCACAAAAACAAAAACCTTTCTACAAAATTTAACAGTTAAGAACTCAAAATAGTCACACAGACTTACTCCCACTTCCAATCTTTCAGTTATGTCTTAGGCAGAACTTGGGTTCTAAAGTCATCACTTGACTAAAAATGACCATAATCAAAATTGCCAACCCAATCTCTTTTCTTCCAGCATCATTACCAATGGCATCACAAGTCTTTCCGCGAACCTGAAGTAGACAATCACCACCTAAGGACCCCAGATGAAAAATCCACATCTCCACATACCCCTCTCCTAACACCACAATCAGTATGAAGAGGCTTGAGAACAGCACACACAGACTGAAAGATGACCAAGAGCAGAGTCACATCTGCCACTCAGACTCATCAACAAATGCCAAAGAGCCTTACCACCAAATGCCCTGTATGGACCTGTTTGGATTTTAGTTCAAATAAATCAACTGAAAAAATTCTGAAACAATCAGGGAAATTTTGACATTGAGTAAATATTTGATGATCTTGAGAAATTATTATTTGAAAAACTTAAGCTTTAACTGTAATAAGCATATTGTGGGTAAGGTTTTATGTCCTATGTCTTAGAGATTCATTCTGAATATTCAATGACAAAATGATATGATGTCTAGGGTTTGCATTAAAATAATTCAGTGTATGTTTGAGGGAGGAGACACATATGAAGTAAGATTAAAACTGAATAATGAGCACACACGAGTTCATTACTCTTCTCTCTGTTCTTGTGTATGTTTAAAAATTTCTTTAATATAATAATTATTTTTAAGTGTTTACCTACAGGGAGTGGGATGAGAGAGAGACTTATACTTTTCACTGTATACAAACCTATATTATAGTATTTATGAAATACTATGATATCATAAACATATATAAGATTATAAAATGTCATAAATAACATGTAAATATCATAAACATACCAAACTGTTTAAAGTAGTTGCTATGATGGAAAAAAACCAGGAAGTAATGAGAACAGGACTTGGAGTTTTTACTTCCTATACTTCTCTATTTCTGCATTGTTTGAAATTGTTTTTACAATGAGTATTTTGCCACCACTGAATTACTTTTCAAATTAAAAGGGCAGGAAAACATAAATTTCATTATATCTAATACCATACATATCATACTAATGGTTTTCAAACTCTTTGCCCATCAACCCCTTATACCTCTATAATATGGCGTATTATACCCTTTAAATGTGGCTTCACGTCATTATGTAAACACACCAGCAATGGACTGATACTTACGAAGGCACCTATAGGCTGATCCAAGGCATATTATGACATACCAGAATCAACTGTCATTCAGATATTTGGACTTGTCAACTGGAAACCATGTCAAAAGAAATTTATGGCCTTCGGCCGGGCGCAGTGGCTCACGCCTGTAATCCTAGCACTCTGGGAGGCAGAGGCGGGTGGATCGTCTGAACTCAGGAGTTCGAGACCAGCCTGAGCAAGAGCAAGACCCCGTCTCTACTAAAAATAGAAAGAAATTATATGGACAGCTAAAAATATATATAGAAAAAAATGAGCCAGGCATGGTGGCGCATGCCTGTAGTCCCAGCTACTCAGGAGGCTGAGGCAGAAGGATCACTTGAGCCCAGGAGTTTGAGGTTGCTGTGAGCTAGGCTGATGCCACGGCACTCACTCTAGCCCAGGCAACAGAGTAAGACTCTGTCTCAAAAAAAAAAAAAAGAAAGAAAGAAATTTATGGCCTTGATGCAGGCTTCGAATCATTAGGCAGAAATATCCTTAATCCTAAATCAAATGGGGTATGGGACTACTTCCTTACCCAAAATAAACCTTTCGATGACTTTCAGTTTTCTCAAATTTTTAAAAACACTAGCTTAAATATTATCCTTAACAATAATAATTTCATTCTGGATTATGGTAATCTGTTCAACTACTAGAACATTCTAAAAACGGTGGCAAGAACAGACAAAATGATCTCAGCGCACAATAGATTAGAAGCTAAGTGTGATAAAAAGTAAATCGGCCAGGTGTGATGGCTCAGGCCTGTAATCCTAGCACTCTGGGAGGCCAAGGCAGGAGGACTGCTTGAGGTCAGGAGTTCAAGACCAGTCTGAGCAAGAGCAAGACCCCATCTCTATAAAAAATAGAAAAATTAGTTGGGCATGGTCCCAGCTACTTGGGAGGCTAAGCCAGGAGGACTGTTTGGGCCCAGCAGTTTGAGGTTGTAGTGAGCTATGATGATGTCACTGCATTCTAGTCAGGATAATGGAGTGAGACCCTGTCTAAAAATGAAAAAAAAAAAAAAGTAAATCATCCTCTACCTTTATTTGCACCTTTCTGTGACTCTATAATTATTTCAAAACAAAAAGTTTAAGTAAATCATTACAGACAAGGACATACATGCTAATAGGCACAGACAGCTATTACACTAGAAGCTAAACAATATATAACCAAACTGAAATTTTTTCATCACAACTCAAAAGCAAACATCACAGAGAAAAAGAAATGCCTCACAAAAGAGAACATCTGTAGTTCTCATGGGCAGGTGGATATTTAAAGCGTTCTCATCTTCAAACAGGTTAAGTGACTTTATAAGGTCACACACCTAGTTTCATGACAGGACTCAAAACCAAGTCTTTGGTCTTCTATGAATCTTTTACCCAGATTGTCAGTGAAGAAGAATAAAAACCATATACAGGAGTATAAGATACAACTTTCTTTCCTTCTGTCCCATTTTAAAACACAATTCTCATTTTCAAAACCAAATGCCACAATTAATCATTTATTGTAAAAAGGCTTTCAAAATTATAGCAACCTAAAATAACTTCTATATGTTAAAGCTGTTATTCTGATACCGACTTCTTCCTTTTAAAATCCAAGAATCAAGAGCCCGGATAGCTCAGTCGGTAGAGCATCAAACTTTTAAAATACAAGAATCTACTTTCTGAATTAAAGCCTTGCCATAAAGAGTTCCAAAACATCATAACAAATGCACATATTTGGAGAATGCCATTCAAAAACAACACATACTAATTGTATGAATACCCTCCTTCCTATTTTTTTTTTCCAAAATTCCTTGTTTTTCTCCAGTTCTGGCTTCTTTTTTCTTTTTTCCTGTTCATATCCTATATGGTTATTTCCCAAATTCCCTTTAATTTTTTTTAATTCCAAATAGTAGCACCTTCTCATGGAAATCAAAAAAACATTTTTCCCATGTTACTATAAAGGAAGTACATTAATATTATTTGTATAAAGCCTCAACCTCAGCACTACTGACATTTTTGGCCAGAAAATTCTTTGTGGCAGAGGTCGTCCTGTACATCACAGGATATTTAGTAGCATCCTGGCCTCTACCCACTAGATGCCAACAGCATCCCTCAGATGCAACAACTAAAATTATTTCCCCCATTTTGGGGACAAAGTCTCCCCTAGTTAAAACCACTGGTATAAAGATATAGTTCACAATGAAAATAAAAATCTTAATGCAATCGACTCTGCAAGGAATACAAACTACTATATTAGAATTTGACAGAAAAAGCATACCATCACAATCACAGTACTAGAAAACATGAGCTGAAGATAAAAATAACAGTTGAAACATGAAAGGTAAAGTGTCCTAAATTTAGTTAAAGAAACGTGTTAGTTGCACTCCTTTCTTCCTCTAACTCCTTAAATCTTTCTATGCACAATACTGCATTTTAGAGGAAGTCTAAGTACATTTTTCATAACAGTAACTGTAAGTAGAAGGAAATAAGTTAAAAGAATTCTACCTAATTGCAAAGCAAACAAATGTGAACTCCAAACCCTGGGACTTTCTCCTTTCCTTCCTGCCCATTATGTAAACAAATAGCACCTTCAAGCTACTTTCGCTGTACAAAATAAACCTGGACTCCACATTCAGAATCAGTAAGATAATTCTGTTGTCCAAAGTATTTCTTAAAGAGAAATTCTTGTAGTCCGATCCATAAAGTACTGTTATTTTGAGCTACATATTTTCATTCTAGTATTCACAAAGTCAATCCCAAATAAACACATCTCATATTAATAACTACCTTCAAACATACTTAATAATGTCTCCTGCTATGTCCTACCTACACTGTGACATTTGTTGCGTGTCATACTTTTTTCTTATATGTATCCATTTTTACATTTAAAAAGAAACAGCTTTTGTTTTGAAGCGTCCCTTTGAGAAAACCACCAACCATTTACAAAATTTAATGCCTTAGAGAATTTAAGTTCCTCCAGCAAGGAATTTAAGTTCCTCAAGATGAAGGACCATAGCTTATCCACCATGCTATTTCCTTCACTGGTATACAGTTAAGTATTCAATAAAATATGTGCTGAGTAAGCAATCTCTTCTGATCTTCACAGCAATACATACATAGTTTTCATAGTTGTAATTATTAAAATCAAGTACAAACTAAAGTGAGTCTTACTTGCTATGGTTAACCTGTATTATTGTCTTTTCTACACATCCATATGGCCCACACATTTCATCATTTTAATAGCAATAACATACTTCACTGTATTGCTATGCCACAGACTGCTTAACCACTTCTCCAAAGTAGCTGAGATGGGAGCTCAGGCCCTACTTAAAAACCTTCACTGCCCAAAGAACTTCCTACAGAGTAAAAGCCAAACCCCACAGCTTGGCATAGAAGGCTCTCCCCAACTGATACCAACCTACCTTACTTAGCTTTATCTTCCATCCCTCCCTTTCATATAGACTGCCTGAAGTCACACTGACATTCTCATCAAATCCAATTCACAACAGGATTTCAAAGTGTCAATGAGGCTAATCAGAAGCAAGCTCACCAGGGATCTACTTGCATGAGGGTGCTAAGGAGCTACTAAAGGAAAGGGGGGGGAAAATCATCCTAAAATGAGTTACATGATAAAAATCTCATTAAAAGAAAAATGCATCAAAGGGAAAGGGGCATTTCCCATATACAGGAATGGGTTTTGCCCTAGTATACACCCATATGTTTGGTGGTGATATCATTTTCTTTACTTATATTAATAATAAGCTGTAGTGCCCTAATTTTTATGTTAACATAAACAAATACAAATCCAAAAACAACTATATATTTAAAAGTTGAGCAAATGAAGTTAACTTCTCAGGTTCCCTAACTCACTCTTAAAAGATGTGATTCAAGGAGTGTCCCACATATGATCACTCCGGAAAAATGACGGCCCACCTTGTATGATTTAAAGGGAGTGAGGGATTAGTTACTGAGATACCAAGAGGACTATATTCATCTGAGGCAGTTTCATAACCGACTGAAAGGATGGCTTAACTAGAAGGCTCCAGTACATAGTAGGTATCAAAGAGAAAAAAAAATTTCATGAAGCTATCTATGTCATATGTTTGAGCTTGGGGATATTTTGAGAAAAATCTTCCAGTTACTTAGAGCTTGCATTCTTTGGGGGATTCTATAATAATTTCTATTACAAACCAGGATTTTTAACAAATAGCAAATATAAATTTAGTAAGGTAAAATTTAAAGTGCTTTTTGAAAACTGTCTTGGAACCCAGCAACTAGTTTTGTACATATTTCAATTATAAATGCTTTCTTTTTTACTTAGTTTGAAAACCAAATCATCTTTAAATTTAAAAGACAACATTCTCCTACACAGCACAAACATAAACATATAAAATTCAAATAATTTGGTGATAACTATAAACAGATTAGTATAGACCTAAGTTTTTACTGTATACTTCGTTTTACAGTGATTCACCATGAATAAGCTTTCAAATTCCTTTTCTTTAGAATACCAATCTTTGTAAAAAAAATTCTAAGTCTGTGCATCATAATTACCACCTTAGAAAATGAGGTGACGTTTCATACCTGATTCCCCTTGTTATTTTTTACAATGATACAAAGCTACCTTTGTCAGCCCTAGTTTAAAAAAAAAAAAAAAAAAAGCTTATTGTAAGCTGTTTGGAAATTATACTGCCTTTCCTTCTTGACACAATGTTATAAATGGTAGTAAAAATCCTACTAAAATCTACCGAACTCCTAATGTAACTGATGTGTGGGTGGTACTTACTGAATCCTCAAATTCCTCTTTCATTAGGGGAAAAGGTTTCAGTGCATGTTTTAAACATCCTGTATTGCAAAAATTTAGTCAGCTGATGTTGGACGAACATTCCCTTAGGGAAACATGAGTTGACTCACTGCACTCTATTACAAAAGCCTCTTAACTGATCACCCAGCCTCCAGTCTCTCCCTCCTAGATTCTAACCTCCATTGAGTGGCCAGCTTTCTTAACAGAAAATGTGATTAAGTCACACTCCTACTTAAAAACTTTCACTGCCCAAAGAACTTCCTACAGGGTAAAGTCCAAACCCCTTAGCTTGGCATACAAGGCTCTCCCCAACTGATACCAACCTACCTTGGTTTTATATTCCATCCCTCCCTTTCATATAGACTGCCTGATGTCATACTGACATTCTCATCATTTCCTACCAAGTCATGTTCTGTCACACACTCCATACTCTTGCAAAAACTATCTTCTGCTTAGAATGTATTCCTACCCTTTCACTTGAAAAATTCATCAACATAGCCCAGTTCAAATATTTTTTTCACTGTAAAACCTTCCCCAGCATCTCTCATATACACTTAGCATATCTGGTGACCCTTTGCCCTTCCACAAGCATTAAGCATGGTGTTTATAGTAGTTCCATAAACGTTGCCTAAATTTTGAAAGACCATGTATACATGCTTAAGTAAGGGGGTGCCATAACCTGTTGAAGCCACAGTTAAAGACCCTAAGGATATTCCATTCATCTATACGCAGGGATGTTATAGTCAACATATACATTAACATTAAAAATATAGTCTTATTGACATTTAAACCACATATTGCTAAAACTCCAGATGTATAATCTACCTCACTTTATATATTAGTGCATGTTAACCATCTAGAATACCACACGAAAAGTAGCTTTAACAAGACAAGATATGACAATTTCCCATTCAATTTCTGCACTGGGACGAATATGTTTAATTTAAAAAGAAACCAACGATAAAAAATGTAATTAGTTTCCTGAAGGTCAGCAGTCCTGCATTGAAATTTTCCATCATCACCTTTCAACAACTCTCAAAGCATTGATTTGGTAAAAACTCCCATTCTCCATTATATTCTATCGTCGATAGGGAAAATACAGCCATGCAAACAATAATTATTACAAAAGCCAAAATAAATAAAGAAGTTGTTTCCAGCAAGAAGCTAGTGTTGACAATTTGTTTCCCCTGTGTTTGGGCATCTCCAATATAAATATCTTACATAGTCAAGGGAAGTTTCACAATCCAAAATGGATTTCACACAAGTGATTGAATTCTTAAGATAATCCTATGAGTTAAACAGAGCAGGGATTATTTGTCTGGATTTAAGACACCGCGTACCCAGCACCAACACAGATAAAAGACTGCTTGGGTATACAAACGTAGCACTTCGTTTCCAAAATAAGTATTCTTAGAACAAAAACGGCCCAAGAAAAATGAGCGTCTCCCCCCGCCCCACCCCTTTATCCCATTCCCCAAATTCAGTTCTGTGAACCCACCGGTGACTCTACTAATAAAATGACCGTCGAAATCTCAAATTAGGGTAGCCTGAAGCAAAAGTTCCGCCTCTCAGGCTGTTTCCAAGTGACATTAACTCCACCAGCTCAACCACGAAGAGCCGCCGGCGCGCGCCCAGCCTCCGGGGCTCTCCGCCGGCTCCGAGGTCGGCGCCGGACCCAGAGTCGCCCCCAGAGAGTCCGGGGACCCGGCTCTGCGCGCCATGGGGGTGGGGCGGGAGGCGGAGGAAGTGGAAGCAGACGGGCGCCCGGGGCCAAGAGGGGCTGGGGGCGCCAGAACCTGAGCACTGTCCCCACAGGTCTGGAGCGGCTTCGCCCCGGCCCCGGGTCCGGTCCCAGGCCAGGCGCCGCCACGCCCGGCACCACAGGTTCACGCGAGCGCCCAGCCCTAGGAAACCGCCAGCCCAGGGACCCTGGGAGCGGACACCCACCTGGCCGCGCCCCACCGAGCACGGGGCCCACCAGGCCAAACAACAGCAACCACTGCAAACGGCGAGGCCCCAAGGGCGAGCCCGCGCCCGACCCCATCTCGGCTGACTCCGCAGCTTCCACTCAACAGTCGGTCGCCTCAGCCTCCGCCTCTCCCATCATTTTCCTGCCCCGCCGGGGCCCCAGGACTGGCCGGGAGGCGCGCGCCCGGGGACGAGCATGCGCGCGGCGGTGACGCAACTTGGCCCTAGCTCGGTCCGAGCTCGCTCCCGACATCGCGCTCCCAACGCTGACGTAGGGAAAAATCTAGTCCCCGGCGGGAGAATGGGATTTCTAAACCGACCGCTCCAAGTCCGCCCCGCCCCGGCACTATCCACCCGGCCCACTCTGCTCCAAGGCCCGCCCACTCCGGGGTCGAGGGAACCAATTGGAGGAAGCACTCGGCGCAAAAGGAGGAGGAGCGTGAGAGACCCAGAAGAGGAACTGGGAAGCCGAAGCGCCCCGCAGCGGAGCCCCGCCTCCCTCTGCTCATCCCTTTCTGGTTGGTCGGTGGAGGTGGGCGGAGCTTAGAGCTGCGCGCCCATTGGCTGTTTGGCAGCCAGGAGGGGGGCTACGCGGAGAGGCTCGACCTGGCAGGGCCGGGGTCTGCGGTGCCGGCCTGCGTTTGGGTTGGGGCAGGTTGTCAGCCACTGGGTCCGGGAAGATGGTACTGGGTGGTTGCCCTGTGAGTTACTTACTTCTGTGCGGCCAGGCGGCTTTGCTACTGGGGAATCTACTGCTGCTGCATTGTGTCTCTCGGAGCCACTCGCAAAATGCTACTGCCGAGCCCGAGCTCACCTCCGCCGCCCACCCGGAGGGCTCCGCGGGTGCTCCGAGCTGGGAATATGGCGACCCCCACTCTCCGGTCATCCTTTGCTCTTACCTGTAAGCTACCCCGGGGTCGAGGCGGGTGGATATGGAGATTGGACCAGGGATATGTGGATTTGGGGGGAAGGGGGAGGGGAGGCTGCTTTTTTTCCAGACCCCCTCCACTTGAGGACCTGGTAGTTAACACACAAGAGGTGGATGTCGTGACAGGTCTCTCACTCCACTCACCTGTGCAGGGGAAAGGCTTGTGTGTCGGTGGCAGATCCTCTGGGATCCCGAAAAGGGAGAACTAGGGAAGAGTGACATCATATAGCCTCTGGAAGAAGGGTACGAGGCTGTGCCTTCTCAGTCCTGCGCCCTTTAGCCGAAGAAGAGTGTTAGTTAAGTGTTAGTCAATTAATTAGGTGCCAGTGCTGAGTGAGGCATAAACGGAGTAAATGACTTTTCTCTGCCTACAAGGCACTTCTTTTTTTAAAAGCAACACTCTTACCATTGCAGAACCAAGCCACTTTTTCAGATCTCTTTTTGATCAAATAAGAAAAGGCGTTTGGGAAATGCAGAGAACTGTGAATCCTTTAGCTTAAATTTTGCTCCGCCCCCAGACTCGTGGTTGTTTGACTGTTGAAGAAATGAAGCCACAGGAGAAGTAGAATCCATGTAGAAACAGAACCACTAACACCTCCCTTCTCCAATAAAAGGTTAATTTGGGTGGCTGTCAGTTTGACCTGTGCTTCAGTCTAATTGACGCCACCTCTTGGCTTGATAAAGGGTTTGCAGAGTGAAACTGAACCCCAGAAAACTTGGGGAAGAAATGTCTCTTGCCTGTTTCGATTATGTGCATGTAAACAGCGATTTGCAAAGATCATGTGACCATAATCTTACTGTTGAATTACAGACCTGAAGAATTTATAGAATGTGAAGACCCAGTGGATCATGTTGGAAATGCAACTGCATCGCAAGAACTTGGTTATGGTTGTCTCAAGGTGCGTTTTTGTTTTCTTGTTTAAACAAACTCTTCCACTGAGAAATAGTACTGGCTAAATGCAGTTACGGAAAAGTATAAGGGGTATGAAGTTACTTTTTTGAAGAATTTTGTCAGAATGACTGTTACTAGAAATTTCCTCCCTAGCCAGTGTCAGTAACTGACCAAGACATTCAGTTTCCTCATGAAGAAGCAATCTCTGTGCCAAAACCACCCAAGTAGAGTGACCAACCTGTCTTTGGTTCCTCTGGCCATTGAGATTGACAGATGTGAAGCTAAAATTTCACCCTGGCTCTGCTTCAAGGTGTGCACATTCCAGAAAGCAAAAGAAAGGCTATGCACTTTCTAAAACTGATGATGGATTGGGCAGTATCTTTGTTACACAGACATTTGAGACAGAGCTCCTCTTGCTGATGACCTTTCTTTTCCGCAGGCAAGCAGGTTCCACCATGTCCTTAGGAAATAGATGGGTCTATCAGTATATGTCTTTGTAGGAGGTTAAAGTATCCCAGGGGAAACCTTTAGTAACGATGGCTTCTTAAAATGGAAAGAAGCCATTCAGTGTCATTAATAATATTCCTAAAGCTGGTACACACTTTCTGATCAGTCTGTCAAAAAACCAATGAAGTTTATGTATCTCCTCCCCACAATGGACTCACCATTATATTATGTTACATAATGCAAGTCTAGATTCAATTACGTGTTAAGAGAATCATGGGAAAACATTTTTTGTACTAATTCAGACACAGAGATGAGACTCGGAGGGGTCGGGGTGGGAAGAGGTTGGATGATAGGAGATTGCTTGGTGGGTACAATGTGTTACTTCAGTGACGTATGCACTAAAGGCTCTGACTTCACCACAGTGCAATATATGTTAATGTAATGAATCAGACACAGAGGAATAAACCTGACAGTAATAAGATTTAAACGGCAAGCCATACTGAAATCATGTGTAGAGAAATATTTTAAGTATTATGAAATTTTGTTCTGTTGATAGTAACTGATAGAAATTGGAGTTAGCATTGTATAGAGATCACTCACTTTTGCCTATTTTGATTAAAAACTAAATTTATCCTGGCAGGCATGGTGGCTCATGCCTATAATCCTAGCACTCTGGGAGGCCAAGGCAGGAGGATCACTTGAGCTCAGGAGTTCGAGACCGGCCTGAGCAATAGTGAGACCTCTGTCTCTACTAAAAATAGAAAAATTAGCCAGTCATGCTTCACACCTGTAGTCCCAGCTACTTGGGAGGTTGAGGCAGGAAGATCCCTTGAGCCTGGAGTTTGAGATTGCAATGAGCTATGAGGCCACCACTGCACTCTAGCTGGGTGACAGAGTAGGACTCTGCTCAAAAAAAAAAAAAAAAAACCTAAGTTTATCCTACGAAGACACTCAAACTCTCACCTGGCCCAGAAGTCCTAAAGGACTGACAGCACTCAGGCACCTGATTTGCTAAGGGGGGAGGTGTAGAGGTATGAGGAGGGGGCATTCTTTTTTCCCAGTCCCTTCCCTTTGAGTAACACTCCAACGAAAATATTAACAAATCACAAAAGTGGCAATAAAAAATGTACAGTTGTGTTTTCTCTGCTAGAATTCAGTTAAGCAAGGGGTAAGAGGCCCAGTTCTGAAATTTTTTGCTGCAATTTAAACTTACACTATAGACGTACTACAGATGCCTGATAATCGCACATTCGAGGGCTAAATGAAGTCCTAAGACAAATGACATCCTGAGTTCTTACCTAATTATGCTAATGTATAATGAACATAAAACAGATCTCTAACACACATTGGCTTTTTTAAATACTCATTCTCAAATGTTCAGTTTTGTGGTCTTTTTCCTGTAAATGTAGGATAAAGTATTAATATTATGTCCATCTCTTCTAAATGGCATTTAACAAAATTATGGGTTTTTTTTTTTTTACTGTTATTGAAGAAGCTAATCATGAAGAAAAAAGTAGGAGTTTCTCTAAACAATGTACATTTAGGATGAACTAATCTAAAATCACTTGAAATAAGTCACTAAATTCCTTTTTCTTGAGCACAGCTTTACCTCAACCTTGTTAGAATAATTATAGTCCTCACACAGCTTTGATTAAATAATATAAAGATATATTTTTGTGTTACTCGCTTTGTTGAGTTTGTTTGGTTTTGGTGGCTATTGCACAGTTCGGTGGACAGGCCTACAGTGATGTGGAACACACTTCAGTCCAGTGCCGGGCGTTGGATGGAATCGAGTGTGCCAGTCCTAGGACCTTCCTACGAGAAAATAAACCTTGTATCAAGTAAGTGTTACTTGAGTGAAGTAGTTGGTAATTGGGTGGAGGTAGAGCCATTTTCCTTGTCATTTTTTGATGTGACTTTTTAAGTGTTAAAGAGGGAATGTGATTACTATCGTGCGTAATCCATTGACAGAGGCAGTGAGTTGATAGTAGAGGGGACGCTGGACTTGAGATCAGGAGTCCTAAGTCCCAAATGCCTCTTTCCCTGGGTGCCTGTGGGCTTCACGGTCTTTCCCTCATCTACAAAATGAAGGAGTTGAGCCAGATGATCTAGCTCCAAAATTCCTATGCAAGGCATAAAATCCTATGAAAATTGCCTTGGTAATTTAGGAATAAAGCTTTTATTATGAAAAGTGGAGGTGGGCTCCTCACTCTGAAAATCAGTTTATCTTAAGAGGTCAGGGTCGCTTGAAGGCACGGAATGTACTCACACGGAGTGCTAACGGGAAGAGTCAGTGGCTATGTTTAGTGATATTAGAGTAACTGCAGCTTGTGTCATCAGCGTAAGGACAAAAGCCTCATGGAGAAGTACTCACTTTTAGCTGCTACAAAACAGCAACAAAGGTGTGCGGAGATCAAGTGTTCATTTAAGGACAGTGCTTCCTTAGAGAACTACACTCAGGGGCAGCCACCTGAGCCTCAGGAAAGGAGCCTCTGTAGGGCAGGGTGGGCGGCCAGACTCCACTCCTACCAAGACGCCTGTTGTGCAAATGTGCTTGATAATTTCTTGTCCAGTCCAACTCTGCAAAAGTCAGTATTTGTTCTTAGAGGTCCTCCATATCTTAGCAAGTACTCTATTGAGACCCTAGACCAACTAGAGATTTTGGCGGGGGAGAAAAGTAGGGGCCATGAGGGTATGTTTAAAATTTTTTTTTTAATTTTTTTGTGTATCATGATGCTTGACATCTTAAAAAACCTTTCTGGTTGGGGGAGAAACTGTCCCTCCTGAGGCTGAGGTTGTTTCTTAGATAGCAAAGGGCCTAGCCAGGAGCATGTCCTTGATTTGCAGACTCACTAGTCTAGAGATATACTTCTGGTATCTAACCTGTACATGCCAGGAGACAATATTCCTCTGCCTTGATCATCCCAGAACCAGGTGCCAGGTAAAAAGAAACCACACCTGTAGTTTAGACCTTGCTGAAATTATTCCAACTAGCCAATCCTAAACTACTTGTTTTGCCCTGCCCTGCCTTTCCTACAGAAACTCCGTAAAGGCAGTGCCCTAAACCTTCCCCTCGCTCTTGTCTTCTTACCACCATGGTGTCTTTCCCACGAAGCCCTGCGTGGTAGGCCCTACCTCCTGTCTCTAGGACCCATGTTTTTCCTGAGCCTCTCCCCTTGTGGCTGCACCTGCCTGGCCGTCTCATAAAAGAATACAAAACAGAGAGCAAGAGGCCATCGGGGGACTGCTGTACCATCTGCTCACTTACGTTAAATTCATTAATCTTAAGTGTTTTAATGTTCATGCAGTAGGACATCTTCCTTTTCATTCCTATTGTCTAGGTATACCGGACACTACTTCATAACCACTTTACTCTACTCCTTCTTCCTGGGATGTTTTGGAGTGGACCGTTTCTGTCTGGGACACACCGGCACAGCAGTAGGGAAGCTGTTGACTCTCGGAGGACTTGGGATTTGGTGGTTTGTTGACCTCATTTTGCTCATTACCGGAGGGTTGATGCCAAGTGATGGCAGCAACTGGTGCACTGTTTACTAAAAAGAGCTGCTGTCAGGGCCCGGGGAGGCAGGTGAAAGCTCTGTCTTCTGAATTCCTCTCTGCAGGCTCAAAACTCTTCTTCGATATCAGACGCGACCATTACTTTCCCTGTTTGGAGGGAACTGGTTTGGTTAAGAAGGCTTCTTTGGACTTTGGATTCTCAACCCAGAGTTCACCTTGCAGACTAGAAATGACAAGCAAACTGTGTTGTACCTTTCCTCGTGTACAAAACATAAAGGATAGTCACTAACTCATAAGATGCAGAAGGGTTTCCATAGTGTGTATTTGTGTGCATTGCTGTGTCTTCAGTCCCTTGAAGCAAGTGGACCTAACAGGATGAGGAAAGTGAAATTTTTATCCACGAGCCTTTCATGACCCCGAGTCTTCATGCAGAGGAGACCTGAAGCTGAGCCAATGAAAATCTTCAGCAGAAGTAGAAATGGCCATGGATCTTAACACACACTGAAATTCCGACTTTCCAAATTTCAATTGCACAATAAATTTTGCCAACCTGGAGTGCTGTATGAGTATTTTCAGTAGGGAGAGTGAAACTCAAAATGGTATTTGTTTTGCCAAAAGCTAAGCATTTGCAATGAACCACCCTTTTAATAAACCCTGTTGTGTCACCATTACTATGTTCCAGAAGCAGAATATGCAGTACAATAATTTCTTCATTCCAATTATGTTCTGAGAACCAACACAGTAGCAGACATGTATGTGAGTTGAGCTATTCCTCTTGGCACAATTGTCCTTCCTAAAAATTAGTATTTATCAGTTTATGGAGCCCATGTTGTAGGCTGATAAAAAAGGATCTCATACAAGTTTCTGTAAAACTATTATTCATGATTAGGTAAGATAAAGTGAGGAGCCTCGTGCCCTTGGAAAGAAAAACACACTCCTACTTAAAGGATATTGAATACTAGGGTAGAACTAGGATGTCATCTATGAGGACAAAGAGAAACTGAACACATTCAGAACTCAGAATAATCGTGGTACTAAAGGTTCCCACTGTCGGCTACAGCAGTCAGAAAGAGATACAGCCAAGCCTTTGCATTCCCAAATCACTGGGAATAAAAGAAATGTGAGTAGTTTATAAGTTTTAAAAATTGCTTCCCATCCTTTGCAATCTAAGTTGAAAGAACTATTACATATAAAATAAAAGATGGACTTTGTGGCCAAGTCAAACTAAAAGCCTGCTATTCAA
Source organism: Eulemur rufifrons (assembly GCF_041146395.1). Lineage (NCBI taxonomy): Eukaryota > Metazoa > Chordata > Mammalia > Primates > Lemuridae > Eulemur > Eulemur rufifrons. Next base: position 23,003,182 of record NC_090994.1, on the reverse strand, counting down.
AACAACTTATAAATTCTAGAAACAATCAAGGTAGAGCTACTCAATGTTTACCTCATGATAATTAGAGACCAAGAATCACAGTTAAAATAACTTCCCTAGATATATTTCATCATTTTGTAGCAGCTTTCCTAAGAACTTCTGCTTTATCATCCCTGATTAATATGATCACTGTTCTTACATTATTAAAGGTAGCAATGGTATAAAAAATTAGAACAGATTATTCTGTTCTGTCTTGAAAGTCTGTACCACACTGACCTTAACCTTGCTTGTAACAGTAACAATTGGTAGACTTTTAATTCAGAATATCTGTACCCTAAGTCAGTATATTTTAAATTGTCATGGGTCATAAAGAAACCAGACTTACTCCCCAGAAAAATACACATACATGTAAAATTCTGTATAGAATTTAAGGGGGCTCAAGGATGCCGTGTTTTCTTTTTTAGTTTAAATCTTACCCAAAATAAACCTTATGGAGTCCTACTTCATCCCGCCTTTTTAAAATCTCCTAAAAATATTCACAAACCCTATCAAAAGTTGTTTCCTTTAAAAAAAAGAAGAAGAAGAAGAAGAAAACTTTGGCAGCTCCAAGACTCGAAATCATTAATGTTACCAGGAGGAAGAGCTTGGGTAAAAAGCTAAAGGTCTGTAAATTATTAAAGAAGCCGTTATATAAAAGAAGCCCTTCTTGTCTATGGCCATAACACCCTGAATGCGCCCAATCTCATCTGATCTCCGAAGCTAAGCAGGGTCAGGCCTAGTTAGTACTTGGACAGGGGAAGGAGCCCTTCTCAGAGTCAGAAAAGCTGCTGAAGACAAAAGTTGTTTCCACTGCTAGAGTGATAATTTGAGAATCATGAGTAATATTTCTGTGTGACAATCTGCAATTGTCAGTTTCAATTTGACTTCTAAATGACGCCAATCTTCTATCTCCACAAACCCCAGCCAAATGTGATACAACCTCAAAAACTCATTGATCAAAAGAGTATTATTAAAAAATTGATTATTCCTACACTCAATTCGGGTTGTTGCTTAATATTTGGTAGATAGATCTGTTAGTGTATGTGTGTGTTATATCTAGTTTGTGGCTATAGAGGTTTAAAATACTAAAGTATCCCTTCCCTCTGTCAAGGTTAAATTAGAAACTGTGCCTGTTTTTTAGTTGTTTCCTATCTTTAAATAAAATTTTATCAGTTCCCCAGACTTCCTGGCACCATTTCCTTCTTCCATTTGGCCTAGTAAGGCTTCTTAACAGCAGAATAGCACCCCGACCTAATGATCCATGAATGTGAGTGTGTGTGTGTGTGTGTGTGTGTGTGTGAGTGTGTGTGTGTTTTCAAAGTATCTTTCTTTCCTCATCAGAAAGAGATTCCCAAACCCCCTGCCATCTTTGGCACATCTTCAATACAAACCAGGTAATATAACTTTAGTTTTGTTAAATAATCTCTCTTTACAGCAAGACTCAATTGATTATTTCAGGTGTGACTGTCAGGAACAAAATTTGTCTTCCCCGATGAACAGTGATGGAAAGGGAATCATTGTCCTTAACAGCTTCAATAACATCCGCTGTGGTAGTAACAGGTTGCCCATTTATGCTGACAATTACATCGTGGTCTCTCAACCCAGAGCTAGAAAGGGAAGGAAAAAAAAGGACCATGAAATTGTAAGAAGAGGTTTTTTTTTTTTTATGGCATTACTGTTTTGCTGGCATTAAACATACAAACCGGGTAACCAGAAATAGCCTTAATCCTTCCCTATCTGAGGGCTGTTCTAAGATATGATGCAAGATCACCTGGAGGACAACAGTCCTGTTGACCTTTATAAAATTAATATCCTATCAATACCACGTAAGTTTACTCTTCCCACGTACTGGATTTGGTTTGGCATGGGAAGTTCAGCTGTTAATTTCTATTACTCTCTAACTTCTGTTAACCTCAGGCACGCTTCTGGTCTCACCAGCAAAAGTGAAAAGCCCAAGCAGCCCATTTTTCCCCAGACAAGGTTACATTTTGGTCAGTTTTATTCTGACAACCCACATACTTGCCCATCTTCACACACAGTTTATAGAGCTGGAAAGTATGCTGAAGTTCTGCTTCCAGTTAATCAAAAACCAATCAACCTGACTCTAAGTATTTAAAGCTCTGGCTCCCATAGGCTCCCTTTCCCCTAAGTTGTGATTATGTTCAGTGCCCTACATCATTGCTCCATATCGAATATATATTCTAGAAGAAGAAACTTGCTCCAAATACGAACACTGCTATAACTACATAGCCATGCTAATGATTTGTCCTAAAGGTAAGAACAGGCTGGAGGAAGAACATCAAATTAAATGACTCCAGGAGACCCTGTTTAGGGAAATAGAAAGCCAAAGGAAGACTGATAATGAGGTGGGATTATCAAGATATGTGAAGTTTTAAAAGAAGTAGGAAATTTAAAGCAAGTGGATACCAAGAGAAGCTTGAGTATAGAGCTAAAAGCAGGAAACGCCTTTAGAACAAGGACAGTTTAGGAGGATGACTTGGAACAAGTGTGCACAAAGAATTCATGATACTAGTTCTGTGAGTAGGAAAAGAGAAAAAGAAAGAAACCTGCAAATTATTACTGAGTGCCGACTACGCACCAAATATGAGGAACTCAGGCCAAACATGAGGAACTAAATGACCTTTCCCAGGTCACACAACTTGTAAGAGGCTAACGTAGGAGTTGATCCTGAGTCTTTCAGACTTGAAAACCCATCTTCTTGCCACTAAGTCATTCTGCCTTTCAGAAACAGAAAAGCAGCCTCAAAGGCAGGATCACAGCAGAGTCAAGCCAGGGTCCACATCCGCGCTGTCTGACTTCCTGTGCAACTCTGCAAGATAATCTCTCTGTACCACAGCTGCTTCCTCTGTAAAATCATTAATACCTATATCATAAGACTGTTTGGGGCTCAAATAAGTATCTGAAACACTTTAAATAGTGCCTCAGATACGGTAAATGTTTCATAAGTACCAGCTATTATTAGTGTAATTATTACTACTAGGTATAAGTGGGTGAAGGCCAGAAATAATGGATTTCTATTTATCAGGGACTCCCAGATGTAATTCTCACAGTTTAATGTACGTAGGAATCAGCTGAGGAATCTCGTTAAAAATGCAGATCCTGATTCAGGGGGTCGAAGGTGGGGGCCTGTGAGTCTGCATTCCTAACACGCTCCATCCAGCTGCTGCTAACGCTACCGGTCTAGTTTTGAGTATCAAGGACTTAGCTGAAAGAAAACACTATGGCCTTGAACCAGAAGTTAAAAATAAGGAGGAGTAGGGAGGTGGAGCAGGGAAGGAACCAGGAAAGTCTAGAAAAGGCTGTGACAAGCCAAATGTATTAATAGTAACATGAGACCTAACACTTAGCTATACCGAGCCTGCCTTATGGTTTCTTTCCCCCTAGTGAAAGTATGACTATAATCTACACAGATTACTGAGCTCTTGAAAAATAAACAGAAACACAGAGAGGCAATGAAGAAATAACAAGAGAGAAACCCAGGAGAATAACATTTGTAGGACAAGCTACCTCTTCCTCAGTAGTTACTATTAAATGTTTCAAAACAACAGTGAAGTCAGCTAGGTTCTCCAGCTGGGGGCTGTTCTAACCTTGGCTTTATTACACAGGTCTCAGTGGTAGCCTCTGACATTGTCATCCAGAGCTCAAAAGAAAGAAAGGATTTTAAAATACCTAAAATTTGTATTAAAACTTTTAACATTGTGGATTCTTCCCATTCGTAATAACTAATAACTAACATTTGTTAAACTTAGTAATAATTATAACCAATATTTATAACTAATAGTCAATAGTTATTAATGACTTAGTAACTTAATAGTTAATTAATAACTAGTAATATTGAAAGAGTAGGTTTGGGAATTCCTAGCAAAAAATTAAACTTATGCTATTAACTCATGAGTTCTTCTTGGACTTCTTAGACTACAGAAAACCATCTCCCCTCCCTCCTTTCCTCCCTCCCGGAAAAAAAAAGTCTTTACAAGTAGACAAGTCTAAGTCAGCACTATCCTGTAGAAATAGCCACATTTTTTTAAAAGTTTTAAACATATGAAAGTAATTTAAATAATATATCTTATTTAATGCAATATATCCAAAATATTATCATTGAAACATGCAGTATTTTAAAATTTTTCATAGGTATTTTACACTATTACATATAGGTCTTTGAAATCCACTCAAAACAACATACACCCCCCCAATATACTGCTATAGAATGATAATATCTCATACAATTCAGTGATTAAAGTAAAATGTAGTCCTTAAGAAACAAAAAAAGGTACATTTAATGGAAAAATATTTTACACTGCTTCTCAGTTTTTAAATTTAAATGAGTTAAATTTAAAATTCAGTCCCTTGGTCACATGGGCCACATTTCACGTGTTCAGTATACACTGCATGTACACAGCAGCCACTGTATCAGACAGAGCGAGTGTAGACCCGCATGCCTTTACCATGGCACACATCTAGAAAGAACAAAGCTGGACGGGTAAAGGCCTGCACTTATCCTACCTTTCTGCAGCTGTTCCTTGAATCACTTCATATACAAAAACCCCAGAACTCAGATCAGGGAAATCTGGATCTTGCCTTTTCATTTCTTGAAGAAGGCTGAGAGAAGTGAGAAGGTTAGAAAACATAATGAATTAATCTTCCGAGCCCTGGGAAAAGCCTGGAAGTCTTAGCAGGTACTCCACCTGTTCTGCTCAAGGCTCCCAGGGGCCAATGAGGATGTCATGGAGCTGATCACAGTCATTGTCCCCTGGGTGCATTCTGTCCCTCTATGCCAAAGCCTGGAACCATCTGACACTATAAAATGCAGCCACAGTGAAAGACACTGTGCACAGCCAATGCTGGTGCAAGCAGAGGCAAACAGGACCACAGTCCCCAGAGCACCCAGCTGCAGTCCAAATGCTTCAGCTTTTCTGTTAAGATTGTCCAGCTACAGCTTCTGCCTCCAAGAAACAACCCGGACATATTCAAACACATGCTTACTTCATAGTGAGGGGCAGCATTCGCAGACCCAGATATTTCTTCTGTGAAAGAGCCTTTCCTGGAAAGGAAAGTTGTGATGTGTTATTAACAACAAAACCTCTTTCCTTTTGGCAGAGTTTAAAAGACACCTGTGTTCCAGAATCTCTTTGCTATTATAGCTGCCCGCCACGAAATACATGCTTCAGAGAACCTTTGTCGTTAGCACATACCCTCCTCCCACCAACCTACCCACCTTCAGCCCCTGGGTTTCATTTCCGGGCTAGTTCAATCCAAATACTTCTGGGTACAACTCATGCTTGGTTTTGCGCCCAGTCCTCCAATATTGCCACCCAAACCACCATTACGGTAGCTGAGTACCAGTGTCCCTGTAGTTTACAGGGTTCCAGTGGCTGTCTCCACGAACGATTGAGTGCTGCTGATAAACACAAGAGGGCATGAAAAAATCCCAACTCCCTTTACCTTTCAACTGGCGCTCGTGGTATTCTGCCAAGAACTGCCTAATTCGATCTGAGGGAATTGCAAAGGAGATTCCTGCAGTCACCTTCAATGTATTTATGCCAATCACATCTCCATCCTGGCAAGGGAGGAGACGTCATTCAGTCGTGAAATTTTACAAACTGACCAGTGCAAAACCAGAGCAGCAGAGGAGGGAGTGAAGCTAGTTACTACAGTCAGAAAACAGAGGAACGAGAGGAAATGTACTTCAACAGAGAGCGGTGGCAAAGAGTGCGGTAGGGAACAAAGTGGGCATGCACATGTGTGACAGGTACTTTCCTTTCAGGGTCAAAGGTTCCAGGCTACTGAGGATTTTTTTTTTTTTTAATCTTGAGCTCATTTTTTCCTTTAGTAAGTTACACTGAGTTTAAAAGTGAACCACAGTTTGAATTTTGACACAGATAAGAGGACAAGGAGTTTTTACCCTTTTATTACTTAAATGAAACTAAAAATAAACATGGAAAAGGCAAAAAGCTGTTGGATTGTCAGCAACACTTGGATGCAACTAGTCAGAAGAATTAGGGAAACTGGCTTTAGGGGAACAAAGCTCTACTAAGCTAAAGATATGAAGCAGCATGTATTTTTCACTTTATGCATTTCATTATCCCTTAGCCATAATGGAAAGGATATAAAAGAGATTTCTGGTTGTATTAAAATACAGATTGTAATTCAGTAGGTCTGGAATGTGGCCTGAAACTCTGCATTTCATGCTTGCTCTAGTAAACTCATTGTCTAAGGGAGAGGGCAGAGACAAAAAATTACATGCAATGGTATAAGTAAAAAGCAGTCCATCATTTCAGACAGAATTCATTCTCCGAGAAGCAAATGTAATATTTAAAGAGGAACCAAAAGCAATCAGTCCAAAGGGACTCAGAGAGCATGAACACAGGTTCAGTGTCAAATAGCATTGCACTCTCTTACGTTTGCGCACGTATTTGAGCAACTAGAAACCCTGGCATTTCCACTAGAAATGCTGAATAAAATTTAAGAATAAAATACATGACAGAGCAACAGATGCTGGTTGTGGCTTTTCTCTCATCTGTAAGCAGGTCAAGACTAAAAACCTGGATGGACCACATTCCGTAATTAGCATTTTTAGATGAGGGACAGTTGTTCATATACGGCAGCAGGGGGTCTTCAAGGATCTGCATTACAGAACGCAGGTGGTCACCAGGCATAAATCTGGGTTTAATACCCAGGGCTCTTGGTAACTGTCCAATGCAAACAGAAAGCATGTTGATGACAAAAAACTGTGAAGCAAACCAGAGCCAGAATCCTGGTGCACTCAGTGGGATGAGATCACACACCAGGATGATAAATCCATCGTAGATCTTGAATTTTTCCTGACCATTTACTAATAATCCAAGAGTAGAAAAGCATCATTCCATAACTCTTCACACAAGAGTGGCACCCAAGTCTGCATTTCGGAAGGTGTAAAGTTTTTGGAAGTTAACAAGAAACAGGAAGCAGCAAAGAAAGTGGCCACTTACCAAGTTCACCAGAGGTCCCCCAGAATTCCCGTGCTAAAGACAGAATTTGAAAAAGCGGTCAGTAAAGCCAATGAATACATTTCTCCTTGTCATTTATACATAGCACCCAAAGAGGTTTACCAAAAGCACCCTGCTCTAATGAGCTCCTCTTGTTCCTCCAAGGCAGGCAAAATATCATCACCAATACTGAAGTCAGTACAGGTAAAAAACAGTAAAAGGACCCGCATCGTCCTACACAGGGGTGACCTCCATAACAAACCCTGAGAGACCACCCCAGTATCAAGGATGCCAATGATCATATCAAACAGACTGAACTCTAACAACATGGCATTCCAACCCTCACATGGGGATCTAACTGCACTCTGGACATCCCCAAAGGCCAAAAAGAAAAGAAGTCATTCTGTTCTTTTATTCTCACTGTACTGCCAGTATCTCAGGGGCTGAGGATACACCTCCTAAGTGACTTACATTAATTATTGCATCAGTCTGGATATAGTCCATATCTGAATCCTTCAGCCCCAGCTCTTTGCCTCCTCGCTGTGTAGTGCTGACAATTCCTGCTGTCACTGTGTTCTGCAGAGAAAATGGGCTGCCCAAGGCAACCACGAACTCTCCAGCCCGAAGGTCAGATGATCTTCCCAGTAGTAATACAGGAAGGTCAGTCTGGAATGGTCAAGGAGGGATGAAGAAGACAGAAAAGTAAAAAACAAAACAAGAGCAGAAGTGACCAATATTTGTGTCTAACACAGATATGACAGTCAATATCACCTAAGAAGCACCCTCCCATACAGATTCTACGACTGCCTTCTACTTCTTCCTAAAAGTTCAACTACCACCAAGCTCTTGCTTGTGAAGATGATTAGGATCATCTCTGAGGTCTAAAATAATTGCTTTGCAGAATTTACTCTTAGCAAACCACCAGGAAGGTAACTGATGAACATAAACTAACATTAGCAATTTCTTTAGTTCAAAGATTAACAGTCAAAGTGAATAAGGCACAAACGGGAAGATGACCCAGGGCAGCACTTCTCAAACTGTAATTCACATGCAAATCACCTGGGGGTCTTATCACAAATGCAGATTCTGAGTCAGTACATCTATCTAGGTGGAGTCTGAGATTCTTAATTTCTATAAAGCTCTCAGGTGACATGGTGATGCTGCCAGTGTGCAGAACACACTTTGTGTAGCAAAGACCTCAAAGTATTCCCTAGCAGCTTTGAGTCTACTGGCAATAATTTCTGGTATCCTAAGCAGAGAAATAATTTTCCAAGAAGCAGCATCTGTTGAAGAGGAGTTGCAGGAGAAAAATTAAGACTGCTCAATAGTTAATATAAATTGTTAGGGATGTACGGACAGGCATGGAAGAAAAACAAAAAAGAGTGTGAAGAACAGAAAGAAACTAGGGAAAAAACATAAACCAGATGGAAAAGATGTGGTGTGGGAAAGAAAATATCAGCAAATAAATGAAAATCCCCAAATATGCAGACTCTGATTCAGCCCTCAAATACTCACATTTGGCTCAATCTTAATCAGTGCAAGATCCAATTTATGGTCAACGTCCTTGACGGTGGCTTCATACTGGGCCCCACTCTGGAGCTCCACCTGAATCCGCTGCTGGTTAGTGATGACATGAGCATTGGTAATAATGAGCCCATCCTCAGACACGATGAACCCAGAGCCGCTGGATGCAGGAATATCCTTGGTGCTGAGAGGCGACCTGTCTCCACAAGACAACAGCAGAAGGCAGGAAAATCAGGGAAGCCAGCCATAGTGTGTGAGTCACGGGAACCTCACATTTCTTAAACATACTGTCATCACGGTTTTCTCAGACATTTTGCTTTTCCCTGTCTGTGTTTTCATTTTCTCCACGCACAGATGAACTTTGCACAGACAGCGCCCTAGTCTTGTCTTGTGAGCTGGTTCCAACTCTCCTTTTCCAGGGCCACTGCTGCCTTCTTCAGAGCTGGTCAATGCAGCAACCCATGGGTCCTCTGCTGCAAAGAGGCTGTACCTGCTCCTAATACTATGGGCAAAGTGGGCCTGGTGCCACAGTATCAGGGACCCAGGCAGGAGGGAATCAGTGGGGTCTGGGTCTGTCTTAGTTTCCACTACCAACTGGCCTGTGGCATGGGACAAATTAATCCTGCTCTCCAGGTCTGGGTTTCTTTGCATGCAAACAAGGGGGCTGGGCAAGATCACCTCCAAGATGCCTACTAGCTCTTCTATCTGACCTTAAATTTTGTCTGTGGGAGATGAGGGAGAAAGAAATCCCAGCCACCCAAATCGCAGGAGAAACTCAGATTTGGAAGTCAGAATCCTTGTGCGTCTGCTCTTTGACTAAATGACCTTGAACCGACGATGCCACCTGTTCAAGCCTCAGTTTCCTCAAAGCAGTTTTTACGACTGCACGCTGCTTGTACAGGGCCTGGAGCAGGCAAGCACTTAGAAACAGTGGCTGGGGTAGTTAACGTCCCCTCCCATCTCCGTTACCTGCGGAACAGCTGCAGGTGGACCACAGACGGCGCCACCTTCTCCACCACCGCGGCGATGAAGTTGTACTTGCTCCGGAGCAGGCCTGCGTTTCGGGTCCCTGCGAAGAAATGCTCCTTGCTGGAGGGCAGCAGGAGCCCGGCTCCCGCCCGTCTCAGGTGTCATCTCCTAAGTCGCTCTGTGCCTCTCCTCCCTCCGTCTGCACTTTCCCTCTCCTTCCTCCCTTCGGCCTCCCCTCCTATGCAATGCCTTGCGGGAACCAGGCCTGTCACCCTGACCGGAGAAAACTTTAAAAGGGAAGACTGTTCAGAAGGTGAACGGGGAGAAACCAGGCGGCGACCGGCAAGAGACACCCGCTAAGGCAGGAGGGAATCCGGGACACACAGGGGCTGCGTCCCCGAGGCGAACGAAGCCGGGCGGACCCTGCGCGGAAGGCGCGATGGCACCAGGGCATGTTTACTGGCGCTCCCGGAGAAAGTTCCAAAAGCGTCCCGAGCGCTCGGACGTCACGCTCACCTGGATCGCCGCAGTCGCCCTTCTGCACCGGCACGGCCGGGAGCGCGCCCCGGAGGCGCGCGGCGCGGTTCTCGGCGCGGAGCGCGCACAGGCTGGGGTAGGTGCGCCCGTCGCTGCCGCACACGGGCGCGCCCGCCGCGGGGCAGCCGCAGGTGCCGAGCCGGGCGCCGCCCGGGCGCACGGGGCCGGACCGCGCCCAGCACTGCAGCCCCGGGGCGCACGGCCGGCCGCGGGCCCCGCCGCAGGCCTCGCCCTCGGCCGCGGGGCACACGCGGCAGCAGCCGCAGTGATCGAGCAGCGGCGCCGTCCCCGCCGGGCAGGGCGGCAGCGGGGGGCAGCGCGTCGGTTCGCAGGCCGCGGGGCAGGGCGGCCAGGCCCGGACCCTCCAGGCCTCGGCCCTGGGGACGGGCACCGGCGGCAGCAGCAGCCACAGCAGGAGAAATGGCCCGAGCCCGGCTGGCCGCAGCTGAGGTCTAGTCATCCTGCTCTCCTCCTTCTGCGCTTCCACTTCTCCAGTGACTTCACTCTGGACCCGAAAACGCTCTAAAATGAGCAACACTTTCTCCCGGCCAGGGTGCCGCCTCCGCCGCCCCCACACTTTAGGGGCAGAGCCTGGCAGTCCCCTCGGTACCCACACCCACACATCCCCCGCCCGCGCCCCGGGGTCCCTCGCCCGACCCTGAGCGGGGACGTCCTCGTGCAATACGGAAGACCTGCTGGGGGCGCACTGACAACACGGCTCGCCCACCCAGGCCGGAAGGTCAGTGTGAGGAAAACCACCGTATTTCAGTATTTTTTTACATGGTTTTATTACAAAACAAGCAACAAAACAGTTTTAGAAAATTATTTTTTTGCTACATACCAATTAGGGGATCACGGAAAAGGAGAAGCATAACAGTTTCCATGCGCTCAGCTCAGCGCCGCCAGCGAGCACACTGGTTCAAGACACAAAATCATGCCGCTTCATAAGCAGAGGGGCAAGAGGTCCGACAGTATGTTTTGGCCAAACATTCGCTTTGTTGGATCTCTACCTAGCACGAATGACTGTGATTACCGCTGCAGGCAATAACAGAGAGAGGAAAAGGAACTCAGGAAAAAAAAAGGGATGTTGATAGACAAGATTTAATAAACCTGTCCATTTCTGACATGTTCAGAGCTTATTAACGAAGCCGGCTTGGGAAACTCAATTTCCAAATTGCTGTTACCTTCCTATGCCTCTTTATCTGGTGAACACTGAAAAGGAACGTATCAAATCCCACTGCTCAACCACTGAATCTGCTATTTATTTATGGAGTCCTTTCAGCCCGTATCAGAGCAGAAACGAAAGACAGAAAAAAAACTTTTCCTTCAAGTAGATGACGAAGCTGGACCTTAACACTATTTCCTTTATCCTAAGAGGTCAGAATTCTATGAAGAAATAGATGTGTAACCACGATAGTTTGACCTGAAGCCAATCTCGACCAGGTGTGCCTCGGTATCCTTATGATGTCTCACAATGCAAAAGGCCAAACTCTTCTTTTTACTAACCCTCAGCTGACCTTGAGTAAGCAAGTCCATTAAAGCTTTCAAGAATAATGAATGGTAAAGTAGCTCAGCTGTAGGATGACCACATGACATGCCGTTCCACGCAGTGGGTCAAGACCACTTCCAAAGCCTTATGGAAAGAGCACAACTCAGGGAAGGTCTTTATTCTGCAGTTCCTTTTCTAAAAACTCAAATTTATTCCAGAGCCTATGTACTTAACCACAAACCTATACTTCATTCCCACCCTATTTTTTCCATTTGGTTCCATTTTATACATTTAAAAGTAAATGCTTTGGTCAAATATGCACCATCTGTGGTTCACATTAAAAGATTATGGTGTAAAACTGGTTAGAAGGTAAGAAATATGGACAGAAAAGGAATTCTGAAATACGATTTGGGAATGAGAATGCTATCTTCCACTGAAGATATTTATATTTATCTGATATTGGAACTACATGAACAATATTATAACTTGGAATTCCCAAGTATTTGCTAATTAGACTCCTTGTTGTCCCTTTATCAAGATAATACAATCTGGATTATAAGTGTGTTTATTTAACACATTCTCAAAAGAGACCTTGCTGAATAAGAAACCTATCAGCTTATTACAATGGCCAATTAACAGTAGTAATCTAGCAGAGAGTTTATAAAAGAGAGCAAGAAATGGGTACACTGTCACAATTTAAACACCAAAAGATGAAGTCTTTTCCATGAGTCTGGGAACGTTTAAAGAGATGTCAGGGTGCAGGCCAGTTGCACAATAGATAGTGCGTCTAACTACGGATCAGAAGAGATCTCAGAAGTTCCTAATTTATTTTCATTAGTTCTGTATCACATATTTGGCCCTTTCTTTGACTAGCCAAAGAATTGTCTTGGGGAAAATTTGAAGAGGAAACCAGAGGTTAGGAGCTATAAGAATTTGGAATCGCCTCTTGAAAGCAGGCTACTTAAAGTATGCTGTAATCCCGATCACTCATAAATAATAATTCTTAAATAGATTTCTGGGGACCAAAGTACACTAGAATTTATAGAAGGGGGGTTGGGGAGAAGAGAGAAGGAAAGATCCCAGTCGTAGATTTCTTTTTTTATACCAGAACCAACAGGCCAAACTTAAGAGAAGGACGGCTGCAATGCAGCGCAGTCATAGAAAATTCTCAGCATGACACAGACTTCAGGGAAACTACACTGCCTTAAAGATACATGATTCCTCTTAAGTCACTAAGGATGTTCTCATCCAGTGTTTTCACCTCTGCATTAGATTTGGACATAAGAAGGGGCGGGGATTTACTTAGGTAAAAATGCTTCTCTTAGTCTCTTCCCCTAGTCACTAATTTTTATTTTCAAAATATAATTAATTGATCTACCTGATAAAAGTTAAAGATAGAAATGAGCTAAGTTCTCTCTTCCTTTAGGGGAACCTAGTTAGTTCTTGGTGGCAATTCGCCACATAAATTGGATGGACAAATTCTCCCAGGGACACTTCTTGTCAAATGGAAGAAGATATGCCCCAAAATGTGGGTGGGAAACACAATCTTCTATGCTCTTCTGAAACATCTCTAGCCAGCAACTCGTAACCTCTAAAGCAATGTTTCCATGCCCAGTTTCTACTTCATTAAAAATATAAATATCTCAAGATTATCTTTGTATCTCTTCACTATTGAGTACATGGAACCTCATCATATTATAGGGTTTGATCATGCAAGCATAGAAGGCTTCACTCAGAGGGCAACACAAAGAGTAAAAAGAAAGCGAGTCTGCCAGGGCATACAACGCACAGTGCTTAAATTCAGCCTAATGCCGGCCTGTTCAAAAGGAGCTGTGAGGCAAGGATTCCAGATACTCTGTCTTTGCCAAAATAGAACTTTTCTCCTGTCTGGAAAACATGGATCACAAAAGCTTAGCTGGATGAACTAGAATCCATCTCGTTTCAGCACCTACTTTAAAGCTCATCTAAAACTTTGAAAGAGATTGATCCAACACACATGGGAATTATCACTGATCAACCCTCCACGCATTCCAAATAATGCCATATCAAGGGAAATGTCTGTTCTGTACTCAATAGTCATAACATTTAACACTGATAAACCCACCCTTGGGGCCTGACACAGAAACTGGGTGGGCAGGTCTGTCACCCACATCTATAGTTTTGGGGGTCAAAAGCATCCAGAAGAGAACAAGAGTAACTCCCAAAACTCACTGATGCGCTGTTGGTATAGCTGGATGATTCCCCATACCTCACAAGAGGTCCCTATATGTCCCCCGGCGCACCTGTCCTGGCAGACACTGAGGGCTGCCCTGCAGGCCCTGTGGTGATGTATGCTGGTCAAGCCCTCCCACTTCGCAAGCCTCAGTTGATAAACAGGAACAGGATTAAACCAGATCAGTGGGCCAGGATTTATGCCAGGACCAAAAACAAAATGAAGAAACTAAAACAAGGACAAGGAAATAAATCTTGGTCGGGGTGAAACTGGACTCCCAGCCTCCTCTGGAGAAGAGTTGCTAAAATAACCCCTCACCGGGAAGACCCTGGAATAGTCAAGCAAGAGTTTACTATATACTCTTGTTTATGGAGTAGAGACTACACTCTTCACTGAGTCTGCCTATAGGTCTGACCTAGTGATTTCCCAAAATTAAATACACTGCATTGATATTACCAAAAAAAAAAAAAAAAAAAGAGGCCAGCTAGATGGGCCCCTCCCTCCCACAGAGCATCCACAGGAATATGAATGACATAAAGGCCCGTGACTGTCCTCCAGCAAGGAGAGAAACCGAGTCACAGTCTCCGTCTCTGGAGTCCTCTCCCTCCCTCCCATGGCACTATGTTTCATCACACATCAGAGGTCCGTATGTTTTCATCGTCAAGGTTGAACACAAAAGGCTTCTCCTTAGGGTGCTGGGGTTCTGATCTGTGCCTTATCCGGGAAGGCGGCAGCGCCCCAGCAGTGTTGCTCTCCCCAAGTCGAGGCACGAACAAAGTGTCCTCTGGAGTCTCTTCGGCGGGAAGCAGCTTCTCCCGGGCCTGGGGAACAGGTGTCCAGGGCTGCCAGGAGGAGGCCACGGAGGGCGCTTTGCAGAGGGTTTTCTTTTCCTCCACCGGTGGCCGCCCCCTGCACAAGAACGAGTTGGGCCCCCCTGAGAGACTGGAGCTTCCAGGTCGAGTCAAAGAAATGGATCTAGAAAAGGACATTTCCTACAATAAAGGGAAGAGAAAGAGAGGCAAGTTGGGGCTTTTCCTGGCAGTGTTTATCCCAAAGTCCCACCCACCCTGGATCACCACCTCACAGGTCCAGAAACACGTGTCTACAAAAATCAAATACAGTCAGCGGCATTCACCCCGGATTTGTCAAGGTCTGCCTGGCAGGGAGACTTGTGGGATGTATCACATATTCCATTTCTCTATCCAACCCTGCCTCACCTCCTCCACCAACCAAAAAAAGAAAAACAAAAATTTGTACCCAAATTAGTAGAAAGAGAAAAACAAAACAGCCTGGGCTTCGGCAGCATTTAGGGACCAGGCTGCTTGCTTACATCACCAAATAAAACATGCCTACTCAAGGAGAACTCATCTCTAAGTTGACACTGTGCAACAGAAAGGAAATGACTTACTCTGGGGTGGCACTTGAGGGCCTGGACAGCTGCCCCAATCTCCTTAATCCAGCTGTGCATGTCTTCTGGGCTGTCCGCCTGCAAAACATCCACAGCACTTACAGAGATGTTTTGGACACTATGATTTCAGCTTTCAAGTCTCTGACTCAATTGTAACTTCATAAAAATCACACCATTAGAGGTGGAAGGGATCTCAGAAATCATCTAGTCTGGGAGCTTTCAGACTTCTGAGGACATTTTTTTTCCTGCAGTATTTGATCTGACACCCAATAAATAAAACAATTCAAAGTGGAGCTGCGCTCAAGGGTGACACAGGCTGTGGGGGCGGGGAGAGCTTAGAGCCCTCTGCCCTGCTGAAGTCCCTCCCTCCCTCCAGAAAACAACTCACCTGGTCTCGCTCCCAGTTATACAGAAAAGGAAAACGAGACCCAGAAAGCCAGAGCTCAGGGTCCATGGCTGGTTGAGATTCCCCCCGACTCCCAGTGTGGTCACGTCTTTCCACTGTAACTATCTGAACAGAATCATGCCACTTTCAATTCCAGCCCATGGAAACCAAATCTGTCTGCAGATCCTCCGAGATACGTATTATCCTATGTGTTATCTCCAAGAACGGGGCTTTCCTCAAAGCACAAGCTACCCAACCCTCTCTAGCCAGGCCTGGAGAGTTGCTGCATGCTTAACAAGACGTAGGACAAAGCTAAGAAGTTTAAAAAGTGTATTATTTTCCCCCAGAAACAACCTACCAGCCCCAGAAGGGGGCAGCAGCAGCTCTGCAAAGAAGGGGAAGAAAACGGAGCCGCCCGGCTGCTGCAGGTGGGGCCTCCTCGGTGCTTCCCACTTCCCAGGGGTCGAGTTCATGTGACTGCATGAGGTGCCAGGCACAGAGACCCGGACCAAGACTGAATCCCTGACCTCCAGAAATGGACATTTGTCACCTCCCTCTGTGCCCACCCCCCCGCACCGTCCGCTAATAGTCCCACCCAGATACACAAACGTGCATTTGTGCGCATGTGCAGACCTGTTTGCAAACACCACACGCCAGCCCCCAGTTTCCACATCTCCCCCTCACATTCCCCGTCCCCAAAATGACTCCTTTTCTTTGCATTCCGTCAGGATAAAACATGAGCAGTTAAAAAAATTCTCAAACTTGCATCCGTACCCCTTCCTGTCACCCCAAAGCAAATCCTCCCTGGTTAGATGCAGGCAGGAGACACTCGCCGGGGTAACAGTTTAAGGCGAACCCCTCTCCAACATGTGCTATGCCTGCAAATTCACTTGCACTCTCTCTCTGTCCCCTTGACTTTTCCCAGTTATTTAACAATCTGGTGGTTTCCCAAGAAAAAGATGAATCCATCCGAGGTCCAAAAGATCAGGGTAAGGTCCCTAAGGTCCTTCCAGAAGGACTAACGTCAGGGCTGGCCCGTTCTGCAAGTATAACTATTGAGAGAATTAAATGAGCTCAATTAATTAAAGCTGTTTAAATAGTGTCTGACACAAAGAAGGGGGTCTGTACATACTGGATATTATTGTTGTAATTTTTATTATATAAGGGAAGTAAATGAAGCCTTAAATTCCACCATCACAGACATGCGCATTGCCCTCTCCCTGAGACTTTTTTCCACTTTCCTCTTCTTCAATCTGCAGATAATTCCTGCCTCCAAGGATCAAATTATCAGGATCAAGTAACATCAAGTAACATCACAGATTTGGGGGGGGGGCACGGGAGGGCGGTACTTTGAATTTGAATGCGATGGAGGTAATTGTCCATTAGGAGAAAAACATTTATTAGAGGTTGCCCTCCTAGGGAAACAAACGATGGCTTGGGAGTGGCATGGTGGAATAGAGAGGGAAGGACAGAGACGTGAGCTGAGGAAGAAACAGTCTCCCAGGTCACGTGGGAGAGGTGACATTTCCATTCAACAGACTGGAACATCCAATAATCAGTTTCCAGGGGTGGTAAACCATTTCTGAATTCCTTCCTCTGCTCTGGCAAAATGCCTCCCACCATGTCAAATGCCACCCCCACAGGCCAGGGCCACCTACCTGACTGTGCTTTGAGGTGGCACCTCACCCACAACCACACATCCTCTCCAGGTACCATCACACAATAAGCCTAAGTGTCTTAGCAAGAAGCCACGGCATCATAGAAAACTCACAATCGCCTGATTTAACATCTCGGGACCCAAGTGCAAGAATCACAACGTAAACTGTCATTCCCGGTTGACTACCTGATACAATTTGTTAACTTTTTTCCCCTTTTCCCATTTGCCAGTAATAAGGGTTCAATAAGGACACTATAGAAAGTAAATATTGAAAATAAAATAGCTAAAATCACCTGAAAACCTCACAAAATCCTAAAGATAACCACTGACAGCAAATACAGTCCTTTTGCTAGTCATTTTTCTTTGTTTTCCTAAATAAAAAGACACATTATATCTTCATTTGTTCAGTAAATAAGTATTTTTCCATGTTATCATATATCTTTATAAACATTTTAAGAGGATCCAAGTAGATATACTATGGTTTATTCATCCAATCATCTAAAATACGTTTAGATTGTGTCCAATTCTCCTCTTATATAAATAATGCTGCTACTCATATCTTTGGGCAAAAGCTTTTTTCATATTTAGGATTCCTCAGCTCCCAAGGAAGTTACTAAATTAAAGAGTACACACTGTTTTACAGGTTTTGTTACATCTGACCAGAGAGATTTGTGGTTCAAACAATATAGATTTCATTTACCCATAAGATTTTTTTTATATTGCTAGAATTAAATATTATAATTTTTTTTAATCATTGCTAATAAGATAGGCAAAATAATTAAATCACTTTCCTAAAACATTTAGTAATTAATAAAGATGGAAATTGTTTGCTAGTATGTTTCCTCCCTAATTCTCTCATTCCCGCTTAAGGGCATTTTTCTGTCAGATAACCTAGGCAGTAACTGAGCCATGAAGATAAATGCTATCCTCTAATAAACATTATTTTATTTTTAAAAATATATTTATTCATTTACTTTTAGAAACAGGGTCTCACTCTATCGCCCAGGCTGGAGTGCAGTGGCGTGATCATAGCTCACTAAAGCCTCCAACTCCTGGCCTCAAGTGATCCTCCCACCTCAGCCTCCAGAGTAGCTGGGATCACAGATGCACCTGGCTAATTTTTAAATTTTTCTCTAGAGACAGGGTCTTGCTATGTTGCCCAGGCTGGTCTTGAATTCCTGGCCTCAAGCAATCCTCCCACCTCAACTTCCCAAAGTGCTGGGATTACAGGTGAGAGCCACCACACCTGGCCTATTTTAAAATAAATAGAAAAGCAAGTATTGCAATTCATTCCATATGGGAAGAAATAGGATATTATTTTATTGAGATAATTATAATTTCTATTAGTAGTTTAAAGAACTGCAATGCATGGGTAACAAAAATTTAATGAACTCCAAACACTGTAGGCCAAAGTAGTGGTATGAGTATATATCTTTTATGGAAAGCCTATGCTCTGCTTTCATCAACATCTCAAAAATATCTTAAAACTACATCACAAGGTAGCTTTACGAACAAGAGGTGAAAAACAGCCGAAGTCCACCCATCCTGTGGTACATTACTAAGAGACTAAAATATGCTTAAAATGCAGTAGAACAAAAAGGGAAGTACAAGCTCATACCTTCATCTCTTCCCAGTGTGCTTATGTGTGTGCACTTATTTCTGGTGTTGGCTTAAGAAAAAAAGTAGGGTTTCTGTCCTTAAGGGGGGGTTTTGAGGTGAGAGAGACAAGAGGTATTAAAATGAGTCACTGCAGCCCACAGTCTGAGCTTTTATTGAGTATCTGCTATGTGCCCAGCACTATAATAGATGCAGTGGTTTGAAACAATGAATTATAGGGGCCATGAATAAAAGGCTTCCAATATCTACCTCTGGCTATGGCCATTGCCCCTGTCCAAAATGTTTAGGCAGCTCCTCCTTAATTCTATTCCCAAGCTCTGCAGCCCTTCTTTCCCAACAGAGGATTACCTCTGCCCTCTTCCCAAGAACCAATCCCATCTTTAGACACAGCCCTGTCACATATGATTGTGCAGATTGTACCCTACACAGTTCTAGTGTAATCGTTCACCTTGTAGTCTAAATTAAATGGCAATTATCCAAAGAGTTCTAGCCCAATACTTTGCAACTCACTTGTGAGTCCACTTATTGCTACTCTTGTCCTGACATAGCATCCTAGTTCTGACAATTGGGCTTATGCCAAGCTACCAAGACTAGTTTGCACTACCTTTCTCATTTCCAACAACTAGTCTTTCCCCTGATAAACTACCTAGTACTCCTGACCCTCTGGGGCTGGAAAATGGGGAAATAGTGACTCCCGCTTGCCTTGCAGCCCAAGGACTGAACTCTCATTTTGAACCCATACCCAGAACTGAGAACCGTCTACCTGTTGTCAAGCCCACTGCTTTTCTGCCTGCTAAGATATGTGATTATTGCCAGACCCTAGATCTTGGTCACCACAATCCATGTGCCAAGACTCCCAGTTACCCCAAATTGGTCTTCCCTGATAGAGACAGACTTATCAGGTTGTCTGTGGCCACGCCTTCTAAATCTGGGGTTCTGGACTAAGTTGCTCTTAAATAACACAAGTGAACAAGTCTTGCTTCAGCACCTGGTACCTCCCAGTTGGCTCCATCATTTACTGGGTTTATGATTTTGGACAAGTAATTGACCTCCAGAGACTTCATTTTCTTGCATGTAAAGTGCAGATGACTTCAGAGACTGCTGAGAATTAAGTGATATGCTGCCGATAAGTTGCTTGGCCCTATGCCTGGGACATCTAAGTGTCCATTTTTATTAACAGAAAAAGACTATTACACGGTGAGAGATCACAGGGTACAAATTATACATAAATGTGGCATATAAGTTAAATGACTAACACCTTAGTAGTCAGAAGCCAGCCCAAGTCTTTCTCTTCTGTCCAAAGAGTTGTTTTCTTCATCTAGCTCCTAGAGAGCCAAGGTGAACAGCTCTTTCTAGCAGATTTACTGAGTATAAACTTAGGAAGCAGGTCAGAATACCACTTTGGCACAGTGGGTAAAACTGCTGGCACCTTGGCACCAAACTGTATGAGTAGTCATATTCTTTCAGCTTTTGCATGAAACATGATTTTTACTTGGAACAAATGACTGCCACACAAACTATCAAACACACTAAGTAAGATTAGGTATTTGGCAGACTTTATCTCAAAAATGAATGATATGGGCCTGTAAGGTCAAGGAAAAATCATCATTTAGAGCTTTCAAAGCAAAAATTAGAATTTCAGAAAACTTTTATCTGCCTCCATGAGCTTCACAGCTTTCCATACTTAAAGAATTTGCTAATGAGGGGGAGGGGGGGCAAGGGCAATATACGTAACCTAAACTTTTGTACCCCCATGATATGCTGGAAAAAAAAAAAGAATTTGCTAATGATATTAGTGATGATGCTATTAATGAATGTGATTTTTTTTTATATTACATAACAAACTGTGTCAACATTTCTAAAGTCTGCATAACTCAGTGAGACCACTATTTTCCACATGACCAATGCATGCTGTTACAAAATCATCACGGATAAAATCATCTATTTAAAGTGCAAAATTGACCACTGGAGTTTAGTGTAAGAGTATGAAAGTTTATTGATACGGTCTTGGATTCTAAATTGCACTGAAACATTAAGAAATTACCACTTGTCAAGTTTTGGTATACAATCTAAGAATATCCACAATTACCTAAAAAGGCTATTAAAATATTCTCTTTTTTTCCAAATACATTTCTATGGGAGGCCAGATTTTCTCCACATTCTCTGATCAAAACAACACATGGCCACAGGGGGATGCAGAAGCTTCTGTGAGAATCCTGCTGCCTTCTATTAAGCCAGCCATTAAAGAGATTTGCAAAAACAGGAAAACAATACTACTACTCTTGCTATTTTTTAGAAATATAGTTATTACTCATAAAGTACGTTTTTTTAATTTATGAGTTTATCACTATTTTTAAATGAATTAATAAACAAATGATTTTTAATCTACACTCTTACTTTTCTATTCTTTGTAAGTTAAGTGCTATAAGCAGATTTGTCCATTCTCTCATTTATTTATCCCGGGTGATGCCAGTGTTCTATTATCCTGGAAATGTGGGGAGCAGGAGACAAAGCAGGACTGAGGTGATGAGAATCTTCTGGCAAAGGTGCACACAGTCACAGAGAGGATGTCTTTTGAACATTTTTTTGTTGGGTTTTGTGTTTCCCAAATCACGACCTTCAGGCCAAAACTCTCTTTCCTTTGAATCCTTAGCCAGCACAATCGCTCCCCGGACAAATTTGTATTTAGTATCACCAATGTGTCCAGCAGTGTGTAGCCAATGGTCTTCACAACACGCCCCCTTTGCTGTCCCGCAGGCACCGCAAACTCAGAACCACCCATGCTAACCTTGCCTTTCCTCTCAGTGGCTCCTCCTCCCGTGCTCCCCACACAGGACGGGCCCTACCAGCCACCCTGCGGCTCAGGCCCCAACATCCGGACATCGTCCCTGCTTCTCCTCTCTGCCTTCATCCAACCAACTCTCAAGTCCCAGGAAGTCTGACTGTTTAATTTCTCTTAAATTTTTCACTTTTCTCCATCCACCCTAGTTCAGGTTTCCTTTACCTTGTACCTAAATTATTACAGCTGCCCTCCAATGGGTGTCTGTCGTCCTGTCTTAGGCTTTTCTCATCTGTCCTCCACGCTGTACCGGGCCGGATGCAGACAGCGCATCATTCAAAGGGCTGGGGTAGAGGATAGTCCCCCCATGTTACAGATGAGGAACGCAGGGCTCTGAAAGCTGAATAGCTTGCCCAAGTGGTATATTTTAAAGGCAAAGCCTATCAGGCCACTCCCCTGGTTTAACTGCTAAGGTGCTAACTCTCAGGCTAAAATGCAAGCTCTCCCACAAGCCATACCAGTCTGCGCGGCCCCACCGGCCCAGCTGTCCAGCTTCCCAGACACTCTCCACTCCTTTTATCTCTAGTCTTTTTTTTTTAAGGTGCTATTCCCTTTGCCTGGACCCCTCTTCTCCCAGCTAACTCAGCCTAGATGCATCTTTGCTCAGGAAGCCTCCCCCGATCCCCTCACACTGGGCGAGGTGCCCTGCTTCTGCCGGCAACAGGGACTCACTGTAATGGCAGCAGCATTTATCAAGGCATTTTGCTTAGTTTGCTTTTTGTTTTGTATTCCCCGAACCCCTTATAGGAGGATTTGTAATACATTTAGATTCTTTTGTCGCATTCTGCATTCCACGCTGGAGTCGCCTGACCTCCAAAATTTTTTTCTCCCTTTTTATAACAGGGCTGACTCTTTGTCCTGGGAAGTTGTATGTCACACACCCGCCAGCGCAGCATCATACACAACAGTCTCGCTGCCCTGCAAACACCCCTGGCGCTTCCTCTGCCCCACCCTCCCCCTCCGCCCCAGCCCACGATCATAACGGCAGGTGTTCTTGACAATGTCTCTCTCTCTCTCTCTCTCTCTCTCTCTCTCGTTCAAGATCTGTCCTGTTTAACATGGTGTCCCCAGCCTGAGACAAAATGCCCAGCACTCTGAGGATACTCTACAAATATCTGCTGAATGCAAGCGCTAGAAACTCTTGTTGCACCTACAGGTTAAACTTCGTCCCTGAATGGCAACGGTGCCAGTAGTAAGAAGGTCTAATGCCCACCCACTGCACTCCTTTCCACAGCTCCAGTTTGCTCCGAAGCCTCCCCTTGGCCGTCTCTTCCCAGATGGCCTGTGCTTGTCCAAAGGAGTGACTAAGTCGCTGGCGCGCCTGCTGGGCTCAGGGGAAGGACCCACAGCTGGAGCCGCTGACCAAGAAACGGGGAAGGAGGCCAGCCCCCTATGGAAGGGAGGGTGTTTAGTGTAGAGCCATAGCTGGGGCAGAGAAGAAGGGGAGGTGGGAACCCTGAAAAGCTTTAGTTTGGAGGCCTCCCATTGAAACCCACACACAACGCGTCAGTTTCACTGCAGAAAGGCAGCCTCAGGGCGACGCGGTGGGTCCAGGCACGCTCTGGGGACGGCTACGCAGGTTGGCTAAGGACTCGGCCCTGAAAGTCCAGGGCCTGCTTGGAAATCTGCCTCTCTAGCTCCTATGACTTTAGAAGGAGTTGGGAGAGCTCCAAAGCCGTGGGTGGAGCGGAGAAGCTTCTGGAAAGTGAACCATCAGAGCCCAAACAATGGCTTTCTCTGTGCAGCTGGGCTGTGCACCTGGTGCCCGGGCTGGGCCCTCTGCGCTTCTGTCTTTCCGCACACAGCGATGTCCACACACAGACGGGACTTATAAATACCCTCCGAAGCAGAAGTGAAATCACTGACCAGTTCTCCTTTTCTCTGCTTAGTTGGAGCCCAGCGACCGAGAGCAGCTGGTGCAAGCTCACATTCCCCAGCACAGCGGCGCAACCTGCTCTTACTATTTTATGGTTGGGAAGTTTTTGGCAAACATCCTGTTTAGAATAAAATGGGACTCAGACTGACTATCGGGGGCTAAATTTACTGCCTGGAAACTGCAAGCGAAAGAAAAGAGAAAGCAAAGGCAAGGGCACGGCCGTTCGCAGAAAGGGACCGCCAAGGTCTTCTCCGAGTGAGCGTTTTACCTGTACGTAGAAGGTCCTGGAACTTGTTATTATTTCAAACAGGTTGTCCCTCATTAAAAGATCGCTAGACAGAAAAAGAGAAAGAAAGTTACCGGGCATGCAGGGATACACACTGAAGATCTGATTTGTCCCAAGTCAGAGCACCAGTGCCCTTCACAGTAAAAAAAAAAAAAAAAAACGGGGGATGGGGCAGTTTCAGGCCATCCCTCCTCCACTCCAGGGGGCTCCTCTGGCCTCATTTCCTAGACAGTCTCAGGAAGCTTTGCCCCAGGTGGACCTTCCCCACCACCACCAGCAGTCCTAACGAGAGAAAGCCCCTTTCTGTGCAAAACCTCCTGCCTAACATCCTCTGCTGCCCACCCCTCGCCCCTGCCCCCACCTCCTACAGTTTTCTTTCCCTCCTCCCTTCTTTCTTTCGAGGCTGAGATATGTGAAGTGCTTTTGTGTGAAGCAGTGTTCTGAGGGCTTTTGTGCACGTCATTTCATCCGATCTTCACAACCACCCAGCGAGGCACGGGAGACGTCCCCCATTTTATGGACGAGGAAACCCAGGCTCAGAGAGTCTAAATGACTTGTCCTTGGTGTGGGAGATTTGAACCCAGGTCTGACTCCAGAGTCTACGCTTTCAATTGGTGCCCTGTCGCGTGCCCCTCCTAAGGGAGCCAGCTCTCCCCTTCCAAAACCTTCCTCCGCCCAAGCAGCAACCCCACAGCTTCACCCGGTTCCTGCCCTTGGCTTCACGGTGCTGGGCTGGGAGACAAGGCGCCGCAGAGGCGGAAAGGAAAGTGGGCGCAGTGAGGTGCTTCCACCTGGGTGTGGGCTGTGGAAGAGAAATCCTGACGCCTGCCAGGAAGAAGGCAAGAAGTAACTGGTACTCAGGGACAAACCTCAAATCAGCCAAAATTATTTCACAGTGTTAAACACCTACTGCATGTATCTTGTCACTGCCGGGAATATAGAAGGACTGAGAGATCTAATTCCTACCCAATAAAAGAACATAAGAAAGCACGATTATACCACTGGATGTTAGAGTTTGTGTTATACAGCAAGCATTAGAATAATTACAAGAAAGGACTGATCACAGGACGGATCATTGGCTTCATGAATGGAAACCTGGAAGGAAATGGCAGGGGCGTGGCCAGTGCCACGGGCACCCGGGCTAAGGAGGTGCATGAGACTAATGACCCACACGGAAGGGGACAGGACGACTGCGCCCAGACAGCCCTGGGCCGAATCCTGACTCTACTTTAGGGAAAGGTGTCTGGGGAAAGTTTTAAAGACTTTGTGAGCCTGGGTAACCCCAAGTGTAGAATGGAGACGAGGGGATCTCCTTTGTCAGGCCGGGTGCCGTCAACTATAAGGCGTCTGGTGTAACGCCGCCACGGAACAGTCGCTGGAAACACATTTCACCAACTGTTGTTACTTTCTGAGTTTCTGAATAAAAAAGGCTCTTCTTTCTGGCTAAAATGTTTTAACCTTTCAAACTACTCATGCATATCCAGCAAAACCACCTAATCCGCTACTGAGGAGGTGAAAGCAAAGCAGGTAGGAAATCCCCACTGCTTTCACATCTACTTCTCGGGCTGCCTGGTGCCTTTCGGTTCAGTTCAACTCGATTGAACAAGTGTTCACTGATCACCCAGATGTCCTAGACCCTCCCACCGGGTTCCGGAGAGGCCGAACAGTCTCACGGGCCTAGGAGCTGCAGAGCCCTCGGGACCTCCTTCCCTGCTGGTCTTAACTCCCTTATTTCTTTTACTCAGACTCTGGCAGAATTAGAGATTTAAGAAACGTTTGAGGCACTCATAGGAGTGAACCCTACCTTGGTTTCCTAAGCTGCCCCCACGTGCCCAGGTGGTCTCACATCTGCATGGGCCCTCCAGGGTCAGGAACAACCAAAGATCCCCGAGGGTCTAGTCATGCCCTATCTTTCCTCTGCCCATTGCTACCTCTGGGGTGACACTTCTGGAACTTCCATATCTATAGCCACTTTCATGAATTATAAATTGTCACTGGGAACCTCTCCAATCTTCTATGCTCAGCAATTGCCATTTGCAAGACTCAGTAGAGTCTTGGGTCACACAGCACGTTGTTTTCATGCAAGACTGTCCCATGCCTTCATGAGACTCCCCTGCCTGCTGCTAATAGCTTCCCTGATTTTGTACGTCCACAGGATGGAGGGACCCAAACACACAGTCCCTAAAGACTGCAGATTGGTGCCAAAAAGGGGATTTCTAGATGCCCAAATACCCTTGGGGTCTCTGAACGTTAGTTCTAGGGGCATCTGTTTTTGTGTTGGATCTGGGAGATCCCTTGCCAAGTCCCAAGCTCATCCTGGGCACCGTGGCACTTGGAAGGTAATCCTTTCCTAGTGGAAAGAGGAACACATTGCAAATCCTTGCTCTTCCTGCCCAGTGGCAGTAACAGAGATGGTGTGAATCAGCCTCGTGTTAACGGGACATCAGGGTCGAAAGGAAGAGAAAGGCATCTCCAGTTCCAGGAAGAGGCACCGGCACAAGCAGCGACCTGACCACAAGCACTGAAGTCAGGGACCCAAAGGCTCAGCCCGTCCTCCAGGGCCCAGTTCTCCTGGAGTAATTCTCACACCTGAGAAGCATCTGAGCTCCACTCCCTTCTTTGTTTCTATAATCTTTCTCTTTCTCCACCAGAAATTATTATGCAGGCTCCTCCCCTTAGGAGGTAGAGTAAGGCAATGTGGCGAGGGTAAGTCTGCCCAGTGTGACCTCGTCCCCGGGTCAGCCCGGATGCAGCGATCGGCCACAATCGTTAGGCTCCTGTCCCTTGCTCTCGCAAGAAGATTCTTGCACGGAGCTCCAGAAGGGTAGTAAGTGGAGATCTAAGAGGACAAATGGAGGTTTTGATCATAAGAGAAACAACAGAGACAATTACCCAGACTTGACCAGACATTCATGAGTCTTGAGAACGTCCTTGAGAAATATAGTGCGCAGCGGTTCCCGGTCCTGGGGGAAAGAGGAGAAAAACACATGAGCTGTTCGCATAATACCATATCCCAGACCATATGAGCAAGGCCCCTGCCACCTGGTCTCAAAATCATCATCAAATGAAAAAGAAAATCTAAGAAGGAAATGCTCCATGCCTTTGACCACACGGCAGGTCACTGCAGAGGGGACATTTTAACATCCCTCTAAAGAGGCACACATGGGACGAATGGGGACAAGACAGAGGTGCCTCTGAAGCCTGCGTGTGCCCATGTCTCTACTCACGCGCCCTCCTATGGGTGAGTATGCGTGTATTCGAGAGCCTCCACGGCCTGTCCGAAGGGCCCTGAAGCTACTACGAACCTGCTCACACTTGAAGTAGCAGATGGTAAAGTCATCGAGTGCAAAGAAGCGACGTTTCCAGCTCTTCCGCTGCAATGAAACATAAAGAGCAGGTCATCAGGGAGAGGTCCCCAGCCTGTGGAGGGTGTCCTAACGCGCAGCTCACGGGGACCCGGCCCCAGGGAAGTCAGGCTCCCAGGGGGCGGCAGGGCAAAGGCTTCTTCACATGGGGCAGTGCCTCAGACGGAGGGGGGGGGGGGGGGGCGAGTGGTTGATCCCAAAACCTCAGGGGTGGAACTGGAGGCTCCTCCTATCAATCTCCTCTCCCCTCTGCTCCATCCACACCCACTGGCTCCCGGGAGCCCCCAGAACCCCGGTCCTGCCCCTGCGCTGACACTCACCACGTTCCCCTGCTTCACACAGTAGCCACTCTTGATGAGCGGGGGCCCGGTGGAGGCGCGGCTGCCCGACGTGGGGATGTAGCTCTGGGACCTCCGCAGGATGGCGTGGGAGCCTGGCTCACTCCCCTCCTGCCCGTCCCCACCGTTCTGCAAGGAAACAGTGTCCAGCTGGCACCGTCCTCCGCCCCTCCGTGCAGCCGCAGCCCTGCCACCTCCCTCCGCCACAATCTCTTGCCTCTCTGCCACCATGTCAAAGAAGAAATAAACAGGAAAATCGACCTCCTTTGCTCCCGCCGGGCACGATACAGGTGCTTTCCCAGACAAGGCTCAGGGAGGGTGGGCAGACCCCGGACAACGGGAAGGGCAGAGAATGCAAAGCAGGAGAAGGGGCAACCACCCAGATGGGAGCAGGGACACCGGGCTTATTTCCAGCCTCTCGTGCCTTGCTTGGGCCTGTTTCCCACGGGTTTTACAAGTGCTCATCTCCTGCATCTGCTACAATTTCTGCACCGCCGTGACTCAGCCCCACCCCTGCCCTGTGTTCTCCTGATCAGCCCACCTGCACTAGCTCCCCGACTCCCCCCAGCCACCTCCCTGCCCAGTCTCCTGTGCACACCACTGGCACACCACGGCCACCTCCACACCCTCCCGCTCCCCGGCAGCCCCAGCCAGGCCCTGCACCTGGTTGATGGGTGTGTGGACCACCACCCCTCCGATGATCTCTGTCCTGTAGGCCACCTGTGGCTTCTTCTCCAGGGCCGGAGGAGCCGCTATGCTTTTGAGAACTTCCGTAGCCAGGGGTATGCTCCCAGCTTTGGGTACCTGGGAAGAATGGCAGCGTGCTCAACAGGGAACGGAAAGCTTAGGAAAAGCAGAGAGCCAAAGCCATGAGAAAAGCTACTGTACCAAATTACAGTCGGACTTCCTTCTCCCCAGCCCTTCCATCCACCCACGTCCAAACACGAGCACTTGGTTGGCAACCCACTCCCCACACACAGATACACACGGACTCCACGACTTCACTGAGCACCTACTATGAGCCAGTCCTTCCCTCGTTAGAAACCAGATAAAACATGAAACAAAATACATAAAGGTCTTGCCCTCACTGTGCTTACACGCAAGTCGGGAAGAGTGACCAAAAAAAGTATGTACATGTTGCAAAACAAACAATCAGGTTAATTACAAAGGGTGGTGA
This sequence comes from Eulemur rufifrons, assembly GCF_041146395.1. NCBI lineage: Eukaryota > Metazoa > Chordata > Mammalia > Primates > Lemuridae > Eulemur > Eulemur rufifrons. The sequence continues at coordinate 22,974,499 of NC_090994.1, read as the reverse complement.
GTAGCACAAAGAAACTAAACAGGATTCGGAATCAACCCGTGTCTGTCAACGAATGAACAGATAAAGGAAGTGTCGTACATATACACCATGGAATATGATATAACCACAAACAATGAAATCCTGCCCTCGGTAACAACACGGATGAAACTGGAGGACATTATGTTAAGTGAAATAAACTAAGCAAACAAAGACATACCTCACGTGTTCTCACTCATATGTGGGAACTAATATTAAAAACAAATGATTTCATGAAGACAGAGAGTAGAATGATGGTTACCAAGGGCTGGGAAGGGTGGCAGGGAGGAGGAGATAAAGTGGGGGTGGCTAATGGGTACAAAAATCTAGTTAGATAGAATGAACAATGTTTGACAGCACAACAAAGTGACTATGATCAACAGTAAGTTAGAGATACTTTAAAATAACTAACAGAGGCTGGGTGCAGTGGCTCACGCCTGTAATCCTAGCACTCTGGGATCCTAGCACTCTGAGGCGGGAGGATTACTTGAGCTCAGGAGTTCAAGACCTGCCTGAGCAAGAGCAAGACCCCGTCTCTACTAAAAATAGAAAAAAAAAAAAATTAGTCCCAGCTACTCAGGAGGCTGAGGCAGGAGGATGGCTTGAGCCCATGAGTTTGAGGTTGCAGTGAGCTATGATGACGCCACTGCACTCTAGCCCTGGCAACAGAGCAAGACTCCATTTCCAAAAAAAAAAAAAAAAAAACTATAATAGTGGAATTGGAATGTTCCTAACACAAAGAAATGATAAATGCCTGACGTGATGGATGCCCCAATTACCCCGATTTGATTAAGTCACACTGTATGCCTGTGTCAAAATATCACACGTACCCCATAAAGACATACAACAGTTATGTACTCATAATAATTAAAAATTTAAATTTTTTTTTAAAAAAATAAAGAACATAAACAGAAGCTGACATAGAAGACAGCTTGACATGGAGAGGGTAGGGGAGGTGTCTCCCAAGGAGGAAACGCAACCTGGAGGGTGAGAAGGAACCAGAAATGTAAAGGCAGAGAAAGGCATGCCGGGCAGGTAGGGCAGGTGAAAAGTGCGTGTGGTCAAAGGGATAGAACGAGGGGTGCGTGAGTCTGGGAGCCCACGGACCTGGGGTATAGCTCTCGACCTCTCGCCAACCACCTGCATGACCTGTGGCAAATCACAGAGCCTCTCCAGGCCTGACCCATCTCATGCATAAAATGAAAAGAGAAATGGTATTTACGTCATAAGCGTTCTTTTGCTTGTCAAATGATAGAGCATATAAATTGAAACACTTTAGAAACACAAATAAAAATCAAAATGTATTATAAAGTATTTTAATGAGCACTCCACAAATGGTACTAGTATTTGCAAACAGAGCCCTTTTGGAAAAATGAGTTCTCTTTGTTCCTCAACATTACAGTACCATCGCTGAGTGAATCGTCAGAGAATTTTTATAGTTGGTTGGAAACCACAGGCCAAGGGTTGCAAACTGGTGATCCGCAGGCAGACTTGGCCCAAACTATGTTTTGCTTACCCTATGCAGTATGCGTCTGAATCTATATTTAAAATCTGGGATATTTCACACAAAAACCCAGATTTTCAGCTGCACAGCAGTTCCCTTGTTAGACGGGAAGCGCGTTCTTCAGACTGCACAGTTCCCACCATTCTCCACCCCCCCCCACCCCCCCCACCCCCGTGCGGAGGCCACACAGGTCAGATGTCATTTATCCTCATTCCTGTTGTCATTTTTCTTCTTCCTTGTCCACTTCACTCACCCACACTGGAGTCTATAAACTCTGACGGAATCTTTCATTTTGTAAGGAAAAAACACGGGCCCAGAACAGTCAGGTCATCCGCTCGAAGTCATGATTAATAACTGAACAGAGACTAAACCCTCGCTGCCAGCAGGTGGGGCAGCCACAGCATCACAGCACCTCGCCTTCGAGAGGGCACAACGCCCCGCGTCCGTCTGGCGACACAGCAACTGCAGATCTCAGGAGGGAAGCCCCAGGCCTCTCCCACGTCTCCTACAGCCTGTGCAGTCAGACCTAAGGATCCTTCCAGAGCTCAGAGCTGTATGAGAACCCTGCCAGCACAGGGGATTGAAGACCACACCATGTGACATCTGTTCAAGGCAGTGACACTACTCTGATGACACCGAGTCCCCACAAAGAAGATGAGACCCTCTCTCTCCGGCCTGCACACCCAGTTCATACACACAGCGATGACCTTTCCAAGTCAGGCTAGAAATCCCACCTTCTCCCTTCCTTCTGGCCGGCTGAACGATGACAGCGGTCACCATCTCCTCGGGCCCCATGCATTCCCGGCGACGTACTGAGCTCCTTGCTGCCTTACCTCTACTCTTCGAGCAATCTTGTCAAGTAGACACGATTTTCTCCATTTTACAGATGAGGTCAACTCAAGCTATTACAATTAAGTCATCTGCCCCTAGGACTGCCTGATTCTAAATATCTAAATATCACTACCTACCTAAGCCATCCTTTCTAACTTTTTATGAGTTTTGCTATTACGTGACCAAATGTTTCCGGGATGTTGATTTTTTGCTGGGGTATTTAGTGATACAATTACCATGGAACAGCAGAAATTTCCCCCAAATGACCTAAATGAATTCCTGAAATCTAGCAAACGAAGAGGGAAGTAATTTTTGGAGTTCCTTGTGGCCAGGAAGGACTCACAGAAGCTTGGCTTTTGTGTTTCCTCTAAGAATCTCGTCAGCCCACCCCAAGGACCACCGGTAGTCCCCGCCTATGTTCCTGTACCACGCGCTGCTTCTGACAACCCAAGCAGGGCCTGTCCAAAGCTGCTGCTCCCTCCCAAGACTCTACGTCAGCCCACGGAGGACAAACTCAACCGTCAGGAAGCTGCACAGCTTGAAAACAAGGTCGCTCCTTTGGTCTGTCCGTGTCCCAGAGGCCACGGTTAAGTGTGCCCTCACCTACGGAGAGTTCTTTGACGAGGGAGATCCCCGTGGGCCTCACCTGCGACGTGACATGAAACTGTCAAGGCTCACCTTTGTCCCCACCCCCACTCCGGGCGTCGCCAGCCCGCCGTGAGAACCACCCAGCTTAGGGGAGAGCCGAGCTTTACTTTTACTGCTTCGTGTTCGACCTTTTTAAGAAATGCAGTGAGCGGAATAATGTCCCCCCAAAACTGTCCACCTATCACCCCAGAAGGGGACCTTACTTGGCAATAGGGTCTTTGCAGATGTAATCAGTGAAATTAAGATGAGGTCATACTAGTTTAGGGTGGGTCCTAAGTCCAATGACCGATGTCCTTGTAAGAGGACAGGACACACAGCCATGCAGGGCAGAAGGCCCTAGGGTAACAGGCAGAGGCGGAGCAATGCAGCTACCAGCCACGGAACCAGCCACGGAACGGCAAGGAATGCAGGAAGGCAGGGAGGGACTCCGCCCTGGGGCCCTGCTGACACTGTGATTTCTGACTTCTAGTCTCCAGAACAAATTTCCATTGTTTTAAGCCTCCCAGTTTGTTACGACAGCCCTAGGACACTAATACATGAACACTCATATTCTGAGAGAACCCAATTCTTTAAATACTATATGTCTAATATTTGCTTCAAAAATAAGGACTCAGGCCAGGCACAGTGGCTCACGCCTGTAATCTTAGCACTCTGGGAGGCTGAGATGGGAGGATCGCTTGAGCTCAGGAGTTTGAGACCAGCCTGAGCAAGAGCGACACCCCATCGCTACAAAAAATAGAAAAATTGGCCAGGCGTGGTGGCACAGGCCTGTAGTCCCAGCTACTCAGGAGGCTGAGGCAGGAGGATCGCTTGAGCCCGGGAGTTTGAGGCTGCAGTGAGCTATGATGACGCCACGGCACTCTGGCCTGGGCAACAGAGTGAGACTCGGTCTCAAAAAATAATAATAATAATAATAATCAAGTATTGACACAGAAAGAAACATCAAATTGTACAGGATGCTAAAAGGTGAGGACCCCCAACATGAATGACGAAACCTTTACTAAAACCAGCACCCAAGCACACAGGGTGGCACGAGTGAGCCCGCTAGCAACAACCTTGCTTCCTGCTGCCTGCCGTGGCGCTTTCTTTTCACAGGTTTATCAAGGTTTATCAGAATAACAAGCCAACAAGCAGAACTGCTGAGATGACTCAACTGTACTCGGTGTGGGTGAAGAAACACAAACGCTCGATAGGTAAGCAGATTTCTATTCCTTTATTCACAGGAACTCTGAGGTATCTGGGAGAATGATTTAGCCCAGTACAGAGCTGTTGTTACTAGAAGTCCCTCAAATGTGAGCGTTTCTGGCTGTGTAACACAGAAACTCAAACTTTTCGGCGTCCAAACCATGGCCCATAAGCCAAGAGTCTGCCTGCCTCACTGATGAAAGGTCGGCTTTATTCTAAAACATACAGTTTTCCTTCTCCTTCCTTCTTATCCTTTCCCCTTTCTTTTTGTGTATTTCTGTATGTCTAGGCTAAGGAAGAGGGAAGGAATTCTTCATCAGCCGAGTCAAGGAAAACGAGAGTCCTCCCAGGACAGTTCCTGGCCAGGTCGGTGGCCGGTTCGGACGGACCCTTCAAGCAGCTCCAAAAGCAAGAAGAGTGTCCAGGAACCAGTGCTGACTGCCCCCTCACAAGCTTTTCCCCTCCAGCCAGCAATCCATTTTCCAGTCCTCCCACGCTCTGACTCACGGCCCAGAATCACCCAAGCCATGACTGCCCCGGCGCCCTCCCAGGAAGCACGAAGGGGACGCTCCAGAAACTTCCCCTTGAACTTGGTTCAAACTCAAACTCCGGGTTCACCTCGTGGTCGGGCAGCCCAGGTTCGGGAAGAGGCCGAGGAGAACCGGGTGTGCGCCAGGCCCCTGGGAAGGTCCCCGCTGCCGTCGGAGCTTTTCCCCAACTCCAAACACATGAAAGGAGGAGAGACCGTACGTACCGTGATCTTGCTGGCTTGGTTCAGGGCTTCGACCCAGTCCTTCAGGTCTTTCTGGTCGTTGGCTTGAAGGAAATATCTCTGAGACAGGGCATTGATCACTGCAAAAGTCACGGAGGAGAAGGGGAGATGCTCAGGTCAGAATGCGAATGACCCAACAAGGGCCCACAGAGGTGGCAAGACAGACGGACCCACGATGCAGATCAAGGAATTTCCCACGATGCCAAGTCACCTGGGTGGACATCTAGGAAGCAGCAGGTCACACCTGCGCGCTCTCCCTCCCACCCGTAGAAACGAGGATGAGCCCATTGGCCACAAGAACGACACCTGACTCGAGTCACAGGCGTGCCGGCATGCAGGGCTTTGTCCCACAGGCACGACTGGCCTGGATCGGGAGCCTTGGGAAACGGGCTAGGGACTGGCCTGGATCGGGAGCCTTGTCTGTGGCAGGGAAACAGAACGAGGCTTGCCTGAGATGGAATCCGTGACCTCGCCTCACTGTCAGCCTGCTCTTTCCTCTGAGCACCCCACTGGGTCAACACTATACTTCTAGGTTTATTATTATAATATTTTTTTCAGATGTGATGACCACAAAATCTGAGAGTCACTTTTGAGCTTGGCCATCACGGTTGAAAGAAATGGAAGAACGACAGCATCAAAGACGTTTGAACCCATCGAAGTGGGGAGAGAGAGCAGCTCAAGAGACTGTTATATGCCTGCGTCAGCCGCAGCCGTAGGAGGTGGGCTTCGTGGGGTAGACACAGAATTCATCAGTTCTTTCATTCATTCAACAAACATCTACTGGGCACCCACGATGCACCAGGAACCCGTGTAAGTGCTCAGGACGCCACAGGACAAAGCAGAGGAATGTCCCTGCCTTCGTGAAGGTTTCATTCAGAACCACACTAGGTGCGCAACAGAAGCTACTTGTGAGCATTTGCTCTTAGCACCTAGGACGGTTCTGAGAACACAGTGGGAGCCAAATAACTACTCAATGACCCATTCATTGAATTTACAACGATTCCCTGATGTGGGGCACCCACCGAGTGGCTCTGCTTCCTACATCATCCCTCAAAACGGTCGCTCTTTGGGCAACAGTGAGACGCTCAACAGAACGTTCCCTCCTTTCTGTTCTCCCCTTCCTGACACGGCCTCCTCTGAGTCTCCACCCTTCTGGGCACGCCCATTACTCAGCTCTAAGATGAAGGTTCCCAGAAACTCCTGGGAGACATTTTGCACCCACCTTGAGAAAACTGAAATGTGTATGTATAATTGTTATTTACCAATTTAAACAAATGAAATTAAAACCAGAAAAGAGATAAATATTTGAGATGATGGATAAGCTAATGACACTACACATTACGTACCCATGAAAATGTACAATTATTGTCAATTAAAAAAACAAATTAAAACCAAAAGAAAAAGAAAACTGAAATGTTACTGGTGCTTATACCTCTGTGCTAATGTTATTAACAATCTTTGCAGCGAGACCAAGGAAAGTGATATCACCTGACACCCAGGAACATCCCTGTGATTGAAGTCACTCATACGCACAGGACACAGTCACATGTGATCACAGGACTGTCTCCACGCAAAAGAGGAAGTTGCTGTACGAGTGTTAAGAAAACCCGTTCCCTGGCTCAGTACTTACCAAAGCAAAATGGAGTTTTTGGTTTCTGCTTTGGGGTAGCTATGCTCACCTAAATCAAATAAAAAATAAAAGAAACATAAGTATGTTTCTAACAGTGTTGCAAATTTCTTATTGTGAAAGTTTTCATACATAAAAAGAGTATATCAAACTTATGTGTACATTTAAAAATAATAATAAAGTGAAAACCCTGAACTCATCGTCCAGATTAAGAAACAGCCATTATCATTCCTATTTCTTAGAAGCCCTCTCTATGCCCCTCCCTGATAGAGTCCCCACCCCTCAGAGATAAGCACTTTCTTAATGTCTGTGTTAACTTTTGTCTTTGCAAGAAACACTTTCAAAAGCCATTGAGTCCTATTAGTTCTCCGAGGTATCTCCATATTGCTTTCCACAGCGGTTGCACTAGTTTGCAGTCCCACCAGCAGTGTATGAGTGTTCTTATCTCTCTGCATCCATGCCAACATTTGTTGCTTTGGGACTTTTTGATAAAAGCCATTCTCACTGGAGTTAAGCGATATCTCATTGTGGTTTTGATTTGCATTTCTCTGATGACCCCAAGGAATTTTTTCTTTTCTGAGTGTGGCAGTCAATGTTAACGTTTCCCTTATGATTAATGATGTTGAGCATTTTTTCATGTTTTTTGGCCATTAGTCTATCTTCTTTTGAAAAGTTTCTGTTCATGTCTTTTGCCCATTTTTAATGGGGTTGTTTGATTTTTTCCAGCCCATTCGCTTGAGTTCTTGAAGCTGTCCTGGCCTAATTCACACCCTCAGGGTTCCACTCCTCTCTCTTCTTTCAACCACCGACCTCTCCCTAAGCAGTTCTCCCAGGTGAAGGTGGTATTGCGACAAACATCGATTCCGGTCCGAGCACACAGAAAGAGGTGGCGTCGCACCACTGGCCGCATTTAGACACAGACCAATTGTCTTTACCTCTACCCTGACCACTCAACCATGAAAACAGGCACTTTCCACATGGCCAGAGAGGGGCTGATGGACTCAGAGAGCGTACCTGTGTATTTAAGGGAAGGGCATGAGGAAGTGGAAGTATTTTTATACCTCCTGTTGCTTTATTTCAACTGGTTTTTGCAATCCTACCCCTTGCACGCACATTCCTGAGTGTCTGCATATGTGAGCCCACATCATTCAAGTTCAATCACACTGAAAGAATAGAGACAGCCCCTCATATTCCATCACATGCAAATACCAGGTGACTATCCTTGATGCAGCCGACCCTCCCCAGGGCAGGCCTCCACCCCTATACCTGAGGTCTCTAAGGAGGTATCCACCTTCCCATGGACCCAGGCTGGGACTCTCCACATACTGTCATAATCGTGTCCTGGACATATCATTCCCTCCATCCCCTTTTTAGCCGAGGGCATTCTTCTACTTGTCCTCACTCAGGGCCGCAGTGCTCGCTGCTTGCATGGGAGGCGGTTTAGAAGACAGGAGCTGAAGCAAATCTGGAGTCAAAATTAAAGTCACTTCATGGCTCACAGCTGCTCGGGTCTAACAGGGACTGACCCACCAGTCTGTCTAGGTTCTGGCTCTTGGCTGTAAGTTCTTCTTAAACAACTGCCCAGATTCCTTAAGCAAAACTAGTATCACTCCAAATACTCAAATGGGAACTGAGGTAGCACCTTATAAAAGATCAAAAGAAGCTCCACCCTGGGCTTTGGAGACAGTCTCAAATGACAGGTGCCCCAGCTATGTGACCTCCATTATTTCCTGTTCTATCAAATAAGGGATAACAATGTCACTACGAACTATGGGCAAAATGCTGAGGACCCATGAGCTTCTCGGGGCCTGCAAAAACGTACGAGACCCAGAAAAATTGCTTGGCCTCCAACACACAAAACAAAGATGGCATAGCCAATGTTAACAAATATCTAATTCAATGTCTGCACAACAGCATGATATCAATCTCACTGACAAGTATCTAAATGTGTACGAGCCATCACATTAAGTCAACTTCATTAATTTTTCAATGAAGCATGCAAAAAAAACTTCATTACATTTGCAAATAATTAGCTTAGATTTTCTTAGTTCACAAGAATCTCTGTGTGTCTGCTAGAGGATTGCCCAGAAATTAGAACCCAAAATAAATTAGATGAGTTACTCATCACCGAGTCCTTCCAAAAGTAAAATGATTAAAATCCTTTCAAATATTTTATAGCCAAACAATTATATTTAATGAGGGCTATGGCTGCATTTTGGTATGTTTACCATGATGTGAGGTAGCGGTCATGGGACCGAAAAAAGTCCTGAAAAACATGAGGATTTAAGCAAAGGGAAACCCACACATCCTGAGGGCAGATTCCCACATTCAGTCATGTCTAGACTTACAGGCCACAGGACACGTCGGTCTGTAACATCACGGTCCGGGCCCCCTTGCTCTCGTTTTCCTGCGTTTCTGACCCCTGAATGCAGCCTGAACCACAGTGTGTGCCTTTCTGTCCTGCTTGTAGCTGATGTGGTCTCAGTGACGCATTTTCTCGTTCTGTACTCCAAGACCCTCTCCGGCTTAATATTAGAATATTCATTCTATTATTAATAGAATTGCCCTGTCTGAAAAATTCACGGTCACCACTGACTAGAGAGGGCAGCCCTGGCTGACAGTTTAATCTCTGTCTGGATTACAAATGCTCTGCATCGGCCCCCACTTCCTAGCCGGCTACCCCGTGAGATGCTACCCCTGCGCCCAGGGTGGGAGCTGGCGCCTTCAAAGCGACGGTCTGGCTTCGAGTTTGAGTCCACGCCCTTCTCCCGTTCTCAGTCATCAGGTACGTGTGGGGGCACCACGTCCACCTAAACCTGCCTCATGCCCCGTGGCTTGGCACGGAGAGGTGACGTGGCAAAGCCACTCACTGCTGAATCAACGGATCGGTTCCAGTTCTGCCCCGATGGGCTGCATGGCAGCGGTAAGACCCTCCATGTCTCCGGTCAGCCTCCCAGTTAGCAAAGCCAGAGTAAAAAGACGAGTCCCCATCTTGCAGTCACAGAATGCAGAAAGAGGAGCATGAAATTATACCCACCTGCTGCTGTGCCCTACAGAGAGACGGGCCGAGGGAGAGTCTCACTTATCACGGAAATGTGGCTTTGGCCTCTCCCTGCCACCCAGTCCCTGCGGAGGAGGAACTCCCGCCCGCTGGGGGGAATGATCCCACTCTAGCCCACCCACTGTGTTGGTGATCGGACATGGTGACAGAACAGAGAAGATCCGCAGGGAGAAGTGTGGCTGCAGATGGCTGTGGACACCTGACAGCCTGACCCCAGTGAGGCCACCGAAGCGCAGCCACCTGCACCCCCGAGGTGGCCACAGCTGAGCAGCTGCACCACAGTGGGTGACTGGCGGGTCCCACGGACACCCCCAGCAGTGAATGGAGGTTGGGGGTGTGAGGAGGGGGTGGGCACCGTCCCCCGTGGGGTGACGCAGACAGGACTGCTCCACGGCACAACAGGAACTTGCTCTTGTCAGATCAAACGCAGACCACAGGAGCAGCAGCTCGTCAGCGGCTGGGCATGGCTAGGGCTGGCCCCACCCTGTCTGCCCTCGGCCGGAAGGGGAGCTAGGGCCCCTCTGGCGGCAGCACAGCAAGGTCTCGTAGGTTTGGTGCAGCTCTGGCCCCGTGTCTGGGTGACCTGGCCCCATGAGGTGGCATCGGGAGCAGGGGAACAGCAGCCACCTGGATGAGCGATGAGTGAAAGGGTTCTAAAGTGGGGTCTCTGGACCAGCTTCAGGGGGTCACTGAGCCCCCTGAAATTATAGGCAAAGTCAGGGTGTGTACACACATCTATACATTCACCTGGAAAATGAGTCCACGCTTTCCATCAGACACTCAAAAGGATCCATAACCCCCACACAAAAAAAGTTAAGAATTACTGTTCTAGGAAATTCCTCCCCATAGGTAGTGGAGGGCAAGGCTCTGACAAAATGGGACACAGCTGGGGTGGGACAGTGGGGTTGGCTGTGCAGAGGTGGCTGGAACGGAAGAAAAGGATCATCAGGCAGAAGGTGGGGGTGGCTGGGGCCAAAGGGCCCCTTCAATTATTTTCTAGTTTGCCCAAGAACTCATCCTGCTGCCGTGGATGCCTTGGATGACTTCGGATCAAGCACGTTCATTTCTGCCTCTCCGAGGGACCACACACTGGTCCCATCTTCCCAAAAAGGGCTCTCAGGAGAGGCCGGGGGGCTGGGGGCGGGGGCGGCGCGCCCTGAGCAGAGGCCACGGCAGGCACCGGCTGGCCAGGCCGCCCGACACGACGGCAGGAGGCGGCGGCAGGTGCTTTCCTCCGGGAGGGAATACCTAAAGGTTACCAAGAAACAACACGGACTGCCGGGTCGGCTACCAGCACCGCGGAGAAACGTCCTTCTGGGAAAATCCCTGCTCTCCGGCTAGCATCGAGTCAGGCAGGAGTTAAAGGCTCTTGGCTCTTGTAACCCGACCCGGTGGCAGCTGTGGGTTTTGCACGCACACAGAAAACACCCCTCCAGGCCTGCCTCTCTCAGGAAGGGCTAAAAGGCAGGTGGTCTTTTCTGAACCAGGCAGCCTCCAAAGCTGAGGATTCTAAAAGCCCTCATTTGAGCTGCATTTGCAAATTGTGATTCAGCCGGAGATCGTATTCAGTCTTCCCCTAGCAAAAAAAAAAAAAAGTCCTCCCAAACCCTTTCAAACAGGAGATGGTTTCAGTTTCCATTTACTATCACGAGGTGCTCTGCTCCCCCACTCTCTCAATTCTCTTTCCCCAAACCTCCTGGAGAAATGACCTCATAAGCTCTCGGCAAGATGGGGATGGGAGAGGGAGGGAAGGCCAGTCCCAGGCCCCAGGCCGGGCTGGGCTGGGGAGGCAGCCACAGGGCCCACGGCTCGCCACAAACTGCCCGCAGCTGTGCTAGCAAAGCTGCACTTTGAAAGGCCCTTCCCCCTCCCCTGAGGTCATTATCTGCCCTCTCTAATCCACCCCGACGCTGCCCTGCCTGGCATCTGCCTTCGTGTCTGCCAGACCCTGCCTGCAGCTCCCGCTAGGTGGGCTCTCCTCCTGAGGCCCCAGGGCCCCCGCCAGGCTCATCTCCTGGCCTCGGAGGTGGAGGGCTCCCAGAGCTTGGTTGTTACAAGAGGGAGACAGCAGCCACTCAGCTCAAGCCCCCGAGGGCGGGACAGGGTGGGCAAGGCACCAGAGGCCCCCAGGAAGCCTGAAGCCAGAGTGTGTGGGGAGGCAGCACTTCTGAAAGCTCAGCGCTGGCTCCCTGCCACCTGGCTCTCCTCCCTGTACAAAGAGTTCCTCCTCCTGGGAGGCTCTAAAGCCCCAGCCTTTGCATCACTGCCGCATCGCATCACGGGTCAGCGCTGGTGCCTGCCCCAGGGAGGGGCTGCTGAAAGACGCTGACTTCAGCAGTTGCAGGTGGGCATGGTTCAGTGGCCCCCAACCCCGGCTCTCAGCTCATTCCGCTCTGTGCAAACTGGACTAGGGGGCAGCTTGGTGGCCACTGCCAGGCTCTCCAGCTGTCATCTGGCAGCTGAACGTCTTCCTGGCACATCTGAGCAGCTTCTCTGGGCATTCTTAGCCTTCCCTCTGTCGGAATCTGCCAGGTGATTTATAAAAATTCCAGTGAAGCCCGACACTTCCGGAGCTGTCTCTGTTTAGCTGCGCCCTCTGGGAGAATCCTTCCTAGTTACTGGATTTGGGGTTGCTTTTGTATTCTTTTTTGTCCCAGTTACAAAAAAGGTCACATCCCACCCCTACCTCCAGCTCAGCCACCACCTCCACCTCCTCCGCAGGAGCTGGGAGCGTTACCGCCTGACTGTCCAGGGCGTGCGAGGCTGCAGCCCACCCTGCGAGAGCTCGCATGACCACCCCTAAAGCCACCCAGTCGGCTCAAGGCCTCCACGAGCGACATCTGGGGAAAAGGGAGCATTTTAATCCCATGCACCGTCCCCAAATAGTAATGCCCAAAGGATTTGACACTCCCTCTTGTTTAGATACTGAACCTACTTAGAGAACGTGAATTCCCAGAGTTCCAGGCCAACATTACCTTCGAGATGTAGGTCAGCTGCAAAGATCCGACTGCTCCTGCCCCAAGTGCCAGGTTCTGAAAGACACACGTATTTCACTTTGAGAAGGATGCCACGCGAGGCTGTGGAACAGCACCAAGAGACAGAAGCCCAAGCCCCCCGCTCTGTTTAGACCATTTTCCAGCCTGGCCACCTTGAGCAAGTCCTTAACCACTCTTTAGCTCAGAACCCTCACCCGTAAAACAGTGATAATAATTCCTGGAAAACAATTCCCGATTCCCGATGGGAGCCTGTGACATTAACATTACCTCTAGCCTCATTTGCTACAGAGAGGTGTTCGAGTACAGTGGCTAAAGTCTGTGCCCCACTGTCAGTAACACTGAGCCTCCGTTTTCTCTTCTGCAAAAATAGGGATAATAATAGTACCTACCTCATCAGACAGGTGTAAAGATGAGCTAATACATTTAAGAGCACTTGGAATTGTCCCTGGTGCATAGAAGACTCTCAACAAGTGTCGGTTATTACATGTTTTCTGCGCTGAGATCTCATTCGCTTTGTCCTGTTTTAAGCCACTTCAAAATTCTTTTCATAATACATAGGGTACAAACCCACACAGTATAGAAATAAAAGAAATAGATCTGTTCAGCCTACTTCACAGGACTGTTGTGAGTAGCAAACGAAACGATGTCTGTACACAATGGAACACAAGTATGTACTATGAAAACAGCAAGCAACTCACAGGCACCAGAGTCCACCTGGCCATAAGCTCCTTAGCCTCCTAATTTCTCCATTGTCAGGGATGACGCAATGAAGACACAGGGACGGTCACATACCAAAGGAACGGTCAAGATTAGAAATCACAGCTCTGGAGTTCCTATGTCTACCTTGGAAAATCCACTCCCTCAAGAACCTGGGACTCTTTTCCTAGCTCCTGGTGACCTCTTAAACCGTTGCCAAAAGCCTCAAGGAAAAACCTTTGAAGCTCCCCAGCACCTGGACTCATCTCAAGGCAATTAAAAGAAGGTGGATCTTGGATAGAGAGAATTTAGTTAATTTACCCAAAGATTAGCAGAGAAATGACCCGTTATATTCCAGGAGATGGCCTTAAGAAATGTCTCAGATGACAGGGAAGAGTCCTCCTAGCCCCAGTTATCTAAATAAACAGGCATTATTTGAAGCAAATCCAAGCAAGAAAGTGGATCCACGGATAATACCACAAAAGAAGGATCCGCAGAACCCCAGGATGTTAGAGTGGGAGATGAGAAGGGACTCTCTCTGCACTCCACCTGCCTCCCTGAAACGCCGCCTTTGAGTAGCCAGATTAGCATCTGAACCGCGGATGACCTGATTTATACTTTTACTCACACAATGTTCTCAACGACACAGTGACTGCTTTTTTATTTTCTTAGGAAACCTCCACTGGGCGGGGAGAAACAAGCCTGCGGCCCCAAAGTCAGAGTCCGAGGAGGAGCCCCCGGTCCCCAGAAGGCACAGGAGTGACCGACGCTGTCCCCGAGGGCAGCACGAGCCACCCCGGGCACTGACTCAGCTCTGCTCAGGCTTGGGCTGCCGGAGACCCCTCTGCATGGCCTCACTGGAGCCAAGGGCTGCGGGGACATGGGGAGACACAGGCCTCTGCTGGGGACTGAGCATCTGCCACCACCCTCCACCCCATTTCGCAGTTGAGGAAAGTGATGTGTGAGTGAGGGGATTCGTCCAAGGTCACACAATTGGTGGCACACCCTGAACCAAAGCTCAAGTCTCCTGACTTCCCCGCCGATGGCCTAGAAGCAGCACGCTGTAATTTAAAAGCTTGAGCTGCTGGAATTCTAGCTGTGACATTAATGCTCTGTGACCGCAGGCAAGCTTCTTCACCTATAAAATGGAGATAATAAAGCCCTGTTGGTAGGGCGGTTGGGAGAATTCCGCGGAAATGCGTGGAGCGAGCCTGGCGCCTGGCGGGTGGCAGTTCCCGGCCCCCTCCCGCAACGCTAATTACAAGATGCAAATGCCAAGTCTCAGAGCTGCCCTCGCAAAACTCTCTCCCCTCACCCTAAACCACAGCCCGAGGCCTCCAGAGCCCAGTCCTGAATTAGGAGTGAGGACGTGGGATTCGGGGAGCCATGCGGACACTAACCCCCTTCCAATGACAGGAGCCGAAGGGACTGCAACTACTTCAGGCCCCACCCGCCCCTGCAGGGCCGCCCACCCTCAGTCCCAGCCTCCCGCCCTGTGCAGAGAGGAAGACAGAGCAGCAGCCATGCAGGCCCAGCTACCCCAGGGGTCTGCTCCTGGGCTCAAATCTACCTCCTCCTCTCCACCCCGAGAAGCCAGGGAAATATGACAAATGTCTGAAAAGGCCGATTTTCCCCCCCATCTTCCTCCCCACCCAGGGGGAAATGGATGACACAGGAGTAAACAGCGCGGGGATCTCTGAAGCTTGATTCAAAGTGATGCTCGGTGTCCACCCCAATTACTGGACCTAGAAGATTAATGGTGACAGCTGGCGGCCAGGGTGGCACGCCAGCAGCCCCAGGCAGACGCTTCCTGA
This sequence comes from Eulemur rufifrons, assembly GCF_041146395.1. NCBI lineage: Eukaryota > Metazoa > Chordata > Mammalia > Primates > Lemuridae > Eulemur > Eulemur rufifrons. The sequence continues at coordinate 22,959,350 of NC_090994.1, read as the reverse complement.
TCAAGGAAGAATGTGCCAACACGCCTGAGCTGAGGGCCTCGGCGGCCAGGTGTCAGGGCAGGGACACCGAGCAACAGCAGCTAGGGAGGGTGCCCATGCGAGGCCTCCCTGGCCACGGCCCGGACTCCTCTAGGGAAAGGACAAACTCGGGACCCCTTCTTCACGAAGCCTCCCCCACCGACTCCAGCCTGTTCTGACCTCCCCTCTCTCTGAATTCACGTACCGGTTCCTTCTCCAACGTGAAACACGGAATCAGAATTGAGTGCCTGCCATGTGGTCAGAACATGTAAGTTTTTTAAACGCTCCCAAGTGATCCCTCAATAGGCCCATATTGAGAAACAGCTGGTCTAGCGCACAAACTCTGGCCCTGGACTCTGTGTGGCAGCATGTTTTCCTGGGAGTTTAGGTCTCTTCTTACCAGATAGTAAGCACAGGGAGGGCATGAGCAAATCTTACCGCTTTGCATAGGGGACTCCTCAAATTTTCAATGCAAACACTATCTGCATGGTGGTTAAGTTCCCTAACCAGTCCAGAATAAGCCTGCTGAGTTCATAAAGTGCCGGAAGACTGGTACCCGTCTGGTCCACCATTGGCAAACAATGTTTGTCCGGGACGCCATCGCCCAGGTTCCAACTTGGGTGTCACTTCAGTTTGCAGTTCCCACGGCCTGGGCAGGGCCCTTGTGGGACAAGAACCAGAAGAGGGTGGAATAGGCAGGAAAGGACTGAGCCACAATGAAAAGAGGGACAAAGACTTGGGGACAGAGTTTGAGACATAGGCTACAGGGAGAGTGACAGAAAGCATCGTGACAAGGGGGTCTGAGTAGGTTTGCAGGCAAGACAGAGGCTGGTAGGAAAAAGTTCTGGAAGGCTGCTTAGGGGAATCACCTGGGGAGATTTTTAACGAACCATGGTTCATCCCCAGGGTTTTAACGGGTGTGGGATAGGCACCCCGGGCCCCTGTAGGTTTTCAGAGCTCCCAGGTGATGCCAGGTTGGAGGACCCTGCGGCAGGCACTGGCTGGCCTGGCTGACCCTGCGCTGGAGACAGAGCAGCCAGCGAGAGAAGGGCCCAGGCCACCAGCAGCCCACAGAGCGACCCCAGCAGGGAGCACAGGGGAGGAAGGAAGAGCAGGGGTGGGGCAGGCAGAGGGAGTGGAGATTCCCACGCTGTGCGGCTGGCAGCAGCCGTCCCACATCGAAAGTCTGGAAGTCAGGAGTGGCCTGTGCATTGCTCAGATTTCCACATTGTCCGGAACAATGCAGGGCACAGGCCAGGCTCCTGTGCAATGACGGACGGTTTCGTGAAGACACGGCCAGGGCCTTGCTTCTTGCACAAAAGCTCTTCTGCCACTAAGGGCCTCGAAGGAGCTGACTCCCCATGAGAGGGTTTATTCTCTTCCACCACCAAGGAAGGAGGTGAGGTGCCCTACGGAGATGTGACATACCTCCCATGTTAAGCCTTTTTTCTAGAAACGGGAGTATTTCTTGTTAAAGGAGAATTTTGCCCATGCGACCTCTTCTCCCTTTCCCCTCTTCTAGCGAGAGTAAGAAAGTGCAGAGAAATGACCAGAAGACGCAACTGCAGACGCGCAGGTTCGCAGAACGTCAGCACTCCAGGTCCTGGACACCTCTGCACACCACGCCAGTCCCCTGAGAGGGGACTCCTCAGCTGGGGAAGTGACTTCCCCAAGGAGCCAAGCGAAGATAGGGCCCACAACTCCTGGCATCAATCTGGTGTTGTGGCAAAGCGCAGCCTGAGCGAGAAGGAAGGAAACTGACAGAGGTTTAGAAGCCGTGACATGCTGCACGCTGCTAGGTACCTTCACACACTGTGGCTTCGCCCCAATAATCCCACTGTACAGACAAGAAACTAAGGATCAAGCCGGTGAAGGAACTTGCCCAAGGTCATCCCAGTAGCAGGAGTCCAGCCAGTATTCCAACCCAGCCCTTCCTGAGTTCCCCAATCCCGGGCTCTCTCCTCTAGGCCATGTCACCTCCCAGGAGCCATTATCTAAGAGTCAATTATCAATGAAAGGTAAATACTAGAGCAGGACCGGCAGGGTGCTGGCGCTGCCAGGCTGGGCAGGGCGGGAACTAGTCCAGCTGGCTCTGGGGTGCCAAACTCCAAGAGACCAGGGGTTCAGGGGGTGGAAAGGGAGAAGGAAGGAGCAATGCTGGGGCCTTCTGACCTTCTCTTACAGCCCCCAGGGGTGTCTGGCAGACGGTCCACAGCAGCTAGTGTGAGAAGCAGGGAGGATGCCCGCGGCAGTCCCGGAGCCAGGGCACGAGCCGACACAGCTGCCCACGAGCTGAAACTACAGCTCAACCACCAAAGGCCAAGGCCGTCCAGACTCACAGACAAGAACTTGCCCAAGGAGAGCGGTGCGAGAGGACTGGAGCAGAGGAGCATGATCGCTTCTGCCCTTGCATGAGAGAACAACAAAAAGGAAAGGCACAATCTATTCCCAGGCAGCCGGGGACCTGGGCAGCGGCTCTACCTGCTGCTCTGGTGTCAAACACACCTCCTCCCCTCTGCCCTGCAGGTCCACGTGCTGATGCCAACTGGGGGAAACATGACATGCTGACAGCTACTGTCCCCATGCTTCAGTTCAAAATAAGTATTTACTCCTTCCCTTCACAGAAGTCAATGCTGTATCATAAATGGCTGTGTCGGTTCAGTGCTTTCGTTCTGCTACCCAGATGTCCATTTCGTGTTGACCTATGCCAGCGCCTGCTTTAGACAGAACGAGCTTCATGATGTGCAAGTCTCTTGGCCACCACCTCCCCCATACCCTCTACTTCCCTTTTCCAACTCTGGTGACAGAGACTTAACGACCAGGTCAAAGCCCTGGGCTCCAGATAATCTCCTGGATATGTCTGGGTCCCAAGACTCTGACAGTTGGCCACCTGAATGGTTCCAAAGCCTTAAACTCCATAAGCCAACTCCTTCACCCCCCTCTTCAACCCAGCCTCCTCCACACGGCATTTCCCTTCCACCCACTAATCAGTTCCCCACCCACATCCCCCATCTCCCTCCCCGGTCAACCAGGTACTGAACTTGCAATGACTCTTCCTTCATATGGCCTTTAAACCCACCCCTTCCTCTCCACCCCACCATGCCACCACCCCGACACAGCAGCTCTGCTACAAACTCCCAGCTGTCTCTCCAGCTCTCCCCACCTCCCCATCCATCCCGATGCCACTGCCAGAGCAAACTTTCTAAACAAAGAACATCTGTGGCACTTTAGAGCTCATCACTTTCGCATACATTGCTTCACCTTCACAGGGAGGATGTCACGGATTGAGATAACTGATATCATTACCATATATTATAGATAAGGACAGGAGGCTCAAAAATGGATGTTACTTTAATTCATGTATTCATCATGTTGTCCTATGGTCAGCTGATATAACTCATAAAAACAGGCTCTGAAACAAAATCTAACATGCAGCCCCTCTCCTAAACATACAACAGCTTGTTCTGCCTTAGGGACAGAACTTTGATAGTAAAAGGCATTCTTGTGTATATAATTAGACATACAAATAGAGAGATGTATATAATAGATACATTAAAGAAATATTGAAGGTTAAAATCTAAAGCAAAATATGACAACACAACTGAGACAAGTTTTAAGAAAACTTAGAACAGTCACCCTCATGGTTTTCAGTAAAGCCCCTGCTAAGTTTCGTAGCTTCCGTCTTTTTAGTTGCTTGAATTTTAACACTGAGCGGTGCTAACTATTAATACATTTGTCCCAAAGTGCTTCTTAGTTTTTAATTTTACTTTAGACAAAGTAAAATTAAAAACATCCTGTTATAAAGACAAGAATTGGTTAAAAAATATAAGATGACTACAGAAAACACATAAAACAAAATTGCACTTTAATATTTTATGTTAACTCTCAAAAAGTCCACGCACAATTTTAATTCTAAAACTTTTTGAATAATAATTTTACCCTTCACGGAATTTGCATTTGGTGACAGTGCAGATGTGTGGCTCATCATCTTTGGGGGGATTTTTTTCCCCTAAGGAAATATAGACAAAAGCACATCAGCAGCTCTACTTAATGCTTGAAATCATGTGTCTACATGGACAGTCAATATACCAATCACGCAAAATCCACGAATTCAAATCACTTTGCCCAAACAACTGGCAAAAGCTATGATGATGCTTGTATATGCAGAGACTATCTCTGGACAGACATACAAGAAACTGACCATACTGGCTGCCCCTGCCGAGGGGACTATGCAGTGGGGGGCAGGAGAGGGAGGGAGAAACTTGTCGCTATGTCCACTCTCCTACATTTTGAACTTTGCACCATGTGCATCTGTTGCCCATTTTTTAAAGAAAATGATTTACTGGTTCTTGGCATTTTGACAGGCTGAAGTATATGATGCAAAAATCTTTTAAATATTGCTGGGTTTCAACCAAACTTCACTTAGGGAAGTTTCTGATACCACAAAATGTAATTTTTATATCTCTTCCCCTTATCTCAATTTCGTTTACATGGCAAAAAATGTAATTTAAAAAACAACAGCAAAAAAAAAAACCACCAATTTTTCCCTAGCCTTTAAGACAACAGTATTGCTCACTATACATTATATGTTAATATAATCTCCTTCCACACTTTTGTATTCTTTCTACTAAAATGCAACCAAATATCCACCTTGTTGCCAACCCTGCCAAAGCTCTTTATCCCTATCAATGGAAAGAACTGCTTTCAGCTTATTAAGAAAAAATAAAAAAATAAAAGCAAAGAGCTTTCTTTGGAGTCCCAGAGTTACCAGAAAAGATGAAATCTTTTTGGACATTATGATTCATGACTCACATCGTGGCCTTTGGAAAGTAAAAGCATCAAGGTAGTTTTTGGAAAAAGAGAAAAAATACATTTTACAGAGTACATTTGACAAGGATAACAAACTTGTGCGACATTGTTCTCATGCTTCTGTTTGCCCTCTGTTCAGGGCCATGTAATTCAGTCTTGCGATCACTTAGCCACTTGGGCATCAGCGGGCTTAATCGTACGCCCCACTGTGCAACTGAAACACAGCAACTGCAGGTGGCTGTGATAAGGCAGGGCAGCCCTAACTAAGGAACTTCACCTCCTCTGTCACGACAGGGACCAACGTTAAATTAAAACACAAGTGCTAGTGTCGTAATATCATAGTAACGTTTTGAGGGAAACCCAGCCAATGCTTGTTTCAAGAGTTGTTTGCATGCAAGATCAATAAATTCAGAGACAGATTTGCTGCACAACATCACGCCCTCGCTAATACGCTATTGTGCGCTTACAGACATGTTCTTACAACAACAAAAAAGAGAATTATTAGTTTGCTCGATATTGATCTTTAAGTGCATTAGCCAAATCAGTGGCCATCATCAATAATATTGAAACTTTCCATTTATAGGGGTCCTTTTCAGCTAATGGGTTTTGTCCTGTATCGGTTTAGTGTCATCTCCGCCTGTAGGAGAATCCCTGATTCCTTACCTGACTACACCAACTCTAAATTCTGCCAGACAATCCAGGCCGGTGCGCACTGTGTCCTGACCCCTGACGCTGCCCCACTGTGTGCCCCCCTCGCAGACACTGCCGCTGGCCTCCCGAAAGCCCTCAGTCTCTTCTTGCCGTTCCACTGTGCTTTCAATGGCTGGCACCTGCAACTCTGCTCCAGGGGACCGTCGGGCTGCGGGAGGCTGTTTTGCCCACATGTGCAGCACGGAGACCGTGACTGTCCATTGGGGACGCATGGAAGTCCAGCTCCCTTGGGACAGCTCTGGGCATGACTCACCCCAGAGCTTCCCGCAGGCCCAGGCTGCACCTACCCTTGTGACTTCTGCGCGAGCTCACACGCTTGTCTGGCCTCCTCCCTTCCCTGTCCTCCTCCCCCAGCTCCCCACAGTGCCCTCGGGAACATTTCCTCACTGAAGACCTCGCCAGCAAATCCTCGCCTCGGTGCCTGACTCCTTCCAGGGTCTTCTTCTGGGGACCTCGACCTTAAACACCCCTCTCACCTTCCTGCCTCTGCCCCCACAGTGACTGTCGTTCCCCTCACTCAGAACATCCTCCTCTTCCTCTTCCTCTTCATGAGAGCTTGTAAGAGGAAACACTTCAGAATGAACAAAATGCTCTACAAATGTGGATAATTTGTAATATTCATAATAATTAATCTCCCCCGTCCTTCAAGGTCTGAATCTGGTGCCTTCTCCTCCACGAAGGGGTGCCCCCCAGCTCTCCCCGCCCCGTTTGTCTTTAACCATCTATCTCCCCAACCGCAGCGGAAGCTCCAGGAAGGCAAAGACCGTCTCGTTCACTGTGGCGGCCTTAGCATCTAGAGTGGGATCTGGCACATTGGACAAATTTAGTAAATAGGTGTTAAATAATGTCACGGAACTCCAGGAGCTCTCTTTGTTCTCAGGCCTTCCGGAAATGAAGGGCTAAAAGTCATGTTAAGGATCACCTAGAGTGCCCGTGCTCCAGAGGATAAATGACTTGTCTAAGAAGCAAATCAACTCAGCAATACAGCCAGGACTGCGCCCTGATCTCTCGTCTCCCAGGCCTGAGGACTTCCACATGAGACTCCACCTCCAGGCCCTACCTCTTTCCCCCATGGACAGCAACAAAGGAAAACTGCAACCCGTCCCCTTCGACCAAAACATTGCCATCTGGGCACTGGAGCCTAGTGATGTGCTATCTTGTCCCCGTGAGGTGCTGGACGGAGTATGAACACCATAGTTGTGCGTGTGTTGTTCTCATCTCCCCAGTTGACCTGAGGCTTCCTGGTGGGAAGACCTCACTGAATTCACCTCCCACGGTGGCTCCAGGGCCTTGCACAGGGCCGCGCACAAACATCGGCAGAAGGAAGGAAGCAGACAGAGGCACAGAGTGCAGACTCCAGACAAGCAGGGCTGCACAGACCTGGCTCCAACTCCAGTTCCGCGAGTACCACCTGTGGGAACTTGAACAAAGGGTGATGACAGTCCCTAGGTCCCAGGATTATTGAGAAGATTTAACGGGATGATACACGCAAAGCATTGCGCACGGGGCCGTGCGCGGTAACTCCTCGGTAAGTCCAAGCTGCAGCTGGTAACAACAGCAGTAGCGGCAGTGGGAGTGGACACAGGTTCAGCGAACAGCACCTGCTAGGTGGCTTGAACAGGCAAAGGTCGGAGACCTGGGTCTGAAAATCCCCTACTTACTGGTGCCTATGAAATAACCAAGAAACCTGATCAGGGGTCTCCTTTTCCCTGTAAAGGAAGATGTTCAACGACCAAAGAGTTCCCAATGCCTCTCTTCACAGAGGCAGACCAAAACCCCCATTTTCTCTTGGGGAAACCCAAATCCCTAGTGTGGCCCACTCAGGAGAGCTCCATTCAGTTCTGGCCCTGTCCCCAATCCCAGGAGAGTGGTGTTGGACACTCCACGCTTCCTAAGGACCCGCCTTCTGACGGCCTCCTTAGTGTGTTCACCCATTCCTTCAGTGAACACACACGTACCAAATGCTGGACACTCCAGATCAAACACTGAACCAGATGATCTCCCTACCCTCTAGGATTTTCCAGCCCCAGGAGTCCTCTGGCTTCTCTTTCTTACTCAGAGACCAGCTTTGCAGGCTTTCCTTCCTGCCAAGCAACCCTAAGATGCCTGTCTCACTGGCACCAGGAATGGCAGGGACACCGGAGTCAGACTGCCAGGGTTAGAATCCCGGCTCTGCCACTCTCTTATTATGTAACCAGGGGCAATTTTCTTCCCCTCTTGGCCTCACCTCTCATCTTTAGAATGAGGACAATAATACCTACCAATTAGACTTGTCAGAATGAAACGAAAACCCAATAACACATAGTAACACATGCTCACTAATCCCATTTGACAACTTTCCAAAGCACCCATTCTCAAACCTGGAGTGGATGTGTGGCCATTTACACAATGAAGAACTAACCAACCCAACAACCGAGAACAGCCTAACAGTTTGGAAGTCAGATGTTCTGAACTATTGCTACGTCACAGCAAGACTCTCCCTTTCCAGGCACAGCCGAGCCAGCTGAACTCTGCTGCTTCCTGAGAAAATGTAAAGCACCCTCGGCAATGGGCCACAAGCTCTGTTTGGTATTCAGACTTGAAGAAGTTTCCACCACGGAGCATCCTGAGAGCCCAGCCAGCTGGGAAGAGCCGGAACCTGCCATGGGCGGGGAGCGACCTGCTGCAGTGGCTGAACCCAGAGAGCCCAGCGAGGCAGCCCAGAGCACGGCACCCACAGTCAGCACAGGGTCTGGGCCCAAGTGACAATCAGAGCGAACGTCAGAGTGACACCTGGCAACACTCAAGATCCAAGACAGGGATACTGTGGTCCTGGGTGATTTGTCACCGACAGTATGACTCTCAGTCTGTGGCCCAGGGTATGAAGGAAGGTCCAACTCTGTTGGAGACGCAGCTGGCAGAACGCAGGCAGGATTCCCAGAGCAACTGGGTTTGGGTCAAGAACAGGCCTGACTGGGAAGCGTGGTGCAAAGCAGGAAATCAAGACAAAAGTCCGTTCCAGTGACTTAAGCTAACGTGGCAAACGAGTAGGAGAAAGTGCCCAAAGGAGGAAAAACGGAAACGCAATGATAAGTAAGACGCCACCAAGGGCTCATCCCCAGGGTGGCCAAAGCCAAGTCCAATGTCAACAAAGACTTAACCCCTAGCTCCTCCAGCAGCGGGAAGAGGCACCTTAGTTGCTACTTCCGTTCACAAGGGGTCTGTCGCACTAGCCGTGGGCACCGTGCAGGGCAGAGGCGGGGAGAGGAGACAGCAGGGCCTGCAGGCGGCCAGGACCGAACTTGAGGACACGCAAGCACTCCCGGCCAGGTGGAGGGTGCGACGGTGTCCAAATCCTCAGCACTTCAAATGCACGTAAGGAACGGGTTTATCAAGGACGTGGGGTGACACACGGGGCGCAGTTCTACTCGGGGCTGTGTCTTTCCTGGAGAAGGCAGGGGCAGCAGCTGACTTTCTGAGCGTGTTTTCTGCAGCTGTTGCGTTTCCTCCCAGCCATCCACTCCACAGACAAATGCCAAGGGCCTCTAGAGGACTAGTCCCAGGATAATGACCTGGAGACTCACACGACTGTTTGCGCATCACACCTGAAAGCACGAATCCATCCCCAACACTCGGACCTGCTTCGTCCCAGGCCTTCAGACCAGAGCCAAACCCCAGCCGCCTCGTCCCAGCACCGTCATGGCCCACGATCTCGCTGTTCAGCAGCCTCATTCCACCAAACTGCTCCAGGGCCGTGGGCAGGGAAGAGTTAATAGCACTCAGGACCAGAATTAAAAAAAAAAAAAAAAAAAAATAGAGATCCCAAAGAAGGGGTAGAGCAACTTTTTCCCAGACCGTGATGACTCCAGGGACTCCCAGGCATAGCAGTAAAACTTAACAAGTGGCCGTCCCATTTTGTGCCTGACCTCCACAAACTGCTAAGTCAGTCACCTCATTCTGCCTGTGTTCTTGCCTAAGTCAACTGCAATGTCTGAGACTCAGTCTTCTCATCTGTAGCATGAGGAAACAAAACAGGGTGACCTCCAAGGGCACCTCCACCAAGATTCTAGGACTTCCTGATTCCGCAGACCAAAGAAGTCCAACAGGAGTCCAGCTCAGGGAACCAGGTCACATTCTCTGCTGGGGAGGGGCCCCAGACTAGAAAAGCAGGAGCAGCCAGCCAGCAAGCCACAGCCCGAGTAAGAGAGGTGACAGGGAATAAGCCAAGGAGCGAGCCTCAATCCAGCCTGGCCTGCCCCTGCCTCACTTTGGCAAATGCTGAATTCCTGCAAGTAAGAAAAGACACAGATTCCACCTCCCCGCCCCCCCCCCCCCCCCCCCCCCGGCCCATCCCCAGGGTGAAAAGAGCTTCCTTCTCCCCAGGCTAAGATCTGAGATGGTTTTCTGTGTGTGTGTGTGTGTGTGTGTGTGTGTGTGCATGCACGCATGTTTCAGGGCTCCCCTCCTTACTGACCAGCAGGTCCTGTTGCCCATGAGATGAGCTCTGCAGGTGCCCCGTCTGCATTCCTCCCAGGCAGTGACGGGCAGCTGGCCGCCCCGCCCCCTTCCCCTCAGTGTCTCACCTGGGGGTTGTCCATGTACCAGAGGAGGCAGTTGGCCTGGGTGTCCAGAATAAAGTACCTCCGCAGAAACTTGCCGCTGTTCTCATTCTCCTCGATGTCCAGAAACCCACAGATTCGGTTCTGCCGGTCCACATAAGGCATTCCTGGGCTCTGCTCACATCACCCTGCGCAGGAGGGAGGTGCTGGTGAGAAGGAGGGGGACGCCGGCCCTGCCTGGGGGCCCTCTCCTTGGCTCGCTCTCATCCGCGGGAAGCTGGGCTGGGACGGGCCCCCTTCGGCTTTAAGCCGAAGCACTTTCAGGGAAAAGGAACCAGTCAGCACGGAATGGTCCACCCCAACCAGGCCCTGGAGACCTCGATCAACTCTCAGCAGTCATCGAAATCCACCCACTTGTATTCAACTGTCCCCATGTGCCCAGGAGAGTGCCAGGCACTTCACCATGGAGGGGTTGCACGCCCAGACTTCAGGTCAAACTGGGGCTCAAATTCTGGTTCTAGACACTGATGAATTACATGACCACAAACTATTTAACCTTCCTGTACCTCAGTGTCTGCATCCGTAAAATGGGGTGGTAACAGTCTCTACCCCATACGACTTTGGTTGAGGATGAAGTGTCAGGCACACAGGAAGCACTTCATAAATAGCAGCTATTACTACTGCTATGCACAAAGGCCTGTGAAGTGGGTCGTGACGCCACTGCATACATGAAGAAACTACCCCAGCAAGAACATAAGCTTCAATTCAAGTACCTCAATAAAACTCTGTCAGGAATTCAGGGAGGAAGGGCAGCCCCTCTGGCCCCTGCAGGTACCAAAGGACCAGCCGTGACAGGGACACGGCCCTCGGGACCAGCCCAGCAGCGCTTTCCTCACTTGGCCATGACTGTCACGGCTGAACTGCGTTCTCCCAAAACTCATCTGTTGGGGTCCTGACCTCAGAACGTGACTGTGTTTGGACATAGGGCCTTTAAAGAGGTGATTGCGTCAACATGAAGTCATCGGGGGCCCTGGTCCCTTCTGGCGGAAATCCTCACTAGAAGAGGACGCGTGGACGCAGACACATGTAGCGGGAAGACGGCGAGAAGACGTGGGGAGCAGACAGCCACCTATAAGCCTAGGGGACACAGGTCCTTCCCTCACAGCTCTCAGAAGTCACCAACCCTGGACTATCACATTGGGGATTAAGTTAAAAATAAAATAAATTTTAAAAAAGAAGTAATCAACCCTGTCGGCACCTTGACCTTAGACTTCCAGCCTCCAGAACCGTGAGAAAATTAACTTCTGTTGTCTAAGCCCCCGCGTCTGTGGTTCTTGGTAACGACAGCCCAAGCAGACTGACACAGTAACCCAGACCCCTTACAATTGAACGAATGGAAAATAAGAAGCATGTCCCAGCCCTGAGCGCCTTCACGGACTCCGGAACAGAGTCCCCGGCAATGTGGAACAAGCCACCTCCAAGCCAGGCTCCCTTCTTCGTAACCTCCTGGGGCCTCTCCGAAGAGCCCAAGGAAGGAGCGGGAGCTCTACTCTCCTCCCAAGAGGATGAGCACCTTTCAACAAGCAGGGACACCCAACCTGGACGCAGGGACACCCAACCCGGACGCAGGGACACCCAACCCGGATGCAGGGACACCCAACCTGGACGCAGGGACACCCAACCTGGACGCAGGGACACCCAACCTGGACTCACGGCCGGTGCAGAGTAGGACAGGGTCACACAGCACCGCATGACACGCAGACCGTCAAGGACAGACACCACCTGCCGCTGAGCCCTGAGACTCCAACAGGACAGACTTCATCGTGGCCCAAGCCCACCAAGGCCCCCAGTGCGCAGCCAGGCACCGCTGTGAGACGGCTGGCCCAGGCCACCCCCCGCAACAGGACACTGCATCGGCAGCTGAGCCGTGGAGACACCATGGCGCCAGTCCTCCAGGCCCAGAGCAGGGCACGTTCCGCAGAGCAGGGACACATTCCCAGGGGTCAGGCTTAGGGTGGTGACTGGGGGTGTGGTCTGTCCTCTCCCACCCCCACAAGGGGCCTTGCAGAGTTGAGGGACAGCCCCAAGAAAAAAGTGCCCCCCGACACACACACACACCAGACACCAGTGACCTGTGCACCCCTTGATTCAGGAAAGGTCAGGCCAGAGTCCCCAGGCGGGGCAGGAGACACAGTCATGGGGGAGACGATGCAGGAGACCCCGCAGCCACACTGGGTGCTGATGGGGGACGAAAGAGTAAAGGAAACGGGGCAGAGATGACACAGCACGGCTAAAAAAGTGAGAGGAGCAGCCGTGAAAGAGGAGGTGAGAAAAGGATAAAAGCTGGAGAGAGGAGGCTTCAGAAAGTCGCCGAGGAGAACCGAGCGCACCAGCGGCAGGCGGGGGCGGGCGCGGGGCCACCCTGCCCAAAGCAGCGTCACCTGCACCAGCAGCGCCTGCAGACAGACCCCTCCGTCTCGGCGCCTTCTCGAGCCAAGCGTCCATCCCAGCTCCGCTCCCCCAGTGGAGCAAGTTGTGTTTAGGAAAAGGAAACAGAGTGTACAAGCCAAGAGTGAGAAACAGACGCCACAAGAGGAACTTTAAATCTTCTAGCACACGCAGGCCAGTGCTAGGCCAAAGACGGCCGGAGAGAGGCCTGGGAGAGGATGCTGCTCCCCCACGGTGATGGGGAGGGCAGGGGTCCCGCACAGAAGGGCCAGGTCCACCTTCCAGGAAGGCTGCAGGGCTGCCCAGTTAGGAGGAGGGGTCATCAGCCCCCTAAGAAACCAAGCAAACCCCCTCGATGCCAACCCAGTCACAGAGACAGAGCTTCCGGGGGTTGCAGGACTATTGCCACTCCTGTGTCGTCTCTAAGAGGAAACACACGAACGGCAGGCGGACAGCAAAGCCGACCGTCTCTGGACGCGCTGGGCAAGCTCGGGGTCCGACTTAACACTGCCTTTCAAACTCCCCCTGGCAGCCTGCAGGATTCATCGGCGCCTGCCCTTTTCTCAAGGCACAGGCTAAAAATGTCACTCATTCTACGATCTGCCAAAAGTCTACTTTCGTCCAAGGGGCTCCCCACTGGCATGGATGGATGCGTGCGAGAGGACCCAAATGGACCCAAGAGAAAGAGAAGGATTCTGGTTACAGCATCTCCTGACTGTGGATCTGTCCCCAGGGGGCGGGGGCGGGGGGAACAGCTGCTCCGATGTCCTGAGAAGCAGCTGAGTCACAGAGCTCATCAAGACCGTGGGAGGCGGGGGGAAGGGCGGGCTGCGGGAGAACCGCGCAGCACGCGGAAATGTGGTCACAGCTAGCGGGCCCACGCACCAGCGACACACTCGAAAGATGGTGCACAGACACGAACCTGAGGGCCCTGGCCCTCATTCTGATCTCATTTGTGTATTCCCTGTCACAACACTTGCTACGATTTGGGCCCCAGAGCCTGCTGCCCCAGGCCCCCAGATCCCTTTGCCTCGCCCCTTCACACACGTCGTCATGACGTCCAAGTCTCTCCCGGCTCTTCCTCCTCTTCACAGAGGCCTCTGTGGAAACGCCCTCTGCCACTGCAGCCCCCGCCTCCACTAACAATTGGGCAGTGAAGGAAAGGAAGTCCCCTGCCGGCCATTGGTACCCAAGGAGGGGACCACCTGACGCATATACATGCATCATCACCCAAAAAAAGCCCCTACTGAGACCAAGGCAAAGCTTCAAAATGTCCTTTTCAACCCTCACAGTACTCCTCCAGTTACACAGTTTTGTATTTTTGTTTATGTTTTGTTTTTTTTTAGAGACAGGGTCTTGTTCTGTCATCCAGGCTGGAGTGCAGTAGTGCCATCATAGCTCACTGCAGCCTTGAACTCCTGGGCTCAAGTGATCCTCTGCCTCAGTCTCCCTAGTAGCTAGGACTACAGGTGCACACCACCACGCCCGGCTAATTTTTAATTTTTTATAGAGACAGGGTCTCGCTATGTTGCCCAGGCTGGTCTCCAACTCCTAGCCTCAAGCGAGCCTCCCAAAGTGCTGGGATTACAAGCGAGAGGCAGCGCACTTGTCTCAATTATATAGTTTTAACAGGTTTTCTGACTTCTCAGAAATCACTTATCTTAAATTTCATTTCCATTTGAGTTCCTCAATGTAAAAGTATTGACTGGAGGGTGGCATAGGGGGGTTTATCCCTGGAGTTCCCCCAGGTACACCCTCTGGGCTTCCTGACAACGACTGCTCCGCCCACCCCACCCAATCTGCAGCAGCGACATGGAAAAGGTTCATGCTGGGTTAGAGCACTAAATACCCCTCTCTCTAGCGAGTCCCCTCACCTTTGATCTAATACCATAATGAAAGTATCTAGCAAGTAGCTCCATGGCCTTCACAACACATGGCAACAAGGAGCACAGACTATTTGTAAAGGAAATGGTCTCTGTCCAACCCACTGGGCACCCTATCTTTCCAAAGCACGCCAAGCCTCCCTGGTGATTTCTGGTCTTAGTGCAAAAAATCATACTATAACAGTGTTGGAATTTTTTTTAAAAATCACTCCAGCCAACAATTTTCACTTCTGCATGCTTTCTCATGTCCCTATCCAAATAACTGGCCTTTTTAAAACTTAAAATGACATTGTAAACATTTCCCAGGTTGCTACATGGTCTTTATAATCATTGTTTTTAATGCTTGCATAGCATTAATGAGCTGGTTTTACTATAATTTTCTGAACCATTTCTCTATGATTAAATTGTTAGACTATATCCAATTTTTCACTATTATAAATAATGCTAAAATTCCTATTTTCATACTTTGTTTCTTCTTTTACACAGAAAGAACATAAGTTCCAAGTAATAATATGAGATCATAAGCTATGACCTTTTATAATTGTTGAGAGCTATTACAAAATTGCTTTCTAAAAATATTTTATTTATGTTGCAACCACGAATATATTGTTACTGTCACTATACTCTTACATATATTGAATGTTCTCATTATTTCAAATTGTTGCTAGTTTCAAATATATAATGATAACTAGTGAGATTGAACATTTTTTCGTATTTGTTTCCTACTTCATCTATGTTCCTGGACTTTATTAAAAGCAAACCAAGAGTATGTGTGTACATAATCTCTCTCTCTCACACACACACACACACACACACACACACAGGCGTGCATGCACCAAACCAAACCAGATCATAGCCCCACATAATTCAAATAACTAAATAATGTATTTTAATAAAAAGAGGGAAGTTTTTGTATGATCCAGGTTTCTTTAGTAGAATATAAGTTCCTAAGTATGTGCTACAAATGAAAATAAGTTAAATAATTAACTTATGATAAAAGTGAAACTTTGAGGAAGAAAGTGGCTTTGCGTGAAGTTTACTCAGTGGCAGAAAGTGGGTTAAATGGCAGTTAAACTGAGATTTCTGGCCAACATTTGCCATTTGACTCGAAGCAGCTCATGCAAAGGGAGAGTCAATGGCTGCCTGCCTTAGAACGAAAAAAGGGGCACAGAGCAGTATCTCTGTCCAAATACCTTTCCTGCTGCCCACCTCAATGGCTTAGCTCCCACCAGTGGAGATTCAAGCCAAGAATAAAACTGCCCCTAGGAATTGAGGCAACCGATAATCAATCGCTGTCAGACTCATAATATACAAGAGACAGCTGGGACCCAGACCCTAAGAAACCAGAACGTTCCCAGAGGAGAGATGGAAGCAGGAGAAGGGAAGATCACTGCTTAAAACTAGACAGGCCCAGTGACTCACATCTTAGTCCTGGCTACACGGGAGGCTGAGGCAGGAGGATCACTTGAGCCCAGGAGTTGGAGGCTGCAGTGAGCTACGATGATGCCACGGCACTCCAGCCTGAGCAACAGAGTGAGAATCTGTCTCTTAAAAAAAACCAAAAACAGATGTAATCCACTTGAAATATTTTCTAGGATTCTTATACACCCAGGACAGGAGTATGAACCTTTCTGGAAAGCAATTTGGCAACACGCATGTAACAAGAGAGTTAAAAATGTGGCCGGGCATGGTGGCTCATGCCTGTAATCCTAGCACTCTGCGAGGCCGAGGCGGGTGGATCGTTGAGCTCAAAAGTTCGAAACCAGCCTGAGCAAGAGCAAGACCCTGTCTCTACTAAAAATAGAAAGAAATTAGCTGGACAACTAAAAATATATATAAAAAATTAGCCAGGCACAGTGGTCCATGCCTGCAGTCCCAGCTACTCGGGAGGCTGAGGCAGGAGGATCGCTTGAGCCCAGGAGTTTGAGGTTGCTGTGAGCTAGGCTGATGCCACGGCACTCTAGCCCCGGCAACAGAGCGAGACTCTGTCTCAAAAAAAAAAAATGTTTGGGGGGGGCGGGTAGGCAGGGATGGGTGAAATCACACCTCACGTGTACTATGCATCCTATCTGAGTGATGGGCACACTTACCACTTTGACTCAGGCAGTACAAATGCAATCCATGTGACCAAAACGTTTGTACCCTCATAATATTCTGAAATTAAAAAAACCGTTCATACCCTTTGACTCAGTAACTCTACTTCTAGAACTCCAAGTAAATAAACAAAGATGCAAATAAAGATTAAAGTATAAAGATGCCAACTGCAATAGAATTTATAATAACAAAAAGTTGGAAATTCCCTAAATGTCACAATGATTAGAAAATAAATAAACGATGGGACATGCACATAAAGACCTATTCCACAATTGTGTGAAAACTATGTGCTCAAGTGATTTTTAATGAACTAGGTGAAAATTCACCATCTCATCATAAGTGCTTTTAAAGATATAAAATGTATAATATGATCTCAATCATCTAAATAGTATTTTTATATCCCTAAATATGGCTTTTTTAAAAAACTGGATAGTCACCAAAATGTTAACAGCTATTATCTATGGGTTATGGGTAAATTTAATTTATTTGTATATATTTTTCCAAATCTTCTCCAGGGAGCATGTGTTATTAATATTTTATTTAGCAGGAAAGAAGACTATTTAATTCCATACACACTCCCACCCTAGTATATATAAATTCTGAATCTGAGAATAAAGTTCTCAATTCTCCACAGTCCACAAACAAAACCTTGCCTAAATTATAGCTCTCTTGGAACTTTTTTTACTGTTTCAAAGACCTAAATCTAATAAATAAATATCTCACACATCACAATTACCCAAGAGGCAGATACATGCCCAGAGGGCTTTAGCACCCTCCAGCCTCTCTGGGTTTCTTACTTCCTATTGCAACATGCTCTTAGAGCCTCAGCCTTTCCCCTGCCGATTGGGTCCTTGCTCTCTGGTCTTCATAACAAGAGCCGACATCCTCGGGGCCAACCAAGTATCAGGCCCAAGTGGATGCCTGTGTTGCCCTACTGCTACAACACCTGGGCCACACCGTGGCCAGAGCTTTGGGAAAAGGAAAGAGAGACCCCAACAAGAACCTGCAGTGGAAGTTTCCTTCTTGAAACTTGGGTTGACTTTGCTTGTTTTTTTAGAGACAGGCTCTTGCTCTGTCGCCCAGGCTGCTGGAATATAGTGGCCCGATCACAGCTCACTGCAGCCTCGAACACCTGGGTTCAAGTTTTCCTCCTGCCTCAACCTCCTAAGTAGCTGGGACTAGAGTAAGCTAACTTTGGTAGAGACAGGGTCTCACTATGTTGCCCAGGCTGGCCTGGAATTTCTGGGCTCAAGCAATCCTCCCACCTAAGCCTCCCAAAGTGCTAAGATTACAGGTATGAGCCACGACATATGGCCAGTATTGACATTTTTAAATAAATGGCTGGGGCCAGGCACAGTGGCTCTTGCCTGTAATCCCAGCACTTTGGGAGGCCGAGACAGGAGGATCGCTTAAGCCCGGGAGTTTGAGGCTGCAGTGAGTTGTGATTGCACCACTGCACTCCAGCCTATGTGACGTAGAAAGATCCTGTCACTAAAAAATAAATTTAAAAAAGATAAAATAAATTTTAAAAATTAAAAATAAAAACAAAAATAAATAAATGGCTGGATGGATGACCGAAGAAATGGATAGATTTTTTTAAGAAATGCTGTGCACCTATTAAGTTATGAAAGCTGTGCTTTGCTTTATCAGCCCTCTTGATTTTTTTTACTTCATTTTATTTATTTAGTTTTTGAAACAGGCTCTCACTCTGTCACCTGGGCTAGAGTGCAGTGGCGTCATCATAGCTCACAGCAACCTCAAACTCCTGGGCTCACGCGATCCTCCTGCCTCAGCCTCCCAAGTAGCTGGGACTACAGGTGTGTGCCACGTCACCTGGCTAATTTTTCTAATTTTTGTAAGGACGGCGTCTCACTCTTAATCAGCCTTGGCCCTCTAGATTTTTAAGATAGCTAACATAATTTGGAGGCAGAGCAAAGAACAGAGGGAAATACGGGAGATTCATCTGCCTATTTTGACACCTTTATGGTAAATAAAAATAAGAGAAAGTGATAAGAGATAAAGCCTTAGAGGAAATTGCCCTAATACAGTATAATCTATACAAAATAATCTACTACAACCTCAGTTCAACAATGAAGAAAAAATTAACTCATTTTTAAAATTTAAAGCTTTTTCTTTCACAATATTCTGTATTGGCAGGACAGGGAAATTCTCAGATTTTGCTCCAGAAGATAGTCAAGAAGTCACTTCTTGACATGTAGTGGGTCCCGCAGTAAGAACGTCTCCTGTCTCGTTACCCCTACGAGGGCAGAGGCTGGAGACGGCAACGTCAGTGGTGAGCGAGAGGGATACCAGTAGGAAATGGCTAGACTTGCAACAGGAGAAAGTTTATCAGGAAATGACATCAGAGGTCTCAGAGAGGACCGTCTGTCAGACAGCAGACAGGAACGGAGGTGCAGAGATTAAGAGCAGTCACTCACCTACTGCTGGACCACGCAGGGACCATGTCAACCGAGAATTCCCGTATGTTTAGATCTGCACATGGCAAGTGCACATAAGTGTGCACCGTGGCGCCGACGGAGCCTCGGCAGTGCTCCCCGCCCAGTAAAAGCCACCACCACCACAGCACACGGGCACAGCTATTTCGGCTCCCATCCCTGAGAAGGGGTCAAAGATTACAACTTAGGAAGCGTGGGAGTCTCCATCTCCTGCTATAATATGGCTGCATTTCGAAAGTGTCATAATAGCAAATTCCAAACAGTCTAAGGCAGGACAGTAACGTGAGAGAGAAGGGAATGTACCGAGAGCGTGTTCCCAGCGGAAGCGCAGGGCGAGGAATGCAGACATCTGCAGGAACGGGGAGGTCCCGCAAGGGACAGCCCAATCCCCACTGGACCCTGGACTGTGGGCTTGAGGGCGACGGAGACTCAAGAAGGAATTTTTAAAGGAAAAAATCGGGGGGAAAAGCAGGAGTAACTGAAAATTGATAGCACTGAAAGAAAGATGCCAAAAACAACAAAATATTTCAGACACTCCCGACCTCCCTTAACAGCAGCCTCATCTATGTTCAAAAAAATGTGGTTGTTGGAGCCTGCAGGAAACAAAAGTCCTGCCTGGGGCTGAAGGCTGAGTAGACCAGAGAGATCACCAGGGCAGGCCAGCAACCGCATTTGGTTTATAAATAGCCTAAAAAAGCTGAGATCTCCAACTTTCAGAATCGTGAAAGTCCCCTCACTTAGGAGACGCAATGAATTCGGTTTCACTGCACAGCTTCCCTTCCTAACAATAGCTGTGAGTCCCGGAGCTCTAATCTTCGCTGTAAAACTGACTGTGTCAAACAGAGGACACTAAAACATAGGCAGTGAGAGAATAGAAAATAAATAAAAATTTTTTAAAAAACAGCATATTTCTCCGACCTTCCGGCCTTTTGCACAGTGCAGAGGGAAGTGTAAACGGCCAAGGTGTGTCTGTCTGAAGGCGCAGGTCTCTCCATTCAGGGAAGGAGGAGGGGCTGGGTGTGGTGAGAAGGATGTGCAGGTGACAACAATCAGTCTGAGTATTTCCGAGGGACCTTTTGCAAGAAGGTGACCATTAAAAAGGGTGTGCTGATTTCAGTTTCCCCTCGGTGTGGGGAGTGGAGCGAAAGAGCACGGGGCTTAGAGTCAGACAGGCCCGGATTCAAATGCAGACAAGTCACTCAACTCTTCTGGGCCTATTTCTTCATCTGCAAAACAGAGATCATCGCTTTACCTCCTTCAGAGGCTGCTGAGAGGATTAAATGAAATAATGTGTGAAAAGTGCATAACACGCAGACACTGGGCAAATATTGTTGTGGATAAACTGTGTGTGTGCGCGAAGTGCCTGACAGGGAGCACACGCTTACAGTTACTCCTGCAAGGATGCTGAACACAGAACAGGCCGTGCATGGGCGACACCGGGATCGCTCTCACACGGAAAGGCATCAACCTCCCTCACTCTGCCCTCTACTCCAAGAACCATCACACTGCACATCAAAATTCACCAAGAGATTAAAAAAAAAAATCCAAGAGATCCAAGAGAAAGTTAACAGAACCCAGACACGCCTATCAGGCTCCAGGGAGGAGACCCTGGAGCTGCCTTTTGCTCCAGCCCTGGGGGAATCACAACAGCAGAGAGCTGCTTTGCAAGTGGCTGGCTGGATTTGAGTCCTAGCTGTGGGGACAGCAGGTCCTAGCCTTTGCACTTGAACTGCACTGCTTCCTAAGAGCAGAGGGGGCCGGGCACTCGGTGGCTCACACCTGTAATCCTAGCACTCTGGGAGGCTGAGGCAGGAGGATTGCTTGAGCTCAGGAGTTTGAGACCAGCCTGAGCAAGAGTGAGACCCCCGTCTCTACTAAAAATAGAAAAATCAGCCAGGCATGATGGTGCACCTGTAGTCCCAGCTATTCAGGAGGCTGAGGCAGGAGGATTGCTTGAGCCCAGAAATTTGAGATTGCAGTGAACTGTAATGATGCCACCGCACTCTACCCAGGGCAATGGAGCAAGACTCTGTCTCAAAAACAACAACAAAAAAGCAGACGGACACCCCCTTTATCTCAGCTCACTGGCATCTATGGGCCAAAACACACACCACAGCCCAAAGCCAAAAGTCTTTTGTCCACACTGGGCAGTAACAGGAACCCTTGCCCTGCCATGACACAGCCCGATTCAAGTCACTTCAATCAGCTGGGTCAGGACAAAGAAGGGGCCTTCAGAAGGACGAATATAGCCCCAGTGCACCAGCCACAGCCTCCTCCACTGGCAGGATGGGGCTGCACCGCTCCCACCTCTCGACTGCCCTGTCTCCCCCGCCTGTCCAACTCCCTGTCTCAATAACGGGCTTATACTGGGCAGGGCTGGGATTCTTCTCTTCCCACAGGCTATCACGCTATAATATTTGCTCTGCTTCCTTCCCCTCCAAAGCCTACCAGATTAGATTGCTGGAGTCCTATCCAGCTCACCAAGGCAGATGGGAAACTGAAAGTAAAGCAACCCAAACTGCTCATGGTGGGAAGAGCAGGGAGGCAGGCAACCCAACACCCCAGCACCCAGATCCTCTTTTCCAAGCCCTCAGTCTATCTCTGCCAGAATAGGTAGAGCCACCGCAGTGTCAGTGAATCAGAGGGCATATTTACCGCACTGTGGGCTACAGCAAGGTCTAATTGAGTCACCCAGCCTTTTAACAGGGGCATCACCCACCTGTCCACCTGCCCCATGGAGAGGATAGGACGTCAGTGAAGTGCCAGCTGGATGGATGCACACAAGAAGATCACACTCCCGTTGCTTGGGTCTCCCTGGCGTCCTAGCATTTTCAGCAAACATCTGGCAAGCCCGCAGGAAGGCTGCTCTGGGGCTTCACTGACGGGGCTGACGCATCTCCCTTTCCACCTTTGCAGACTCTCTCCACAGGCAGGCACCAGCCAAAACCGGCGTGTCTTCGGGATCTACTTTTACCTCTCTAAAACAGCGGGCTGAATATAATTCAGCTCGCTAGGATGACACGATGCGATGTGCAGGCCCTACTTGCTTATACAGAAGAGAGAAGAAAGCACCAATGACAAGGAAAAAAAGGTTTGCAAAGGGCAGGCAGTTTCCAAATCAACACTAAGGTAATTACCCATCTGTGAAATGAGCAAGGCTCCCATTAGCAACCAGCTAAAACTCCACTAGGAACACTACAGACAATTTGTAAAAAGTGGGGTTTACAAATAGGGCCAAAGGGTACTTAGGTGTAAAGGTAACATCGAGACGAACACCTTGTGAGCCAGCCTGATGAACCAAATTTCCACGGGCCCGAGACACTGCCACACTGCTCTTTTCTCTCCCATTTGGACAAGTGCAAACAGGTCACGTGCTTGCATTCATCCGTTCATTCATGCAACACACATTTACTTAGCACCTAGTAGATGCCATACACTGGGCTGGCCACAGAGTCTAGGCTACAAGCCGGAACTCTGCTATGGCAAAAGTCATCTGCCTTCAAGCAGCACATGGTGAAGAAGGCTAATATCTGAAATGAGAACGATGCTTCTGAAAGGCCTCCTCTGGTTTCTCCAAACAAGTGGGATCCCCCACTTTGTGTTGCAGGTACTATGAACAGCCTGTGTCCTCCACCAAGACTGAAACCAAGCTCCCTACAGACAGGAGCTGCGTTCTCGCTTTCATCACTGCCTTGCATGTCGTTATTACCCAGTAAATGTCAACTGAATGCAACTGAAATAGAAAACAAAAACTTCCATTCTTTCGAGATCGTTTGCTTTACTGTTGCTGAAGGATTTGCCACCAAGGACAAACAATGAAGAAAGAAGGGGTAAAAAGCGACTTGCTCAGATATAGTAAGTACAACATTAGTACAATTTTAGGATTTCAGCCCCTTGTGCAATGACCACCCAGTGGTCCCAGGGGCCCCAGAGCCACAGCCAGCACCCTGCTGCAAAGCTCTCCCCTCCCTCTCCTGTGAAAACCCCATTCGGAGTCCTGAAGAAAGAAGGCAGGCAGAAGGAGTAAGAAGGGGAAGACATATCTTGAACCTCTGCTCACCAAGAAGGAAGGAAGCTAACCTTCAGGCGCAGCCTGCGGGGCAGGGCAGCCGGGGGAGGAGATGTGCCCGGCCGCGCCCCTCTGAACGTGCAGGGACATTTTTCCTTCCTACACGGCCTGGCCTCTCCCCCCCACCCACCCACCCGCCTTTCTTTTCTTTTTTTAATTTCTTTTTTTATTATTATTATGATTTTGATGAAATAGTCTTCACGACTGGAGCAAAAAAAAAGGAAGTATATAAGGTGAAGAAGTTGGTGAGAGAAAGCGCCCCTCGAAGAGCTTACCCCAACCTGGCACCGAACCTGCATTTTAGGGCAGTTTTCCTCCAAGCCACCCCCACTGCCTGGAGTTCCAGAAGCCCCAAGGCCCAGGCTGGACGCGGAGGGAAGGAGGGGGGTCTCCCTTGGGGCGCATTCTAGGCCTATCGAGTAATAAGGGAGTTGAGGAAGAGGAAGAGGAGTCTCCAAGGGCCCAGTCCGTGCCCACGGGACTTGCCTGGGACGTTCTCGGCTCTCCTCCCCGCCCCGCAGCCCGGGCAGTTGCTGCGGGCCGGTGCCCAGCGCCAGAACCCGCAGAGAAGTTTCGCCGCTGCAAACGTGAGAAAATGCAGCTCAGCAGAACACCGCCCCCACCCTCCCGCGCGGCCCCACCCCCTCGGCCCGACCCCTGGCGGTGGCGACCTTGGCCACCGCGGCTCTAGGAGGAGGGGCTGCCCTCGGGGCTCTCCCGGGGGCCTGGGGGGCCGCCAGGGGCTACAGCCACCTCCTCTCGCCTGTCACCACCCGGACAGGGGGATCCAGCCCGGCCCGCGCCCTGCGCGCCCCTCGGCCGCGCGGCCCCCGTGGGGCTCCCCCTACACCCCCGCCTCGGCCGCCCCCGCGCGCGCCCTGCGCCCCTGCGCCCCCGCGCCCCCAGGCCCGCGAGCGCCCAGCTTACCCCGCCGCGCAGGGGCCGGCCTCGGGCAGGGCGGGTTACATCGGGGGAGGAATCGCCTCCCGCCGGTGGGTCCGTCGCTCCCGGGGGATCGCTTTATCTCACCGCCCAACTCCCGGCGCCTCGCGCTCGTCTCGCTCTTCTCCCCCCACCCTGCACCCCCTCCAGCTCTCCTGTCTCTCGGCCTTTTTTCCGGGTTAATTACGTTTCGCATTAAAGCAAAACCCAGCCCCGGATGTGAGTACAATGCTCCGCGGAGCCCGCCGGGGGAGGAGAGGGGTGCCGGGGCGCCGCGGGGTGGGAGGGGGCGCGGCCGGGCGCCGCGGGCTGCGCGGAGGGGGCGGGGCGCCCGCGAGGCTGCCCCGGGGACCGCCCGTGGGCGGCCGCGCAGGTGGGACCGGCCGCGGGGACTGCGCGCGGGGGAGGCCCGGCCCGGACGCCGAGCCCGGCAGCAGGTGTCCGGGGTGGGCATCCTAGGAGGAGGGCGGCGCCCAGAGCGCGGGCTCCTTCTTTAACCCCATTTCTTCTTCCCCGAGCCCCGCCCTGCGGCTTCGGCCGGGCCTCCCTCGGGTCCGGGGCCCAGGGGTTAGGGTTAGGGTCGGAGAAAAGCGGATCCTTCCGGGTTGGCATGCGTGTGCCCCAAGAGCCCAGCGGGCCATAACGCCCTGCCCCGGGTTGTGGGGACTTTTTCAGAGTGCAGCTCTGGAACAAACAGGCAGCAGACGAGCTGTAGTAAGGAGACATTGCCAAGAGGGACGAGGAGCGCTACTGTGCGCCGGCGCCGCCCCTGCGTTATCTCATCTAATCCGCGCAGCAACCTGTGGTTCTCAGTCCCGTTCAGGATGAGGAAACCGAGACTCAGAGACGTTAAGTAATTTGCCCTGGGTCCCCAGTTAGTAAACGGCAGGTCTGGCAGGTTCTGACGCCGGCCTCCCACGTGGGGAGGTAGACATTTAAATATGCTTGGAGTCAGGTGGACGGCGACATCCGCGGCGCATAAGTATAGTGGATTCGCCTGGGATGGAGATGCAGTTTCTGGAGGTTCTGATGCAATGCAGTCAGTAAGGTGAGAGTCCGGGAGGCCCCGAGGGACAGCGCGCACAGTGAGGTCCTCGCGGTTCTCCAGGGCAAGAGCTGCATTTGCGGGAGTGAAAGGAAAGGCAGGTCCACATCCCAGTATCGCAGGGGAAGGACAGGGGGTTACAAGTCCCCTTGACCTGAGGTCACAAACCTGGGGAGGGAAGGTGCTCGAGCCGGGTGGCCCAGCAGAGTGGCAGGAGGGCGACCCGCGGCGCACACGCCGAAAGCGGCGGTGACGAAACCGCACAAGTTTCCTCTTCCATTTTGATTACTAAAGCAGAGACGAGCCGCGCTGCTCTCAGGTGTGAAAAAAGACTGTTTGCTTTAGATCATTTTGCTTTGAACGAGGAAGAAAAGGGAGACACTAAGGGGGGAAAAATTCCCTTGAAATACATCAATGTCATTTTTTTTTTTTTTTTTGTCTGTTCATGAAGGTTTTTGCCACTCATTAAGTTTCAGGCAGCAGAGCAAGTTGAAGAGTGTCTTCTCGGAACCAGAGCCTGGGTTTGAACCCCAGCTCTGCCACTGATTAGCTTTGACGTCTGAGCACGTAGCGTAATTTCTCGGTGCCTCTTCTTTAGGAAGAGTCAGTGAGTTAACACTTGTAAAACTGCATCTAAAGATGAAGAAATGCCATGTAAATGTTTTTAATTTTAATTGAAAAATTAGACTATCATTTTTTGGTGTGAAAAGGGACACCGCTCCATCCAGCTCCAGGCGAATCCAACTGGAACGGATGGTTTCCAGCATGAGCAATGAGGTAACAGTCTCGGATTTCATGGTATGGTTCACATTAAAACCCATAAAACTCTACTCCCCGTGGGGCCTGCCTGAGTCACTCAATTACAGAGCCACAAATATTTTCTGAGCACTACTGTCCTGGATACCTTGGAGGCAAAGAGAAGCCGAGGGCCTTGGGTCTCACTGAGAGAATACAAGGGTCCCCAGAAGAAGGTTGAGGCTGCCGTGTACCTTCCCGGAAAGTGCCGAGGGAATGGCACAGGGAGTTAAGTGCTCTCAGCTTTTAGAAGAGCAAGATGTGTCTCTGTGTGAGGTGGAGTGGAGGATTCTTAAAAAGGGGATGGACATTAAAATGGCCCTTGGAAGGTGGGTACAGTTTGACTCCACTGAGGGGGGCAGACAAGAACATGCTGGGTGGAGCGGAGGGTTGTCAGTACACTTTGGGCCATGCTCATACTTCGCTGGGATCCCCATTTGCCCCAGACAGGACTTGGCCCCAGTTAGACGAACATTTCTGCACTGACACCCACTCCCTTGCCCCTGGGTTTCCCCGTGCTTCCTCAGAGGACCCCCACCCAGCCCCTCCTCCGATGAGTGCCGTGGAGCAGGCGTCAAGCAACTATGCCTTGCTATCTTCTGCCATCGTTTTTGTACTTTTTTTATTGTAATATAATACTCATAAATTTCACCATCTTAACCATTGTAAAGTGTATATACAGTGGCATTCCATAGATTCATAATGTTGTGCAACTGTTATCACTATCTAGTTCCAAACCATTTTCATCACGCCTGAAGGTGACCTAGACCTATTAAGCAGTCACACCCCATGGCCCTCTTCTCCCCGCCCCGGGAGCCACTAACTTGCTTTCCATCTAACCTATGGATTTGCCTATTTTTGATATTTCATGTAAGTAGAACCATACAGTATGTTGCCTGCATGTCTAGCTTCTTACACTTTTGCCATCTTTTTGACGCATTTTGGTTTTTTCTTTTCTTTTTTTTTTTTTTTGTCTTCTTTGGGATGCAGCAACATCGACACATTTTTGAAAGTACAGTAATCCATTGCCTGACTTTATGCATTAATTTTTTTTCGGTCCCCTACTGCTAAATTTGACTGGCTTTAAAGGAAATAAATAAATAAATAAATAATTTTTTTTTTTAGTGCAATAAACAGCACTGACATCTGAAAATGTGACTCTATCTGAGGGGAAAGGAATGTCCAAAAAAGGCCCTTTCACATCAGCTATTCCAGTCCCCTCATTGTACCAAGGTAAAACGAGGTTCAACAATTTGCTCAAGGTTTTGCAGCTAGTTAGAGGCAGAGTTGGTTCTAGAATCCAGGGTTCACTATCCTTAGAATCTTCTAGTATTGGTATAGAAACCTTTCCATAAAAATGGGGACTTTTGGCTCAGAACCTAAGAATCTAAACAGAAAGCCTTATACTCTAGCCATGTATTTATGTACTTTCTATTCATTTCAATGTTAATGGCTGGGTAAGTAGATGACCTTATAACCCCCAGTGGTGAGCCAGTGTACCCTCTGGGGAACGGTATTGTTCTCTGTCCTCATAGATACCCATTATATAAGGCTGCAGCTGGGGCCAGTTAGTTCCATTAGGGAAAGTGTGAGACAGAAGAGGCCAAGGTCATTGGTTTGATCCTGCTTCAGGCCAGTTCATTTTGCATAGAGAAAAGTTGCTCCAAGGCCACACATTGCACCCTAATGTTAGCTGGTCATTTTATAAATAGCTGCTATTTGTTTCGATAGCAAAGTATGAATGGTTAGGCACCATCCATTTCTGCAAAGATTTCTCAAACTACCATTGTTCTATGCAGTCCTGTTCGTTCAACAAACAATTATCTCAACCTATTACCATTTTTCCCTCCCAAATATCTTGCAGTTACTTATTTTCCAGGTACTTACCAAATGCTAACTGCCTTACACATATTATCTCATTTAAGACTTACAAGGACATTGGGAGTGAGGTCCTATTATGTTCCCCATTTTACAGTGATGAGGTGGCTAAGCCATGCAAACCTGGGTACAAACCTAGGCAGCCTGAGGCCCACTTTATTTGGAATCCCCTGAGCTACACTGACAGATGCAGTGCTAGACCTGTGAAGGATATAGCGAGACTCTTTCCCCTCCACACTTCCAATATTTATCATCATTTAGAATCTCCATTCCAGTTCACCTAGCAATTCCATGTCCAAGGATATGTCCTACAGAAAGTTACCTGACATATAGATACATAGAGATGTATGCACACACATTTATGTATATATTCACTGAAGCATTGCTCACAGTGGTGAAAATTGGAAAGCACTCTCATGCTCTACAGGTAAATACTGGTACATCCATACATTCTTACACTATGCCACAGTTAAGGAAAGAATGAGTTGTCTATGTGTAAAATACTAAATGTGTTAAGTGCAAAAAGGCACAGAGCTATAAGTATAGTATAACCCCATGTCTGTAAATAAATTTTTATTTACTTATATGTTTTTACATGTAACTGTTTATTACCGGAAAAAGGCCTAGAAGAATATATTCCTAACTGCTAATCACGGTTCTCTCAGGGCGGGGGGTGGGGGTGGGGAGGTTATAATGATGATTTCATTTGCTAAGAGATGTATTCTGTAATGTTCAGCTTTTTTTTTTTTTGCAACAAGCACGCATGCATTTAATTATCAAAAAAGAATAATGATTTAATGTTTTAATAAAATGCAAAAGTTCTATGAGAAATAAAATCATATGGCAGCTCTCGAGCTCATCCTGGAGAGGGGATGTAGCATGGACAGAAATAACTATCATAAAAGCTAGAAACTGAAACCCGCAGACAGGAGAGTAGAGATAAAATCCTCTGCGAAGATTATCAACCAGCTGCGGTTGAGAGGTGCAGGAGAAAATGTGTAAAGGAGATGGCACTTCGGAAGGACCTTGAGGAAAGGTAAAATTTAGAAGCGGGTGCGAGTAGCTGGAGTCCAGATAAGGAAATTATCAAGGGCAAAGCGCGGAGGCAGGAAAGCCTGGATCTGGTGAGGGAAGAGCGGCTGCTACAGTCCCTCTGGAGCACAGGGGATATGGGAAGGATTTTCATGGGGGAACAAAGCAGGAAATAAAGGTAGCTGGAGGGTCTTTCTTGCTAAGCTAAGGAGTCTGTACTTATTACGTTAGGTCTCAAGAGCCACTGAAGGTTTCAGGCAAGGAAGGGACACAATCAGAGGTGAATAAACAGTTAGTTTCAAAGCTACTGGCTGCTGAGTAACTGGACTCCAGCATGAAGCTGCCTGGTTTTGACTCCTGTCTCTGTCACTAATGAACTCAACAGCCAGGGACCAGTTACTTTACTTCTCTGTGTCTCTAGAAAACGGGGAAGGCAGTGATAACACATAACTCTCTCCTACCCTTGCTGTTGGCATTGAGTGAGTTAATGCTTTTAGGGCCCGTGGTAAATGCGGATGATGTCTGCTAAATTTACGCTTCTCGGGGGTGCAAAGGCAATTTATGTAACCAAAGCGTCTGTACCCCCATAATAGTCTGAAATACAAAAAATATTTTTAAAGTATCCCTTCTTAACAATAGAAAAACCAATGTAAAGAGATCTTAAATCTCAAAAGTACTAATTTCAAGTGGTAAAGTAACATATGCCAATGTGGAGTTTGAATGAGCTTTGTTTGTGTCTGTCTAAATACATAATCAATATGTTGCTGAGTATCAGTAAATATTGAATTGGTTTAAAAAAATCAGCATCATACTTTTAGATTAAAATCTTTGTATTTCATTTTGAAACCGTTATTACAAAGAGCTAATGTTACGTGATAAATTATGGACTCTTTTATTTACGCCCTCTCAAAGGATTATGGATTATGGATCCCATTTTACAGATGAAAAAATTCAGGTTTTAAGGAGAGAGATCCCATCTCAGGATCACAGAGCCAGTCATTATCTGAATCTGTAAGATCTGAATCCTAGTTCAGTGATCCCTACCTTGAGAGTAGGAAAAATGGGAAGTGGAAGAAACTTAGGAAATTTCTGTTTATAAAATAAGGGAAACAGCAGTAAGGGACAGTAATAAAGTCAAGTCAAAAAAGATGAAACTTTGGTGGAACACCTGGAAGTCTGTATATAAAATCAAACTTGTGAAATATAAACAGGAGACATATATATAAATACACACTCACACACATACATACATATGTACGCATATACGTACACATGCCAGAATTATTTCCTAGTAACAAAGTTTGGAAAACATTGCCCTACTGCTAAATTTGACACTAATATAAACCTCAAAACTGAATGTGCATCCTGTCCCCAGAAATAACAGTCTCTTGGCCAGATGCACCATTCCGATTGATTCATGCTGATGGCATTGTTTTCCCATCAGTTTGAATAAGCACAGTGCAGCTCTAGGATTCCGTGTCTCAGTAATGCTCAGTGATTTTAGGGTAAGAACTGGGCCTTCCCAGCTCAGGGCAAGAGAGTGAATATGGTAAGAACTGGGCCTTCCCAGCTCAGGGCAAGAGAGTGACTAAGTACCTTAGCTTTGGATCCATGGCCATGTTTTATCACTATATTTGACTTTATTTTTGCTTAGACTAGTTACATAATTCATCACCTCAGCGCTGAGCCCACATTAGTAATGTGGGGCTACTGTCAGTAAATGCTTGTGGGTAAATATAGTCAAAGTCATTAGCAGGTACAAACTCTATCCAGTTTATTCCAGGAGTGAAGTGGGTTGACTTTTACATCAGTGATTCTCAACACAAGCTGATTATTACAAAACATGGAAAACAAAGAAAAGCAAAAAGGACATTTAGACATATGGACTTATGTCCTTCCATTATTTTGTTAATTAGGAAATACAGGCACACAGTACAAAGTTCAAAAGGGACAAAAGAATAACGGTGAAAAGCAGCATTTCTTCCACCCGTGTCCCTGAAACACACTGTTGTCCTCCCTAGAGATAATCAATGTGTGTGTGTGTGTGTGTGTGTGTGTGTTTAACAATACATATTCAGTTTTGCAAGGATATACCTAAAAATGTTAACACGAATTATCTGAGTGGTGGTTTTATACACAATTTTTTAAAATCTTCTATATTTCTGGGTCTTCCAAGTTTTATTTAATAAGCATTGTATTATTTTATGATTAGAGAAAAAAATGTTTTTAAAGTAAGCAGTTTTTACTATGAAAGTATCTCAGAGATCTCATAGCTGCTTCGTGATTTAAAAACAACAGCAGTGACATAGAACTAACTTCATCCTCGATTTAAAAATACTTGCCAATATCTAGGTACATTTT
Organism: Eulemur rufifrons; assembly: GCF_041146395.1. Taxonomy (NCBI): domain Eukaryota; kingdom Metazoa; phylum Chordata; class Mammalia; order Primates; family Lemuridae; genus Eulemur; species Eulemur rufifrons. Next base: position 22,928,271 of record NC_090994.1, on the reverse strand, counting down.
TTTAAAAATTTTAGCCAATTTTGCATCCACTCACATAGAAACTCCTGCCACTGGAAAAGATATATAAACCCTGGTTAGCACCTTGAACTGTGAGTCCTAGTGAAACTCAGTATGAGTCACTGGAGGCAGGTAATTTGCAATGACTCCACTCGTCCATCAGACTATGTTAAAATTAAGTGTAGCACTAGGCTGGAGAGTTTGGCCCCATCCAGCTTAACTCCTTTGTTTAGCAATTAAACAATAACAAACTAAATTTATCCTTACACCTAATACTTAATGATGCTGTGGGTGTTATAATTGGGTAAATGGCCAAATGCACCCTTTAACATCTGAATTTGTCACAGTCCTGGCTTGCGGAAAAGACACATAAAGGAACATGGTGGCCCTTCTGGAAACTTCCATCTCTGGATCAGAACTAACTCAGAAGATGGGAAGAGATGGGCCTCTAAGTAGCTATCCAAAGTCCTGGCGAGCCTTTCTTAGGCTTGCTGGATTCTGATTGAATACCTAATTTCAAAAGGCCCAGTTATATGGTTTCCTGGCCCTCAGCAGAAACCTCAGGAGAACAGAGAAGTCATTGGACATGGGGAGGAGAGGGTGTGGAGGTTCAGTGCTAGGTCCATAAATGGAATAGCTGACAAGAGCCAAGGAGGGGGAAGAAAAGTTAATCAGCATTCCCACAGGTAAGACGCTCCCAAGACAATCTTCATCATTCCTGGTGATGACCTTGGAGTAGGAGGAAGTGGTAGAACTGTGGTCAGTGCCTTTGTTTTAGGTAGAAAGTTTCAGGTGCTTTTGCTGGCAGGAGAGGTGGCCTCAGGGGAGGAGATCACCCCTAAAGTGATTAGACCAGACTTTGTGATTCACTCCTGCCCTTTTAGATTTTTAAAATATTTTATTGTACGATAACATAACATATCTGTATCTTTTTCTTAATAAAAATGTTTTTAATTAATGTCCATAAGAAAGGCTTTTCAAATAAAAAGCTTGTGAGGATTGTATAAATTAAAAATATTGTACCACAATGAGAAAAACCACAATGAGATATCACTCATCACTCACCTATCAGTACGGCTAAAATAAAAAAGGATGACAACACCATATGCTGGTGAGGATGCAGAGAAATCAGATCACAGTGCCTTGCTGGTGGGAATGTAAAACAGTACAGCCCCTCTGGAAAACGGTTTGGCAGTTTCCTAGAAAAACTAAACATGCAAGAGCCCGCAGTTGCACTCTTGGGCACCTATCCCAGAGAAATGAAGACTCATGATGTTTGCACAGAAATCTGTACATGAATGTTTATAGAAGCTTTATTCGTAACAGCCCCAAACTGGAAACAACCCAGATGTCCTTTAACTGGTGAATAGTTAGACCAAATGTGGTACATCCATACTGTGGAATACTAGTCCGCAATGAAAAGGAATAAACTATTGATATGCACAACACCTGCATGAATCTTCAGAGAATTATGCTGAGTGAAAAAGGCCAATCAAAAGGTTACATACTGTATGATTCCATTTACATAACATTTTGAAATGATAAAATTATAGAAATGGAGAACAGATTAGCAGTTGCCAAGGGTTAAGAAGGGGCTATACTATAAAAGGGCCACACAGGGATCTCTGTGCCGATAGAAATGATCTGTGTCTTGGCTGTATCAGTGTCCATATCCCGGTCTGATACCTTGCTATGGTTTACAAGATGCTGCCATTGGGGGGAACCGGGTAAAGGGTATACAGGAGCTCTCGATTGTTTCTTACAATTGCATGTGAACCTACACTTACCTTCAAATAAAAAGTTTAAATAAAGAAAGACTTTTACAGCTAAAGAAAATGCCATGAGTGTTTTGTGCTTAACTAAGTTATCTTATTTTTAAAAATCACTTGTGGTGAAACATAATCCCCCTTGACCCTGGTTAATGGAGGCATCACTACTTACAAGCTACAAAGGCTGATTAGGCCCAGTTCCGCACACTGTGGCCAGCAATCCTTAAGTTGTGGGGAACTAGCGTATAGTTTTTAGCTGCAGCATAAAGAGCAGTGCTTCGTTCCTCTCCCACCTCGACTGCTGCGCTCCCTGTCGCATAGCTGCCCTGTCAGCACGTCCTCTGCCCTGTGGGCACGTGGTCGCTTCCACCTACTCCTCTGCCTTACTTAAAGTTTCAATACTTGGAGAAACTCCACAGAACCTCACCTGGTATTTGAGAAAGTCACTCTTCCGTGACAAGGTGCACATCAGGGTTGGTCAGATCGTTTCAATTAGCATGTAACTCTGCTGTGGCTGTCCCCTACATTCAGAAGGTGACAAGCAAGCATTACAGCAGAAGTCCGTTAGAATGCAGCTTGTAATTTTGTGTCTCTGAGTACACCATGAGTCAAATCACGGCCACTGTAATGTAACTACGTGTTCTTAAAATGGTTCAGCTGTGAGGACGAGAGGCTTGTTTATTTCTGCTTTCACCAACTAAGCCCTGGCGCTGTTACCCTGTAACTGCCACCCAGTCCAGAGAAGATGGGCGGCATGGTAAGGTACAAAGAGCTATGGACTAGGAACTCTGGAATTGCAGGTACAGGGATGCCTGCAGTTTCTCTCGTTCAAAAGGTTGTAAAGGATCTGGAAATAGAAGTACTACGTTGTGAGCAGGAATGTCAGTAAGAGAATGGTAGAAAGCAGCAGCCTTCAAAATTTTCCTTACCTACATACCTCCCCTAAGAAAATGCTGAAAAAGGATGAATCCCTTCGCACAATTTTAAGGTGACATCTGCAACTTTTAATAGTAGGTTTAGGTGGTCACACAGGATGTATTCTGCAGATGGTTAGCATGAGATGTTGTAACATAAAACTGTTACATCACCCTTTTAAATATATCCAATAGAATCTAAATACCTAGTAATTTGACACCGTTATTCATTTTTAAAAATGAACAAGCAGTACTTTGACAGTTAGAAAAGTTAAATCATTCTCTTTCCTCCTTGAACTCTATTTTCATCCCATTTCCCCTAAATAATTGTATTCAAATGTCAGATATTTTTATGTTTGAACATCTTTTGTTGATTGCCCTATCATATTTTCTGCAACAAAAATGAACATGTAAATTGATTTTATAATTTTAAAAAATACCCTGTGACCATAAGGGTCAAAGCGTGAAAACATTTTTTTGAGACTAAGTCATGGTTACGATCATTAATCATAAGAAGAATACGTATTTTATTGATCCGTAAAATAGCATTGGCAATTATTCTCTTAATGAGATGGATGAGGATGGACTTTTAAATATACATATTTTACATATTTACATAAATACACACAATAAGTTTAAGGGTTCATCAATTAATATTACTTATTGCAAGAATGAGCAGGGTTTAGCATCAACGCTATCCCTATTTCTCATTTTTATAAACATAAGCTCTGAGAAATCTTGTTCACGTTAACAAGTGACAGGGCTGGAAGGACTTTTGTTATGATGGTGTCTGGGCCTGAGGAGACAGAAGGAAAACTGGGACATAACCCAGGCTACGGCTTCAGAAGGGGGCCCAGGTGACCAACTTGCTCTGTGAAGATCTCCAGCCAGGACCCCTTCGTCACTGCATTTCAACAGGGCTGTATTTGGCAACGTCATTCAATTCTTTTACAGATCTTCCTGCAAAAATTACTCTGTGGGGGAGGCTCTGTGTGCGTGAGGGCAGGGGTTATAGAGCAACTCTATGTTCCACTCGATTGTGCTGTGAACCCAAAACTGCTCTAAAAAATACAGTTTATTTTAAAAACAACAATTATTCTAATGATCGATCTATTAGTAGGACAACTCAGGTTTTTCCCCAAGTTTTCTGGGCTGCCATCAATTGGGAACCACTTAACTTATGAAAAATGATTTCTATCTCAGTTATAAAAGGCTTTTGCTATCTCAGCACAAACATAGATATTTCTGATTGTCCCTCGTCTTGGCCCTGGAGGTTTTTGCAACCCAGGGAAATGCCTTTCTTCCCTTTTTTAGAAGTAAGAGGGGGCCAGAGGGAAGAGAGGTGGGAAGATAGAGGCCCCGTGGGGAGGAACGGGCCTCACTCTATCTCCTGCAGATCTGAACGCTCATTGCCTGAAAACCGTGTGCCCTCTGGGTCGCCGCGGCCAAATACCGCTGGGAGAAGTGACACAAGAACTGCCTCAAATGCACAGAATTGTCGTGTCAGATTTTTATTTATTTGCTGTTTGTCTGAAATTCAAATTTAACCGGTGTCCAGAATCTACCTGGCAACGCTATACAATCCAACCATTCTGAAGAGATGAGAAAACTGAGACCCAGGAAGGTTAAAGCCCTTGCCCCAGGTCATCGTCTCCGGCCACCTACCTCGCCAACGCGTTCATGCTCTCTCGCCTAGCAAACGTGGCCCGTGTCTACCCTCTCCACACCTCATTTTTTCCCACCCTTCCTACCCAAAGCAAAAATGTCAGCAGAACAGTAACAAAAATGACAACACGCATGGAAGCAGGGAGGCTTTTGGAGGACACCAGAGAGGAGCAGAGAGTGTGGGCAAAACCCCTCTGCCCCGTCTCGTCACAAAGAGAGGCTGAAAACTGAGATGGGAGCAGCCTCCTTCCAGAGCAGAAACCAAATTTAGGTAAAATTTGTGAATATTCTCCTTTACAGTCTAAGCTGTACACACGTAACAACAAAAAAAAAAATCCTTCAAGTCCAACCACATCCCCTGGACTATTTGGCGCTCTCCCGAGCCTCCCTTAGGGGAGATGTGGACCAAGCCTCCCATTGTCCTCCCCCTTCCGTTCATATCCACCGCTGCCCTCTCTCGCTCCCCTCTCATCCCCCAAGCACCGAAAATAATTTGAATTTCAAGCCTTTTTTTGGCCTTCCTGTGGGTGTGGGAGGGACCTCCTTTGGGAATTGTTCTGGTTCAAGTCAGCTCCATCTGTAATTTGGCAAAATCTCTGTGTGCACCCCGCCCCCACCTGCTTTTCTTAAAATGAGGGAGTTCAGACTCCCTCCACCCCAAAGGACCTGCTCTACCTGGTTCTTAGGCTAACCAGAGTGACAAGAGCCCCCCCAGGGGACCCCAGTGGGCCTGCGGCCCCTCCACTTACCCGGCCCTGGTTTTGGAAGAACAAGGACACCTTGTACAAAGGAGGCAGCTGCTCACTAGCCAGGGGAAGCCACCTCCAGCGGGTGACAGCTTGAAGGGACAAGGTGACTGCAAAAAAGAGGAAGGCAAGGCCTGTGTCCTACAGTGCAGGAGACCCAGGGCAAGTAGTTCCCGTTTCAAAAAAAGTTTTAAAACCTGATTAAGTTTATTGAGGGGGGTGGGTGTGTGTGTGTGTGTGTGTTTTTCCCTCTCCCCAACTCACCCATGTGATGCTCCTGGTGGCCCTCTGGGGGCAGCTGACCTTCCTCTCTAGAAACTGTCTCCAGACCTAACCACCCACCCTCGCCCCCACGCACTTCCACTGTGTCTTCACAGCCGTTCCTTAGCTAGTCTCAAGACTCTGTTACATTTTCGTTATTGACGAGAAAAAGGAAAGGGAAAACAATGAGAATGAGAAAAGAGACTGACCATCTAAGAGTTTTCCGTGGTTTGGGACAGTTTTATTTATTTTCTGAATGTCTCAAAGGTTTCTCTTTGAAAAGATGCTATCTTACAGTACATAAAAAATTTCTCTGAAAATACAAACGGCTTCATTTACAAAACACTGAACATATTACAAGAAGAATTACGTGGGCATGGATATTAATCCACTGAGCATGCCTTCATGAAACTTAAAAAATATTAAGAAACAAAAAAAGCAGTGTAAAAAAAAGACAACTAGATTTAAATAAAAAATACAAAAGGTCCTGAGCCAATTAGTGGATGGTAACAATGACATTCAAAAATGCCTTTAGGTTTCAATAAAATCCATTGCTTATTTCTGCGCGCCTGTCAAGAAACTGTTTGAAACTGTTTGAAGTTGCGGGTGAATAATGGTCAGGAATTATCATGCTGAGTTAATTTTACACCTCAAAAAATACAAGTTGGCCATATTTAAAGGTGCCTTATCGCTGATGCGGGAAGGAGTTCTCGTCAGTGACAGCTGTTCCACAGAGACTAGGGTGCCTGAGCCCAGGGAGGGGCGTCCCTTTGGAGTGCCCGACCAAAGATGCACCAAGGGAGGTCTCACCTCTGTTTTCATAGTGCTTGTACGTTCCTCTCTTTGGGCAGTTTCCTTGTATTACAATGGGCGTAATGATGCCTAGCACACAATGTTATTGCAAGGAATACATAAAAGTGCCTAATACAGTGCCGGACATACAGCAGACACTAAATTACTATTTATTGAGCATGAAGTGCACTTATCACATTGTGTTGTACTTGGTCACCTGTTTGTCTTCCCCACTGGACTCCGAACATCTTACTCATTTTTATAACCCTTCTACCTAGGACAGCGCGTGGAAGATAGACACTCAATATCTGTTTATTGAATTAATTTATCAGTTGATTAGTACTTGATCCTGCCCTCACCCCGGCTCCATTTCCCTTACTGGTCTTTGCCCTCTCTCACTATGTTCCCTGGACCAAGGTTCTGGAATTCAAACTCCGAACAAAAGTTGCCAGACCTGAATTGAATGAAATGCCAGGACTCCACTTCCTAGAAATACCGAAGAGTTTTCCCAGCAAGTGCATGGAGGGGCGAGATGGGGGAGGACAGATTCTGAGGGTTGCTGGCATTGCTGAGCCTGTTGCAGAAACATGACACGTTGGATTAAAGCCAGAGTCCTGGGTGCTAATGGGGCTCAGAAAACACCACCCCAAATGAAGGCCTCACAAGCAAAAGTGTTTCTCTGACCTCTTTCTGCTCTTTTGCCTCTCAGTCCCCATCTTCCCTGAGACTGGCTGCAGAACTGGAATCCTTCTTCCCCAAGCGGGTCATAAAAACCAGAACCCCCTATCCTCCCCAAAACCAGCCATAAAACCCAAAATTATTCTGTGTAAACACTGGCCATAAAGAAATTATCTGACCTGCGTTGTTTGACCGTAGATCAAGAACCCCCTTGCCAGAGAGGGTCCTGCCCTGCACCCAGAGGAAGGATGCTGCCCAGAGACGCCAAGAAGAATCTGGACAGACAGGCCCCACGGGGTTTCCCACTCAGTCTATTAACATCAGATCACACCCTTTTGTCCAATCATGTCTCTACACAGTTGTCCATACTTGGTTGAACCTGAGGATAGAAATGGACAGCTTCTCCCGTATCTTTGGGTCTTCCTTCTGCAGGCTCCCATGTATACATGTTAAATAAATTTGCACGCCTTTTCTCCTACTAATCAGTCTGCCTCATGTCAGTGATTTTTCAGCAAACCTTCAGGGAGCCAAGGCAGTTGGTCCCCACAGTTCTATTTATATTCAAACAAATAATATTTTTATGTTATTTATTTATTTTTTGGGAGATAGGGTCTCACTCTCGCCAGAATGCAGTGGCGTCACCATAGCTCACAACCTCAAACTTCTGGGCTCAAGAGATCCTCCTACCTCAGCCTCCCAAAGTGCTGGAACTATAGGCATGAGCCACCGCGCCCAGCCGATATTCAGAGAATTTTACAGAGTTGAGAACATCTTTTCTGATGCCCTTCAAGGAGGGAAGAACAGATGGCATTCTCAAAGAAAGACGGGGGCAGTGAGGTGGAAGGAAGATAAAGAGGGAGGGAAAGGGGAGAAGAAGAAAAGGGGAAAGAAAGGAGTGGAGAGAGGAAAAGAAAGAAAAGGCAGAGCCAGGAGAATGGACCTAAAAGCAGCACGTGGAAATCGCAGTCAAGCAGAGCTGACTGAACACGTCACTGAGTCGCTGCTCCTTCCTGAACCTCCACTAAAATGACAGTAAGCGGGGGCGTGCATAAACCCTCGAGGACAAAGAGAATGTGAGACCATCAACGGCAGCGTACAAAAATTGTCAAATTCTGCGAAACAGGAAAGCTATGATAAGTAAGTGGAAACTAGCCTACCCTATCAGAACAACCTAGACCTCAAGGATTGGCCACCAGTGAGAAACCAGCTGTTTCTGCATCTCCTGGCTCTAGAGGTGCTCAGGAATTAGACCCCCAGGAACCTCTGAAAGGAGCAGGAGGAGGTGGTGATTTCAGTGGGGCTGGAAGCAGGAAGACTGATGGAAAGCTTGCTGAAGGCAGAGGAAGAATGAGAGGCTGAACAAGAAAGGCTCACAGCTTAGGATCTAACATCCACCGAGGACGGGAACAGGACGATGCTGTGACAACAAGGGTGGATCCACCGACAGGCTGTACACTGAACAGGGATGTCACCACCCTCCCCCCCTCCCTCACCCAGCGAGGCCAGAAGGATGCAGAAATAGGCTCTGAGTCCCAAGTTCCCACCTCCAGGCAGGAGTGTGGAGGAGTGATCTCATGGGAAATGGCCCAGCTCCAGAGAAAAACTCTACAGAATCAGATATTTGTGTCTTGTGGTGTGGCACACCTGTCTCCAACCCCCTCACGTGTGCTCGATCCTTCCAAACAAGACCAGTGAACATTTGAGAGACGTCTCCAACGTAAAAGACAGACTGAGACAAACAAATGGGAGAAAAACCGGAAATTGGAAGAAACAGAGATAATATAGGGAGAGAGGAAAAAAACTATCACATTGAAGGGAAAAAAGATGCTCTAAAATAATGATAATTTTAAAATAGATATACATCGGGATGTTCTTTAAAGAGAGAACATTCAGAGAACAAGAAGAACTCATGAAGATTAAAATTATGATGATAGAAAAAATTCAACAGAAGGGTTAAAAGATAAAGTTGAGGAAATGTATCAGAAAGTAGAACACAAAGAAAAAAATGGAAAGTAAGAAAGATGAAAAAAATTAGATAAATCCAAGAGGTTTAGGCTGGGCCTGGTAGCTCAAGCCTGTAGTCCCAGCATTTTGGGAAACTTAGGTGGCCTGGCTTGAGGCCAGGAGTTCGAGATCAGCCTGGGCACCACAGCAAGACCCCATCTCTACAAACAAACAAACAAACAAAACAAATCCAAGGGGTTCAGCTAAATAAGATAAATAAGATTATAAATCTTAATGTCAGCTAAATAAAAGTTCCAAAAAGAGAAAACAGAGAAATGAATTCAAGATAGAATCCCAGAACTGAAATATATCAGTTTCCAAATTAAAAAGGCCCAGTAGTGCCTAACACAGTGAGTGGAAACAGACCCACACAGACACAGCACTGTGAAATTTCAGAACTTTGGGGATGAAGAGAAGATCCCAAAAGCTCCAGAGAGAAAGAAACAGGTCACAGTCGGAGAAATCAAGGAACAGAGTGGCATCACACTTCTGAATAGCAGTACTGGAAGGACAAAGAGATCAAGGCCTTCAAAGGGAAAAATGATTTATAACCCAGACTTTTCTACCTGACCCAAGTGTAAACCAATCAAAACGATAGAATAAAGGTATTTTTCAGACATATATTAATATCATTTCAAAAATTCACTTCCTATTCACCCATTCTCAAGAAGCTACTGGAGGATGTGTACCTCCAAAACAAGGGGGGAAACAAACTAAGAAGATTCCTGGAAGATGAAGGGCCGACACAGGAGAAGTGAATGGAAATTTCGGAATAGTAGCTGTCCAGCAAGCCTTGGGAAACAGCAGTCCATACCAGAGCTGGAGGACAGAGGAACTCAGGATTGCTGGGTCTTGGAGACATCCAAAGAAAAAAATAAGAAATCGGGACATCACCTGATGTGTTTGAATGTATGAGGAGAATTTGATAGATCTGTCAGAAAGCTGGAAGATGAATTAATGACAATTACAGAGAAAGCCAATTAAACAACAATAACAAGGCGGTTATTAATTCCAGGAAATACAAAAAGCTATACAGGAAAGAAGAAATAATCATAATGTATTACGTGGCTCTTCTCTGAACAGTGTTTGCATAAATAATAATGCAAACATTGAATATTGATTTGACAAAAATTGCTATATGACTGGAAAGTAGTAAGAAAGCTAAAATTTCATATTTCATAGTAAGATATCCATAGAAGGAAAAATCAAGAACAAGCAGCATAAGCATGAGACATGAAACTAAGACAGTAAGAAGCATAAGAAACAACTAAAAGAGTTTAAAGTGATTATATCTTGGGTGAGAGTGGCAACTGAAGCAAAGATTGAAGCTATTTTTTGCTACAAGCCTTATAGGACCATTTGATTTTTTAACCATGTGCATCTCTTGTTTTCCATAATGATAATTTTAAAGTCAATACAACAGGCATTCTGAGTTCTGGTCTTATCTGCTTCTCTCTCATGCTATAGGACCTCAGTTTCTTGTATCTCAAATGAGGGCCCCCCTTTCCCAAAGTGGGGTGGCGATCAGAGCCCAGTCTGTGGAGTCTCCCCAGAGGCTACCTCTAGATCTCCTGAACTCCTGGCCCCTGATAACTCTCTCTTTTCCACAGTAATTATTACATTTATTCAACTGTTAGTGTAAACCAGAGGTAATTTAGGGGTATCTTTAAGGAACTTGCGGGAAATTTTTATTTCTTATATGTTAATATATGATATATTAACATATAATATATTTTATATATATTATATTGCATATAGTTTATTATATTAATATAATATATTAATCAATACATTAAATTTAATTTTATTATATTTTCTTTTTAAAAATGTCTTTATTTATTTTTAAAAGTTTTTTTTTTTTTTTTTTTTTAGAGACAGGGTCTCACTCTGTCCCCCAGGCTGGAGTGCAGTGGGGCAATCATAGCTCACTGCAACCTCAAATGCCTTGGTTCCCCCAAAGTGCTGGGAGCATAGGTGTGAGCCACTGTGCCTGGCCTCCATTTTCTTTTACATATGATGGTAATAAGATGCAAAGAGCAAGGACCGCACTGGGAAGCTCTGGTCCCTATTACCTGCTGAGAGCTCATCACACCCTGCTCTCCGACAGCCCTTGTATCCCGAACAGTCTTTGTGTCCTGGTTGGATGTTTGGCCCTTCTTCCCACACGGGCTGAACATTTGCTGATGGTTGGGGACCTGCTATGGTCTGAATGTTGGTGCCCCCCCCACCCCCCCCCCCGCCAGAAATCCATATATTGAAACCTAACCCCTGAGGCGATATTAGCAGTATTAAAGGGGAGGCTTTGGGGAAGCGATTAAGTCATGAGGGCTCTGCCCTCGGTGATGGGGTCGGTGCCCTTATGAAAGGGGTTGAGGGAGCTGCCTGGCCCCTTCTGCCTTGTGAGGAGGCAGCAAGAAGCTACCATCTATGAAGCAAAGCAAGCCTCTCCAGACGCCAAAGCTGCGGTGCCTTGACCACAGACTTCCCGGCCGTTAGAGCTGTGAGCAATCCATTTCTATTGTTTATAAATCGCCCACTCTAAGGCATTTTGTTACAGCAGCAGAAAGCGACTGAGACAGGCCCACAAGGACGGTGTGTGTTTGTTGCACTCCCCGCTGAGCATGACAGTGACAGTGACTACCTGCTGAGCAGGCAGGGCGAGGCCTGTCGTGAGAGGGGTCCTGCCGTGCACACGCGTGGAGGAGGTCAGTTAGTTTGAAAGAGAATCCTAGGGGTGGGGGGCTTGGGTCAAAGAGGCTGAAGAACTAACTGCGTGAGTGGCTCTTCGTGCCACCTCCATTTCTATTTTTCACTGGTGGCTTTGTCTAGCTCTTGGAGACACCACTAGGGCAGGAAGCAGAAAACAAGACTTTAGCCATCCTCTGCCACTACTATGCTGGGTGACTTTGAGCAAGTCGGGTAGGATTGTTGAGCCTCATTTCCTCCCCCTGTAAAATAAAAGGGCTGAACTAGCCGGGTGCTACAGGCCCTTCGGGATTTGTGGCTGTTTACAATAGGCGAACACAGCGACAGGACTGGGGGAGGGGCCTGTGCCGCCCTGAAGGGTGGTGGCTGTTACAGACCAGAGGAGCAATAATAGCCCCAGGTGGCGGAGGGCCCAGCCAGGCAGCAGATGCGAAAAGGGAAGTAAAATATGTGCAAGTGAACGGCAGGTGGGACAAGTCATGACGAAAGGGCCCCCATGCCCGTTGCACATCAGGTGACTTTGGTAAGAAGGTTCCATCCGCCTGCACAGTTTGTGCCACCGCAGAGCTCGGGACTTCCAGAAAATAGTTACCATCATTACTTCAGAGTCACTGAATTTGAAGAGGATCCCTGGTAACGTTGCAGGGAAAAAGCCCAGGAGCATTTGGCGTGAGGGTTAGGAGGGGATGAGGTGGGAGGAAGCGAAATTTGGAAAGACGTTGTATAATCACCAGTTATGGTGAACTGGTCACAGTGTTTAGTCTGCCCGGGGCCCTGCACACGCCCAGGGCTGGAGAAGGCCCCTCCTCCGTCCTGGGAAATGTTCCTTCTCCCTCCGCAGCTGTGGTTCCAGAGGGGGTGTCTCCGGGTTCTTCCGTAACTCATGGTCGCCTGGCCTCCAAGGGGACACCTGTTCCAGCTTAGACCAGTCACAGTGCCCCACCCACATGGCCCAGGCGACTGGTTCACACTTGAGTCTGGGACCCAAGCCTGGCCAATTAGTTGACTTTGCTGGGATATTTCAAATGAGAGTTGGATTTTAAAAATCCAGATCCTCTTGTGTGTGTTGAAGCTGGTGGAGAAATCTTCTCTGAGAGAATGAAGCCTCGGGCTGGGGGGTGGAAAAACGAAGACTAGTGAGAGTTCTAGAAGCTGCTGAGCCCTGGCTCCCGGGATCCCTGCGCCACTAACATCTGAAAACACAAAAAGCTGCATGAGGTCCCAGGAGCTTTTCATAACGTCCTGTCTTGTCATAGGGCTGAGTTGCTTCTGTCGCTTGTAACCAAGACTCCTATCTAGTGCTCCAAATCTCACTGGATGTTTTTAAATCCACATTTTCTCACTTACTGGACTACTTAGTGAAAAGCCATGGTTTGAAATACAATTTCCACCAATTTTTGAGCCAACCCAATACCTTTGCTTAAAAAAAAAAAAATTTATTTTTAAGATTTTCTGAACATTTGGTCCAGACTGTGGAAGAATGAGTCTCTCGTAGCGAAATAATGCTGCAGGCAGGCGAATGTTTGAAATGTGAAGTGAGGTTATGATCTTGCTGTTTGTCTGGCACAGTCGTGCTTGTCAAGTTCAGTGTTCAAAATGGACATTCGACCCTAATGCTCCTGATCTGACCGCTGCCGCGTAGCCACGCGCGCCGGATGCCTGGGAGGTGCCACACTGTGCGTGGGCCCGCACGGCTGCGCGCTGTCACCGCGGTCCCTGACACAGAGTGGACTTCAGGAAGGAAACGGTACTGTCTGGGCTGAGAAGGTGGTTCCTGGTCTCAAGCGCACAAGCTGCATCGGTGAAACTCCTGCCCAGGTGTTCAGTGTGGCAGGTTAAAAGCTCCATTCCTTGACTGGCTCCAGGGAAAGGACACATTTTTCTGTCCTTTTCTCAGACAGGCCAGGCCAGGGAAAGTGTCTGTCATCTGGCCCCCTGCTAGGTCTTCCTTGAGCTGCAGTGTCACGGCCACCTGTTTGGCCAGCGGTGGGCACAAACCGTGCCCGGAGTCTCGGGGAAGCCTGCAGGTCCCGGCAGCCGGACCTTCCTTCTGCCCATACAAGAGACACGTTCTGGGAAAGAACAGCGCGTGTCTCCTGTTTCTCCCCCTTGCAACGCTCCTCTCCCCACTGAACTGACGTCTTGCCTTTTACTTCAGTTATCCTATGTGTTGACAGCTTCTAAGTATGTATCTTTAGCGCAGACCTTTCTCCTGGACTCTAGATTCCCACATTGAATTGCTTCCTGGTCTTCTACTCCTCAGTGTCCCAAGTTCAATATACCTGACACTGACCTCATGGACTGTGTCTCATGAGCCTATCTCTCCCATGGTCCCTGTCAATATAGAGACAGAACCGTCCACCCCGTCACCCGAGCAGAAACCTGACATTCTTCCTCCTCCTTCTCTCTCACCACCCACAGCCAATTAGTCATCAAGCCATATCAATTCTCGCTGTGTCACATCGCCTCTTTGGGTCCCCCTCCTTCCTGCATCCCCCTCCTCCCTGCAGCTCCCTCCTCCCTGAAGCTCCCTCCTCCCTGCAGCTCCCTCCTCCCTGCATCCCCCTCCTGGCCTTAGTTCAGGCCCTCGCTATCCCTTGTTTGGGTCATTCATTCATTTAGGAGCAAGGGACATGTTGGGGACTAAGACAGGGATGACTCCCTCCCTCGGGAAGCCTATTTGAAGGGACAAAAGACAATAATCAAACAAACGCAAGAACCGCGTGTTTATGATGTGTCAGAGCCACGTGAAGGACACACCTGTCCGCTTGAAGAAGGAGAGATGACAACAGAGACTGAGAAAGCCGGTTGAGAAGGAAGAGTCGTGAGGACAGCCCGAGGACAAACCCTCCAAGTGGGAGAAACAGCAAATACACACGAGGGTCCGGCGTGAGACAAGAGCGGCCGTGACCTCCGCGTGGCCCTGGGACAGAAGAGGTCTAGGATGGCTTGAGGAAGCAGGCGGGGCTCTTCCGGGCAATGATGAGAAGTTTGGATTTTATTTTAAGCTCTTGGAAAGTTCTAAGTGGGAGGATGATATGTCTCTCTGGGTCCTCTCCTAACCCTCCAAACCTTTACCAAGGCTTTGAAGTTGATCTTTCTAGGACAAAGGCCCCTGGGGTATAAAATCGTCCAGTGGCCCCATTGGCCTGCAAATGCCACCCAACCTGCTGAGCCTGCCCCCAGGGCCTTCAGTCTTGCCCCAAGTTTCTCTCCGGCCTTATTTCTCCCTGGCCTGCCACCCAGTCCCCTTTGGTCAAGCCAAGCACCTTCCCGGTGGCTGCATGGGTTCTGCCATGACTATGCACGATACAGCTCTGTAGGCAGAGCATTCCCCATCCCATCATCAAACACAGATCTACACCCTTCTGGACAAAGGTCACATGCCACCGCATCAGTGTCATCTTTCCTAATCACTGCAGAACGGACCGTTCCCTCCTCTGCGTCCTCAGTGAGCACTGAACCAACCCCTGGCAAAACCCCTCCAATGCCAGACAGCACTTCCCTGTTGACATGCGTCCTTCCCTGCTCACACAGGACCCTTTCCTACTCACACGTGTCCCCTCCTGCTTAGCGTTAGAGCTCAGAGTACGCGATCGTGTAAAGAGAGCGCATCTCCCCCGTTCTGCATGTTTAGATTACACAAGACAGCTCTGCCAAAGGAGCGGGAGCCCGGATGCTTGAAGCTCAGCGAGAATTTTAATGAAATTGTCAGATGAGACTCACAGAAGATCTACCGTCTCTGCGAGACTAGTATTCTCACCACCAGCTACCTCGGTCCGTTGATCCTTATTGGTAAGGATGGAACTGGGAAAATATTTGAGCAAGTCAAAATATTTATGGGACGTGCGCTGTCTCCAAGCCCATTTATGTGTCAGCCACCTCCCATGATTCCACATTGTCACATGAGCTCTGCAGTCCTCATCCAGTGACAGGTGGTAAAGGGGACCCACCAGTGGCTCGGTGCAGGACTGTCAGAGACTGCCCTTGTCACTTCATCATTTCCTACTAAGTGCTCAGCACTGTGGAGTGGGGGGGGGGGTCGAGAGTCAAAGAAGTAGATACCTTGTTCCCTGTATGTGGGGGAGGGAGAGCGTGACCATGTGCATAGAACACGCTAATTGATATTTGTCAATTGACACTTCTGATATGCAAGACATAATTAAAAGGTAACCCAAGTGCTGCCTGGTGTGTCACGGAAAGCAAAGGCTGGAGACTTTTTTCAAGGTCTCTCGACCTTGATGTTGAAGGTCAATACCCGGCTCCCAACAAGCTTGCGTCTGCTCCTCACGGGTTGGGCCACAAGCGAGGACAACACAAAAGAGAATCAGAAAATGACCCTGCCAAGCTCTCAGGGTAGTTTCCTGCTGCCCGTCAAAGGCCTTGCCCACGCTGGGAAATGTCTTCGGAATGTGCGCCCACCTACACGTTCTGCAGCCGCAGCTCAGAAGAAAGTGGGGGCAAAAATGACCCGGAGGAGCAAAGAGGTGGCCAAGTTTGCCGAACCAGGGAACATACCTGTGGGCCCGGTGCTGTCTGTGCTGTCCAGGTTCGAGAACTGCTGCTGGATGCTTTTTCCATGAGTCCTCGCTGGGAAAAGTCACAGCGGGAAACCGAAGGCAAAGGCGCTCCCCGTGCTGAGACCACAGGCAGCCAGTCCTCGCTCACCAGACAGCTGCAGCCGCAGCAGCTCGCGCCCAGGCTCTGCCAGACGGACACCGTGGCCTGTGCCAGCGTCACGAGCAGCAGTGCCGGGGACAGGGCAGCTGGCTCGGGCTCCTGTGAGATGTGACCATTACCAATTTCTGAAGCAAGATGTGAAAACTTTAAATCAAGCTACACATGATGCCGGCCTATACTGCCATAAATCCTCACCGCGGTGATTGCGTTTGGTCTTAAGCAGCAAGCAAAACGCTACTGCTTGGTGCAGGCCTAAGTCAATGTGTCTCCTCACTTAACGGTACAAAATTTTGGTTTTTTTTTTTTTTTTGCTTTTCAGCTTTCTGTACCTTTATTTCTTGACTCACCGATCTAATCTGACACGTAAGACGTGGTGTCTTCAGAACGGGGCCCATGCAGTTCACTGTCCCTAACAAACTTGGGCAAGATACCTGTGGCTTGACTGATGTTTGAGTTTTAGCCTTGTGGATCACAGCAGGACGATTAATACTGACCAAATATCACCTCGTGTGGCGTCCATAGTCACCTAGGTATAACTGCACACACAAAGTCCTCTACAGCCATGAGTGGCTAGCTTTTGGCCTCTGGGTCTCTCAAGACAAAAGAGTTTCTGGCATCCCCATTTGCTGGGTCCTCTTTAATCTTTTCTGCAGAGATAGACCCTATGTCTCCAAAGGCAAATAAGGAATTTAATTCTATAGCTTTTTTCCTGGGGATAAGAACTGGCACAATTTGTCAGCTCTCTTGTCCACTGGCGCCATGAGCCGCCTCTGGCACAGGTACCAAGTGAGGAGTGCAAAGGGACAGGCCGTGTTCCAGTCTTTGTTCTGAGTACCGTGTTCCAGTCTTTGTTCTGAGTACCGCTGGTAAACACGAGTCCACTCTGGAGATAAGAACCCAGACCTTGGTTTTAGAAAGTGAAACAAAGGTGTTAACAACGCCTGATATTAACAACACTTGCCACCAGCGCCCAATTAGCTAATCTGTTTTTGATTAGCTGCCTACACTAGCCACATCTGAAATAACTTCAGTTTTTACCTCCTTCTAACATAAGCTTAGCGGCAGTCTATCTTTAGGTAAGTCACTTAAAGTTTCACTGAAAAGGGATCAAAGAATCAATAATTGAAGACAGAATTAGACACACCGGGCCCAAAAACTTATGTACCCAGCAGTCAGCTTTTGTTAGTTGGCCTCTCCCCGCCCCCATCATCCATATTTAAAACTCTCGAGTGTGCGTGTGCACCAGATGATTCATCCAAGCTGCTCTGGAAGTTGTCTCTGCTGGTGACAGTGAAGCCGATCCACCCCCCGTCCTCCCCTCTGTCTGGTGAAAATGCAGGATATCGGCTCTGTGGCACTGTCACCAGCACGGCGTGGCCTTCTTTATTTAGACACGGTGCTGGCAGGCAGCGCGCTCCCACACGGAGATTTCAGCTCCTGATCACATTTCCCTGCTGCTTTCATCTGCCTGCCCCAAAACACGGTGAGACCCCCGGGGCCCTCCGAGCCCACGAAACGGGCCCCTCCAACAAACCATCCCTCTGCTTTCCTGGTCCACGTACCTAAAAGGATTAGATACTGCACTATTTCCCAGCTTTGTCAGTGCAGGGGCCCTGCTCGCTCTTCCTGCTTATCTGAGATACAAAATATAATAAATATAATATTCTGACTGTAATAACCGAGATCCTGAAATTTCCAGTGGTACCAGCTCTTGGGTTGCTTTTAACAAAGACTGTGGGGACAGCCCTGTGCTCTGCGGATGAGGCTACACACCACCGACACAAGAGGCTTCTGTGGGCATCGCCCCTCGCCCCTCCCTTCCGAGACTCGCACGTTCTGAAGGGAAGTCGGGCTTTTTAAAGCAAACAAACGAACAACTGTAGATGTTTCCAGCGAGCCCCAGCAGGCTTCCAGCTCTCTCTCCGCCTCCCTCTTTTTCTCCCAGCTTCTTGGCTCCTGGTCCATGGCTACAGCCCTGCAGGAGTATTTATGGACGGGCTATCTATTGTTGACCTTGTGATTGCGCTAATCCCTTGGCTTGGGGCGGCTCTGCTGTGACGAGTCACAAGGGTGACTGGGGTGGGCTGGTGCATCGTCAGGAATGGCACATTTATTTATAGACCAGGCCTTTTCCTCTCCTTCCGAGAGTCGTCTGTCCCTGCAGCGGTTGCCATGTCCTCGCACACTGCCTTCCGGAGGCAGATGATGGATGGGGCTCCAGTGCTCCGGAGCTAAGGGTCGGAGTTCTTGGAGGGCCCAAAGACTCCCCTTCCCCCCTCCCTGGGAAGCCCGTGGGCATTACCACTTCCCCGGAGCCCAGCGGTGCAGCCAGAGGCTCCAGCCTGGAGACACCCGACAGCTGGGGGCGAGGGGGGTGTGAATCCAATTCCTGGGAAATTCCGGCCTCATTCTGGCGGAGTCTGGGCGTCCGGCAGGCCTGACAGTCTTCCTGGGGGTCTCTGAAAAGCAGGCTGGGAAATCGCTGTCAGATTAAGAGAGCAGGGAGACGCAGGGGCACAGCTCTGTGTATCTTGCAGCAGGTGGCTGCCACTACCTGCATTAGGAAAAAAGAAAGGATAAATGCAGGGCCTTGGACGAGGCCATTGGGATAGAGCCGGAGGAGGACCCTTGAGTCCACTGGGCCTACTTAACCCCGGCACAGTGGCCGGCGGTTACGTGCTGCCTTGGGTGACTGTGACCGCTTCTTGTCTTCCAGCTCTGACTCAACCAGACAGTAAATCATCGTGGGCAGGAGCCTCAGGGCACAGAGCTGGGTGCAAACTTGGTCCTCAGCAAGCCCCTGTGGATTCTCAGACGCAGATTCTTGTAGGCGACTGTCACGAGTATTAAAAGGTGCTTTTTGAAGATAATAGTGATGATGAGGATGATGATGGCAGAATCCCACTTAGGCAGGAACCTTGTGCCTTTTTCGCTTCTCTCCTCCCTCTGCCCACAGAGTAGAGTGCACATAGTAGGTTTTTAAAATTGTTTAAATTTGTATTAAATAAATGATCATTATAGCAGCTCCATGTCTGTCACATGGCGCTTCTAAATTGTGTGGGGGTGACTTTGACTAGGTTTGAAGCTTTTCTCTCTTAAAAAAAAAAAAACAAAAAAAGCAAAAATAGGGCTGAGCACGGTGGCTCACGCCTGTAATCCTAGTAATCCTAGCACTCTAGAAGGCCGAGGTGGGAGGATTGCTTGAGGCCAGCAGTTCCGAGACCAGCCTGAGCAAGAGCGAGACCCCACCTCTACAACAAATACAAAAATGAGGGGGGTGTTGTGATGCATACCTGTAGTCCCAGCTTTTTAAGAGGCTGAGGCAGGAAGATCGCTTGAGCCCAGGAGTTTGAGGCTGCTGTGAGCTATGATGACACCACTGCACTCCAGCCTGGGCCATAGAGACAGAGCGAGACCTCATCTCAAAAAAAAAAAAAAAAAAGCCTTCAACAGCTCACTGTGTCCTTTATGATTTGACCCCTGCCTGGCTCTGGTACTCCTCCTGCTACTTTGTTCCTCTGCACATACTTCCGCCCCGATTTAGGGTGCCTTTCCCTGTCCCCTCTCACCTGTATCCTGCCCACAGGGCTACCCCTGCCAGACTTCAAGGAGAGCAGCACTCCTCTCTCCTTCTTCCCTCCCCTGGGCTGCGCAGCCTCTAAGGAAGCCCTGATTCCCAGAGTTGTCGCATTAGGGGTTTACTCTCCGGCCACCCCCACCCTGCTCCCTGCAGACAGATGGCCCAGGACAGTTGAGGGGCGGGGGTTTACGAATCCCTAATATTCAGCAGCTGCCTGGATTGCAGGAGTTCGGCGAAGGTTTGTTGACTAAATGGAAACTGCTGAAGACTCAGTGGTAGCTGACCACACGCTGGATCAGCAACTCCTCTGTGGACTTTTTGATACAAACCAACAGGGGCAAAATCGGGTAGGAGTGTGTTGCCCTAAGATGGGAGGGGGATGGAGAGGGAGTGAGTGGAAGGACCAGTGTCTCCTTTAAGTCACCTGCAATAAAACTAACTCCTCTGGCCTTCCTTGCCTAGAACTCTAGGCACTGGGGGAGGCGGGGAGGGAGTGGGTGGGGGGAGGAAGGTGGAGGTTTGCAGAAGGGAAGTGAGAGTCTCCTGAAGTTACAGGACCTTTAAGAGCTGCCCACCTGCCAGCTCCTAGTCTCCCTCCCAGCCCGAGTTCCCCCTTCCCTCCTGGCTGGGTGGCAGCGTCTCTCCTTCCCTTTGGATTTGATGGCCTCAGACAGTGACCAATTGCCCAGAGGTCAGGCTTCTGTGTGATTCCTGGAGAGAGGAGGCTTCTCATTCTGCACTCGGTATATAAGTCACCTTCATTTTTGAAGCTATTTTTATCCTTATAAGGTTGACTTATACACCGTAGAATCCAGTTTATCATAAAAGAACTGGCTGGGAATAGAGAAACCGGGTTCCCCTTTCTCCTGCAGTCACCAGCTGGCTGCTTGCAGCCGGGCTTGCATTTCCAACTTCCTGCAGGGCCGGGCAGCACACTTCTTACCCGCTCGGGGTTGCTTTATAACTCTTTCCAACCAACTCGAATAGCTGTTTTCCATCCCTAAGACTGTACCTTAGAAACCCGGACCTGCTTTCTAAGTTCTCCCCGGGACCCCCCTCTCTGCAAACTCCAGTGGCCAGGAAAGTAGGGTACACAAAAGCAACCCCAGAGCGAGTCTCTCAAGTTCCAAATGTTTGATCTCAAAATCCGGCTGAAGTTATCGGCTGAAACCACCCTTGACAGAATATCTCTGGTTGACCTCCCCTGCCCTCTGCACCCGCCGCCACCCCCTCTTCCGGGCAGCCAGCGAGCTTCTGAGTCCGGCTATTAGCATCTGCAGAGACACCTCCCCTGGGACCAGGGCTTGTTTTCTTCCTGAAACCAATTTGAACCCAAAAGGGCCTTTAAAACTACATTTAATAGTTGGAGAGGATCCCTCTCCTTTTAACTTCTGAGCTCATTCCCTCTGGGAATCCAGTGACATTTAGATTCCGATGTGTAAGTTGTTTTTTCTTTAGATTAGTTTTTGTGTAAACATTCCTCTGCAAAAATTATTTTCACATTTTAAGGAAACTTGTGTCGAGTGTCCAGTCAAACTGATTCCTATTCTGTCCCCTTGGCTGACTCCCAGCTTGACGGGCGCTCTCTCACCCACCGACTTCCC
The DNA here is from genome assembly GCF_041146395.1 of Eulemur rufifrons. Classification (NCBI taxonomy): domain Eukaryota; kingdom Metazoa; phylum Chordata; class Mammalia; order Primates; family Lemuridae; genus Eulemur; species Eulemur rufifrons. Next base: position 22,906,875 of record NC_090994.1, on the reverse strand, counting down.
CATTTCTCAGACACTCATATTCAAACTGATTCTACCGGTCGTTAAAATATTTCCCCAACTTTCTGAAATGTCCACCTCTCAAGGTTATCTGCCCTGGGCTGCAGCCCACACTAGGCCTACTACGGGGAATGAAGCCCCGTAGGTCGGGACCCTTGTTCTGCCCGGGCCCATCAGGGGGGAGGCCAGAGCCGCCTCGACAAGGGGACTCTGGACCAACAAGACAGGCCTGGGGGGGGCGGGAGGGCAAAGGACTCACACCAAGGCTAAGCCAAGGGGGCAGAGGCATTCTCACTATGTGACTTCAAGGAGCCTGGCAGTCACAAACAGAAAAGCAGGCAAATTAAGTTCTCTTCTTTTTTTTTTTTTTTTTTGAGACAGAGTCTCACTCTGTTGCCCAGGCTAGAGTGAGTGCCATGGCGTCAGTCTAGCTCACTGCAACCTCACACTCCTGGGCTCAAGCAATCCTCCTGCCTCAGCCTCTGGAGTAGCTGGGACTACAGGCATGCGCCACCATGCCTGGCTAATTTTTTCTATATATATTTTTAGCTGTCCATATAATTTCTTTCTATTTTTAGTAGAGACAGGGTCTCGCTCTTGCTCAGGCTGGTCTCGAACTCCTGAGCTCAAACGATCCACCCGCCTGGGCCTCCCAGAGTGCTAGGATTACAGGCGTGAGCCACCGCGGGCGCCCGGCCTAAATTCTCTTCCTCAGCCCAGAGCTCAGTTGCTCCTTGCAGGGGCCCACGGGAGTCATCTCGCCTCATGCCTTTTCTCCTATCATTGCCATCGAAAGCTTTGTCTAATTTGGTGTGGTTTTCCTCGTACAGACTCTTCGTCTCTCAGTTTTAAAACGTGCTCCTTTGCCAGGGCTGCCGCCAACAGGCACCCAGGCTGGTCACAGCACAGCTCCAGGGCTGCCGTTCACATCGGCTAAAACATAGTCACCAAGATAACTTAGAGGTAGCCTCAAAACTCAGAGATGGCCTTTCTTTTTCTTCCATGTATTAAGAAAGATAAAATGGGGGCCCAGCAAGGTGGCTCACACCTGTAATCCTGGCACTCTGGGAGGCCAAGGGGGGAGGATCACTTGAGCTCAGGAGTTCAAGACCAGCCTCAGCAAGAGCGAGACTCCACCTCTACTACAAGTAGAAAAATTAGCCGGGCATGGTGGCGCATGCCTGTAGTCCCAGCTACTCGGGAGGCTGAGGCAGGAGGATCCCTTGAGCCCAGGAGTTTGAGGTTGCAGTGAGCTACAATGACACCACTGCACTCTACCCAGGGTGACAGAGTGAGACTGTCGCAAAAAAAAAAAAAAAAAAATAGGAAAGGTAAAATGATTGAGTGGAAAAAATACCTAAGTAATAGTCCTATCACTGCCACAAAGTCACTGTGTAGACTTGGACAGGTCCCTTTGCTATTTGGGTCTCTCATGCATAAAGGAACAGAGTGGGACTAGACCATCTCTAAGGGTCTTGCCCTCTGGCAATAATATTTTCTGATCAGCAGAAAGTGGCTTTTTTTTGACCCATAAGTTACATGATGGAGAGCTTTGGACTGGTCCTTTCATTCCATCCATACTGTAGGGGACGCGAAATTTCCTCCACCCTCCCAGAACCTGGGACTGTCATAGACCGATTAGCAGGGGACAGCCTGCAGATTGTATTTACACGGACACCAGAAGCCCCCCAGGAAAATGAAGACACAAAGGAAAAGGTAGAGCCGATGCTCATGCACTAACCTGGACAAAGGGTAGTAAACGGTGGGAAAGTGACTAGAAGGGTGAGGGTGTGTTCAACACGGTTTGTTTGTACGGTGTTCTGTAGGTCTCAACTTCCTGCTTCTGGTGATAAGAATGTTCCTTTCGTCCTGGTATCGGGAGGGCATCTGGGGAAGATGAAAAGGGAAGATCAGAGGCCCTTTTTGCATCTGCTGTTTTTGGAACGCCACTAGCCCAAAATAATCAATACGCCAGAGCAGCATATTTTGGGGTGGCGTGTCCTGAACTCCCTCATTCCTCTGGCATTTCAAGTTGCTCAGCCCGGTTCCCCCTTCGGCTCTCCCCTGGCGACGCTGTGGATTTTGAAATCCAGTGAACGAGGCCTCCCTGCGCCGATTCTCTGCCTTGGTTTTCTGACCTCGGATCCTGCTGCACCCTTAAAAACAGAGGCACTAATTTGAGGAATTAACCGAGATGGTCACTTGAGGTCACACAGCAGCTGTGGCCCTTCAGGATCTCACTTTTGCAAAGAAAACAAAAGAGGCGAGAAGGTTGCCCAGAGAACTTTGGAAATTTAGGAAAGAAAGCATTCCATTTTAGGGATTTGGCTGTGGGGTCGAATCATGGCTCTTTCTGGGTTTTGTTCCCAGTCAAATCACAGCCTGGCCGACATTTTCTGGCAAAGGTTGTAAACCAGTGCCATAGAGGACAGCGGAGGAACACTCGGCCAACCTGAAAGTAGTCCCGCAATGGCAAGTCCCAGAAAGGAGGTTCCGGTGGCGGTTTCTTTTTAGTCTGTTAGGTGCGACAAGCCTTTGTCCCATGCTCCGGTTGTCAGGAAGCAAGTACAGAAACAGTACTCCTGACCCTTGAAATCAATCTGTAACCTAATCTGAGTGCAAAATTAGAAAACTAGAGCAGGGCTTCTCAATCACTTGGGGGTATGTTACGCGTAATTTATTACTAATTAATACTTGGGGCACCAAAGTTTGAAAGCTGCTGTTCTGAAAATATAAATTAGAGTGGACTCAAGGTTACCTTTCAGTATTAAAAAAACTTTTTTTTTTTTTGGAGACAGAGTCAGCCTAGCTCACAGCAACCTCAAACTCCTGGGCACAAGCGATCCTCCTGCCTCAGCCTCCCGAGTAGCTGGGACTACAGGCATGCGCCACCATGCCCGGCTAATTTTTTCTATATATTTTTAGTTGTCCATATAATTTCTTTCTATTTTTAGTAGAGACGGGGTCTCACTCTTCCTCAGGCTGGTCTCAAACTCCTGACCTTGAGCGATCCTCCTGCCTCGGCCTCCCAGACTGCTAGGATTATAGGCATGAGCCACCGTGCCCGGCCCATTTTAACCATTTTTAAATGTACAATTCAGTAGCATTAAGCACATTCACAGTGTTGTTCTGGATTAAGGTTAAGGTTCTTATTTGCTCTGGCAGGATGAGAGGAAGTGGAAGGAAGGGTGAAACAACTTCAGAAGACAGGGTAGTTTTTCAGCCCCAGTGTTCTCCCAGCCCATCTCCCTGGTGCCATCTCACTAGGAGATTCCTGAGATTGCCGCGCTCATCCTGGAAGTCCAGCTAACCACAGCACCAGAACTTGACCCTATCGATACTGAAGCCAGAGTGGTCAGTCACCACAGGTGGGTGCTGCCAAACCCTAGGATGGAATCAGATGGCAGAGCTGGCTCTCTGCAACGCCCGGCCAGCCAGCTGTGGGAGCTCACCGCAGGCCTTTCCTTACCCTCATGATAATGCAATTCTGCATTTTTGGGGATTGAAAAATTTGGACCCCATATATTTCCTATGGAGTGATTTACCACATATATAAATATTTGACTAGTGCCAAGCCTATCATAAGCACTTAACAAGTCTAGATATTACTGAGTGTGTCTAATATTCAAATTTAAGTTGTTGCATCTCTCTGATGTTAACTTGTTCTGCAGTAGCAGTACATCCACAGGATTTCTGTATTGTTATTATTATTTTGGTGAAGAATTTTTAAAAAGATGCTAATGTCCACATTTGAGTCCATGCAAGTATATATAGAAATATATAGTATATATAGTGTGTGTATATATATATAGTATATATATATAGTATATATAGAAATAGCCATTAGATCCAGAGTGAAGAACAAAAATTCACTGGAGGAAAGAAGCTAGATCCAAAGCTCACCACAAGACGGTACGTCTCCCTAGATTTAGTAATCCACGGAGGGCAGTGCACTTTCCAAAGCATGGAATGGAGAGTCAAGTAAGTCTGACCTGTAACTTCAAGGGTCAAGGAGACTCCTAGGTGATAAGTAAGCCACACATAATGTCATCTCATTCAATGCTTTTTTTTTTTTTTTTGAGACAGGATCTCATTCTGTCACCTGGACTAGAGTGCAGTGGCATCATCATAGCTCACAGCAACCTCAGACTCCTGGGCTCTAGTGATCCTCCTGCCTCAGCCTCCCAAGCAGCTGGAACTACACGCATGCACCACTGCACCCAGCCCTCAATGCTTTTTTAAATGGAAGAGCAGGGGGTGCCCTGTGAGGACTGTGTATGGCTCAGGTATTCCGCCAAGGGAGCACGCAGTGCAGGTGAAGATCATTCATGACATGCACAGAGCACAGACACCTGGAGCCAGCCTGTCTGAATTCTAACCCTAACTCTGCCAATCTATGCTAGATCAGGTCCTTGGGCAATTTAACTCGCTCTAGTTTCCTTATCTGTAAGTTTTATCATGTAGCAATTCAGTTACATCTTTAGGCTCCACTTCTAATTCTAGTTCTCTTGCTATTTCTACAACTGCAGATACTTCCTCCACTGAAGTCCTGAACCCCTCGAAGTCTTCCTTCTGGGCTGGAATCAACTTCTTACAAACTCTTGTTAACGTTGGTATTTTGACCTCCTCCCAAGAATTACAAATATTCTTAATAGCATCTAGAATAGTGAATCCTTTCCAGAAAGTTTTCAATTTCCTTTGCCCAGATCCATCAGAGGAATCACTATCTATGGCAGCTATAGCCTTATGAAATGTATTTCTTAAATAGTAAGACTTGAAAGATGAAATTGCTCCTTGATCCATGGGCTGCAGAATGGACGTTGTGTTAGCAGGCATGAAAATAACACTCATCTCTTGGTACGTCTCCATCCGAGCTCTTGGGTGACCTGGTGCATTGTCAATGAGCAGTAATATTTTAAAAGGAATCTTTTTTTCTGAGCTGTAGGTCTGAACAGGGGGCTTAAAATATTCAGTAAACCAGGCTATAAACAGATGTGCTGCCATCCAGGCTTTGTGGTTCCATTAATAGAGCACAGGCAGAGTAGATTTAGCATCATTCTTAAGGGCTCTAAGAATTTTGAAATGGTAAATGAGCACCGGCTTCGACTTAAAGTCATCAGCTGCATTAGCCCCTAACAGGAGGGTCGGCCTGTCCTCTGAAGATTTGAAGCCAGGCATTGGCATTTCCTCTCCAGCTATGAAAGTCCTAGATGACATTTTCTTCCAATAAAAGGCTGCTTCGTCTGCAATACATTAAAAATCCATTGTTAGTGTAGCCACCATCATCTACGATCTTAGCCAGATCTTCTGCATAACTTGCTGCTTCTCCCTGCGCTTTTATGTTATGGAGGCAGCTTCTTTCCTCAAACCTCATGAACCAACCTCTGTTGGCTTCCAATTTTTTTTTCCTGCAGCCTCCTCACCTCTCTCAGCCTCCATAGCGTGGAAGAGAGTCGGGGCCTTGCTCTGGATTAGGCTTCTGCTTAAGGGAATGTTGTGGCTGGTTTGATCTTCAATCCAGACCACTCACACTTTCCTCCAGCAGCAATAGGCTGTTTTGCTTTCTGATCATTCATGTGTTCCAGTAACACTTTTAATTTCCTTCAACAACTTTTTTTTTCCCACGTACAACTTGGCTGTTTGGCGCAAGAGGCCCAGCCTTCGGCCCGTCTGGACTTTCAACAGGCTTCCTCACTAAGCTTGCCGTTTGTGTCTAGCTTTGGCTTTCCAGTGAGAGCTGTTGCATACTTCCTCTTTCCCTTGAACACTTCGGGGTCATCGTAGGGTTATTACTTTCCATACCGTGATTCTCAGGGATTAGGGAGACCCGAGGAGAGGGAGAGAGATGGGGGAATGGCCAGTCCGTGAGCAGTCAGAACACAGACAGCATTTATTGATTGCTGTGGGTGTGGCTCGTGGGGCCCCAAAACAATGACAGTAAGAACGTCGGAGATCCCTGATCACAGATACAACTGTAACGGAAAAGTCTGAGATTTTGGTAATTGTGACACAGGGACACAACGCCAGCTCACGTTGCTGACCAAATGGCGCCGGCCACCTCTCCGGCCCCGGGGCTGCCACCAACCTTCAATCTGTGAACAATGCTCTTTGCAAAGTGCGGTGCAGGGGAAGGCGATCAAACCAGGTGGGCTCGTGATGTTGTCCAGGACATTTTCCACCTAAAAGAAATGTATTTATGGACACAGCGTAGTACTGACTTCTGTCGGAAAACAAATTGCGGAAGACTTTGAAATCAGCAAGGAAAGCTCAGTGGGTGCTCAGATTTGTTTACTTGCGGCGTTGTCTTTCAGCTCTAACTCAACTCTGTCAGTTGCAGAAAACTGATACTAATGAAAATGACTTGTCCACAGAAATGCAACTAAACTGTACCAGACAGAATGCAATTGACGAATGCCTGGAGGATAGATCCATTTTTCACCTATTCATACATTTTTTCAGAATTCCTTGTTCTCTACAGATGTCTAGGATTTTTGACTTCTTCTTTGAACCAGCTATAACATTTTTGGGTTCCCTGATTAATTAAGGAGTTTAAGAAAATCTTTGACCTGTGTTCGTTTTGTATATCTGTATGAATGTCATGGTTCTACCCTCTTCTAAAAATTCCTGTGACACTTCACTGGGGCATTGTGAGGATTAAGTGGGTTACTGCCTGTAAAATCCTTAGAGTGGCGCTTGGCGCACAGACAGCACTGAGTGCTGGTGATTGTGGGTATTATCCATGGTACAGCACGCCATACACCACCGTGTGTTTGTTAATGTCTTGTTAATGTCTCTCTTCCTCACTAGACACCCTGGCCCGCTATAGTGCAAGGGTCCATTAAGAAAAGAACTTTGTAACTCCAGCGCTGAGAACAGTAGAACCAAGCACCAAAAACCCAGGCGCAAAGAACAGAGCAGACAATCAAGAAATTAGCTGAACATTGAATGAATTAGAACAGGGACCAGCAAAACAAAACTTTTAAAGGACCAGATAGCATATACTGTGGACCTGGCAGGCCGTATGGCCTCTGTTGCAACCACTCACTCTGCTATTGTGGTGTGAAAGCTATTGTGGACTTATGTAAACAAATGAGTTCGGCTGTGTTACAGTCAAACTTTATCAACAGACACTGAAATTCGAATTTAATACAATTTTCACATGACATGAACCATTATTCTCCTTTTGATCCCCCCCCCCAACTATTTAAAAATGTAAAAGCCATTCTCAGCAGGAGGGCCATGTAAAAACAGGCCCGGTTTGGCCCCAGATCGTAGCTTGGTGAGCTCTGAATTAGATGATGGGCATATCAAAGGCAAGAATTTTGCCTGATTCATATAACCATAAATCTAGCCCTTCTCACGGTGACGGGTATTCAAATAATGTTTGTGGAATTCAGTAACAAATGGATAAAGGCAAAAGGGAGACATTTTAGGACTGTGACTTGCTAAATCATTTCAGAAAGATGCCATCGGCCGTGATGTCAGGATGATGGCTGCCTTGGCCAAGCCCGTCATGTGGGTGGGGTGGCAGTAACTGGTCCCGACTTCATCAACTTCATAACCACTCTTAACTGGCAACCTTAAGTGACACTGAGGGTCTTATGCCTGCTGCAAACTGTCTTAAATCCTTTTTTAGGACAAAATGGAATTATAAATAAATCTAGATAATAGCTGCTGATCAAAAAATGTAATTGGAATCCCATTACCAGATGCCTTTTCTAGGCAAGCTAGGAAAATGTCGGACTATATTATATTGGCATTGGTCAATGTCAGAGAGCAGAATCAGGAATTTTCCAGAAGGAGAAAAATGGCAGATCAACGTCCAAAAGCACAAACAGGCCCAGAATTTGATCCACCTCCAGAATTGAAATGGGCCCAACTGGAATGTCCAGATGCTGCCTACTTTGCCTCCTGGTACACACACCTCCCTCCCCCGCACTCACATTCGCTCCCCAACAGAACAAAAGCTTTTGCTTCCAGCCAAGCGAACCCTCGTGTGTCCATGGACACTGAGTACTAAAGTTATACACACAACAGTACAGCTATATTTTTGCCTGTGGGTTCATCGTTCCATTTCTTTTTTTGTGCCTGTGATCTGATTTCATGTGGGACTTCAGGCACATGTTCAATGGGATGGTGGACTTCCAAACAGGAATTCCAAAAAAAGTAGCATTTCTCAGTGCAGGACCACGGCCAAATAAATTAGAACAGCTGTGTCAGGAGAAGCTCTCTGGGATAAGAAGGAAACCTGAGAAACAATCGGAAAAGAGCTCCAGTTTTAAAGACAGATTTAAAGTGTCAGAATACCTACACACAGATGTAGTTTTAAAAAGAACATGGAGTCACAGGGCTAGTCCAAACTTCTGGTAATTCGTAGGTGGTTAGGAAAGGAAAGACGTCCACGGTATGGAAGTGACAGTCCCAGAGCCCCCGGGCATAGGCCAGGGCTCAAACCCAGCTCTCCTCTCTTCTCACCTGGGCTCGGGCTCTTTGCACAGAAGAGAAGAGAGGAGAAGGGAAAGGGCCTTTCTTTCATCCAAGGCAAATCATCCCATGTTGCTCGTCCTTTCATAGCTTCTTAAAGTATTATTAGATATATCTTATTGGAAAAGAGACTTCTCCTGATACCACCAATAATGCTCGCTGCCAAATTAGGGATCAGTTCTTTGTCCTTCCTTGTGCGTTGGTGCCACATACCACTCAAGGACAGTAATGCTCGTGCAGAGAGGGGACCCCAAGGGGGAAGACCCGGGCAGAGATCCGTTCTCCCATCAGTGCCCACCCAGGAGCTCAGCACGTGGTACATGCTCAATAAAGAGTCAAGTGCTCTGCGAACTCCACGCCAGCAGGACAAGGGAAAGGAAAGGATGTGGAGAAAAGGGAACACACTCTTGGTGGGAATGTAAGTTAGCACAGCCACTGTGGAAAACAGCACGGAGATTTCTCAAACAAATTAAAAATGGAGGCCGGGCGTGGTGGCTCACGCTTGTAATCCTAGCACTTTGGGAGGCCGAGGCGGGAGGATTGTTTGAGCTCAGGAGTTCAAGACCAGCCTGAGCAAGAGCGAGACCCCGTCTCTACTAAAAATAGAAAGAAATTATAAGGACAGCTAAAAAATATATATATAGAAAAATTAGCTGGGCATGGTGGCGCATGCCTGTCGTCCCAGCTACTTGAGAGGCTGAGGCAGGAGGATCGCTTGAGCCCAGGAGTCTGAGGTTGCTGTGAGCTAGGCTGACGCCACGGCACTCTAGCCCAGGCAACAGAGTGACACTCTGTCTCAAAAATAAATAAATAAATAAATAAAAATGGAACTACCGTATGATTGATCAAGCAATTCCCCGAGTGGGTATGTATCTAAAGAAAAAGAAATCGATATTTCAAAGGGATACCTGCGCTTGCCTGTTCACTGCAGCACTGTTCACAGCAACGGAGATACAGGATCAACCTGGGTGTCCATCAGTGGATGAATGGATAAAGGAAGTGTGGTCTCTACACACAATATATTAATACCGTTGTATGCTGAATATACTATTTGGTCAGTCAAAAAAATGAAATCCTGTCGTTTGCAGCAACATGGGTGGAACTGGAGGTCATTAGTTAAGTGAAATAAACCAGGCATGTAAAGACAAATTTCACATGTTCTCACTCATACGTGGGAGCTAAAAAAGTGGCTCTTGGGGAGGTGGAGAGTAGAATGATGGTTTCCAGAGGCCGGGAAGGGCAGGGGGAGGGGCAGGGGAGGAGGTTGGTTAATGGGGACAAAAATACAGTGACACAGAAGGAATAAGTCTAATGTTTGACAGCAGAGCGGGGGGAGTATAGCTAACAACAATGTATTGTAGTTTCAAAGTAGCCAGAAGAGAGGACTGGAAATGTTCCCAACACATGGAAATGATAAATACTTGAGGTGACGGTTACTCCAAAGACCCTGACTTGGTCATTATACATTCTATATATGGAACAAAGTCTCACATGTACCCCATAAATATGGACAAATATAATCTATAAAAATTTTTAAAAAAGAAAAGAAAAAAGGGTGGAAGTTGAAAGCTAACCACAAAAGGAGGAAAAGTTTAGACAATCTTTGCAACTTTTCTGCACATCTAAAATTATTCCAAAATAATTTTAAAATATTTGCACAAGCTGGTGGTTATTTCCACCAATATCCCAACTGACCAATTATTTTACCAGACCTCTGAATATCCTTGATTTATGCCTGTGTGACACTGCGGTCAGCGATCATGGTGTCTCCTTAAGCTTATTTCTTTAACTCAAACCCTGGCATTCAGCCTTGAATTTGATCACACTTCTGAACACACGTGGAACCCGGTGACTAAGTCCACTTACTCATTTCACACATATGTATTAATTGCTCGTGGTTTACTCCATGGCAGAGCGACACTGACGGATAAAACATTACCCAAATCTAGTTAAGACTTAAAAATAAAAGATCTTGTTTACAACAGATACGAACATTTGCAATTTAGAATTGAAACGTGCAAAGGGAATTAAGTCTGAGAACTTGTAGTCAAGGAGAATTCTTGCTTCTAACAGAGGAGGTTTCGTTGTTTTAGTGGTGAGTCAGGTTGGTTCTTGGCAGCGGTAGCAAAGCAGAAATGGGACTCTGAGCCTAAGTCGTCCGCCCTCTGCTGCCTGGAGGAGGAGGCAGAGTTTGCTGTGAATATGGCGGAAGGAAGGAGGAGGAATTTTGCTTTTGCTTTTATTCTTTTTTTTTTAATAGACTTTATTTTTTAGAGCACTTTTAGGTCCACGGGATTTTATTCTTTATATACTCCCCTTCTAACTTCCACTTTTCTTCTTTCCTTCTCAATTGAGGATCAGAAAAGAATTTTTACGCCCTGTTTTCTGAATGCAGCTTCATGTTCCCGTTGTAAAGTTTTGATTTCTTCTTCATGTTGCCGTAAACTGTGGTTGTTACTAAGTGTTCTCACTCTGTAGCTTACTTTAAAAAAATGGATTTGCAATCATTACTTACTTTTTACTCCCATAACATCCTTGACTGATCCAACGATCCCCTCTCCTCCACAGCCTAAAGTTGGGAGCTTTTAAGCTTTTTAAAAACGTTTTACCTTTTCAGGCTCCAACCCACGACATTTGCAATTTGCCACCCAGTACACGTACGCACGTGTAAATGTAATAACTTCCCTGAAACAGCACATAGACTGTCACTGTTTGCTTGTACAACAAGCACTCACTCTTTTGGGTTTTTTTCCTTCTAATTCATATCCTCTAAAATAGGTTTTGACCCGCAGTTTGAAGAACAGGGCCCTACAGACGCTAAGCTTTGGGAGTGGAGCCCTCTAGTGGCCATTCTCACACATTTTTTTTTTCACTGGAAGCTGATGCAGGATGTAAGATCTTATTTTAGACTTCTTTTTGCTGAAAATTTGTGTTATCATAATCAGCGGAAATGGAGAAAGAAAAAAATGTGTCTGGAAAAGTCAGGACGACAAAACAGACAAATTACAGTAAGTGCCAGTCTTTCTGTGAAATAAAAGGCACATTCATTATCGTACATCACCGAGAGAGGCTGTCTTGGACTCTTAATATTTTAGTAAAATATTGTGATTATGCCTGAATGCACCCAGCTAGCTAATTGTGTTGTCACTTTTGATGTCTAGAACAAAAACGTCTAAATCTACACAACGTCTTACCATTGAATATTTGTGATTATGAGTTTGCACATCTTAGGAACTCAGCACATTTTGTCAATTTATTCTCAGACGTGCAGAAAATACAGGTGGCCGCCTTCGCAAGGCGTGCAACTGAACTCCTGAGTCTCTGGGCAAATTTGGGGGAAATGTTCAGAATGTGTCTGCTTAAAATGTAGGGAAGTCAGGAACAGTGGTTGTAATGGCACTCTCGCCCTTGGAGGGGGCTTTAGAGAATATAACCCAACTCTTTCATCTTGCAGACAACACTGAAGTCTAGAGAGTTGCAGCCCACCAGAGAGAATGAGCGCAGGGGCTTGACGTCGGCTGGGGTTTGAGCCCAGACCTTTCCCTGGTGAGGTGTGGGCTGGCTACTTCACCTCCGAATGCTGTAGCTGAAGCGGACGTGGGAACAAGTTTTGTGGGCTCACCGACTTGGGGCACGTCCATTACTGTCAACACATCTCAAGCAGGTATTTTAATGATTTTCAAAGGGAAACTGGGGGACCTTTTGTCTCATAGGTAGCATTTTAGAGTAACTTATAAAATCACGAAATCGCATGAGGGGACCTTCTCCTGTTCTCAGCCCGAATGAGAGCATTAGAAGACTGCCCACTGCAGAGACCACAACTGGGACTGGAACCTAGTTTGTCTCAGCCTTTCATGCCAAAGCTCCTCCCACAAAACGAGGGTGCCCGAAAGGAAGGAGAACTGGAGTTTTGTTTTCCCTTAATGGTGCCTTTCCAATATTGTAACTAATGTGCGTCTCCGACTAGGTTCACACTCTCACACTATTGAACTTTGGTGGAAGTCATGGAAAGCTTCTCTGATGTCCCTTGAGATGAAGAAATAGCAACGAAATTCACTTAGTGAATAGAAAGTCCTCCTTTGCCTTGTTGAATAACATATTCCAAAGCATGCCACACGTATGGAATGGCATTTGAGATGGGATCGAAGAAACCTGGGTCAAATGCCAGCTCCACCTCCTTAGCTAACTGGTGTTTTTTAGCCTCATTTTCCCTCATCAGTTAAAAAATTTTATTCCACCAACGTGGCCAGTGTGCCGTGTCTGTAAAGGAATCTGGCACACGGGGTACTCATGTCCTTACCCAACAAATGGATTTCTGTCAACTGAGGTGTGTCTTCAGCATGTTCTTGAATATGTATCCCCATGGGAATCAAACTTCAGAGTTTGTTTTTTCATTTTGGCAAAGAAAAACTAGAGATCATTGAAACACCCACTATTTTGTGGCTGGTATAGGCCTGGGGGGTCTTGGTATGGTCTCTGACACACAAACAGGGAAGCCCATTCCCCATCTAAAAGCTCCATCACCCCAACTTCGAGGTCTCTTGTCTTCAGCTAATTTTCCATTCCTCCACTCCATACCATTCTCGGATAAAACAACAAAGTTAGCTAGCTCCTGAAACTTTCAAAGCTTTGTTATTTTGAGATGCCTAACAAAACTACCAAAATGATTTGGTTCTAAGGGGGAGTCACCACTTGAAAATTTCTAACACTTGAGGTGTAGGTGATAATCATCACGTATTCAAGGACCTAAGAGCCATGTACTATGCAAACATTAATGCTGTCGTCACCACAACCGCCATATGAAATCGGAACTATTATCCCAGGATCTGGTAGCAGGCAGGTGACATAACTGAGAAGCTGGGATCCGAACCTTGGCTGAGCCCAGTGTATAATGTTCAATGCGGGTATTGCCCCACCCAGTTTGTACATCTTTGCTATTAAGTTTTCCCTTCTCCTAGACTTGTTCAGCACTTAGTCTGCACCACACAGCTTGACAACTCCACGTCACCTTGTCCTGTCCTGGGCTTAGATTTGTCTCATAGATCATACGCACACTGTGTCCCCATCCTCAGGCACATAACTAACTTAGATAAAATAACCTGCGACTCACAACTGGGCTAAGAAAGGTAGACAGGGAATGGCTTTCTTCTGGGAAAGAACAATTTTAAATCAGTACGTCGTTCATATGTAAAGGTGAGGAATATCCTTTCAGGATCTCTGTAGGCTGCGATGTCTTACGATGCAGCAAGTAGCGATCAGGCTCTTATTTTCCATTCGCTTAGTGGGTGAGCACCTACGTTGTAAAATGGAACCTTAACGATCCTCTTATCTTTCCCTGCGATACCACCCACGAAATTTCCTGCCCGATCTCCTACCCCTTTCAGTGGAGCGTTGGCCTGGCCGGTATTGGAAAAGTTTTTCCTGGTACCGTATTAACCTGGAAGAAACAGAAAACGTCAACTATTTTCTGAGGGCTGTTCTGCAGAGTTTACACAGTTCTGGCTTACCCTGTGTCCTTCGATGAGTCAGAAAGCTTGGGGTGACTTATATTCTCATGACTTGAAATATGCCAGGGCAGACAACCAGACTCTAAGCAAAACCAAGAAGCACCCAGCTAAAAACTTTGTTTGCACAGATGCGAAGGCAGGGCAATTTGGATGGCTAGGTCTGAATTTCAAAGTTTGTTTTAATTACACACCCAACCACAGGCATAAAACCCCACAAAATGAGTGTAGAGAAAATGTCATCTTTTCTATTTTTAGCTGCAACAGGGAGCTCATGGAAGTGGGGCTGCCATAAATTTTCACACTTGGGGACAAAACAACTTATAACCAGGAAAAATATCGACACCACACACACCCCTGAATCTAACAGTGGTAAACAGTTTTTATTCAGGCAATGAAACATGGAAAAAATATATTAGTAATCATTATAATAATTTGTGTGAGTATAACTTTTACAAATATTTACTTGACATATAAAAAGGGAAATTACTGTGCATAAAAAATTTATGTAGATGATTATTCCACACGACACACTCCTGATCGCAGTAGTCAGTGCAGCGCTCGTCCCTGCGGACGAGGGGCTCCTCACACGCTCCGTGGCACCCGCGGGGACACAGTGGAAGCAGACGTGCAAAGGACGTGACCGGTTGGCACACTGGTACGATGGGGACCTATTGGCAAACACACGCTCGCTACAGCAACACCGAGAAGTTCACTGCCGCCTCTGAGACGGAAAAGAAACCTTGGATCCTCTCCCGGCGCCCGGGAAGGGCTGAGGCTGTGGCGTGGTGACCTGCACGCTGCCCTGTGTCTGGACTGGGGGCACTTTCAGGGTTCAAAATTTTCACATGTGCATTTGAAAATCCTTTCATAAATACAGAATATCGGTTAACAATGTGATTAGGAAATGCTTTTTTGGAGTCCGTTTCAGATTCCACTGAAAGGCAGAGGCCTCTTGAGGGTCCTAAGGCGGAGGACCAACACAGGGCAGGTTGGGGCCACACCCCAGCGCTGAGCCTGCCTCCTCTGCGCGCACTGAAGCACTAGAGCACGATGCAGACGCCACAGCCAGCATTGCACAGTCTCCACGTTAGAACTATCACCAGAATATACATTTATATAATAGCTGTAACCATATTATAGTTAAGAAAGTCATTCCTTAGGAATCTTGTTTGTCCAGATCTAACTGCATGCTAAGAGGCACAGAAATGGGATTGCATTTGGACGAAAAACTACGGAAAGTGCAATCTTTAGTCTCCCGAACGCAAGCTCTGGCACCAGGGAGCGGGTCTTCACTGGAGAACGCGGCCATCTGCGTTTCCTTCCAGAGGAGAGCCTTGGAGACAAGACTCGGTTTCTTTAACTCGACTATATGGGAGACTCAAGGATTTAGTGGTCAATTGCTTTTTAAAAATAACTGGAATCTGGAGGCCAGTCAAACCTTTTTTGGATAGATGTCTCCTCAAAATACTTCTTTATTAAAATATTTGAAGATGACTTCTTAGACCTTTGGCTTGACATTCTGGGATTCCCAGACTATATTTGTTCTCTAATAAGCAAATAATGTTATCTTTTAAATTCTTCAGAATATATACATCTTTACTTTAAAATCCTTTTCGTGAATCATTTAATCTTTCAATACCTCGTTTTCTCTTTTCCAGAGAGAGTACAGTCAGAAACACGGGTGTGAGGGCAAGCTCACGGTCCCACGACCACAGAGAGACGACAGGCATGAACAATTCATGAGACGGCTACCAATTCAAATGAAAAACCAAAAGGAAATAAAAGGGCAGCTTTAGAACTTTTACTGCACTAAAAATGCATGCGTTGAATCACGTCCAACTCAGTGTACACAAGACTCACCAAGGCCCTGCTCTTAAAAAAGCCCTTTTGGAGCTTTAGAGCCACCGCTGAGCCCTTTGTTACCTTGACTGAAAGTGAGTGCTTTGGTCTGGCCGCTTCAGTCAGCCCAGGGGCCGTTATCCTCCCTGTTTATAGTTGGAGCTGATTCAGGCAGTCTAACAAATGTCACAGAGTTACACAGAGTGTGAGACAGGCCGAAAGGGAACTGGCTGGAGAGGAAGTTCAACGTGCGCCTTCCTTCAAAGCGAAACACAAATCTCCCCTAGGTTCCGTACCACCGGGAAGGCTGCCAGACCCTCGGTTCACCGTCATGTGCTTCTGTGCTTCCTAATTTGGGCTGAGTCTGAAGGAGCTGGAGGCCACGTGAGAAAACTGGGCTTCTCAACATTTCCAGAACAGTCTGACAGAACAAAAGGTTTGGGTAGGTCACCGGCTTCAAGGAGCTTCTCCAAATAAAGTCAGCCTCGGGAGCTCTGACTGTAGCTGACGGTCGAGCCAGGCGGATGGCAAACTGGAGTCTGACTTCCAGCAAATTCTCCAGCTGAAGCTCTGTCAGACAAAGGCTGTCTACGCTTTGACAAAGTCAAAAGCTAGAGAGATGGCTCTGGAACCTGACCAGAGTCTCAGAAAAAACACCTAATATTCCCAAATCACTGCCCCAGCCAGCAGCTTCCTGCCATGTCCCTTTCGGAACAGGGTTTTTATTGCCTTGCAAGCTATGTGGCCGTCACATGTGTTGAAGCAAACTCTATATTATGTTCTTACTCTCTGGAGTTCTAAAAAGTATTCTTTTTTTTTTCATTTTTTAAGAAAAACACACAAGTTTCACACTACCCAGTATATAATCTTAACTTACCAGCTGTAAAAGCTGCATTTTTATCCTTATTGGAGAGTATCCATTTATTAAGTTAGAATGGTGGAACTTTCCTTGTAACGGCCGCGGGCGGCTGAGGAGCTGGTGGCAAACACAACTCAGCAAGGGCCTTGGGACGCCTTGTGCAGCAGCTCCACTCAGGAGGGTGGAGTTTTAAGAGGTCTTTTCTAGCAGTATGCTGGGGAAGGATTGTCATTACTGTTTTAACACGTGGCTACTTTCTTTGTACACAGTAAGCTTAAAACGAGGACTAAGGATTTATAGTGGAGACCACTACATGCCTTTCGTACTTAAAGCAGATCAGTATAAAACAAGTAAACATGGATATGTCACCAAAACACAGCAGCAAAAAGGTTTAGCAATCAAGGTTTCTTTCTGCAAAACGCAAGATTAATTTCCCTAGTAGTAGAGGACTTAGAAATCAGTTACGCCGGCAGGAGACACTTGTACTTGACACTGTGACTATTAGCACAGCATTCATATTAAACCTCAGTGACTGCTTTCGAAGCCCAAATGATTGTCAAGCCACTCCTCAAACCACAGATAATTTCTGTTGTTCTTTTTTGTACAAAATGTTAAGACAATAGGCTTTAAAATACAGCCTAAGCACCAATTATAAATGCATATTGGTAAAACGTGACTTCTGGCTTTAAAAGACACTATTGACCTCCCTGGGGCTAAAGATTGCACCCATGTGAATAATATACTGCTAAAGAAAAATCCATTTTTTAAGATCTATAGAGGTTCTCCACTAGGCACAATTCATTGCTGAAGTTGGATCATGCAACAGTTTTACAAGAAGACTAGGAAAACATACATGTACTGAATATAGTGCATATCACCATGAAGACTTTCAGGGTGTAAGGTTAAGACAAAAGAGTGCTTTAGAACACTTGCATGGATTTGGTTTTGCCTATCAGATGGAAGGGAATTCACTGGCATTACATGGACAATTTTCATTTTGGGGTTGATGTCCCACCACTCTGAACTGAGTCCAGTAAGAGCTGGAGGAATCTGGTTTTGTTAGTAAAGGCCTTCTCCCTGCACGCCCCTCCCCAGTACTCAAATTGTGTTTTGGTTAAAAATACTCAAAATGGGCTGTGGTTCACATTATTTTTTTACTGCCTGTTTTGTTAAAAATTCTATCTTAAGTTGGAAAGGATTTTTTGCTTTTTTTAAACACCTGAAGAATAATGCATCACACTTATTAAAAACAACTGTTCCTTCACCTTATAATTGGTAATGGGGCTACAGTTAGCTTTTCATTACGATCATCTGAACCTTTTACAAGTAGATTTTCTTTGCCTATTTAAAACAGAAAGATAACAAAGATTAAATGTTGATTTTGTATCAACAAATGGAAGCAGAGGAGACTAAATGACGGTAGGGCAGATTCGCCAACCCCCAGCGTGGAGGGAGCCCCACAGTGCTGCTCACGCAGGGAGGAGACACCACGACTCCCAGTCTGGGGACTAACCCCACAGGGCCGCGCCCATCCAAGCCGGGCAGTGTCCCAAAACCGGAGCAACAAAACGTCCTGGCAAAGTCCTCCCCAGATGGGAAAGCCTGAGTCTGCGGTCTTCACATCCTCAATCCCCCAAAGTCTTAAGCCGGCTTTCTGAGCCGGGACTCTGTTTAGTTCTGGCTCAGAATTCAAGGAAATATGGTCTTCGGTAGGGAAGTTCTTATTTGACTATGCTTCAGGGAAAAAAGCAGCAGCATACGCAAACACATACGTCTGTGTGTGAGAGTGTGTACAGAAAAGGGTAACCAGAGCCCCTTCTTGTTTATAAACTAGAAGTAACAATAGGCCAAATTATCTCTTTAAATAAAAGCACTGATACTGAAAATTAAAAGATTAAATAAATAGGTCACAAAATAATCAACAGGTGGTAGAGAAAGATGATCCCAAACAGTAGCCACAAAACCATAAATTTAACGTATTTGGAAAAGTAAAGATGACTAACAAACCGAAGGTAGAGAACTCACAAACCCAAACTCAGCAGCCTGTCCGGCTGGACCTGCGGACGGGTCGGAGAGACCCCGCACGTGGGCTCACTCTCCCCTCGAGACTGCGAGACTGCGACCCTCTGGGGTTTCCTCCAGGGCCGTTGCACCGGCAGCAAAGCAGGACAGGCAGCAGTAGGCATGTGCTTTTTTTAGGGTTTTTTTTTTTTTTTTTTCTCTGCAAAGGGACAATTATTCCTGGATAAGGCAAGATAATTGTGGTCACGAGAGAAGCAGCCAAATGCAGATCTGTTGAGCTAACAGGGGAATCTCAGTCAGTCTTTCCCAGCTTTGCAATCAGCTCATCACAGATTTTTGTCAGTTCTTCGATTTCTTGGTTCTGAAAGACAAACGATATGATCATGCCGGCCACTTTGTTTTCTGAGATAAAGGCAACTGTAGCTAAATAGTCCCAACACTGGCTCTACCCTACCTAGACATTCTAATTCAGCGATTTTTAACTTTTCTACATCAGGGATCCTTTATAAAAAGGAAGGCTATCTCCTCCCCTGGAAAATGTTCTCGTACTCACGAAATTATGCTTAAATTGAGTACATGGTGAGGACAGTCACAGACCTCGAGAGCTTGTCCATGAACCTCTTAGTTCCCGTATTTTCTAGTTATCATAGGAATTACCTGGGGTACTTGCTAAAAACACCAGTATCTGGGTCTCACTCAATCTACCAGCATCTCCAGGGACCTGGGATTCTGGAGTCTGCACATTCCAGGAAACACTGTTTTAGGGGCTCAGACTCCATGATAAAAACTCCTGCTCTCGCTGAATGGATGCCACAGGCATGAGCACATAATTGGAGACGTTAGTAAGAAACACTGGAGACATATAAAAAAATAGATACAAATTGCTGAGTGGTGAGAAATAGGGATTATTGCTACTGTTGATTTTCATTTATCTATAGCAGTCTTGCAACTTGCAGCACTACTGACGTTTTGGACTGGGCATGTCTTTGTTGGGAAGTGGGTGTCCTGTGCGTTGCAGGCTGTTTAACGACACCCCTGGTCTCTTCCCCACCAGACGCTACTAGCATCTCCCAGTTGTGACAAAGAAATAAATCTTCAGATATTGCCTAATGTCCCCTGGAGGGCAAAACTGCCCCCAACTGAGAACCACTGGCCCAAACCAATGAAGGAGGAAGATGGCTTCATATTCTTTTTGTTTAAAAAACAAAAAGCAAGAAAGGCAGCCTCATGACCCCAACCAAGAAGTGTGTGATCCCCTGACCTTCAGTTAAAACACAACTTCTTCTGTGCCCTGCCCGGGACCATCCCCACACAGTACGCCTGGAAATTTAACGATTTGACTTGTCTCCACCGAATCAGTTCACAAAGGAGCCAGACTGAAGTGTCTGAGTAAAAAGGCGAGGCCCCTTTCATCCAGATCACAAGCCAACTACACCAAGGACCGAAGTTAGTCTAGTCCCTGCTGAGGAGGAAAAGCGAGCGTCCCTGTGGCCGTCCACACCAAAGCCCTTTCTGTACCTTCTGCTGAAGGGCCCTTTCCAGGGACTCCACCTTCATCTGCTCCTTCCGGAGTCCAGCGTGGAGAGCCGCACTCTCGGCCTTCGCTTTCGTCCGCACCTGAGCGATCTCCTCATTGGCTCTGTGTGTGGTTGCGTTGGTAGAATAAAGAGACAGAAAGCACATGGTTAACCGTCGTCACAGCCGGAGTCAGGACACTAACTGCTGACACCTCTGAGGTACAGACCTAAAGTGCTGACAGCACGATAAGAACAAGAATCAGTGACCTAAATAGTAATAATTAAATTTTCATTTATAAAAATTCAGTTTGCAGACAACTGCCAAGGAAGTCTCCAGGGCACAAACCGATGGTAGAATCAATCTCAAGGGCTACAATGGCTCCTGAAATGCACATTTTACTAGAAAATAGAATCACAGAACAGCTGCTAAAACAATCAGATTTTTTTAACCCAGTACAATCGTGGGCTGGATCATTTTGGGATCATCACAGTTAAAGTGTAAGGACAGTAACCACTGATGTCTGTGAGACAGACTTAGAAGAAGTGACTTTATTGACGAGATGAAAAGGAAATCTTAAAATCCATAAATACCAGTTGATAAACAGCCAGTTTACCTGATGAAAGGACACTGAAACCTCACTAGTAATCAGTGGCATGTAAATTAGAATGATAAACTTTTAAAATTTATCCAATTGGCAAAAATTAACGAAGGTCATCTTGCCCTGTGCTGGCCAAAATTCAAGAAAACAGGCCCATGTGCCGACGGGAGGGATGAAAACTGGCACTGCCTTTGCGGAGGGCGATGTGACGGTGACTGGGACAACTGAAAATGGACACAGTCTCCGACCAGCAGCTCCACCTTTAGTTATCGTTTCACAGAAATACTCGTCCCGGCACAACAGTGAGTGCACAAGAATGTTCACGGCAGCGCGGTCTGCAGTGGAAAAAACGTTTGAAACTATCTAAATGCCCATCGACAAAGAAGTGTTACAGTCCCTCGACCTAATAAAAAGATTCAGACTGAGCTATGTGTTCTAACATGAAAACATGGCTATGTTATACTATTAAGGAAATTTATATAGTATGAGTTCAATATAGCATTTTTTTTAAAGTAAAAAACAAAACGTTTGAAACCATCTTGAAGTATTGTAAAGACAAAAAGAAAACACTAGAGGGATATACAATAACCTGTGTATAGTATGTAGAGGGACATATGTCATCTCTGTAGAGATATACAGTGAACCTAATTACACTACTACGGGAGTGGGAAGAGGAAAGGGGGCTTAAGAGTTTTTACAAATAGAAATACAGGCTGGGCGCAGTGGCTCACCCCTGTAATCCTAGAACTCTGTGAGGCCGAGGTAGGAGGATCATTTGAGCTCAAGAGTTCGAGACCAGCCTGAGCAAGAGTGAGACCCCATCTCTACTAAAAATAGAAAGAAATCAGCTGGACAGCTAAAAATACATGGGAAGAAAAAATTAGCCAGGCATGGTGGCACATGCCTGTCGTCCCAGGTACTTGGGAGGCTGAGGCAGGAGGATCGCTTGAGCCCAGGAGTTTGAGGTTGCTGTGAGCTAGGCTGACGCCACGGCACTCACTCTAGCCCGGGCAACAGAGCGAGACTCTGTCTCAAAAAAAAAAAAAAAAAACCAGAAATACAGGCAGCAAAATGTACAAGTTGTGTATTTTAGTTAAACAATAAAGTTGGATACCATTACCTAGGATAAATTCCAAATGTACTGGAATTAAAGATTTAAAAAATTAAGCCATGAAGCATAAGGAAAAGCTAGGAGAACATTTTCTCTCCAGCATGGGGAAGATCTTCCCTACTGTGACAGGGAGTCTAGAAGCTGCCGAAGAAATGACTAATAAATCTCAATGCATAAAAATAAATTTCTGCATACCAAAAAAACACCATGGGCAGAGCCAAAAGATAAGTGATAAAACTGGAAAAATTATTCAAAATTCATATCACAAAGGGCTGGTGTCCCTAATATATAAAATATATAAACTGATAATAGAAAAATGGGCAAAGAATAGTCATTCACAGTAAAGCAAATATATGAATACATAAATGCTGAAATATATTCAATTTCACTCACAAGATAAATTCACATCAAAATTACATCAAATAAAATAATGCTCTGTTGCTTGCCAAAGAAAAAAACAAACAAACAAACAAAAGCCTACACTGAAATGCCATTTTTATCTATAAGATTTGCAGAAAACCAAAAAGTTGATCTGTTGGCAAAGCTGTAGGGAAAAAGAGATGCTTCTGTAAGTTGTATGAGGGGCTATATTCATATAGGTCTAATGAGGCCAATTTGACAATATTTACTGTAATTATAAATTCATATATTCTTCGGTCAAGCAATTCCTTCTCAATCACACAGATCATAAAGACAAGTCAATCTGACAAGTGCATGTGAGATGGTCACCAAGGTTACTTCCTGCAGCGTCCTCTCTGGCAGCAAAAGATTTTAACTGACCTTGGTTAAAGGAAAGATGAATTCCAACACTGGAATACCACGTGGCTATTGAAAAAATAAGGAAGCTCTTCATGGATTGACATGGAAAGATTTTCAAAATTATATTGTTAAACAAAAGAAGTGAGGCATGCTATCATATGTATAAAAAAAGAAAAGGAAAAAGGTGTATCTGGAAGGAAAAACAGAAATTAATGACAGTGATTACTTGAGCTGTGCAGAGAGATTGGAACCCAGTGCAGAGGCCCAGGGGTGGGAGAGAGACATTGCATACTTTTTTATACTTTTTTAATTTTCAACCATATAAAGATGGTTCAAAAAATGAAATAGGCCGGGCGCAGTGGCTCATGCCTGTAATCCTAGCACTCTGGAAGGCCGAGGTAGGCGGATTGTTTGAGCTCAGGACTTCGAGACCAGCCTGAGCAAGAGCGAGACCTCATCTCTACTATAAATAGAAAGAAACTAGCTGGACAACTAAAAATATATAGAAAAATTAGCCGGGCATGGTGGCACATGCCCATAGTCCCAGCTACTCGGGAGGCTGAGGCAGGAGGATCGCTTGAGCCCAGGAGTTTGAGGTTGCTGTGAGCTGGGCTGACACCACAGTACTCTAGCCCGGGCAACAGAGTGAGACTCTGTCTCAAAAAAAAAAAAAAAAAAGAGAGAAATAAAACATACACATACAAATACAACTTTTGCCTCTGTGAATCTGCCTACAATCTCATGAAAAGTGTAATTCCAGTGTATAAGCTCGTACTTGTCTAGTTTTTCTTCAGCGTGGATTTTGAGGGCCTGATACCGCTGCTCCTCTTGTTTAACTCTGGCCAAGTAATCCTGAGCACATTTTTTCAAGGCTTCTTCATTCTGTTCCGAAGTGAAAATTTAAATTAAACAGGTCATTTTGTTTCTTCTGCTAGCAATCTACCATGAATCAGAGTTTTCATTTTTTAAAAACTGAGTAAACCCAATTAATTCAGATGCCTTTAATTTACACTATGTGGTGATCTGAAATAAGCACATGCAATTCTCACTGCAGAAATTCCACATAATTTCTTCACGTGTAAATGACATTTTGACTCCCTATTAGATAAACTGGCCAGTCTCATTTTAACACGAAAATAAAGAAATTTCACTGCTATAAATGTGTCATGTTGATAGTGTGCAGTTAAACTAAATCAATATGCTTATTTATATTTAAGTTTGAAATATTACACTTAATTTCTTCTAAAATATACACCTTAAGTTTTTCAGTGATACGGAATTATTTCTACTTCTAATATTGAAAAGGTGAATTATCAAAGAGAACATTTCTAGAATTCCACTAAGTTCTGAGCGTTCTAGCTCTTGCACCCCATGTCACACTCTAGTTGTGTCTGGGGGTTACTGCCTTGACCCACTAGGGGAATGACCAAGACACGCCAGCCAGTGGGCCAGACTCCTGGGAGCAGAGAAAATCCAGCTTCCCTGGGATAGAAGGTCCAAGGCCAGCGGCCGTGAGCCCCTGTTTCAAAGGCCACCCCCACCCCTGCCATCTGTGTTGATGATCCATCACCAAAAACTACACTACTAGCCGGGAGGTAGAAGGAAAGGAACACACTACCTTCTTGAACCCTTCCAGAACGCCTTTCAGGTTCTCGTATCTCCTGAAGAGGTCAGAAAGGGACCTTTCCACAGAGTTGAGGTCGGCCAGGGCCTGCTCTTTCTCCATGGTCAGCTGCTGGAAGCTCTTCTGAGAGGTCATGTTTGTCCTTTGTTCATCTTCTGGGAATCACAAGTCAGAAGTAACGGCACGTTTATTCAACAAATAGTTACGAGCTACTCTCTGCGAGCCGAGCAGCGCTGTCGCAGTGGGGACGCAGCCGTGGGTGGAACAAGGTTCCCACTCTCAAGGACTGACAGGCTAGTGGGGGAGAAGCAGGGTGACAAAGGATGGGGAAAAACAAACCAGGGCAAGAGGGGGCTGCTATTTATGGAGTGGCCTGTCAGGGGAGAGACCTGAGCAGAGACTGGAAAGGAGTGAGGGTGGGATCCACGCCGCTACCTGGGAGGAGAACGTTGCACAGACAGGGAACAGCTGTGGCCCAGCTGCTGTGGGTGGCAGAAAACAGCACGCAGGGCTCAAGCTCGGGAAGACCGGACTGTGATTCGGGGAGGCAGTTCTTACGACACAGACCGGAAGAGGCTCTACATGCAGCGCAGGGGGACTGGTCCCCACTACTCGGTATTCCACGACTCTGATGCAGGGAGACTACAGCTCGCGGTGGGGCAAGGGCTGTGCACCGAACAAAGGACCCCCGGGCGGGCATGAGCGACGTGGCAAGGCCATCAACACACGGTGCTGCACGAGGGCTCGTCACATGACACAGGTGTTTGCTATCTCTAAAATGAACCTAACGACAGCTCGTCCTCATTATTCGCAGTCTGCGAATTCGCCTACTTGCTAAAATTTACCTGGGACCCCAAAATCAACACTCGTGGGCTCATGCAGTCATTTGCGGACCGATGCAGAGCAGAGCAAATTGTTGTCACCGACGTGCACATTCCCAGCTGAGGTGGAACGAGGTGAGGCTCTGCCTTGCTTCATGCTATCAACAAGGGTCCTTTTTGTGGTCTCTTTAGCGCCACATTTTTTGCCTTTTTGCTCTTTTGGTTGGTTATCTAACCGTTGATGCCCCTAAGGGTAGTGCTGAAGTGCTGTCTAGTGTTCCTAAGCACAAGAAAGCTGTAATGCATCTTAAAATGCACGTGTTAGAAAGCTTTGTTCAGACACGATTTAGAGTGCTGTTGATTGTTCATTAATCAAAAATATGTACTAATGTGTCTCTAAACAGAAACACACATAGGACAAGGTTATGTATTGATCAACTGATGAAAATGTGACCAGAGGCTCACGACAGAACCCTGTATTTCCCCCAGAAGAAATGGTTCAGTATCTGCTAATTCAGTGTTTGTAGCAACTTCATAGAACTTACCATGGATTATGAGACCTGACTGTATCTAAGTGACAAAATGAATTTTGTATTATGATTTGAAAATCACCCATGGATCTTGCTATGGTCTGGATGTTTATGTTCCTCCCCCCGAATCTGTATGTTGACACCTAGTCCCCAATGTGCTAGTGTTAAGGGAGGGGAGACTTTTAGGAGATGATTAAGCCATGAGGACTCTGCTATCTTTTATAAGGATTAGTGCCCTTATAAAAGGGACCCCAAGAGCTAGCTACCCCTTCTAAGGGGAACGGGCCCTCCCCGGACACCAAACCTGCTAGTGCCTTGGTCTTGAACTTCCCAGCCTCCAGAACTGTGAGAAATAAATGTTTATTGTTCATAAGCCACCCAGTTTATAGTATTTTCTTATAGCAGCCCAAACAGACTAAGATAGATTCTACGGTTCATATCCTAGAAAAAACTTTTCTCCTTACCAATCATTTGAGCAATAGTCTTTTCATATTCAGCCACAATTTTCCTAAATAAGAAAAAAACAAATTTATTATCAGAAGAGAATTTTTAGACTATTGAAGTTAGAGAAATGCTGCCCCAAACAATTAAACACATTAACATATACTGACAAATTTATATAACCCATTTATCTGCTTTGGAGGTGCTCTCTCTCTCTCTCTCTCTCTCTTTTTCACATCATATAAGGTTTATTAAAGTTCAAAAAGGTTTTTCTTAAGATTTTATGTTTAACAAGTCTTTTATTCTATTTATAGAAACAACTGCTTCCACTTTCTCCATGTAACTGTTTGATACCTCGACAGCTTAATTCCACTTACACAAATCAATTGTTAAGAAATTAAGTTAAAGACATTATTTCAGGCTCTTGCTAAGAGATCTGATCTGACTTCAGGCTTTCCTGCCCCCAATCCACCCTTTCAGGTTCTCTGTCCCCTCTGATTCACTTATAAGTTTTATTCTGTTTAAGTTTAATTCTAAGTCTTTCACTTATTCAACGACTTTAAAGATCGCCCTCATGTTAACTTTTCTCCTAGTGAAGCACAACAACGTCCTTCTGATCCTGTCACCCCTCCCCACCCCTCCCTGGTGGTGCCCGATGGCTGCTCTAAGCTCTCTAAGGGCCGGGGATGTCCCTTCCTCTCCACCAAGCCCCGCACAGGGCCTTACACCCAGGAAATGTGCAAAAACCAAACAATACAAGAGCCAAAAATTAGAGTAGATATATTTAAAATATGTCTTAATCATTCAAGTGCTGACTATGAAGTGTGTGAGCTAGCTCAGCTTTTTTTCCTTCTCTTCTTTGATGCCATCTTTTGTCATTCCACAGCTCATAACTTTAGGGAGTGAGCAGGAAAAATAAAAAGATTTCCATTTAAAGTCAATCGGTTTTGTTTCTTGTTAACAAGCTTTTCATTATATAATCTATTTGGTGGTTACATCATTTGGGCTACCATGAATAATAAATTTTTAAAAAGTATTATGAATTTCGATGCCTCCATCACTGAACACATCGATAAATCTTATTATTCTGTATTCCAAATGGATATTTTTGTATAAATTTCTGCCAATTCTTTTAAGAAGACCAGAATCACGTGGTTTCTGCTTATATGTAATGTTCTGAGCAACCCAAGATAAGCTACAGTATTTTGCTACAGTAACGGATGAGTAAGAACTCATGAAACAACATTCTCCATCATCAAGTAGGGTGCAAACAGCAAAGCCCTCAAGGTCAACAGCTGGTTCTGTGGTAAACAAACACTTTCATCACTTTGTCCCCATTAAATCTGACAATGCATAAAAGTATCCGATCCCTCCCCCAAACTTCCGGTCTAACCTCATCTCCAAGACTTCTTGTCGGGTCTCTTCGTACTTTTTCTTCCATTCATTTGCTTCAATCTCTTTAGTGATGATCTAGAGTATAACACAGCTTGGTTTTACCTAATCGATCTATTATAGTTTGAATTTAAGACTGAGACGGAAATCAGGACACAACCAGGTCTAACCCAAGAGAGTCTACGTTAGGAATACAAAACCTCGACACTGTTGTGATTCGCACCATTCCGGTGGCCGCCTTACCACTGCTCCATGTTCTGACAACAGGACTAGCTGACATACGTCCAACCTGATGCTATTTCATAAAGCTCTGAAAGCCCTAGGGCCGAGTGCTTAATCACTCTCACCATATTGTAAAAATAAAATTGCCACCCCGTCTAAAAAAAGGTGGAATCATTAAGAAACACACAAACCAAACACATAAAATACAGCACAGGAATATAACAGAAGAGGCAGGTAACGTAACAGTACACAGTTATGCTAGCACATAACAATGTCTTTCATAGTTTCCAGATCACCGGGGAAAGGCCAAAGAGTGATGTATTTTGAACAGAGGCTGTTTAAAAGATACACAATACAGGAATTTGAGAGTTGGACTGTTTAATTAAAGAGTGGCTAAAAGGAGGAAACAACTGTATATCACTGTAAAGAATCTGAGGAACTTTGGGGCATGAGCATATATCCTCTGTAAAATAAAAGCAGTGACTTAGTTATATATGTGAACAGAGCTGGCAAAATTAGATATTTAAAATGTCAAGATTGAGGCCGGGAGCAGTGGCTTACGCCTGTAAATTCTAGCACTCTGGGAGGCCAAGGCAGGAGGATTGCTCGAGGTCAGGAGTTTGAGACCAGCCTGAGCAAGAGCGAGACTCTGTCTCCACTAAAAATAGAAAGAAATTATATGGACAGCTAAAAATATATACAGAAAAAATTAGCCGGGCATGGTGGCGCATGCCTGTAGTCCCAGCTACTCGGGAGGCTGAGGCAGGAGGATCACTTGAGCCCAGGAGTCTGAGGTTGCTGTGAGCTAGGCTGATGCCACGGCACTCTAGCCTGGGCAACAGAGTGAGACTCTGTCTAACAAAAAAAAAAAAAAAAAGTCAAGATTGAAGGATAAAGAAGGTACAAACATTTTAAAGAATATTTTAGATTGTCAGCTCCTCCCCCTCCTCCCGGACATGGGAGAGCCAGGGCTCGCACGGATGCGGAGCTGCACAGGGAGCCCTTTGTACACCAAGCACGTGCAGGAAATCCGAGCTCCCGGTCTGGCGAACTCGAGCGTGCAGAGCGGCGACCTGCCTGCCGGCACGCGGGCCTCACAAAGGCACGAACCGATAAGCAGACGCAACAGGGCCTTTACCTCCTCTCTGATCAAGGTGAGCACGGCCGTCTTGTCTGACTCGCTGAGGCAGACCCCGCCCAGGGGGCTGTCCCCGCCACACGACACCGACACGGGGGCCTTCTCCGTGCAGGACTCCAGCAGTCCCTGTGGGGGAAGGGGCCACAGTGAGCACATCGGTCTTCAGCTTTTTAACCCCAAATACCTTTCAATAACTTCCTCAGTACTAAACTGATCACACCCTTTAAAAATCTGTATGAAGAAAAAAAATAGCACAGGGGAAGCTTTAAAAAAACCACATCTAATTACAGTACTATGTAAAGAAAAACTGTTATAATGAATATCAGGGTGGTCATAATTTCTGTTGAACAGATAACCTGGAGACGTTTTCTTCTTACTCAAAAGGGAGAAAGTTCCCTTATCACAGTGGTCAGTCACCAAAGAATCACATGCATAAAAGATAAAAACATCTTGTTAAGGTCTCATTTTTCTGCGAGTTTCTAGGGGTGATGTGTTCCATGTAAATGGAACTTTAAAAAAAAAGTGGCAGCTGTTCCTTTTACATATGGATGCTTTGTACGTGTCTTTATTTAGCCACTTTGGATGTAAATGTCTCTAAAATGTATTACTAGCTTTCAGGCCTTAGGAGGCAGAAATGGCAAATCAAATATATCTGAACTCTGACCCCTGCCTTCCACCGGACGGTTCAGATCATTGTGAACTTGACTGCTTTGCAGCAATGTCCTGCTGTCACCAGGCGCACACCAGCGTTTGCACGCACACAAGTGGCCACACGGCACAAGGCCCGGGCCTGCTTTTGGGGGTTCTTCCCTGCTATTCTGTTTCCCGCTCCCTCTGGCAGCACCGAGTGTTCTTGTAGGGATCGTCCCTGGGCAAGAATTGGCTTGAGCCCAGAGTCAGCGAAGCTGGACGTGCTTCTGGACCTATTGACCTTTGGACCCAAGAAGCACGTCCAGCTTCGCTGACTCTGGGCTCAAGCCAATTCTTGCCCAGGGACGATCCCTACAGTTCTGATGTGCGGGCTCACTTCTGCCATAAACTCGGCTTCCAGAGGGCCGTGTCTGGCAAGCATTTTGTTTTGCACAAGAACGTGGACTTCCGTAGTATTTTCCTTTCCAAAAGGCATTTTTGGTGGCTATTTCCTCCCACACATGGGAAGTAAACTTTTTGTTTAGATGAGTGATCTAGTAGTTTGGGAACATTCAAAATGCCAACCAAAGTGACCTGAGAATAACCTTAATAATCTCAAATGTGAGTATAACTGATCAATTATTGATTATAATCAATCAGTTCTCTGGTATCGTGTTTGACCCAAGACTGAGTAGAAAGTCCAACGTCAACACACAACAATGGCTTTTAAACTTTTCAGGGTCACTGCAGCCTCACCCTCTCTCTAGAAAGTGCTCAGAAACATATATATCATTTTAGCACAGACCTCAGCCACGGGCCTAATACAGAAACCCATCTTAGGCCATGGAAAAGGGACGTACAAAAGCCATAAGCTGGCAGTGTCCCAGTTCCAGAAGCATTTGGGAGAGGGCAGCCCACCACGCTGACAGAAGTCCAAGGTCCCCCCAGAACCTCTACCTTGGGATAGATCCCTAGAAGCAGAAGGCTCTCGTGGCAGGCAGCCTCTGCAACAGCCCCAGTGACCCCGACACCCCGGTGCTAATCCTCTCGTGTAATCCCCTCCCTCTGGGCGTGGGCTGGACCTAGTGACTCTCTAGAATGTGGCGCAAGTCACGGGATGTCACTTCTGGGATGAGTTATGAAGAGACTCTGGCTTCCATGTTTTAGAAGCTGTGTGGAAAGGCCCCACGTGGCGAGGACCGAGGTCTCTGCCAGCAGCCAGTGTGGACCCAAGGCCCACAACAACCTTGTGAGTTTGGAACTGGATCCGTCCCGAGTCAAACTGGAGACGCCTGCAGCCCTGGTCAATTCCTTGACCGCAGCCTGGGAGAGACCCTGAGTCGGAGGCACCCGGCAAGGTTGCCCTGCGTTCCTGACCCTCAGAACAGTGAGATGACAGACAGCTGTTGTCTGGGTTTTAGAGTCGTTTGTTACACAGCAGTAGGCAGCTGACGTGCGCCTGGACATTTGAGTCATCTCATTAACTTCCTGATCCTTGGTTCTTACCAAGAAACCGCAACTGGCCTAAAGGGAAATAACATACTACGTCAAGATGACACACTTATTCACCTTGCTGTTACGTTTCTGACTCTAAATTAACACATTTCACAGTCTTTTGTGAGTTATTTTAAGCCAGAGTCCCTGAGTTGAGTCAACTCTAGGAAACAGCCTCTCAGTGCTTCCCACGGCCATCAAGTGAGTGAGAATTTGGGAAATAAGCCCCTAACAATCTTCTTAGTAAGGAAAAGATCAACATCTATTATCAAGTTTAGCATTCATTCATTTGTTGAGGGGATGGATGAACTCAGTCCACCTGCTCATTTAACAACTTGACACTAACAGATGTGGCATCCAGAGGAGGCTGCGCTCTGAGCTGCAGGTGGAGACCAGGCTAGGACAGTGCTGGATGTACCCAGGCGAGTGGGCTCCTTGGCCTGCTTGCTCCCGCTGGCCACTCCCCCTGCCTGGCACATGCCACAAGCCCCACCACTCCCAACGCAACAGCTCCTGTGAGGTCTAAGCGCAGGAATTGTGCCACGGCCTATTTTAGCCACTTTTTCCTGTCTCCTGGGACTTAGCTTCTTTACATTCCTTAGTCCTCATATTGCTTATCAGGCAGCATAGAAAACCTACAGAATCTACCATCACAAAGAATCGGCCAGATGATTTCTCTCAGGGCTGGGAAATTTAGAACGTTTTCAATAAAGATACTAAGTCAATCAATAATGTCCTTTCAAATGGGTCCCGTTTCATGTCCCCTGGTCCTTCTCTTAGTCCCTCAGAACATTCACAATTGAGGACCAAGAAAGACTGTAGACAACAGAACTCAGTGGATTCCTGGTTGCAAATTTACAGGGAACATAGACACTACAAACTAATTCCCTGTGCTCGTGTCCTTGTAGCAGGAGAATCAGCACCACCAATCTATGTGCTGAGTGTGCTTGTCCTGTCTGTCACTTGTCCCTGAACCCACTGGAACAGCACCAGCCCCTGCTACTCTAACAGGGGCTCTCTCGAAAAGCCAAATGAACTCAACTTTCAAGAAGTGTTAAGATATCTCAAAAAAATAATAAGCTGACTCGTAAGTGAAAAATGTTGCAGACCAACAGCCGAAAAGCAAGACGAGACTTAATGTCCATCCCTGACTGCTCTAACCCTGGTTATTTTGTCCCAGCCCCGCCCCCCCGCTGGGCATGGAACCACAGCAGCACGTGCTTCAGAGCACAGAGAGGCTGAAAGGAAATGCCGGATTACACAGATTGCTTTATTCAATGTTTTGCATATTGAAATTTCTTTATACATATATTCAATGTTCTAAGGAAGTAGGATTAATCTATGTCGGGAAGTTCAAACTGGGGTTACTTTTAAAAGGTCACAGCGTGCGATACGTTCCTCACCAGCTGGCTCTAGGGACAAGTATTCTCCATTCTTTTTCACTTTCTTTCCCACCCGTTTCCTATCAACACCACCTGACAGCAGCCTCGCACTTGACAGCATGAATCTTTCATGTTATCATTTCATTCTATCCTCACAACCGCTCTGACGAGGCAGATGGGTGCTGCTCATTTTATGGATGAGTAAGTTGGGAATCGGGAAGTTTAAACAGTTTGTTTTAAGAACCAAGTAAACCATCTGAATCTGCATGTAGATCTCCATGTAGATCAATGCTCTGTCCACTCAAAACACCCTTCTTCAATCATCCCTGCGCTATTTTGCACACCGAAAATACTAGGAAGTGCTGCTG
Source organism: Eulemur rufifrons (assembly GCF_041146395.1). Taxonomy (NCBI): domain Eukaryota; kingdom Metazoa; phylum Chordata; class Mammalia; order Primates; family Lemuridae; genus Eulemur; species Eulemur rufifrons. The sequence goes on along the minus strand of NC_090994.1, from coordinate 22,874,139 downwards.
TGTACTTGGAAAACTTCAAAAGAACTGGTTTCCCAAAGCGCACAACCAGGCTGTTTTGTTGTGGAGTGTGGAGTTTCATCGTCTCGTTAAGTACGGACAGCAGACAAGGAAAACCAAGGCTTAAGCCCTGGGGGTGGTTGCACTGGGATTAGATGACCTGACTCCCAAGAAGCTGAGATCCAGTGAGTTTCTGGGCAAAAGTGATTCTGCCTGGAGGCAAGTGTCACTACTGCGTGAGGCCCTCTCGAGGGGCAATGCTCTTGGTTCCCCACGCGTATGGTTGTGTTCCTCCTTCTGATGCTTTCCCCAGGCTGCCGCAGGCTCCTCCCCACCCCAGCCCGAGAGATTACACATCAACCTTTTGCCCACTCTCTATTCTCTAGAGAAATACTGTGGGTCACGGCCCAATAGTGAATCATGAAAACTATCTGGTGCCATTAAAAAATGAAACAATAGGAAATATGAGAGTGAATCACATGAAATAAGGTAGATACTTGCTTTGTGCAATTCATTCTATAAATACACAAGTGCATATTTTGTGACCTGTCATAGTGTGAGCTCAAGAACAGTCTGGGTTGGCCTTAATAGATTTGAGGGCACTTGGGACACAGGTGAGAGTGGATACTGTGGGAGCTGGTTGTGATCGAAACACTTTACCTTGATCCACAGCAAAAAATACACTTCATGTCTTGACCAGTATAACACAAGGCACCAGAAAAAGGACATCAGTGGGATAATTGATAAAATTTGAATAAGGTTAATATATTAGATAATAGTACTGTATCAGTGTTAAGTGTATTAGTGATTTTGATAACTGTCCTGTGATTATGTAAAATGTTAATATTTGAGGAATATGGGTCAAAGATGTATAGGAATTCTTTGCCCTATTTCCAAATCTAAAACTAGTTGAAAATGAAAAATAAAATAAAAAAATGTTTTGAATTAGCATAAATGCGGCCTTCCCTAGCTCCCACAGCCCCTGAAACACATTCTATTACAACATTCACCACCTGGTATTATGGGTTTGCATTTTGTGTTTACTTCCAGTAGTTGTTCGACAGAAATATACTGGAAGCCATAAATAGTTGTAAATATTTTAGTAGCAATAAAAAAGTAAAATGAAACAGGTAAAACTAATTTTGATAACATAGTTCAGTTAACCCAATATATCCAAAATATTACCATATCAATCTGTAGTCAATATAAAAAGTTATCGAGACATTTTATGGTCCTTTGTTTATTTCTGTGCTAAGTCTGGTTGTATGTTACGTGTAAAGGACCCGCTACATTTCCAGAGCTAAACGGCCACCCGCGGCCAGTGTCTCCTGTATAGAGTGCAGTGTAGACTCGGTTCCTCAAATAAAACTGTTTTATTTGTATTTTATCCCCGTCACCTCACACTGACTAGAATTTATTTAATGAATGAACGTGGGCTTCAAAACAAATGCGGAAAGAAATGTGAGCTCCACGCCACCCTCCGCACCCAGACACTCACGAGCACGGCAGGTCCGTCGTCTTCTGCCTTCTGGCTCGTCTCTCTCTCCACGCCTACAACACAGAAAGCCATTTTTACAGTTACCCCAAGAAGTTGGTGCCCTTCCTCCCCAGGGGAAGACTCTCGGGAACCCCGGTGCAGGCTCGGAATGACTGTGGCCATACGGACAGCATTTCAGGATCTGAAAGGGGTGCTGGCATCCTGCTGGGCCTGCACAGCTCCGCGTAACACTCGGAAGAAAGACCAGTGCCCGGTGAGTCAGCCATGGACAGACTGTCCATCTTCAGGCGGAAAGAACAGCAAGGCTGCCCCCGTCTGTCCACGAAAAGTTTGGCAAATGAGTTGTACTGACTGTGGGATTGTCTTGGGAGGAGGAAATCATCCCACTGAATGCTATTTCATTCCCAAGTCTGAGAGAATGTTAATTCCAGCCCGAAGGGTGCCCTTAATCTAATTACTACAGGAGACAGGATAATCAGCTTTACATTTCAAGCCTGCAAAACTAAACGCACGATCCTCTCTACGCCCTCCCAAACTGGTTCCTTGTCTCAGGTCTACCTTCCACTCTACTAGGGTAGAAGGTAACATTTAACACAACCAGAATATGCACTCATTGAAGAAAATGTATAAACATGGCAAAACATACAAAACTTTAAAAGCTTCAATCCTCCATGTAGCAATAACTAATTACTATTTTAGTCAATAGCTAATTATTTAAAACACAAATGCGACCATCACTACCCTGCTCAAAAACTTTCAAAACCTTCCCGCTCTGCCACACCTACAGGATCAAGCCCAAATTCCTCAGTCCGACCTTGTTTCCCACGTGCCGGTACTCACAGAGGGCTACTGGGCGTGTTAATATCACGGCAGGTGCCTTCCCATTGCTGGGTGAGATTCTCCCATCCTGGAGAACACGTACGTCTGTATCCATCAAGACCCAGCTCCTAGGTGACTCTCCCCAGGAATCAGTCCCTGATTCACCGAACAGAGCCGGTCAGAGCCAGTCGCCACCCACACAACCCCCAGGACCACAGCCTCTGCTCTCCCCTGCGATACAGCTGGTAGGTTACAGTGTAACCGCTTGCTTAAATCTGTTCTGCTTTTTACTTTGAGGATAGCACTGTATCTAATCGAGCCCCAGCTCTCTACATAAATTTCTGCTGAAAGGATTTCCTCCAGGGAGGAAGAATATTAATTCAACAGATATTACCACGTTCTTGTATCAGAGCCTATTCAAAGATGAACCTCTCATAGTCTCTAACCTCAAGAAGCTTACTGTAATCATTACTGTTCTATAACTAACACGCCGCACAGGTGCTGAACCACAGGAAGGCGAGGGGGAAATGTGGCGAGGCACAAAGCACGCAGGGCAGGCCCGAAAGGACCGGCGGGATTTGCACAGGACGTGGCAGAGAGAGAATTTCAAATGGAAGAAATAGTGCAGGTGTGAGTCTCAGGACTGACCCCGAGTAAGCGGGTGGCAGGCACCAAGTGGAATAGTGAACAAGGCCTTTGGGAAAGATGTCAGCACAAAAGGCGGCCTTGGAAGAAATCAGGAACAATTCCTGGCACATTTATTTTACAGACAGAAGAGTCAGACCTGGGGTGGGGGAGGAGAAAATAACTTGCTCAGAGTCCTGGTTTTCTATCTCCTTCCCGGTTTGAGTTCAGATCGTGACTTTTAAAATTCTAAACATAAAATCCCACAAACTAAATTACGTGGCTTAAGAAGATCTAAGTTTTTAATAATATTCAATGTAGTTAGGAACATGGTTCTCAACTTATTCATAGGTAGCGTTTAAGGCCACAGGTATAACTTGGGACCCAGGAGAGTGCCGTAGCTCTAGAATGATCTGAAGAGTCCGAAAGTAAGAGGCTTCAGCCCAGGCTCGTCTAGGTTCTCCATTAGAATGTTAAGAAGGATTTTAAGGTGCACTGGTCAACTTCGACCTACCCCCCCCTCTGTGACAGGACAATCTGTAGCAGCCCAGTGTAATGAAAATAATCTCTTCACACTTTGGCACTGTGGCTAAAAGGCCACAGAACCAGACCTGCTTAGATTCAAATCCAGTTCTACCACTGACTAGTGATGGGGTCCAGAACACACCAGCCCAAGATATGGCGCCTTGGCGTTTGAGGAAACAGCAGAAGCAGGAAGGTCTCTTTGCCCTTCTCCTGACCTCCCCGCTAGAGCTAGAGCAGGCCATGAAGGAATCCTCTGACCTTCCTCTGAAAACAGGGCATCAGACCTTCATTCCAGAGGGCGCCTTCCTCCCGACAGGCAGAGGAAAAGAATGTTCTTATCCTGGCTGGGCGAGGTGGCTCGTGCCTGTAATCCTGGCACTCAGGGAGGCGGAGGTGGGAGGACTGGTTGAGCTCCAGAGTTGGAGACCAGCCTGAGCAAGAGTGAGACCCCATCTCTGCTAAACATAGAAAAATTAGCCAGGTGTTGTGGTGCGTGCTGTAGTTCCAGCTACTTGGGAGACTGAGGCAGGAGGATCCCTTGAGCCCAGGAGGTTGAGTTTGCAATGAGCTACAATGATGCCACTGTACTGCAACAGACTGACTCTGTCTCAAAAAACAAAAAACAATGTCCTTATCCTGGAAGACACAGAACAAACAGGCCTCGCTGAACTCCCCCCAGTTCATTACCATTAGATCACACCCTTCCGTCCTCCAACTGCACGTCTACACAACTGTCCACAAAAATAGTTCTCCCTGTTTCTTTGGGTCTTCATTTCTGAAGGCTCTCGTGTCACACAGAACAGAGTAAATAAATCTGTATGCTTTTCTCTTGTTGATCTGTCTTTGGTTACAGAGGTCTCAGCCAGGAATCTTGCAACGGGTGAGGAAGACGATATCCCTGTCTCTCCTACACTGGCCAAGTGACCTTGATCATGTCACTTAACTTCTGGGCCTCCCTTTGCTTCTCTGAAGAATGCAGAAAAGAAGACTCAGCGAGGACCAGTGAGTTAACAGATGCAAAGCACTCAGAACAAAGGCCTGCACATAGTAAGGCAATATACATACTGGTCATTATTATTTCTGTAAGGTAAAACGAGTTTAATTATCACAAAAAGGTCAAATGTGTGACATATTTATAGGCCACTATACTTTAAGATACGGCCACATTAACATAAATTTATAATGAAACACAAGCACTCATTCACATCCGTGACTCCTGTACATCCTACCACACTTATCCCAATGTCCCTAGTGCTTTTTTGTATCTCTTTTCTAGGTAAAGAAGCAAAGCGTAGATCGGCACCCTAAATCCATCCTGCGAGTGACCCAATTCCTTAATCTCTCTAAGGCGCCTGCTGCTGTATTAGGCTTTCGGGCATTTCCATGCTATGTACGTTAGAGATGAAGATATGCTTCCATACCTGCTTCTGAGGATGAAAACGCATGACTTATGGCAGACACGGGAACATTGGAACATTCAAAGTACTCCAGGTCTTCCTCTGGCTCACCTTTCACCTCGGCCCCGGCCGATTTCTGACCACATGACGTGGACGCCAGTTTCTCCTCGTCAGTAGCGTGGCCGTCCCTATTAGAAATGTCTGAAATCTGGGAGATCACTGCTCCTTCATCCTGGGAAATGCAACAAAGATGCTGCCCTTTAGGAAGGCGACCCGTGGGGAAAAGTGACATCTCAGGAAGCAAGCGGAGTGGCCACGCTCCATACCGATACTCGATAGAGTTACCCACAGATTTGGTTACAAAGCAAGGAGGAAGCTGGAGTCTTTCAATCAAGGGGTGCTGTGTTTTGTAGAACCTAACTTCTGTGGTTTGGGTCTGAGGTTTTAAAAAATGAGTTTTTCTAGCCTAAATTTATAACCAGGCCGTTTAAATGGTCCGAGACTGTGATTTTCAAATTTCTTTGCTCATATACTTCCCTATTTTTTTGGGAAAAATCCAAGTACCCTGTTATATTTTCAAATGACATCTAAAAACTTTTCAGCATAAGTTTAAATAATCATGAAGGATGTAATATCTGGCATATCCTAAATATTGAACTTGCTTAATGCAATCTAGTTACTCTAGTGATTTGATATACCATGATTCATTTTAAAACTACATGGGCTGGGTGTGGTAGCTCATGCCTATAATCCCAGCACGTTGGGGGGCCAAGGTGGGAGAATCACTTGAGGCCAGGAGTTCAAGATCAGCCTGGGCAACAAAGAGAGACCCTATTTCTACCAAAAAAAAAAAAACCCAAAAACAAAACATTAGCCAGGAGTGGTGGTGCACGCCTGTAGTCCCAGCTACTCAGGAGGCTGAGCTGGGAGGATCACTTGAACCCAGGAGTAGGAGGTTGCAGTGAGCTATGATTGTGCCACTGCACTTCAGCCTGGGCAACAGAATGAGATTCTGTCTCAAAAAATAAATAAATTGGCCGGGCGCGGTGGCTCACGCCTGTAATCCTAGCACTCTGGGAGGCCGAGGCGGGTGGATCGCTCAAGGTCAGGAGTTCGAGACCAGCCTGAGCAAGAGTGAGACCCCGTCTCTACTAAAAAATAGAAAGAAATTATCTGGCCAACTAAAATATATATATATAGAAAAAATTAGCCGGGCATGGTGGCGCGTGCCTGTAGTCCCAGCTACTCGGGAGGCTGAGGCAGTAGGATCGCTTGAGCCCGGGAGTTTGAGGTTGCTGTGAGCTAGGCTGACGCCATGGCACTCACTCTAGCCCAGGCAACAAAGTGAGACTCTGTCTCAAAAAAAAAAAAAAAATAAATAAATAAATAAATAAATAAATAAAACAAAACTACACAAACAAGTTCTTTAATAGTCAGAAATTTACATTATTCCTTTTTCTGTCTGAATTTGTATTTCCACTACACTTGCATCAATAAATTATCCCAATGAAATACATTTGTATGGCTGAAAGTCATCTTTTTTTTTTTTTTGAGACAGAGTCTTACTCGTTGCCTGGGCTAGAGTGCAGTGGCCATTATCATAGCTCACTGCAACCTCAAACTTCTGGGCTCAAGTGATCCTCCTCCTGCCTCAGCCTCCTGAGTAGCTGTGACTACAGGCACACACCACTACATCCGGCTAATTTTTCTATTTTTTATAGAGACAGGGTCTTGCTATCTTGCCCAGGCTGGTCTGTAACTTCTGGTCTCAAGCGATCCTCTCAACTCAGCCTCCCAAAGTACTGGGATTGCAAGCATGAGCCACTGTGCCTGGCCTGAAAGTCTTTTGAAGGTGTTTCTATCCTATTCTGTGTTAAAAAAATTAAGAAAAATTTTTTCTTTGACCATAAGTCTCAAAGTGTTAAAATTTTTCTTCTGGAGAGTTATCATTACATTTACTATTGCACAATTTATTTTCAAAATATTGCAAGTTTTTAGCTGGGCATGGTGGCAAAAGCCTGTCTCTTTTGAACTCCTTTTCAAGTAATGTGCCAAAAAGTTCTATCATCAAAAATTATTATTTTATTTATTTATTTATTGAGACAGAGTCTCGCTCTGTTGCCCGGGCTAGAGTGCCGTGGCGTCAGCCTAGCTCATAGCAACCTCAAACTCCTGGGCTCAAGCGATCCTTCTGCCTCAGCCTCCCAAGTAGCTGGGACTACAGGCATGCGCTACCATACCGGGCTAACTTTTTCTATATATTTTTAGTTGTCCAGCTAGTTTCTTTCTATTTTTTATGAGAGATGGGGTCTCGCTCTTGCTCAAGCTGGTCTCGAACTCTGAGTTCAAAAAATCCGCCTACCTCGGCCTCTCAGAGTGGTAGGATTACAGGCATGAGCCACCGTGCCCGGCCAAAAATTATTTTTAATGAGCTATCGGCTAATAACTCAGGTCCTCCTATTTTGTTGAAAGCAATAAAAACTATCTGACTTTCAAAAAATGCACTCTCCAGGAAGTACGTGTGCCTGGCTTCCGGCCAGGGCTCTGCTTCCCAACTCAAAAAAAAAAAAAAGCATTCTCCAGTTATTAGAGTCAATTACCTTCCCAGAACTGATATGCTATTTCAAATCTTCCCTTGGTTTGGTGCTGCAGAGGTTTTCACACCCTACAGTGACGCATCTTTGTAAGATTTAGAGTAGAAATTTTACAAAAAGAAAAGTGAAAAAAGGATCATTGTGAAAGGGCTCCCTTGTCTTCAGGGGCCTTCTTGGACGGTTTTAGGACATTCAGACACAAACATCCATTGGAAAGTCTTCGTGAACCACCCCCCAGAGGGATGCAAACTCCAATGGGGGGAACACTGGTCTAAGTGACATTGTGGTGACAGGCAGAGACTTACCTGAGAACATGTATCCAAAGCAAGAGACTGAGTTTCGTATTTCTTCACCTTACAGCCACTCCTGGAAAGAGAAAAAACACAAACAAGCCAGTTTGGAATCACATCGACCACCTTCCAGGTATGAGATGGAGCAGAGAGCAGTGTGTGCAGATTGAAGCCAAAGCATACAGCACCACACAAATCATACATCTACACGTCAGGGAGGCAGAGACACCTTTTATGCCTCTGAATCATCTCTCAAGAGATGGGTAAGCAAAGAACTACAGCTGGGCTCGTTCTCTGAAAAGACCACTTTGCTTGCTTCTGTGGGTTGTCAAACACCAGTATGCTGACGTCCATGGGTTTTAACTGCACACCATCAAAAGCTGTTCAGAGAGCATAACCTTAGCAGCTAGAGACATTCCGTTCTTCTGATCTTTGCTCAATTGGTTTTGATGTTCATTAGAAAAATCATCACGCTGGACCGACCATTCTTTAAAAATTCTTTATTGCACTAAAAGCCACAGAAGTCACATAAGACAGCTCCAGTCTAGACCTGTGTGCTAACAGAGAAGAACTGTGGTCAATAGAAAGTGTAAAAATACAAATATCTGAGTAAATCATTACTATTCCTATTAGATAATAGATGGAAGGTAAACACCATGTACTGTGCAAAACCTAAAACTGGGGAAAGCTTGGACCACCCATTAGTTTTAGACTAGCACATAATCTGTGGTCACAGGACTAATTCAGATTCTGTTCTGTCTTAATAAACTTTAAATTTCCAGTAAAAATGCCACTCTGACCAAAAAAAGGGGAAAAAATTATTCCCAAAATTTTTTCTTTTGTGAAAAGACAAACTAAAAGGCCAGCACATAAGTCACCAGAATGTGCATATGATCACGAGTTCGTGGTCCCCTTTCCCTAGTGCTCTTACGTAATGCCATCCTCTGCCACCAAGCTCGAGTTGACTCAGTAATATTTACCACCTATGCCAAGTCACCAGCCTTATCCTATCAAAAAAGTCACTGATTTCCAATATTAAATAGCAGAGCAGTCCCTCAAACCACTGCTGTGTGATGATGTTGGGGCCAAGCCAGCTCTTGGTACTGTCAAAGCGCCACGTGACACCTGCCAAGCCAGGGAGCGCAAGCTCTTGCACCTAAGGTGGGAAGGCTGAGCCTCACTCCTTCAGGTGCAGGCAATTGCAAGGCTAAGCTGACTCATGAAGTGGTGGATGAGATGCAAAAAATCATCAGAAAATCGAACTCAGAAATAGAAGCCAACATGCTATGGAGAGATGGCTGGGAGAGGAAACTGCCAGCAGTCCCAGGGACAAACAGAAACAGCAGGAGTACTTACAACAGAAAACAGAGAAATTTCACTTGCTCAGTAGTCCTGATGCACCAACAAAATTAGAGACAGGAAAGAGACAGACAGATGGAGAAAAAGATCATGTAAAGACGGGATTATTTATCTCTAGTCTGGCAGATGCAAAAGCTGCACAGTTCTCTCTATGAGGTGAGATACAAACTAAAAATGTCATATTCATGAATGTTATCACTGGTGAGTGCATGATTAACAGGACCTGAACTATAATGGAGTAAGGAGCAGTAGAAACACTCAGAAATGCCACCAATTCACATTTGTAGATGGAAAGTATACTCCCAAATATTTGTGACTGAATAAAAACAATATTTCGCTGCTGAGCATGCTCACTCTAAAATGTCTAGTCACCCATATCAAAGGCAGCGCATGAATAAAAACATAGTTGAAAATATATCTGGATCTCTCTACAATAGGTATGCATCACTAAGAAGCTTAAAACGATTTCACATAATTTATCTTATTTGGTATGCAAAATCCCAATCGTATCATAGCGCCTCCATCTTACAGATGAAGAATCTGAGAAGCCAATCATACGCATCTTTTGTGAATGTCATGCAAGACTCCTAACTCTCCACTAGATTCTACGACCACGTATGTGTGTTTTCAGTCTTTCCTATGAAGGGATTTGCTAATCAAAATCCCAGCATTACACAAGAAGTCTAGAACACCTTTCTTGTAGAAAGAACAACATGACAAGAATTTTCATTGTGTGCTTTAAAAAAAAAAGCCCCATAAAGCATATCAGATCAAGAATTCACTGCACAAAAATAGAATGGGAGACAAATGCTACCAGGTGGGGTGGGAGGACTCAGGAGGAGGTACTTCTTGCTGCTGCACGTAAAGGTACAGAATAAACTTCCCTCTCTTTGGCCCAGATTGAATCTTACCTAACATGAAAGCACTGCCGCATGCAGAGGACAGGAAGGCTCCCAAATGACTCACCCATTTCGGTAGGCAGGAGCGCCCCATGTTTAGAGGGCGAAGGACCAAGGCAGTGATGTGCCCCACGTGTACCCCAAGCGCTCTCTGGACATCATCGTAACTAACTTTAAAGGCCACAAAATAAGACCCCAATCAATGGTATTTTTCAACAAACATTTAACTGCCCATATATAATCAAAGAATAGATACACTTCATTCCCTTTAGAAATTTTGGGGGAATGTTCTGGGGCTGCCAAAGAACCGATTAGCATATTGTTCAACTTTCTTGGTTCTGAAATCCATACTCCTGCTCTTTAAAACTCTGGGTATTTTCCTTTCCACTGGAATTCACCTGCCATCTGGAGTTTTTCTCTAAGCCACAGTAATGCTGGAAAGTATTTCCCTGACTGATCTATAGTGACACCTACAAATATGGTACGTCTCATACTCCCCTTTCCTATTTCATCCTCCATCATTGGTCCTTCTTCATATCTAATTTTCAGTAAAATGCCACAAGGTCTCGAAGAATCGCTGGAGGTCAGGAGTTCGAGGACAGCCTGAGCAAGAGTGAGACCCTGTCTCTACTAAAAAAAAAAAATAGAAAGAAATTAGGTGGAAAACTAAAAATATATAGAAAAAATTAGCCGGGCATGGTGGCGCATGCCTGTAGTCTCAGCTACTCGGGAGGCTGAGAAAGGAGGATGGCTTGAGCCCAGGAGTTTGAGGTTGCTGTGAGCTAGGCTGATGCCACCGCACTCTAGCCCAGGCAACAGAGTGAGACTCTGTCTCAAAAAAAAAAAACCAACATTGTAATGGAGCAAAAAAATTCCTATCACCTAGTGATATCTTGATGATCCTGACTCTGCGTAGGCCTATGCTAATGTGTGCGTGTCTTAGGTTTTAACAAAAAAGTTTAAAAAGTAAAAAAAGAAGTAAAAAATTTTTAAAGTACAAGAAAGCTTATGGAATAAGGATATAAAGAAAATATTTTTGTGCAATGTGTTTGTGTTTTAAGCTAAGTGTTATCACAAAAGCCAAAAAGTTTTAAAGAAAATGTTATATAGTAAAAAAGTTACAATAGTAGCCAGGCACAATGGCTCATACTTGTAATCCCAGCACTTTGGGAGGCCAAGGTGGGAAGTTCACTTGAGGCCAGGAGTTCGAGACCAGCCTGGGCAACACAGCCAGACTCTGTCTCCAAAAAAAAAAAAAAAAAGTTAAGTAAGCTAAAGTTAATTCATTATTGAAGAAAGACAAATTTTAAGAAAAATAAATAAATTTGGTGTAGCCTACGTGTCCAGAGTCCAGAGTTTATAAAGTCTACAGTAGTGCACAGCAGCGTCCTAGGCCTTCATGGTCACTCACTACTCACTCACTGGCTCACCCAGAGCAACTTCCAGTCCTGCAAGCTCCATTCACGGTAAGTGCCCTATACAGGTGTACCGTTTCTTATTTTTCTTACCACATTTTACTGTACCTTTTCTATGTTTAGATACACGAACAGCACTACGGTACAACTGCCTACAGAACTCAGTGCAGTAACGTGTGTGCAGGTGTGTAGCCTGGGAGCAACAGGCCGCACCACGCAGCCCAGGTGAGCCGCGGGCTGCACTGTCCGGGTTTGTGTGATCACGCCCTGGGATGCTCGCACCGCTACGAAATCACCTAACGACGCATTTCTCAGAACTACGCCCGCTGCTAAACGACGAGTGACTGTATTGCAACCTACTCAACTTACATTTTGTGATAAACACAAAGTGAAACTGAAACTTAACACAGAACATGGCCCGAGGTGATCACCTGAGAACTCCGAGGACCTTGAGAAAGTCCCTCCAGGTTTCCCAGGAGAAATAGGGGAGGGAGAGGAGACGGCACTAACCGACTAATTTAGTCAGATTTGACTGGCTGTTTAAACTACTCTCGATCCTTAGTGGAAATTCACCTCCCTGCTGATCAGCCAGAAGCTATGCATGGAGACAAGAATTCTCACCAACTTTTAGTCGGAGGTTTGTTTCCAACAAAAATCACAGCTTTCTGTTTAAATAAAAGACTTCTTCAGGAGCTTTTTGCAACATTTCCCACACATTATTGACACTAGGCAGGTAAGTTTTAGTCCTGGGATTTTGGTTTTATCCATAGAGAATATGAAGAAGATGGTTAGCACTGACACTTCAATTCTGTATATGAAGTAATTCCTGAAAGCTCAGCTAGGATTTCTGAAAACTATCAAATCTCTACTTGCCTATCTCAGGCTACTTTTAAAAAGAAAAATAAAATCAAAAGAAAAAAAAATCCAAGCTAAACGGAATACACCAAGGATTCAGAAATAAGGGAGAAATCTCAAAAGGAAATCTCTGGTGTTTCTGATTCCACACAAGAGTTAAGCAAAATAGTGAAGACTTTGTATAAAGTCATGAGCTTTGCATCTGTCCCGCTGCACTTCAAAGACCAAGTCAGTTCACCAAAACCAAAGGAGCAGGCTGCCAAACTCACGGGGACCCACAGAGCACAATACCCAGCACCCAGCATCACTCACGTTATCAAACGCGACTTTGCCTTCTTGGGTGAGTCTAAGATTTCATTAACATGATTACCAGTGGTAGAACAAAAGTCACTGCTTGTTAGAGTTGTAGTTGGCTTAAAGGGATCCATGGATTCGTCAAAGTTATCTGGGTCAAAGTGGTAGGAGCCCTTAGAGGAGAGGGGAGGGGAGTTCTGCAGGATGGAGCGGCTCCCAAAGGGATTAAAGCTGGGGTCGTCCCACTGACTGGGATCTAGTTTAGAAGCCGCTTGCGAGAGAGGCGCATCTCCTGGTGGGTCTGCAGGCTGCTCTACACCTACTGGCTTACCGATGCCATCTTTTTGTATCTTGGGAGTCAGTTTGTTACCAAGCTTCCTGCCAAGTTTCCTTGGAAGGGCTTTCCTGGCCTCTGCACTTTCCACATCTGTGTAATCAAACTCAAGCTTGAGAGGTGAGCTCCTTGCCTCCTCCGGCAGCTCGACCCCCAAATCCCTGGTGTCACTACTGAGAGAGCCTGGGATTTCTCCTAGCAAAGAAGGATTTGCGTTCCCATCCAGTTCTCCGGAATACTGGTAGGCCATCTTGGAGAGAGGCGTGCCCTCCAAAGCAGTTTCAGGGTCTGAGAACTCTCCTCCAGTGGTTTTCTTCCTCAGAGAGACGGGTTTGGGCTTTCTTAGTTTGCTTCTGCAGGGCACGGGCTCTGGACAGGAGCTTCCGGCCTTGAGATCAGCTTCTGCGGGTGCCTGGAGCGTGACCCCCATGCTGCCTTCTGTCATCACCTGGTCCTGGATGGCGCCTGCTGCGCTGGGGGCCAAGGCCTCGCCCGAGACTGCAGTCACACCGTCATGAGCCACTTTTGTTCCCAGAGCTGCCGGGATGTCTGTGGAATTCTTGGTTTCTATTGAAAATGGCCTCACGACCGAAATTTTGCTAATATCGTGTTCGGGTTCTTCTTTGAAATCCTTGACTAAGTGAGAACCAACAGCCTGCTGAGATACCTCATTTTCTGAAGGTCTAGAACAATTCTCAGACGAACATTTGCCAACCACTTCGGCTACCAGCCGTTCATCAGCTTCTTGTGATTCTAAAACAAAACACAAAAGCCTTCTATTAAAGAATTATCTTTCTGGCATTCGTAAATATTCTCTGCTACCTGAATTCACATAAACAAACAGCAAATTCTTCCCTCTTTGCATTTACTAAGCACCTCTAAAATTCAGCAAGGATGGCGGCAGAGGCTGAAAGAGAACAGCTGGCATATGGCCTTAAAATGAATTTTCCTATCCCAAATTGTACGTGTGCATGATTGAAGGGATGTGAGCAACAAGTGTGCCAGCGCAGCTATTTAGAAAAAGGCTAGATAGGTCAAGAGTCTATTGCGATGTATATAATACAGGTTAAAACTGGTCTGGAGGAATCTTTAGACACCAGCAGCTTAGCTATGGGGACGCACATTGGTGCCAAACAGTTCCCAGTAAAAGCCCAACAACTTCAGGGTCAGAATTTTACGCAGTGAGCAGATCTGAGTCTTTGCATGTTAAAAACACAACTTGAAGAAGGGGTTATGGGAACCCACAAATTTATAGCCAACTGGTCAGAAGTACTGAGACTTCTGACTGGCTTCTGAAGTGGGGCAGCCTTACGGGACCGAGCCCTTAACTTGTCTGTGCTAAACACAGACAGCGTCAGAACTGAATCGAACTGTTGGACGCTCAGTTGGTGTTGGAGAATCTGAGAACACACAAGACAGGAAATCTGCCTTGAAACAATCACTACGTAATAAACAGAGTCGCTAAAGTATCTGAGATTTTTTTTAAAAATGGTACTTTTAAATATTTCAGTGTTATATTTTCTACCAAAAAGATTTAAACTTATGAGGAACCATTTTATGTACTTTTTCATGTCTACAAAGTTAACAAATTAAATAAATCATTAGATATTGTTAGTAACAATTCTGAAACACAAACTCCCTTCTATTCTTCTTTTAGACATCTGGAACAGTTTAATTAAAGCATACACTCAGGTACTAAGCTGAACTGTTTAAAAACTTATCCTTTGTAACTACTAACTTGCATAAATCAAGCTTCTTTCAATAACATGTAACCCAAACACTATTGAAAAACACTAGATTTTAAGTAGACTCGGATTTATTTTGTATGTTTTAATCACATAAATCCCATTGTTTTTAAAACTAATGTTTTGAATCTTTATAACTGTATCACCTTAATCTGTCATAGAGTCCACACAATATTTTCTTGGAAGAAAGGTTCCACGGCCTAAAGATTTTGAAAACTATAGTTAAAGGGGAAAGTACATCTCTAAAAATGGTGATATGGAAGTAACTGGAAATGAATTGGCCTTCTAGGAACTTACACAATGTGACTTCTTAGAGAACTTCAGCATCTCTCAGATATACTACGGATGATCCCACTGCAGGCAACAGATCTTGAAAAACTTAGGCAAGAGGTTGTATTTTAAAGTCTTTAACCTGGTGCCCAGCAAGAGCAGGTGGGTTACACAGTGAGAGAACCAACCACCTTTTCCACATTCTGACAAGAAAGAGCCCCGAGCCACCATTTCTAAACCTAGAAAACTACTTTACATTAACAGATTTAAGTGATGTACAACATAACATGGTAGACACTCAACAAAGGTATTCATTCCCCAACCTTTCGGTTCCCTGTCCAAATTTTTCTTTGAATCATTTCACTATAAATCAAACTGATGTACTGGAAGAACTTGTTACCCAAATAAATCATGATGGATTTGGTAAAATAAATATTCCACTTCTAAAATAGTGGTAATAAATGTGCATTGTCATGTGTGGGATTCACTTAAAGTGATATTTACCCCCAAATTAATCAGCCTATGTTATTAATAAATGTTATGACAGGAACTACCTCCTTTCGTTTGCTGTGGATATGCTTTCCAACTAATTTTTTAAATTTGGTTCTTTTAGTTTTGGGGTCTACAGAGAGGTGCTTCTGGGCTGGCCATGGTAGCTTTTCCACTTATGTTTGAAACGGTCTGATTATTTGAATTCTGTTCTCTGGAACAGGGAATACAGTCGTGTTGCTTAACGACAGGGATACATTCTGCGAAGCGAGTCGTTAGGTGATTTTGTTGCTGTGGGAACATCACAGAGTGCACGTTAGACGGTGCAGCTGAAGAACAGGAATCGATAGTAGGAAAATGTGTGCTCTCTTTGATTCTAACTGATGCTATTCGCTTCTGTGACTGTGCTTGCTTTTAGCTGTTTGATAAATATAGTTAATCAGAATGAAAAACAGGTATAAGAGCAAGGGTAACTCCGTGATAGGCTACGCTTCCTGGATGTGAGAAGCTAACAGCCTAGTCCTGCTTCTGTATATATGGCTTGCTGGCTTGATGCTTAGCGTAAGTGGAGCCATGGCGGGCTTCACTAGAGTAAAGGAAAACAAGGCCCCGGGGAGGTACCCCAAGTTGCTTCCTGATAAAGGGCTGGAGAGTCCAGGGGCCTCCAACCAACTAAGTAGGTAAGAAGGGCAAGACATGATCAGCGCATGAACGGCTTGTGCAGGGCGTGTGTTCCCAGTATCGCTTGTAACCAAAAACTAGAAGGTATGCAGCAACAGCCCCCTCCCCCGTCGGAGACCCTCCTCTTCCCCTGGATGACGTTAACTACAACTGCGCCAGCGCGAAAAGCCCGAAGCTTAGAGTCAACAAACCAGGAGCCAACGCGATCAGCCACTTCTAAAAGAACAAATAAACTAAAGGGGGATGGAGTGCAGACCGGTGTGTCGTGTGCAGACCGGCGTGTCGTGTGCAGACCGGCGTGTGGTGTGCAGACCGGCGTGTCGTGTGCAGACCGGCGTGTCGTGTGCAGACCGGCGTGTCGTGTGCAGACCGGCGTGTCGTGTGCAGACTGACGTGTCGTGTGCAGACTAGTGTGTAGGCTAACGTGTCGTGTGCAGACCAGTGTGTCGTGTGCAGACTGACGTGTCGTGTGCAGGCTAACGTGTCGTGTGCAGACTACTGTGTCGTGTGCAGACCAGTGTGTCGTGTGCAGACTAACGTGTCGTGTGAAAACTAGCATACACAAAAGTATAAAAGCTTAAACTTCACCCCAGGGCGGGGTCCTGGTTCGTGGAGAGGCCACTGCGTTGGCGCTCTGGGACTTGGACCCTGGCTCCAGCTAGCCAATAAACTCCTTTGCCTTTTGCAGCCTCAGTGACTCTGCCTCTCTGTTCCTGGGGCCCAGGGGAACCGGCTCTAACACAGCCTCCTGCACTGCTAGGCTGCGTGGTACAGCCGGCCGCTGCCAGGCTACAAGCCTGTACCGCACGTGACTGTACTGAATACAGCAGGCAACTGCAACACGGTGGTATCTGTGTATCGAAACATATTAACCCTAGAAAAGGTGCAGCAAAAATACGGTCTTATGATCTTACAGGATCCTTTCTCCAAGCGGGGAGCCTGAAACTCTGGAGAGGGAGGGTGTACCTCCCAGGGACAGGGCAGGGCCCGGGAGCTGGGGAGGGGGGAGGAGCACACACCTCAGCCCTGCCCAGCCACTGTCCCTGGACACCGACAGCTTATGCAGATCAAGGAGGGCCAGTGGCCGTGTCATCCTCTCACCCACACCTAGGAGGGGTCGCATCAGATATGGAAACAGCAAAGGGCTTTGCGTGGAATAGCCCCAGCCCCACAGGCCCTCCTACTGGGGTCTGTGTCTGGGAGTGGAGGTTGACGCAGTGTTCAGGTGGGTGTTACAGAGCCTTGTCTGCTACACCAGAAAGCCTGCGGCCCTGCCCTCGGGGATGGGGAAGGAAGCAAACGCCCCTCATCTGGCTGCAGTCCCCAGGCTGAGCGGACGGCTGAGAGACCCGCTGGAAAGACACCCTGCTCCGCCATTTCTTGGCCAGCTCAGGGCAGGTACCAGGTAAATAAACTTAACTGCTCCTACACCTACTCACTGCAGGCCCCACCTCGGTCTCTAGTCACCAACAGAAAGTCCCCACGGGGCGGAGGAAGGTGTTGCTCATTTACCTATTACACCAGCTTGGGGAGCTGTGAGAATACAAAACAAGAAAGAAACCAAACCAACCACATACCTCAAAGAGACGCCTGGGTAGGATTTTATTTGGGATTTGCACTATCCATCATTAAGTATCCCGGTCCCCTATGGTCTCACATATCTAGGGCTGCCCTAAAACAGAAGCTGGCATCCAAGTACTGCACATGTAACTTTTAGTAAGAAGTAAAATACCCAGATTCTCTGTAGGCTCCAGTTCCCAATCTTCCAGCAATTAAGAGGTCTAGCCACAGCTGTCGGTCCTTGCGTTCCATACAGTTACGTAACTAACCTACCTACATGTGCCTTTCCATTTTCACAAAAATTCTGTATTCTCCAAAAATATTCTTCCAGGGCACAGAAAAGCTCTCTCCCTAGAATGATGAGTTTGATTCTGACAGGCACAGCACTGCCTGGCGGCTCGGTGAACACAGATCATTAGAGATTAGATCAGTAGATAAATTCAAAGCAAACACAGAGGAAATCCAAAAATAGACCAACATTTCCATTTCTGCCACATTTGTTGCTGTTAATGAAACTCTTCCTTTCAATAAGCAGCCTTCCCTAACTCTAAAGGGTCGTGTGAATCACCCACCGGTGCTCTTAAAACAGCAGATCCTTTCATGCTTATGTGGGATAAAGACTATTCTCATGTAAAACGCGTCCTTCCCTCCCTCTCTGCAGTATTTTTAAAACAAAAGCCATGGAATGCCAGAATTTTAAGTATTGAGGTAAAAACAACTTAACATTCTGGTTTGCACTCTAGTATGCTGAAAATATACTGGGTTAAAATACAAGTTTATGGAAAACCTTGAAAGGCTTAGAAGAGGGAAACGTCATTATCGCAAAGTATTTTTGAAACTTCAGAGAAACTTCGACTAACATATACTGGAAGCTGCTTTTACATGTCGAATCTCATTTAAGAGAAGATAAAACACGACCACTTGGAAAACAATCTATAGATGTATATTAACACTTCAGATTGGGCATTATTCTCAAATACGCTTGGCTTCGCCCTCCCAGGTCTTAACTTTGTGGGGCGACACCGCCTGTGAGCTCCTTCGAGATCTGTCTATCACGTCCTCTCCGTTAGCCACAGGCGACCCTCTTGGTGGGTTTCTAAATGTCTGATGTGACAATTGAGAAGGCTGTCAAGATGTGGACAAGCCTCCGTATCTCACAGACACACACACTGGTCTTTCCGAATCAAAACCCACATCAGTAGCTCTCATCCAGGTGACTACAGGTGGAGCCTGCCTCACCACCAGAAGGATCAGAACTTGGAGCTTTCAGCCCTCCCCACACCCATTCCTGGAGAGGGGAAGGGGGCTGGAGACGGGGTTATAAAAACTCTAGAGCAAGCAGATGCAGAGGACTTCTGGGTTGGTGGACACTTAGAGGAGCTGGGAGGGTGGCACCCGGCGAGGGCACGGAAGCTCCGCCCTGTCTTGGGCATCTCTTCCATCATGGCTGTTCCTGAGCTGTGTCCTCTGCAGTAACCAGTAAACACAAGTGAAGGATTTTCCTGAGTTCTGGGAGTCATTCTAGTGAATTATCAAACCTGGGGTTGGGGGGTGTACCAGTATTGGAATCCCCCAATTTGTAGCCAACCTGGACAGAAGTGCAGGTGACCGGAGGGCCTGGGACTCGGACTGCTGTCTGAAGCGAAGGCAGACTTGTGAGACTGAGCCCCGAAACCTCTGGGGTCTGATGCTGACTCGAGGTAGCTAGTAGCAGAAACCAATCTGACTGATCTGTCAAACACCCAGTTGGTACTGGAGAATCAGAGAACTGATACAGAAAAGACACCACACATCCTACAAGTGAGCCCGAAATAAGTAGAGAAACACAGTCTCTCTAAGAACAAGAATAAAGGCCTAGAACGCTTTTATTAAGCATAAATATATCTTCTGATCCCAAACCTAAGCCCCTTCTACCAATTTCTCCTTTGTCTCCATTTCACCACAGGACTCTCACCCCCAACCCCAGCCAGCCCACCTCACCTTCTCCTCCCAAGACCAGGAGGCAGGATTTATACACAGACACACACACACGGCCACACAGGCAGTGGAGCACATGCAGGACACGGCTCAACCACGCTAGAGAGCCCCCCAGTAAACTCTAGAGCTAGATTCATTAATCTAATTTCTCTTAATTCATAGGATGAACCTGACAGAACCCAAGTTTTGCCTTAATTGTCTTAACTCAGATTCTTGGATCACAAACCAAGGAAGGAGGGCTCTGGGGTTCAACACTTACGGTACAACGGAGCCAAGAATGTTGCTCTATGTTGCCACAGCCACTGAGGGGCAGGCAGCGGAGAGTCGGGACAGAGGAAGAGGGGCAGTCTCCAGGAACAAACTCCCCCACGCCCACGTCACGCTTCTGAGCACCCAGGAGACATAAGAAATCTGCAGGCCCAAGCTGGGCCAGATACCTCCAACAGATGGGACCACTCCCCCATCACTGCTCCATTCTGTCCTCATTAGTGGGGGGGACCCACGGCTTCACACGACCCCCCAGGTCGTACTGTGGCTCATATTAAGCAAGCCGCTGACAACTAGAGGACAGGACCCCTAGTGACCAAGGCGCTGGCCTAGATTTCTGAACTCAAGACCAAGTGTGGGTCTCTGCTACTGAGGGCCACATGAAAGATACGCAGAAGATGCTTCAAACTTGGAGGGCCCAGCACCAAGGGTGAAATTTTACAAATGTATAAAAGCAATTCACTGTAAGCCACAGGACTGAGAAATTCTACATAGAGATCTAAACCAGATGTTCAGTGTCAGCACTCCATAATTAGTTTAAACTGGTAGCTTCATCAGGACCGGAACCCCTAGAATCAAATCACAGAATATTTTTAAAGATAATCATCCACGCAACCAACCACAGGTCTTTATACCACCGGCAGCACATGCCGTGCTAGGCACGGGCGCACGCGGCCTGCAGTCCAGTCAAGGAGGCAAACGCCACACCCAAGGCCCTTCCGGAGAACAGCCGAGTTCTGAATCGGGAGGGAACAGCTACCTCCTTCTCATTTAATTTCCACCTCACAGTCCGCAACGTGTTTTTACACAGAAAACACTACCACTGCCGGACTTCTGACTGCACGGGAGTCAGTTTCTTACCCCACCAACTTCCCTTTCTCAATGGGTTACTTCCTTTTTGGATGTGCCTTCATATTCAGAAGAGAAATCTCCAGAAGCATTATATAAAATAGTTCCTTATTTTTGAAAGCCAGTAAGATTGTATTTTAAAATAACCTTTATTATTGACTTAGAAGCAAACTGGGAGGTGGGATGAATGAATACAACGCGTCTAAGGTGTGGGCTACAGGAGAGGTTTAGAACACCAGTGAATGGACCACACTCAGCATTTCTTCCGAGAGGAGAGGAAACAGCTGCGCTCAGTGCGAGCCAGGAACGGCTCTGGAACTGTCACACACCGCTGGCAGGAATGGAAGATGGTGCAGCCACTCTGGGAAACAGTCTGGCAGTTCTTCAAAATGTCAGACATAGGCCAGGCACCCTGCCTCATACCTCTAATTCTAGCACTCTGGGAGGCCGAGGCAGGAGGATCTCTCGAGATCAGGAGTTCAAGACCAGCCTGACCAAGAGCGAGACCCCATTTCTATTAAAAATAGAAAAAATTAGCTGGGCATGGCGGCATGCGCCTATAGTTCCAGCTACTTGGGAGGCTGAGGCAGGAGGGTCACTTGAGCCCACGAGTTGGAGGCTGCTGTGAGCTAGGCTGATGCTATGGCACTCTAGCCTGGGCCACAGAGTGAGACTCTGTCTCAAAAAAAAAAAAAAAAGAAAGAAAGAAAGTAAGAAAAAGAAAAAGAAAAAGAAATACACAATGTCAGGCATGGAACCATATGACCCAGGAATTCCACTCCTAGGTATACACCCAAGAGAGGCGAAAACATATATCCACGAACACAAATGTTCATAACAGCATTATTCATAATAGCCCCAAAGTAGAAATAATCCAAATGTCCATCAACTGATGAATGGGTAAATCAAATACTGTATATCCACACAATGGAGTATTATTCAGCAATCAAAAAGGCATGAAGTACTGATATGCTACGACATAGCTCGACCTTGAAAACGTTATGGTAAGTGAGCAGATCCAGCCATAAAAGATGACGCATGTGTGATTCTATTTACATGAACTGTCCAGGAAAAGCAAATCTACTGAAACACAAAGCAGATCACAGTTGCTCAGGACTGGGGGGGGGGAGGGGGACGGGAGAGGAGAGCGGTGTGACTGCTAATGCACGTAGGGCTTCCTACAGGGGTGGATAAAACGTTCTAAAAATCAGATTGGGGCAACAGCCGTACAACTCTTGATATACTAAAAACCACTGATTTATATACCTTTTAAATAGGTGAAATGTATGGCATGTAAACTACAGCTCAATAAAACTGTTTTGGGGGTTTTTTTTGTTTTTTTTTTTAAACAACAGAGGCTCAGACCCCAGGGTAATGGAGGAGCAGCGTCCTGTGATTTCCAATGAAACGTTCCACTGCACCACACAGACCTACATTTCAGAAAGTAATTAATCTCTTGTATTGTGTCACCTGGAGAGACACACACTTGAGAGAGCTGGTAGGTCTCACCACCACACCAACGCTGGATTTTAAATTTCTCTTGAGGAAGCCCATACAGTGCTAAATTCTATTTACAGAAAGAGGTGAAAAAATGACATCACCCCTCTCCCCTACAGCAGATCCAGCCAATTGCAGCACATGGAACATCCTAGAGATACGACAGTTGCCAAGCCCCAAACGCTTGTTTCTGTTTTACTTTGCTTGGGGATGGGGGGGCGGGGTGAATTTTTTTTTTTTTTTTTTCCATTCTCATTTTTAACACTTGACTTCTTCCTTTTAACATTTCACTTCTGGATTTTGCTGCTAAAACTTCTTGGGAAGTCAAGGAGGCCAAGAGATCTGGGAAACAGAGCCTGGCTGCCCCCCCCCCCGCCCCAGACCCTGAGTACTCGGGGGCCTTATTCCTTGCTCCCCTCTGTGTTCCTGAAGCAGAAACCAAGTCCCCAAAACAGCATCGATGCTCAGATACACAAAGGACACTCCCTTCTCGCCTGATTATCTTTTCATACAGAAAAGCAGCATATATGAGTAGGAAGTGAGAGGCAGTCCAGCTCCACACTGACGTTAAGCTGCGGAAAGGACCAACATGTTCTCCCCCCGGCCCCCTCCCTCTGAAGGCCCCACTCCTCCTCCACGTGCGCCCTGGTCCTGCCTCCACCCTGTCCTCTCCCACGCTGAATCACCGGCTTCGGGGGGACACAAGTGTACTCTGGCACCACCCCCGTCTGCTCAAGAAGTCTGACCCGAGGAGACTGTTCATCGTGCATACATTAGCATGCAGGCAACTGTCCAGAATTTGAGAGCTGTTTTTTTCCAGTTTCACGTCTCTGAGTTCCCAGTCCCTTTGATTCTCCCACAGCTGAAATGTATTTGATATGTGTACGTTCTCAGACACTTAGTCAAGGGCATCAGCCTTAAAATGGAGAAGGAGAAACAATTTATCGTCCAAGGACGGAACAACCGTACAAGGCGGCCTTTTCCAGGAATGCTGGGTGGACCCTAAGGATGTGGGCTGCATAGCTCACATCTCCCGGACAGCCACTGGGCCCAGCCACGGCCCAAGTGGGTGAGTCAAGGCAGAACATCCTCTTAGGTACATCATCATTTTAAGATGTCTCACCAACCAAAGCAGAAAAACAACACCAATGCGTGCACACACACACATCCTGGAAGAACAGAGACAACAAACTAACTGTTCAAACCCTTCCTTCCTACCCTCCAACAAACACCAAATATAAATATTACCCAGAGGCCGGGTGCAGTGGCTCACGCCTGTAATCCTGGCACTCTGGGAGGCCGAGGCTGGAGGATCGCTCAAGGTCAGGAGTTCGAGACCAGCCTGAGCAAGAGTGAGACCCTGTTTCTACTAAAAAATAGAAAGAAATTATCTGGACAACTAAAAATATATAGAAAAAATTAGCCAGGCATGGAGGTGCATGCCTGTAGTCCCAGCTACTCGGGAGGCTGAGGCAGGAGGATCGCTTGAACCCAGGAGTTTGAGGTTGCTGTGAGTGAGGCTGACGCCACCGTACTCTAGCCCGGGCAACAGAGTGAGACTCTGTCCCCCCCCCCCCAAAAAAAAAGATTATCCAGGAGGCTAACGGACGGCACGTTTAGCTGCTTTTTGTAAGAGACAGGGTACCAGCTGCCCTGCTGTTCTCTTTTTTTTGTATAACGACAACCAAAAGCTTCTAACTCTTGAGAGAGGCTCCCTCTAGAACCTAAGACTCTATGGGTAAAGAATAATCTAGAAAACTACTTGATAAACTGAAATCGCTTGTACTAAGGATGAAGAAAGCACTTCGAATTTCCAAAACAGCGCTTTATGCTATTTTGTTTAAAAAGAGACCCCAACTCTGTCCTCTGGAGGACACGTTCATCAGGAAAGAGGCTGGGCCCACTCGGCGGGCGGCGTCCACCTGCCAGGAGCCACAGCCTTCTCCAGGGAAGCCAAGCCCAACAGCGAGCACGTCTTCTCAGTCATGAGATGCCCCTGGGTTCCGGAACCATCTGCATTTGTCTGAGGTTACGTTTCAAACAGAGTAGAAATCCCCCACCACCGACAGAAACCATGGCGGGTCCTCCCCTTAGGACTTCTCTTCCATCCCGAAACGATCCCAGCAGGAAGAGCAAGGGGAGGAAGCGCACGTGCTAACAGATGGGCTCCTCTGCCGGGATCCGACATTGTGTAACGTCAGCCTGTTGCTGCCAAACAACCATAATGTGCATCTCTTCAGAAATAATTACTGGAGAATTCAAAATACCAACTGCCTCTCTCACAAAGTAGCAACCGCCCACACAGAGCTGAGAAGCTGATGCTGGATAACGAAAAGCGGGAGGAGTGTTCAGCAAAGAGGGGCCTCCAGACAGAGTGACAGCAGCCACCACACGGAGTGCCTGAGACACATCTCCGGTAGGATCATGACCCTGGTTGGGGACATGTCATTTCTCCGGCCACTCCAGCTGCTGCACTCTAAGAAATGGGGTGGCAGGACTGAGTGTGGTGGCTCACGCCTGTAATCCTAGCACTCTGGGAGGCCGAGGAGGGAGGATCACCTGAGGTCAGGAATTCGAGACCAGCCTGAGCAAAAGCAAGACCCCGTCTCTAAAAAAAAAAGAAAGGAAGAAAGAAAGAAAGAAATGGGGTGACAGGGAGGGGTGGGGGAGGCAGTGAAGAGCCCCCAAAGGAAGAAAGCCATGGGAAAAGCTTTGCAGTCAATGAAACTATACCCCTTTGGTACAAGTTTTTTAAAAAGTAGACAAGGACCTTGTGATAGCCAGCCTCCAAGATGGCCCCAGTGAGTCTCACCATTTGGTTTTCATGCCCTTGGACTGACATATATGTAACCAAAAGGACGTGTGGAAAAAAAGGTGACCTCTGAAGCTAAGTCATAAAAGACATTGTGGCTTCCATCCTGCTTGCTCTTGGACCACTCACTCTGGGGGCAGCCAGCTGCCATGCCCTGAGGACAGATACCCAAGCAGCCCTGCAGAGCGTTCCACATGGTGAAGAACTGAGCCTCCCACCAACAGCCAGCTCTGACTGGCCAGGAGGATGAGTAAGCCAGCTTGGGAGAGGACCCTCCAGCCTCAGTCAAGTCTCCAAACAACTGTAGTCCCAGCCAACATCGAGACTTCGTCCTCACAAGTGACCCCAGCCAGACCACCCAGCTAAGCTGCTCCCAAATTCCCCACCTACAAAGACTGTGTGAAATAAATGTTTACTGTTTTAAGTTTTGGAGGCATTTGTTATGCAGCAATAGATCACCAGTACAGGCCCCTTAAAAACTCCTCCATCTGCTACAAAACAGGCGCACAGTCCCAGGAGGCTGCGCACATCTCCGTGCACCTGCCTTTTCTCACCCATGCCTGACTCAGGAGGAGAAGGAAAGCAAAAGCTAACACTGAATTTGTCCGTTCCTTTATTTTTCACTGACGAGCTAAAGCTAAGCACTGAGTAAGAAAAATGTTGTCAATTCCACTGCACTGCTTACCCAGTGATGATTTTTGCTCCTATTAATCTGTATCTAAATTGTGCTGCAAGCTTCCAAATTTCTGACGTTCAAAATTCCTAAAATATGTTTTATACTTCAGACATTATATATGCCAAGTTAACACATGTGCAAGATGTATCCCCTGGTTTTTTTTTAACTGCTATGACTTAACAGGATACTTATTTAAGAGGATGCTTTCCCTCATCACACACCCTGTTCTGGCAACATTTTAAGAACCTTTATTTCCTTTGATAAGTGTTCTCTTCAGACAGTGAAGAACGAGACTCACGAATTCCCTGGAGAGAAAAGCTGTATATGTTCCAAAAGGCTTGGGTCTGGATCTGTAAGCTTGAGGGCTGAATTCAAGACCAAGGTCCACTACTAGCAGTAAAGGCTCTGGCCTCAATTTCCCAATCTGTGAAATGGAAACCACATGTGTCCTATCTCACAGCATCATTGTTTTAAAAATCAAATAAGATGCTGTAAACAAAAATTACTTGCTTCCAATATATCTAATAAATACATATAGCTGAAACAAAAAGGGGGTGATCTGGCAGGTGGCAGTCTTACAGCAGGAAAGATGGAGACCACTAAATCATTTATCGTTATATTTCTAACAATGACATAAGAAAGAGGGTACGTGGACTGGCTAGGAGAGTACTTGCATCTGCCAAACAGAACCGTCAAACATTTTTCATTTGCGAATTAATAAACTACTCCTACCATTTCCATTCCCTTGTGAGGCTGGGGCTCTAGTCACACTGGTGTGAACTGGTAAAACGAGGCTCTTGTACACAGACAGGTGAGGGTGAGACGTTGAACTAACATGCAGCAAAGTCTTTCTAGACCCAACTTTAAACAGTTCCCAGGCAATTTAGCAACGCTTGGTTATCAAATCCCCACTGAGATGGCTGTTTTGGGGGTAAACCATGGTCTCCCACCACTGGGTTTAGGAGACTGTGATAAAATGTTTTATACCCCCAAGGCTTCCTATGGGCAGAGTTACTGGTCACCTGAAAAACATACAATGACTACTCTTTAAATGTTCGAATGGCTTTAGACTACAGCCTTTTTTTACGTGGGGCATTAATTGGTAGCAGAATTTTAGACGGGACTACCCCATGGAAAATGCCTCTGCCACAAGAATCAATCAAAGTGAGTTATACTGCTTTATGTGATGCTCAGGTATGCAATTCTACAGTGAGTTTAATCAGTATAGTATTTCTTAAGAAAGTCTTGATTTTATTACTCGTTTTAAAAGAAAAATCCCAATGTGACAGTTACCAAAACCTCTGCTTTCTTGAGGTAGGCTTTGCTCCCCGGCCTTGGAGGGTTTTATTCAAACACCATTGCTCCGCTGTGGTTCTGCACTCTCTCGAGTCTCTGCTGGAAAAACTATACCTTTTTCCCCCAGAAGACATTCTCTTGGGTGAAGCACCATATAGAAGCAAAGGGGCTTCCCACTCGGCTTATTTACTGTGATAAATAAAACAACAAGGAAAACATGGCTCTGGTCCCATTTATTAAGTAGTTGGAATCTCCAACTTGAGAGCCAGAAACCTGGAAAGAATGGAAATGTATCATGCTGCTAAGGTTTTCCAGTCTTAAATATCTTAAAACAGAATCATATGATAAAAAAATTAAACTGTGGAAGAGCCAATCACAACAAGAAATACAAATTAAATTAAAAAGCATTTGCCCGGATGCTGTCGAAGGAGCCACATGGGTTGGACTGTTGGACTAGGTAGCATTGAGGGTCCTTATTAGTCCCACTAATTCTAGGAAACTCTAATAAAGCAATCTCCAGTCGGGGGCAGGGAGAGGACATCAAACTGAATTCCTAGAACATGCTTGTAGATTTAAATGGAATACTTCGATATGCATCTAATGAAAAATGTTCACATAGTATTTGCTTAAATATATAACCCAAAATCTTAGAATTAAAAATTGAAGGCTCAGATTTTAACAAGATCTCTGTTCTAAGTGATACATACATGGTCTAAAACATTCCAGTAAATATACCATATTAACTTGTTAAGAGATCTGCACAAAATAACAAACTCTCAAACACCCAAAGCTACATAATGGGCAGAAGTTAAAATTCTGTTTGCACTTGTATTAAATGATTCTAACATTTTCCCCATTCTTCCCTTATTTACTTAAGTAATTTTTATTACTTCTTAGATCCCTTAGTTAACTGAAAATCAGGTACGTTGACAGCCCTACTACATCATCCCTATTCTGCAAAGCACAGAGCCAGCCCACGTCAGTGTCTCCCTTCACCTCCCGACCACACATGAAAGGCACCCAGAGTCCATGGTTCATCAGATACGGCCTTGCTACCTCTTTTCTTTATTCCTAAAGTCATCATCCCAAATTACTTAAACGTTATAGTTTACTGAAATTGTCATAGTATGGATATAGGTTGGCAAACTTTTCCTGTAAAGGACCAGACAGTAAATATTTTAGGCTGTTGTCAGACATTTGGTCTCTGTTCCAAGTACTCAACCCCGCTCTGCAGTGTGAAAGCAGCCATAAGCAACACCTAAACAAATGAGCATGGCTGTATTCCCATGAACTTTATTTATAGGCTTTGAAATTTGAATTTCATATGATTTTCATATATCATAAATTTTTTTCCACCCATTTAAAAATGTAAACCCCATACAAAAACAGGCGGCAGGCCAGATTTGGCCTTTGAGCCACAGTTTGCTGATTCTGAGCTAGACTACCAAAATTGGGTCAACAAACAATTCTGCATTCCCCACGAGGCCTGCAGCAGTAAATACCTGTGGATTGGTCTCATTTATCCCTTTCTTTCTTTCTGGAGAACTACAGTATGGTTTTTAAATACCTAGGCATTTCATTAACACATCAAACTAGGTAGGTTAAACTAGTTGTTTCACGGGTGATGGGAGAGCTTCTGTATTAATTAAGATTCTCTTTCTCAAACCAGGATAACAATCTGTAAATAAATGTTTGTGTGTGTGCTTGAGGGGGAGGAGGAACTCAAGTGGCAGGTAACATCCACTGCAGTTTTTGTGGCTAAAACAGCGGACAAAACCACAGCCCCTGAGTCCTCTAAAAGCACCAAAAGAAAAAAAAAAAGGATGTTTCTGCACCAGTATATTATATTTCCCAGCAAAGAGAAAGAATAATATAACAGTAGCAGCTTTAAACATCTTTTGTGGGAGAAGGCAGACAGACAGTAAATATGGAATTTCCAGCCCAATTTCCAGCCATCACTCTGGTATTTTCAAGAAATCTCTTTGGCTAGAGTTTTATTTTACCAGGTAGTCTAAAACCAGCTTCTATGTGTGGCTTAAAAAAAAAAAAAATTACAATCTTATCCACTGTTTAATTTCTGGCATATAATGCTTAGGAAGAGTCATTACAGAGTTTAGATACTGTAAGTTCCTAAAATAGTTCCAATAAAAAGAAAAGTTATTTCAAAATAGACTTAAATGTTGCCCTGAGTTCAAAGAATTATATGGAAGTCAGCACAGAGCCATATCCACGGCTCATGGACGGAGCCCACATGTTTGAGGGCCATTATATACCAGGAAGCCAGAATCTTTACATATGTTAACTCCAACCCCTGACTGGCTAACGACTCATGAATGATTTCGTCTTATATAATCTGTAACTGCTGTCCAACCATGTCCTGGAACCACAGAACTACGAAAGACTAACTTTCTCAGGGAAAAAAATAATCAACAATTTGGGGAGAAAGGGAACCATACGGTTCCAGAAATTAAACTTCAACATGAAATGACCACTAAGGAATTTTTGCCCACTGAAATCTTCCCTGGTCAGAACTGTGCTTTGGCTGAAGACATGACAAGGCCATCAACAAGACCCTGGACTGGCTCCAGATGTTGTGTGGAAGGAGCCCCGGAAGGCAGGACACTCCAGGCTGATGAGCAATCATCCTGTTGTTTAACGACCCTAAATTGAAAGACTTCAAAATAGGCAGGGTTGTTTCCTAGACTATACGCCGTCCCCTGCCCCCAATTACAGTCTGCAATCATGAACTACACCACAGAGCTTTCCTCATCTACAACTTTTAAATAAGTTTTCCTTTTAGAGAGAATGAAAAAGAGTGTGAGAGTCACTGGCACAGGAAGGACCAAACAATCGGGTCTCTGTGGCTTTGGGGGCCGAGGCCATCCAGGCCTCTATTCAGCTGGCAAAGAATCTGGCAGTATGAATCCGTCCTGCAGCTGACAAAATGATAAGCAAGGGCCGCCCCAGCTGACGGCAATTCAAAGAGGCTTTCAAACAGCTATTTAACATGTGTCTTATGAGCTTTATTTAAATTTGATGGGAAAGCCACCAAATAGTTCTTTCCAGCTTTAAAATCTCCCTTGTGATCTGCCAATCTTTAGAGAAGAAAAGGGAAGCTATGACAAACAAGTGATGTCTCCGTCACTGGGAGTCTACACAGCTACGTGCCACACACAAGTTCCCCGCTATATAAACTTGTCTGTTCCCGTGACATCCTTGCCTAGAACAATGAAAAAATGCAGCCCAGGGTGGGTTGAGGCTATTGTTGAATTCTCAGCAGGATAAGCACAGCATGGAGCTCTCAATTTAAAGCAAAAACAAATCACAAAAGCTGATGTCATTTTATCAATAATTCCAGCTCCATCAGGCAGTTCATAACCAGAGTGACCTGACTTCCCTGGGCAACCTGTGAAGAAATTACTAAGCAATAAAATACAGTAACTGGGGAAAGGAGAAAGTCACAGTCAGTTAAAAAATTAGGTAACTAGATAACTGGGAGCTGGTTCTATCCGCCACTGCAGGATGACAGTGTCAGACACAGGAATAGAGAAGCCACATAAAAAGGACATCCATCCTAGAGTTCCCTCTCCACACAGCAGCTAGTGAGCCTTTTCAAAAACAAGTCAAAGCACAATCTCCCTGCTCAAAGCCCTCTGTTGTGGGTTAAACTGTCTCTTACAAAGACATGTTACAGGCCTCACTCCTGGTACCTGTGAACGTGACCTTATTTGGAAACATTATCTTTGGAGATATAATCAAGGTAAGATGAGGTCATACTGCATTACGGTGGGCCCTAACTTTAATGACTGGCGTCCTTATAAGAAGGCCACAGAAAGACACAGGCACACAGGGACACACACACAGACCACTGTGTGACACAGCAAAGACTGGAGTTCTGCTGCCACGAGCCAAAGAGCACCAAGGATTACAGACAACCACCAGAGGCCACAAGAGGCAAGGACGGGTTCTTCCTGGGGCCTTCAGAGGGACCATGGCCCTGCCGCCACCTTGATTCAGACTTCTAGGTCTGAATTCAGTTCTCCAGAACGGTGAGAGAATAAATTCAGCTTGCGGTCCTTAGTTACGGCTGCCCTAGGGAGGTAATACACCCTCCAATGGCTTTCCACCTCGCTCAGAGAGCGAATCACAAATCACCATTATCGGCCGGGCGCGGTGGCTCACGCCTGTAATCCTAGCACTCTGGGAGGCCAAGGTGGGCGGATCGTTTGAGCTCAGGAGTTCGAGACCAGCCTGAGCAAGAGCGAGACCCCATCTCTACTAAAAATAGAAAGAAATTATATGGACAGCTAAAAATATATATAGAAAAAATTAGCCGGGCATGGTGGTGCATGCCTGTAGTCCCAGCTACTCGGGAGGCTGAGACAGGAGGATCGCTTGAGCTCAGGAGTTTGAGGTTGCTGTGAGCTAGGCTGATGCCACGGCACTCACTCTAGCCTGGGCAACAGAGTGAGACTCTGTCTCAAAACAAACAAACAAAAAAAAAAAAAAACAAATCACCATTCCAATATTGGGCCTCGTCCTGCTCCCTGCCTACTCACTCCACTCTGGCCACACTGGCTGGTCCTCAAACGTGCCATGAGCCCTCCCACCAGAGGGCCTCACCGGCGGCAGGCTGGTCGTGTCTCAGACCTTTGCAGGTGCCGTTCCCTCGCTGGAAGGGTTCTTTCCCCAAGAATCTACAAGGCCTGCTCTCTCCATCCCCCTTCAGGTCTTTGCTTGAGTCACCTTGTCACTAATGCTTCCCTAACTCCCTTCAGCATTCCCCATCGCCACTCCATGTTCCCTATTCCCCCTTTTCCTGCTTTATTTTTCTCCATAATTCTTAACACAAGTTGACATGAATATTTTTTTAACCCTTAAGAAGGTTCATTCATCTCCTTCCCTGTTAGCTCAGTGAGAGCAGGACTTCACTGCTGAATCACAGAGCACTCTGTTTACTGAATAAACAAATGAATTCTACTGGAACAGGTGAAATTTTGCTCAGAACTGGCTATGTGACAAAAAAGGTTTCTGCTAATTAAGTGGGACAGCCAAAGAAAGCTTCTGTAGGTGCAGCGCAGGCTCAAGGCTGGGCTCTTAGGGGCCAGGAGAGGATCTGTGAGCAGGTTTTGTTAGGCAGACTGAAGGGCCCCCCACTGCCCCTGCGTGGAGGTACCAGATAAGCAATTCGAAGCAGCTTCTTAAGGTTCCGCCCCATCAAAAAAAGGTCAACTCTTACCTATAATTTTTGTCTCCAGCCACACCCTGGTAGAAAGCAACTTAGCCTGAGGAATTTGTGAAGCCAAATGTAAACAGAACCCTACCACAGTGCGTTATTATACACATCTTTATTTTCTAGGGGCTGAAGAATGTCTGGTAATGATAATCTCGTACTGCAAATGTCAAACTCGACTCAGGGAAGAAGGCCTCTGATCACCACACTCCTTTAAAAAAAACAAAAACACCTTTCAAATAAGCCAGGAGCTTTAAAACAGCTCTTTCTGAGTAAGGAGGCAATCTGGACCCTTTCAAATGGCTCTAAACTAACACCTTTCCCCTCTTCGTTTATTTACATGTTTCAAAACCTTAAAATAAAAGAAACAGAAAATGAAAGTTTTTCTTTACCTTGGGTTTTGGCCCCGGGTCCTGCCAATCCTAGTGACGAATCACAGGATTCCTTGAGAGGTGATCTGATCGGGGTTTCAGCTTCAGGGGTCTCAAAATTACCTTCAGAATCCGAGCTGCCAAAGGGGAAAAATGAGGAATTACCACTTTCAACGGTATTTCTGACACCCTTTCAAATCTATATATTGACAAAGTCCAGCATGTTTGTCTAACTTTACAATCCTAATCCTCAGCACAGATCGGCCTGCAGGAGGCGGAGTTTTAGCAGCGCCCTCCTTAGTTTCCCAGTCTAGCATCCTATCTCTGAAATATCCTCCATTCTTTCCAGCTTTTCTCCAGCACCATTTATTTTTGAGGTCATCCTTCCCTCCGATACCGGAAAAAAATGCACTTTCCCAACAGACTGCTTTTTCCACAAGAAGAGCCCCTTCCCAGAGGCTTAAAAATTAATATTGGTCCCACCCCAACATTAAGCTCATTCTAGCGATTCCTTTTTCCTCGGCAGGCCTCTACCTGTTTGGAGCTCACTCGGCCAGAGACTAGGAATGCTGTCACCTGCCTTCCGCAATCACAAGGGTGACAGCTAGGCAGAGACCACCATTTCTCACCAGCTGCCAGGGGCCTGTCATCACGCGACTTTGTTGACCGCGGCTGCATTTGTGGGGCACAGTGGGGCCCCGGGAAGGCCCTAAGACCCACTGGGTGTGATCAGTGATGCGACCCTCATTTGTGTGTGTGTATCGGGGCAGGGGCTGGGAGGTCGAAGCTTACAGAAAGTGACCGAGGCAAATGGGGATGCGGAGAGACTGCAGATTCCGGGTCGGGTTCAGAAAGCTCCCTAGCGAAACGGGGGACGGAAAATACATGGAGGACAAAACATCCTGAACTTTCGAATGCACAGCGGGGACCTGGCCACGGGCGGGGACGCAGCCATTGCCACGGACACGGTTACACGGGCGGGCGACACACACACGCACACAGAGCGAGCGGCGGATGGATGGATGGTGACGGCAGCGGTCTGCATCTCGCGGGGATGCTGTGTACTTGCCTGAAACTCAAGGATTTGGTCTCGGCTTGCGAGTCCTCCTCCTCGGGGTCGCCCTCGGGCCCAGCGGCCTCGTCCTCCCCGGCGCCCCCGCCGCGCACCGCAGACCACGTCCATTTCGCCCACTGCACGGGGGACAGGATCTGCCAGGGGCTGAACGCCATGAGCGGCTCCTGCGGCTCCAGCTCCTAGGGGCAGGGGAAGGGGAAGAGCCTTTTTCCCTTTCAAAATGGAGGGAAGCGGTGACAGGAGCCGAGGCGCGGATGTGGTTAAACGCGCGCCGTCGGGGGCGCGGGCGGAGCGCTTCCTCTCGCCGGCGGCCGCGCCGCTGCCTCCTCGGCCTCCTCCCCCACGGCGCGACGCGGCGGCCCGCGCCGGGCTCGCTCACCGCGAACACGCCTCTCCGGGGCCTCCTCGGGGCCCCGGCCCGCGGCTCCCGGCAACTCGGCGCGGCGGCTCGCGCTCCGGGGTCTGGCTCGCGCCTCCCGGCCGGCGGGGGCGCATCAGCGGCGCCGGGCCGCGCCCCGGGAGCCGCCCCCTCGGACCGTACTACCGCGCGCGGGGGGCGGCGCCTTTGAAGTCTGCGCGCGCCGCCCGGTCCCCCCCGCCGCGGCGCCGCGCTGGTCGCGCCCCGGCTGCGGGAAGGGCTGCGGGGCTGCGCCTCGGGCCGGGCGGGGGACCCGGCGCCCCCCGCGGCTCTGCGGGCCTCAGGGCCAGAGAAGATCCATTTTCCGAGTCCGTGCGCTGCGCTTTTCCTCCTGCTGTCTTTTTTTTACGTTTTTATCTTGCCGCTGGGACTGAATGGCGTTGATGAGATTGGACTGCACAGAAGTTAAGCCCCTCATTAAAAAAAAAAACAAAAAACAAACAAGTTTGAGGCTGTTGTGGACTGGTGTTTTTCCCCTCCCCGATACTGGCAGCGTGGAAGATACAGCCTGTTCATCTTCATCCCTTTCACTCCCAGGATTTACAACTGCCCCAGCAGCAGTGCAGGGGGTGGCCAAGGGCTGGAATTTAAGACGCTTTGTCCCTCCCTAAACCGCAGTCGTGGCCGCCGAAGTGGCCTGGTCTTGGCCTAAAGGGCGCTAAAATGGCCCCGTGAAATTACAGCCCGATCGGCTTCTCATTCTCCTTTTTGAGGCTTTCTTTTCATAACTTCTAAGTCTTCGATTTCTGACCTCATTTGCTACTTCCTCTAGTAAGCCAAGAGGCCTGGTGACATCTTTATGTTTGAAGGCAAAGAGAAATAGCAGTTTTCCTCATCTCCCATTGAAGAATTTCATTTAGGGATTGCTTCTCTCAAAACCACCAGTTCACCCTCTTCCAAGAGAATCAGCTGCCTCAAACACCAGGCTCAACGGAGCTCCTTGCCTGGGTCAGGTGTTTCTTGTACTATTGTGATTTCCCAGCATTGCGGTGAATCTGTGAGGTGCTGCAAGTTCCCACAGAGAGAGCAGCTCCCAAATCTGCATGCTGAAACTTGCAAGAAACTGACCCTCTCCTCTGAAGGGGGTTGGCACATACATTGCAGATGAATCATGACTGTCTTACACATTCGATAATGAAAACAGAAGTAAAAATAACACAAGATAAGACTTGGCTGGTAGTCTTACCATAAGGAAAGGGCAAGAGTCTCTCTAGAAAAAAAGGATTGGGATGTCTGTCGGGATGCTTTAGAATTCACTCCCGATTCTTCCCAGAGATAAACACAACTGTTACGAGTGTTCTAGGGACTACAAAAAAGTGAAGTAGGCAGGAGGGCCACGTGAAATATGCCACACTATCCAACTGTTTGTGTTTTTAGGTTTAAGCTCACCAAGTAAACCTTCAGGTTATATGGTCCCCCAGGCTCCTGCTTTGACCCAAGTGTTCTGTTGCCAGGAAATAATATTACTGCAGTAAATCGGTAACTGGCATCCACCGGGTCCTGTTCGTTCTGCCTCCTGAATAGTTCTCTAATCTTTTCATTCCTCTGCATCCCTGTTGTGACTGACTTAGTTCCCACACTCCCCCTTTTTCATAGATACACTGTAAATGACTCCCACCTGCTTCTGTCTTTGACCACTTTCTCACCTGGGGTCACCGTTGCCTGGCTGATCTGTGATTTCTGCTCTAATTTTGCTGTTCCTGCTCCTCCCTATTCCCGCCCTTTTGAATTCCTAGCCTGAAATCAGTAGAGAATTGGTTGTGAACCTTTAACATACCCAAGAATCATCTAGGAGAGCTTCTTAAAAAAAACAAAAAACACTAAAGCAAACTGCCAGCAGGACATGGAAGTCTGTATGTTTATCTGTTGTCCTGGGAAATTGTTATCACAGGATAAATTTGGGAAACAATGTCTAGCTTGAACCAACCAATTGCTGCTTCAGGAACAATCTCCCTTTGCCATCAGAATTTAGCACATTCCCCAAGGAACCTCTACCCCACCCCACCCCATGCTCCCAGTCCTTGGCTGTCAACATGTTCTTCACCGCCTAGCTCAAGTGTCTACTCAGGAAGCAGGCTGATGGGCCCTCCTTTTTATCATACCTGTGCCCTGAACATTCACAGAGACTTACTGTGGCCTTAGATAGTTTTGGAAGTGAAAGGGAGCATTCTTGATAGTTATACAGGGACAACAAGGCATAAACCAGGGAAGTCTCAGGAAGACCAGGATGTAAGGTCACTGTACACTTAGCACACTATAACATATTTATTTCCACATCTGTCCCACAGGCTTCCAAAGGGCAGGGACCATGTTGTCCCTGCCATTTAGGGACTTTCCCCAGAGATTAGGACAGGGCCACACACTCAATAAGTGTGTAAAAACAATGAATATTCTAGTTTACAAATAGTCCTGGTGAGTTTGGCTAGGGTGACATGAATTTCTAAAGCCTGACGACTCCTGGAAAAATACAAGTTTCTGAACCACCAACGCACACAATCCAGGACTAGTGATGGCTCCAGTAAGATAAAGCCTGACCTACGTGGCAACGTCTTGAAACTAGGAAAGCAAATGCCATTTCTGAAAGTCACTCCTCTGCAAGTTCTTGAACTTAGTGTGGGCAGCAAAAAAGTAGGTAACTACTCCATAGCTTGAACTGATTTTGTTTTCCAGAAGTGCAGTGATGAGGCTGATAGATCAATTTTCTTGTAATTCTGGGAAAGAATGGGCAATGTTTGACAACAGATATCCTAACCCAGGTAAACCATAATTTGGCTGCTATGACCTCAGCCTCACCAAGCAGAATGTCTGCAAATATATAACCAAGTAACCAAATGAAACGTATTTGTCTTGGAAATGACCTTAAGCACAGAAAAGGCCCATTTGTTCTCTTCCTTCCTCTGCCTCTTGCCCTTCCCAGAAGCTTTGGATCAATACACCATAAAAATTAAAAATTTGTTACTGCAGTTGACCCATGAACAATGCAGGGGTTGGAGTACTGACCCTGGCACAGTCAAAAACTGGGCATAACTTTTGACTCTCCCAAAACTTAACTAATATCCTACTATTGACCAGAAGTCTCACCAATAACATGAACAGTCGATTAACCCATATTTTGTATGCTATGTGTATTGTATATCGTATTCTTACAATAAAGTAAGCTAGAGAAAAGAAAATACTAAGAAAATCATCAGGAAGAGAAATCTATTTACTATTCATTAAGTGGAAGTGCATCATAAAGGTCTTCACCCTCAGTCTTCACGTTGAGTAGGCAGACGAGGAGGAGGAAGAGGAGGGGTTGGTCTTGCTGTCTCAGGGGTGGCAGAGGCAGAAGAGGGGGAGGAGGTGGAAGGGGAGGCAGGCACACTGCTATCATTTTTCTTGAAAAAAATCCGCATGTAAGTGGACCCGCACGGTTCAAACCCGTGTTGTTCAAGAGTCAACTGTACCTTGCAACACTCCGCAAATGGTGGCCAGACCAGGCACACACCTTACAGCTCATCAGTGCTCTGGAAAGGTCTGCAAAATGAGTCTCTCTGATACAAACGAAATAAGCCATATGAGTAAGCAAACTCGGATAGGCTGACAAAGACTCTTTGCTTCACCTGACCCCAGTCAGGCTCCACACCAAGTCCTCTAAAAGCCTTGACCTTGGGCTTGCCTGTCTGCCCTTGTGAAGTCCAGTTTTATCAAGGATCCTGCCGGGAAGTCCCTCACCCTCCTTATCACCTTGGCGGGCCTTCAGCAGGAATCCCATCAAGCCCCTTCCCCGACGCTTCCGCTCAGTGATTTTCTATCCAGGGACCCCCACCCGGATCCTTGGCTATAAATTCCCATCTGTCCTTGTGTTTACAGTTCAGCCAGATCTCTCTCCACTACCGCAAAATCCCATTTCGGTTGTCCCTTCTTAAATGAAGTCTTCCTTATCTAGTAAGTGTCATGAAAAATTTTTCTTTAACAAGGCGGCCCACTCTCTAGTAGCACAGCTACCCGAGGATGCCTGGGGGCTGTGGCAAGAAGGGAGGGGCAGAGGCAGGCCGGGGCCAGCCGTGAAGGGTCCTGTGTACCTGTGGGAGTGAGACCCTGCTCCCGGGTCGGGGCGCAAACACAAATGCCCACCTAGGCAATGGAAGGGAGTGAGAAGCCCTGGGCGGTAGCTGTGTTACCTGGAGGACCCTGCCATGGCTACGGGACAGTCCTACCCAGTCTCTACTGCTCAGCGTTGCCATCCAACAACCTCCCATGCAAAATGGAAATCCTGGATAAGAAATCTTCCAATATGTTAACTGTTCTTACTAAGTTTAACCCTTGTGTTACTGCAGGGCAAACAGAACCCCTCCGTGCGCCTTCTTAGCCCGAGCCCAGGATGGGCAAAGGGAGTCGTCAATTAGCGTCTCTCTCACTCCACTTGTTCCACAGGTGCCAGAACTGTAAGCAGGCCACGCACAATGCGAACACCATGACAATGGAAGGAAGAGAAAACCACTTCTGCTTCTGCTACGGAAACTGCGTTTCTGGCAGCTGCTGAGAAGAGCAGGCATTTGTGTATGAGACGGTGCTCAGGGAGTGGGGGAGGGAAGGAAGGAGGTAGGGAATCTGAGAGATAAAGAGAGAGAAGTAACCGCTGAGAAAACAGAAAGGCCAGGCCAGCAGGAAAACCTATGTACCTGTATTTTCTAACCTAAGAATCTGATGAGCAAAAGATATATCTAATTTATGTAAGATTGAATGCCAGGCTGATGATGTCACCAAAATTGCTGGGCAGCTCTGAGGCACTTAGGAAAAGTACAGGCCCCTATGAAATTAAAACAGCACATGGCAACTAGGTTTAGGCGTCTCAGTGGAACTTCAGCAGAACATCTCCTGGCCCCTACCCTGCCTTCTGAGAGCCGCCCTGAGCCCTGGATGAGTTTTCTAAGACATAGTGGGAAATTCCCTGAGTGTGGTTAAAACCTTCAGCCCTTAGCTTTTTTCCCCTTAAATATTTAAATATAGAAGGTCCCTAAGATGTAATAATACAGGGTGTCTCGAAAGTCGCCATACATAGGGAAATTGTAGCTAAACGTACCTTTATTTACAAAATATTCACTACAAAATTTTTCCTTCATATGGAGACTCTGGGACATCCTGTAGTATCCTAAGTCAGTTAAGACACCACAGTCTTAACCTTGCAAGATCAGATGTTATCCTAGTTATCCTGTACCTGTAGGCTAGAATCACCTATAGAATTATGATCTTCCCTCCACTTTGGTGACTTAAACACACTAAAGTCAGGGAATTTGTACTAGGTATCATACTGAAAATTATATCGTAAACAGAAGCTCCTTTCTGATTTTTTAAAAAAGAAAAGTTAAAGTTATGTCCACAGTTAATACTCTTTCAAAGCTCCAGGAAGATTAACAGGGAACCAGACTGCATCCATTAAAGGCTTGGCAAAGCCCCCTCCTGGGGCCTGCTCAAAGACCCTTGTCCAGGTGCTCTACTCTAGGGAACAACTCTTGTCACACCCACCCTCTGATCTATTTTATTCTGTAACACAAAAGAAAAGTTTGATTTCCCCAGAAAGTATGCCATTCTACCCAGGTAACAGATCAGACCTGCAGCAGAACTGCCATATAGCAGAGTTATACCGTGTCAGCTTTCAGAGAAGCTGGGGGAAAAAATAAATGAATTGTATGATGTTTACACTAAACTAGTGTCATTACAGAACCAGTTCTATGAGGTTCTCTCTCATCCCCATGAAATATTGTGACTGTATGTTTATCAACTTTATAAGAAGGTTCACTTTAGGACGGGCGCGGTGGCTCACGCCTGTAATCCTAGCACTCTGGGAGGCCGAGGTGGGTGGATCGTTTGAGCTCAGGAGTTCGAGACCAGCCTGAGCAAGAGC
The DNA here is from genome assembly GCF_041146395.1 of Eulemur rufifrons. Taxonomy (NCBI): domain Eukaryota; kingdom Metazoa; phylum Chordata; class Mammalia; order Primates; family Lemuridae; genus Eulemur; species Eulemur rufifrons. The sequence continues at coordinate 22,834,136 of NC_090994.1, read as the reverse complement.
GAGACCCCATCTCTACTAAAAAATAGAAAGAAATTATATGGACAGCTAAAAATATATATAGAAAAAATTAGCCGGGCATGGTGGTGCATGCCTGTAGTCCCAACTACTCGGGAGGCTGAGACAGGAGGATCCCTTGAGCCCAGGAGTTTGAGGTTGCTGTGAGCTAGGCTGATGCCACGGCAGTCACTCTAGCCTGGGCAACAAAGTGAGACTCTGTCTCAAAAAAAAAAAAAAAAAAAAAAGAAGGTTCACTTTAGTTCTCTAAGTGTAAGAGTATTAAAGAAGCAGTTGTTGAGTGCAAAAGATATCAACAGTTAGGTCAGTCCGTCTGTTTATTCTAAGTGAGGAAAATAACATCATCCCTAATTCTTCCCACCAACTACCAGGAACCCAAAGTTGAAAACAAGCAAACCAAAAGCAAATCCAAAGATCTACTTAAAGCATGGACTATCTTTAAATTTAGAAACATTCTATTCAGTAGGTGTGTTTGGTCTTTCCTGCTAAACACCACTGTTGTACGTACAGAGCCTGTTAAACAGGAATATCATCTTGGAAGATTACTCTTACTGATTTTGCACATTTTGTGTCCTTCTGCTGAACTCAGATTCCTTTTGAGCAGATTAGGCATTAAAAAAGAGTCCAAGTCCAAGAGCTTTTACACTTGGAGTCTCAGACAATAAAGCCATCTGAATCCTCCTCCACCTTTTTTATAAATTAAAGTTTCTAATCAGGAACATTGCTCCAAATTTGAGATGTCTGCTTTACTTCACTCACCTGGGTTGGAGGGAGGGTGGAATCTAAGACTCGAGTGAAAGAGGCCGAAAGGATTTAGGAAAGTGAAATAGAATAATATTCCTTCTTCTGCAGCCATTTTAGTCCTTTCTCCTCTACCTCACCTCCAAAAGGAAATAAATTTCCCAAAGATTAGAAGACCATTGATCATATGGCCCAGATTTTCTGAGATTATCCTGATACCAAAAATTCTATTCACTATTCTCATAAATACATTTATGAGCCTTCATGAGACCACATGTCCCCATTTTTGATTTATGAGACACTGTCACTGGGAAGTTAGAAGAGAACATATTGGCACTGCAGATGGGAAGGGCAGCAGAGATTCACTGGTAGGAGGATGTGAGGAGAAAGGTCCACCCAGAAGAAAGAATAAACCACAAAGAGCTTCCCAAAATAACTGTGACACCCATGCCACCTTGATCCGTACTCGGATTCTGAGGGATTTCATTAAAATAGCTCATGTGTTTGTGACCAATAATCTTCCTGCATTTCTAACAGATAAAAAGATGGGAAACTAAGAAGCAAATTCCATGACATGATATGCAGCCTCCTGTAATTTCCAGCTTTTATCTCTTTGTAATAAAAATTTAACTATTCATATCCTATTTTGGTCCTAAAATTACATGTGAAAATTGAAGGAAAATAGGTCCTTTTATTTCTCTGTTATACTACAAAGCAGAGAGGGGAAATGTATCCTTTTTATGTGCGCTAATTTTTTAAAATCCACATATTAACAAATCACGCATTCTCTCACTGACAAATACAAGCTAAAAGACTAGCTGACTACATGGGAAGACGTCACAGTGTTCCAGGCTGGTGAAACAATATCGTAAAGATGGCAGTACTACCCAATTAACTCAGAGGGGTTGATTTGATTTCAGTCAAAATTCCCAGGGGACTTTTCTTAGAATTTGTCAATATTTTTCAAAACTTTATCTGGAAAAATAAACTGGTGAGCATATTTTATCAGGGAAAAAAAAAAAAACAAACCAAGTACCACTAAGAGTTAAGAAGGGGATTAGTCCTCCAAGATATTAAGACAAGTTTATGCAGAAATAGGCAGATCTTTATTGTTTCTGTAAAACAGAATAAGAACCCCAGAGAAAGATCCTGCAAAATAGGGGAATTTATTATAAGACAAAGATGTCACAATATAGAGAGAAAATGAAGATTATTTATAATAATAAATGGCTGGAGAATAATTGGTTGGCAATGGGGAAAAAAGATCACATCAAACCCTTACCTCAGAGCACATACCAAGATAAATTCCAGATGGATTAGCTGGCTAAATAATAAAAATCAAACCGTTGGGGAGAAAACAATCTAGAAGCAACAGAATCTGTCAAAGCTCTGTAGGAAGGATGACGGTCCAATCTGGAAGTAATTAATGAAATCACACGCAAAATAAAGAATGCAGATTTGGGTACATTAAAAAAGTAAAGCTTCTAACTGTGAGCCTTCAAATTAAAAGGCAAACAACAGGCTGGGGAAAAACAAAGGTTGTTAGTATTGTTACTACCTAAAGAACCTGTGCAAACAAGTAAGATTATTCAAACCCCAACAGAAAAGTGAACAGTTATACCTGCTTACGATGTGTCAGATACTGTGCTAAGCACTTTACGTGAATTATCTCATTTAATTCCCACTCCCTTACCCCCATGTTCTCATGAGGAAAGTATTATTATGGCCCTTTTGTTGTTGTTGTTTAACAGGTTAAACTGGCTACATTTTCAACCTCTAGAGCAGAGGCTGTGGATCTGGGCTTAGCAAGCAAGGATTTCAGAAGACCCTGATCTCCCTGAAATTACAGGCAGAAGTACGTGTTTGTGCATCCATCTCTCCTCCTCCTCTTCCTTACATACAGTCAAGCTCCACTCTGGGAATGATGTTCCAGGCTGATTAAGATTAATTTTTCAAATCTGAAAATGGAACAAATAGAAGATTCTTCAGTGACAAGGAAGTCCAGGCCAAAGGGGCCCTTACACGGAAAACCCAGTCCTGCCAGAAATTAACATTAGCAGCAGCGAGCTCTGGTGACACAGCCGGTGCAACGGGGAGCGAGGAGGCGACACTGCTCACCAGGCATGACACTGGTCACCGCTGCAGGCAGCTGTGCTCTTCCCCGAGTGCCCAGGGAGAGCCAGGGGCCTTGGGCAGCCTGGGGGTGTCTTCTGAGGGATGGCCTGGTGACCACAGCGTGAAACCCTCAGTGCAGGGAGGCATTTGCCTGTTGAGTCAAGGTACCATCAAAACAGATTTTCGCGGGGACTCTTACTGATACAAATGAGAGTCCTCAAAGGAGCACAAAATTGGGTGGAGCATAAAAGGTGTACTTTCTGTGGGAGATATAAAAGGGTTAATTTCAGCATCTCTCTCTTTGGGGTGCTCTCGCTTTTGGTATACTTCCCTTTAGGGTGGTTTCTTCCAAGAAACTATGTTGTTGAGGCCAAACGGACCACTAGGGAGCCTCTCCCCATCTGGGAAAAGGTAGGAACTTTGGTGAGGTTTAGTGGGGAAAGGAGGCACGGAACAGCTTGTCAAGGCCTGATTTTGTGAAGCAGGAAGCTTAGGAATTTGGGGAGCCCTGAGAAAAATGCAAAAGGATCCATGAACACAGTGCTAGAGCCACACCAGAGACTCGGAAGGGGCCCTAGTGAGTGAGGGGCTGAAGTTTAAGCTTTAACTTCATGGTAAATTCATCTCTGCCCAGAAGGCAAAAGAGATCCTTGCCGGCTCAGGAGTGGTCCAGCTGGCTTCAACCTGGTAAGTGAAAATACTGATTTATGGAGGGAGGAGGGGGTCACACTGACCTTTATCTGCTCAGAGGAAACAAAAAAAATTGACTGTTGGAAACTTGATAAAACTGTCAAAAGATATCTCCCACACAGATTGTGAAACAGAACTCATGGCTCTGTTCCTTCTGTAGCAGTTGTAAACACACACACACACAATTTAAGTTAAGATAAAAAAGAAAACCACACTGTTTCTTCAGCGTTGTGTGCCTTAAGCACCATTACCCTTTGAATTTCCACAAGATACTACAGTACAGTCTAATCCCCCCCCCCCACTAGCATCCATTATTTCCTTATTTCTTCTAGAAAAGACCCTCTGAGTTTTCAGTGGGCACATGGCCACCCAGCTAGAGCACACATTTTTTCCTGGCCTTCTTAGCAGCTGGTGTGGCCTCAGGGTCTCAGGTCTGACCTGTGGAATATAACTGCAAGGGGTAAGTGCAAATTTGGGGCAATGTCTTCTTTATTTTTTTTCTGAGACAGAGTCTCCTCCGTTGCTCTGTTGCCCAGGGCTAGAGTGCCATGGAGTCAGCCTAGCTCACAGCAACCTCCAACTCCTGGGCTCAAGCGATCCTCCTGCCTCAGCCTCCCGAGTAGCTGGGACTACAGGTGCATACCACGACACCCGGCTAATTTTTTTCTCTTTTCAGTCATCAGACTAATTTTTTCTATTTTTAGCAGAGATGGGATCTCGCTCTTGCTCAGGCTGGTCTTCAACTCCTGGGCTCAAGCGATCCTCCCACCTCATACTTCCAGAGTGCTAGGATTACGAGATTGAGCCACTGCGCCCAGCCTGGGGCAATGTCTTTGAAAACAAAACTGCACGTCCTACATCTCCTGGCTGAAGTTGAGCCAGCTTCTGTGGTATGGAGGACAGGGACACTTGGGACAGCGTGGAGCAATAGGACAAGCCAGGCTGACCCGAGGAGCAGGGCAACCGCTGCCCTAGACCAATAGCTGCCTGAGGACTGTTCTACGCGAGGGAAGTAAAAGTCTATCTTCTTTGCACTACTGTGTCACGAGATCTTTTCATCATAGCAGCCTCACTTCACCCCTAACATTACAACCTCCTCTGGGGCATTTCAGCATCTCAGCTCCCTTAGATGAAGGTACAGGAAAAATCTGCCTTAAATTTCAGTCCACATGATTGTGAACAGGATTATATTAAGGTCCCTTCAAAAATTCATTTTATACAGGTTGAGCATCCCTGATCTGAAAATCTGAAATGCTCCAAAATTCAAAACTTTTTGAGCACCAACGTGACACCACAGTGGAAAATTCCACACCTGACCTCATGTGACCAGTCACAGTCAAAATGCAGTCAAAACTGTTTCATGCACCCAAATTATTTAAAATATTATATAAAATTATCTTTAGGCTATGTCTAATGAATTTCATGTTTAGGCTTGGGTCCTATCCCCAAGATATCTTATTATATATGAGCAAGTATTCCAAAATCTGAAAATATTCTGAAATCTGAAACACTTCTGGTCCCAAGCATTTTGGATAAGGGATACTCAACCTGTATCTCAATGGTATCTTTTTCCTCAGGGCAGATATTTCCCAGCCATGAGACTCAAGCCTGCCATGTGGATGATGTTCTAATTATCCTAAAAACAGGACCACCCTTCTCTCTGCTGTAATGACTTGAGTGATAACCCTGCCTCTCTGGAAATGAGACAATTGCTTCTTTATTTTATTTTGTTTGGTTTTGTTTTTTAGAGACAGAGTCTTGCTCTATCAGCCAGGCTGGAGTGTAGTGGTGCAATCATAGCCCACTGCAGCCTTGAACTCTGGGCTGAAGCGATCCTCCCGCCTCAGCCTCCCAAAGTGCTGGGATTGCAGGTGTGAACCACTGTGCCCGGCCACAATTGCATCTTTAAAGATGACTGGGGTGTGGGCAAAAAGGCTGCAGAGTAGAGGGAGCCAATATTTAGGTTCCTACAAAGGCCAAGTCTTCCAGGTAAAATGTATTTAGATATAGTATGAAGACTACAATCTTCTTTGGGGAGATTTCCCTGAAATAATATGACTTTATAAATCCAGAAATACTATATAATGCATATGAGTATTTGTCCAATTCTAGGGATAAAATAATAACTGACCCAAATTCTATAAATGAACTAACATTGTTCTTTGGCTTTAAAATTTTATAACTGGTATCAGTGATGATTTCTAGCACTCATCCACAAAATATTTTTTTAGAAACTGTTTTCTTATGGATTCATAATTAGTCAAGTTATTTTGTTGTATTATCTTACAGAACCATCGTAAGCAAGAACAAGATTAGCCTTACTGGTCTGCCATGTACCTCATTATGTATGATACAGTCTTATTACATGAATTTCCTATTTCCTTTGGTCAGGGCATAGATAGCTACTGAGTAGAATATATTTGCTTTAAATTATTTTCTGAACATATGATAAATGACTGCTACAGACTGAATGTTTATATCCCCCCAAAATTCATATGTCAAAATCTAATCTCCAATGCAAGAGTATTAGAAGATGGGGCCTTTGGGAGTTGATTAGGTCAGGAGGGCTCTGCATGGGACTCGTGCCCTTACAAAAGGGACCCCAGAGAGCTCCCTCCCCCTCCTTCCACCATGTGAGGACACAAGGAGGATACAGCTGTCTATGAACCAGCAAAGTCAGCCTTCGCCAGACACCAAATCTGCCGGAGTCTTAATCTTGGACCCTGCATCCTCCAGAACTACAAGAAATAAATTTCTGTTGTTTATAAGCCACCCATCTATGGTATTCTGTTACAGCAGCTCAAACAGACTAAGACAGTCACTGACTCCTAACCTAAGCGTCCATCTCAGATCTCATAGAATCACAGGAAGTTTTAGCTGGAAAGGACCTTTGCCGAAGATCACTGTGTCCAATATCCTCATTTTCAGATGAGCAGATGAGTCCCAGAAACAGTAAGGATTGCCCAAGTGTTACTCAGGCACCAAAGCTGGCAGTACTAGGATTCATACCTCTTGGAAGGAAGGTATGAATGCGGGACTTTCTCCCCCACCCTAAAGGATATGCACACTTGGTATGTGTAATAGAGATATGACTTCCCCCCAAATTCATCTTACTTTAAAAGGCAACATGAATTATTTTATAAAACAGATAATTCTTTTGTATACAAATAATGTTATGCACTGTTTTAAAAGTGTTTTTAAATACCTTTATTGTTTAAGGCAAAATAATACATCTGTACATTCATTCATTCATTCTACAAATTTCACAAATGACCAAGCTTGGCCAGCTTCTGCGAAACACTGTGTTGAACAGAACAGACCCTGGTTCCTGCCCTCACGGAGGCTGCAGAGAAAACAGTCTCCTGGAGACCCCAAGGAGGGAAGGGGCCTCTGCTCTCGAGCAAGCACAGCTAAAGCCAAGTCGTGAGAGGGAGGAGTGAGGTGCTCAGGCTGACGAAGTCGGAAGGTCAGTAGGGCCTAGTGGACCAGGTTAAGGATGACTATCTTAGAAAAGGTGAAATTCTGACAACACAGAAAAGTTCGAAGAAGAATGGAAAACTTACCCATAGTCTTGCTGTTGCTAAATAGCCACTGTCAAAATGTTGGTGAGCAATAGCCCTATTTTTATATTTTTCAAAGTACTTTTTTACATCTAGAATCAAATTACCTGTATTTTTCTACTTATAATCTGTCTTTCCCTAGTAAAACAAAAAGCACCTTATCTACCTTGTCTGTCTGCTCAGTAATATGTGAAGACAATGATTAAACAAAATATTGCAAATCAGTCTCTTACATCTACACAAGCATGCACTTATGTGGATGGATGGAAGAATGGATAGATGGGTGGATAGATATTTTACACAAAGAGGATTTAAATATACATATCATCCTCTGCTAGAGGTGAGTACTTACTCACATTCCTCCGGTTTTCATTATAACATGCTCCTCTCCAGAGGAGGAAGAGGGAACCAGGATGTGTAGCCAAGACCCTCTCTGACCCTCATTGGTATCAGCCTCCTTGCAGATACCAAGTGTTCTGACCTCCTCCTTTCAGCTGCATAACCCGCCTTTGTGTGTCGGTGCATAATTTGCCCAACTTGCTCCCCATGAGGGACATTTAACGGGTTCACTGTTTCTCATCATAAATGCAAGGTGAGGAATAACCCCAAGCACATGCATCCTCCCACACATGATTTCTTACAGTAAAATCCTAGAAGTGGGATTTTAGTATCAAAAGCACATTTTGTATTTTGATACATACAGCCAAATTGCCCTCCAGCAAGGTCGTACTAATTCACATTTTTAATGAGATAGCCTTTTCCCTAAACCTTAATCAATACCAAGTTCAATCAGTCTTTTAAAACTTTGCCTAATGGGTGGAAATGATAAGCCAGCACTAATGATTTTTGGTTTAATTTGAACACATTGATTATTTATGAAGTCTGAACATCTTTTAATGCATTTATTGAACCCTTGCCTGACTTTCTTCCTTCTTTTCTTCCTTTCCTTCCTTCTTTTTTTGTAAATAGAGTATTTAAGTCCTTTACCTTAAATCAGTTAATACCAAATGTGTGGTCCCGGGAACAGCAGCATCAGTGTCATCTAGGAACACATAAGAAATGCAAATTCTTTTTTTTTTTTTTTTTGTTTTGTAGAGACAGGGTCTCACTATGTTGCCCAGGTTGGTCTCAAATACCTGGCCTCAAGCTATCCTCCCACCTCAGCTTCCCAAAGCGCCAGGATGACAGTGAGCCACTATGCCCAGCAAAAATGCAAATTCTGACCCTCACTTTTGTTGAATCAGAAACCTGGGGTGGGCCCAGCCATCGGTGTTACAACAAGCCCTCCTGGTGGTGCCCACGCACATGGAAGTGCCTTACATCACTGATTTTTTTCTGTCACCTTGGAGACCCTCACTTCCTATCCAGGAAATGTGTCTCTACCACCCAATTTGGAGATAAAAAGCTTTTTGATGAGTAGCAAGTTCAATATTTCCTCCTCAAAATGGCATTTACAGAGTGAGTATCATTTATTATTTCCTTTCATCCATGATATTCTGAATCACCTCCACGAAACTCTCGAGTCCATAGTGTCACCGGCACCACGCTCCTAACAGCCAAATCACAGCTGTGGGTGGGATTTCCCGTCCGTGTCTGCCCAACACCACTCCCTCGTCTTGGGCCCACGATCCGTATGTCCTTCGGACCCCTAGGGGCGTGTGGTTTGGATATCCTGGTGCCACCCCCACTCCCCGTGCAGGGGTGGGAAAGCGACTCGGGCCTGACTAACAGCATCTCCCCCTCTCCCCTTTCCAACGTGACAGTTGGTTCAGCCAAGGGCACAAGACCCAGGCCCGTCCAATTTATGTCTCCTGACAACCTCACCCAACTTTTTCCACCACTGCCCCTCCCGTTTCTTATGTCAAATCTGGGTCCCTATGGCAGGATTCCAAAGAAAATTCAGCGTCCCCCATGTGAGAGCCCTGCCCACCCGAGCCACTGGCAGGGGAAATGGCCTCTACCACGGTACCCGCAGTGGGTCCAGCAGGCATCCCAGGGGACGGGGCTGAGTCTGTTTTGACGTTATCGGTGCCCAGTGTAGCAGGAACGTGACTCCGCACTGGGGTTAGCCAACATGATGGGCACTTTGATTAGTCGCCGGCCTCCTGGCTCAATAATCCCTGTATTCAAGATGCTCTGTAAGCCGCAAGCTGACAACTGGTACAGACATTTCCCAGGCTGGCGAGTGCCAGGAAGGGACACACCGAGAGCATGTGACAACATTCTTCAGCCTCATTCCACAGCTCCTGGTCCATCTGCTTGGCAAAAGCTGCCTCAGACGGTGCCAGGATTCACTCCTCCTCGCCAGCACCATCAAGGGGCCAAACCCGAAGAACTCCCCTAATTCTCAGAGACACTAAAGTGACCCCTTGAGCTGGAGTCTTTCTTTTCTCCCTTTAGATGATTATTTTTCCTCCCATAAGGTATTCAGAATCATTTTATCTTCAGCCAGGCACACTTTAATTCAAGCCAGTGGTTCAAGAACACCCGCGGAGCGGCCCTCAGGACGGCCAGGCACACCCGGCGACTGGTTTTCCTCTGGGTCCGACACACCGACAGGCGACAGCGTCGCGCAAGGCACTGATCCGTTTCACGCATCTCGCGCCTCTGAAAGTGGAAGAAAGCTCAGCTAGGACCAAAAAAGGAAGCAACATGATTCAGCTCCCACAGAGGGTTCTCGAACGTGTGAAGGGGGGAAGCGGGCGGGAGGGGAGGAGAGGGAGGGGAGCCCGCGGTGGAGACGCTGCAGACTGCGGTGTAGGCAGAAGTGGGGCGCAACCCACGCTCACCCCCGATCGTGATCGTGACCGTTGGGAAGGCAGGACAGCCACCGCCTCCGGGGAGGTATTCTGATGCCATCAGACAACACAGCATCAAAACCCTTTCTGCTGTGGGAGGAACGTGAGGAAGCCTGGATTTGACGCTGTCAGCTGAGTGTTCACAGCAAGAGGCAGCCCTGGGTCGCTGGGCAGCTCTGTAGGGGCAGCACAGTCTGACAGGGCCACGTGCCACCGGGCACCTTTGTGAGGATGGTGTGTGGGAATGGCGGGGCTGGCAGTACAGGGTGCGCGCACGTACACACACACACGCACACACACGCACGGTCTCGCATACACATGGTCGCACACACATCACATGAACCTCCCGCACAATCACGTTCTCTCTCTCTCACACACACCCACACCACACACAAATGCCCGCATACACCGCCCCTCCATGCATACACCACACACACACACACACACACAGCCACACGCACACACACCACACACACATACACAGCCACGCACACAAACACACACAGCCACGCACACACACACACACACACAGACACACACACACAGCCACATGCACACACACCACACACACACATACACAGCCACGCACACACACACACATAGCCACGCACACACACACACACACACAGCCACACGCGCACACACACACACACACACTCTCCACACACTCCTCAAGCACTTCAGTCCCAACACAGGACTTCTTCCTCAGCCCTGATGACCATTCATACAAGGGTATGGAGTCAAACAAGACAAATAATTATAATTAAGGGTATAAAAACACTGTTATTTAAAAGAAAAAAAGACCATAAGCTAGGAAAGGACTGGCCAATAAAAACACAAAGAGCAATTAGGAAGTGTAGGCCCAGGGCAGCAAAGACGGAGAGAAAAGATGCCGGAAGGGCCAGGGGAACGAGCTGGACCTGTCTGGGGGCCCCGGGAGCTGGGAGCACCCATTCTTAGTCAGTGCTGGCCTCCTGCTGGGCTCTCTCTGCGAATAAATCCTTCACGCGCCCGTACAGATTTGCCAGCCAGGAGCTTTGGGAGGGTACCAGAAAGTTCTGTCACACATTCAATCAACAAATTTTTGTGAAAAATTCTTCAACGTTTTTATTTTCTATAAATACAAAAAGGAACAATGAGCCCCCTCTGCCACCAACACAGGGTATTTATACTGCAATTCGACCCGTGAATACCAACGAGCAAGCACGGAACGACTCGGAGGAGAAGAGAAGGGAGGCTCCCATCTTCTCAGAAGTTGCAAAAAAGTATCCTCTGAATCATGCGCTTCGGAGCGAAAAGAAACACGCCCCTGAGGGTAGGATCCCGGCCAGCAGAAGGAAACGGAAGTGTCACAAAATTCAACCTTGTCCTCCCCTGTTCCCTATTTTCTTTTCTCCTACACGTACTACAAATTAGTATCCAAGCGGTCCTCATTTTATCCCACCAGCAAAGGCGCGGGATGAAGGAAGGGACTTGCTCACCCCTCGGGCCAACCTATGCCCCAGACTAAGTGGATGGCGGACGGCGCCCCCTGGTGGTAGGACTGGGGACAGGGCCTCCTCCCTGGCAGGCTATGAAACCAGGTGAAAGAGACCCACCCCAGACTACGCCATCTCTGTCTCTCTTCCTCCCCATCATTGCCAGCTACCCCTGACATTTGGGCACATCTCTTAGTTCTAATCCCGCCCACAAGAGAACCTGCCAACCTCCACTTTGGGTACCAGCTGTAAAGGTGGCCCATGTTATTCAGGACTTGATCTGTGTCCCCAAATGGCATTGCTATGGCCCTCTAGACATGTATTAGGAACCGTGGCTTCAAACACACCTGTCCAGAAGTACCGCAGCCTGAATATCATTTAGTCAACAAAGGGTTCCAGAGCCTTCTGAGGCTAATGGACCTGCAGGTTTGCAAAGGCAAAGGAAATGTCAGTCATCTTTCCACCTTCATGTCTTGCCCCAGCCTTCCTGGTTTTGTTTTCTCAAACCCCTATTTAAGAGCAATTTTGATGTAGCCATAGAAACATAACATTTTGCAGTTGTTAGGAAAGTAAGACTCACAGACAAAAATACTTCAGCAAAGAAACCCGGGAGAGGCATTCTGTCTGCTCTGTGTAAATGCAATACAGCGTGTGAGTGTTTGTCCATAGAAGGGGCTGGACAATGTCTTCTCAAACATTTACTTCCCCGAACTATGTTATCAGTACGGAATAAGCCATAAAAACTCACTTTCTAGCAGATAAACAGAAGTGCCACTGGTTAATGAGTCACCTGAGTGGCATACCCACTCTGGAAATGACTAGAAATGTTGTCTCCTCTGCTTCAGCTAGGTTCAGCAGAACTGAATCCCAGCTCCCCCATTTCCTAGCTCTGTGGCCTCAATTTCTCAATTTCTCCAGGCCTCAGTTTCTTCATCTGTAAAATGGAGATAATAATATCTACTTTACAGGGTCTATGAAAGCATTAAATGAGATAATGGATAGATTTCAGGGTCGTTGACACTCCTAACTTTTATATATTGTTCGTATTTGTATTTTCTTTTCTTTACATTTTTTTATTTTAACAAACAGGTTCTCACTCTGTTTTCCATACTGGAGTGCAGTGGCCCAATCATAGCTCACTGTAACACTGAATTTCTGGGCTCCAGTGATCCTCCTGCCTCAACCTCCAGAGTAGCTAGGACTGTAAGTGCATGCCACCATGCCTGGCTAATTTTTTCCATGTTTTCCTAGAGATGAGAGTCTTGCTATGTTGCCCAGGCTGGTCTTAAACTCGTGGCCTCAAGCAATCCTCCTGCCTTGGCCTCCCAAAGTGCTGGAATCACAGGCGTGAGCCACCATGCCCAGCTGTATGTGTATTTTCATGTGGTCCAGAAACATTTTATCATATTATCAAGGGATCTGTGACCCAAATAAGTTTTTAGAGCTACTGCTCTAAAGCAAAGTGTCTTTGCAAGATTCCTGGGAGCTCTCATCCTTCCCGCTGAGAACCATCCTTACCTGCTGTCAGGCTTTTATGAGGACATGCAATATGAGACACATATATGGGTTTTCTCAGAGACAGAACTATCCTGCTTTCAGAAAATGGATATGACTCTAAAGTTTCTATGTATAGTAACACTCCCAAATTTAAGAAAGCTAAATATAATTTCTTTTGCCTAGAATTGTTGCTAATAACATTTGCAGCAGACATACCATAAGACTGATGAAGGTAAAATTGTACAAGCAAAAAAGAAATTACATCCAAAGTATCCTTAACAGTAAGACTTCTGAGAATGCAAAAACATCAAAGTGAGCTATTCTTGTGGTTAACAACTTTTCAAGGTTACCAAGCCTCCACAGGTAAAAGAGCTGGAAGATAAAGGAAGAGTAGAGAACAGTGGTTTATCATTTGCCATCCCTTATATTAAATCTTCTAATATTTTATATCATATTATCTCAAAAAATAAAGTCTGTCCCTGAAAAATGTAAGCATGCAGATGACCCAAAAGCATCTGAAGGTGCCACCATTTTGGCAGAGGAAGTGAAACTGCTTAAAATATAGCCTTAAGATCGATGGGAAATTGATCAGGACAGTAAAAAAGTCTATGAGAAAAGCTCAGTTATGAATGTCCTTTTTTTCCAACCTCCACACATCCCCTCCATTCACAAGGTCACCTCCTCTTGTCTGGCTCTCTGGCATATGTCCTGCCCCAATATTACAAACAAATATTCAGATTTTTATACATTTATAAATGCTTTCCTCTGCTCATGTAAATTCCCACATACATAATAAATAACATTCATGGTGTCTGATCAGAAGAAGGCAGTCAATTAATGTGTTGAATAAATGAGAATGAAATGAAAAAGATTAACATTTTTTCAATGAATGAGAATAAAGAGAAAAATGGCCCAGGGTTAAAAAGAAGGAAAGAGAGGTTGTAATACTGAATTTTTTAAATTGTGGGATGAGAAAGGATTATTTAATACTTAATCCTACTACTGGAGTAACTGGATAGCCATTTTGAAAAAAAAAATAATGTTAGAGCCTCACTAGTGATTCTAGAAATTTCAGAGAGACTAAATGGATTATTATAAAGACAAGGAAGTCATAAAACAACTATAAGAAAAAAGTTCTCTCATCTTGGGATAGGGAATAGGGAAGAGCATAAAAGCCAAAGAAGAAGTCCTAAAGTAAAACATGACAGGTTTCTTTATATTAAAAATGAACATGGTTACTAGTTTTTTGTTTGTTTGTTTGTTTGTTTTGAGACAGAATCTCACTCTGTCACCCAGGCTAGAGTGCAGTGGCATCATAGTAGCTCACTGTAACCTCAAACTCTTGGGCTCGAGTGATCCTCCTGCCTCAGCCTTCCAAGTACTTGGGACTACAGGAGTGTGCCACAATACCTGGCCAATTTTTCTATTTTTAGTAGAGACGGGGTCTTGCTTTTGCTCAGGCTGGTCTCAAACTCCTGGCCTCAAGCAAGTTGACTGCTAGGCCTCCCAGAGTGCTAGGATTACAGGTGTGAGCCACCATGCCTGGTCTATGACTACTAAATTTTTATGTGGTATTCTGGATGGGAATCCTGGAACAGAAGAAGGACATCAGGCAAAAACCAAGGAAACCTTAATAAAGTATGGACTTTAGTTAATAATAATATATGAACATTGATTGTTCAGTTGGAGCATAGAAAAAACACTTTGTGTCTTTTACACAGAACAGTATTCTGGATTTCCTAAATTTTCAGATATTCTTTTTTAAAATGTGCTTTCTGAATATAAAAGGAATATGTGTTTGTCTTAGAAAATCAGAAAACCAAAATGTTTATACATGCTACTGAATTACTAATAAACAAAAATTAAGTTAAGGGTGTTAAAAACGGAAAATCAAGCCCCCCATTAGGCAGCCCAGGCGAGCAGTGAGGTGCTGGGGAAAATCACGGCTGTGGTTTCAGGTGCCCCCGTCGTTAGGTTGAGCCCATCTTGAGAAAACTTCTCCCCAGTTCAGTCCAGGGCTGCCACCAGGACTTGGCCGACCCCTCAGCTGGAGACCCCCAGCCCCCATATGTGGCTCCTGAAATTATGTCTGCCCTCCCACTCGGCACCTGCCAGCCCTCATCCTCCTCACCAGACCCACTCTTCCCAGCCCCCCAGGCCCACTCCACCTCCACCCGCCCCGCACGACAGGCCCGCACGTGCTCCCCTTTCACTCAAAAAACCTCTGCCTGACTTCCGTCACCCGGCAACTCACTCGCTGTCTCCTGCAAGGGTCAGTTTCTTTCTGGGAACTGCGAGAGATCATCTCATCTCTCAACCTCTGCCCTGCACAGCGATGCTCAGCCTCCTGCCTGCCTCTCAGGGGCCCTGCTGTGGTCCTCTTTGGATTCTCAGTGCCCGAATGTCTGGCTCACAGCAGCTTCTCAGCAAATACCTTGGGGCGAAAAGTCTGGCTGGAGTAGGGAGGAGGGGAGGGCGGAGAGTGAGAATTTCGGGGGCAGCACACCACCAACTGAAGGCAGGCAAGGCCGCTGACTGTTCCTAGCCAAGGAGAAAATGCCAGAGAGAGAGAGATCCAAAAGAGAAAAAAAGAAAAATCCTCAAGAGACTCCAAACAGCCAAAGGATCTTGAAAAAGAACAAAGGTGAAAGACTCATCCTTCCTGATCTCAAAACTTACTACAAAATTGCAGTCATCAAAAGCATGGTGCTGGCATAGGATAGAAATATAAACCAATGGAACAGAATAGAGAGCCCAGAAATAAATCCTCATATACGTGGTCAGTTGATTTTCAACAAGCATGCCAAGACCATTCAATGGGGAAATGATAACTTTTCAACAAACGGTGGTGGAAAAACTAGATCCACACGCAGAAGAATGAAGTTGGACCCTTATCTTATGCCATACACAAAACTCAAAATGGATCAAAGACCTAAACTTAGGAGCTAAAACTATAAAACTTTTAGAGTAAGACATAGGGGGAAATCTTCATGACATTGGATTTGGAAATGATTTCTTAGGTATCATGCCAAAAGCACAGGCAACAAAAGTAAAAATAGGTAAATTGGATTGGATCAAAACTCAAAAATGTTGTGCCTCAACGGACACTGTCAAACAGTAAACAGGTAACCCACAGAATGGAAGAAAATTATTTGCAAACCACATATTTGATAAGGAATTAATATACACAATAGAATAATACACAATATATAAGGAACTACAACTCAACAACAACAAAAACAACCTAATTCAAAACTGGTCAAAGCACTTAATAGATATCCAAAGAAGATACACAAATCGCCAATAAGCACAAGCACTAATCATTAGGAAAATGCAAATCAAAACTAAGTGAGATACCACTTCACACCCATTGGGATGGCAATTTAAAAACAACAGAAAATAACAAGTGTGGGTGAGGATGTGGGGAAATTGGAATCCACATGCATTGTTTGTGACAATGAAAAATGAATGGTAAAGCCACTGTGAAAAACAGTTGTTTTTATTTTTGTTTTTTTAAAGACGGGGACTTGCTCTGTCGCTCAGGCTGGAGTGCAGTGGCACGATCATAGGTCACTGCAACATTGAATTCCTGAGCTCAAGTGATCCTCCTGCCTCAGCCTGCCGAGTAGCTGGGACTCCAGGCATGTGTCCCCATGCACGGCTAATTTTTTCTATTTTTTTGTAGAGACAGGTCTTGATCTGGCTCAGGCTGGTCTCGAACTCCTGACCTCAAGTGATCCTCCCACTGGGCCTTCTAAAGTGCTGGGATTACTGGCATGAGCCACCATGTCCTGCCAAAAAACAGTTTTGTGGTTCTTTAAAAGTTAAGCGGAAAGTTACCATACTCAAAAGAACTGAAAGCAGAGACTCATAGATACGTGTACACCAACATTCAAAGCAGAATTATTCACAATAGCCAAAAAGTGGAGGCAACTCAAGTGTCCTTTCACCGATGAATGGATAAACAGAATGTGGTATATATATACATAATGGAATGCTGTTTGGCCACGAAGAGGAATGCAATTCTGATAATGCTACAACAGGGATGAACCTTGAAAACAGCATGCTAAGCAAAGTCAGTCAGACGCAAAAGGACAAATCCTGTCTGATTACACTTATATTAATACAAGGGACCTAGAATAGATAAACAGAGACAGAAAGTAGAATAAAGGTTAGGGAAGAGGGGAGTTGTTGTTCAGCAACTACAGAATTTCTGTTTGGGATGATGAACAAGTTCTGGCAACGGATATTGGTGAGGGTCGTACAATGTACTTAATGCCACGGAATTGTACACTTTAAAATAGCTAAAATGGTGAACTTTATGTTATAGGTATTTCACTATAGTGAAAAAATTACAAAGAAAAACAACCCAAAAAGTACCCCACAAGAGCCAAAGTGAGCTTCCTCAGAAGGTGGACCTCCCTGTTCCATGGCCTTGCGGATGGCACCCGCTCACTTCCCCGCCTTGGGTTAACGAGTTCATGCACCCTCTAGCCCACTCTGGCTACTAACCAACTTAGATTCCGATAATCCACTTCCTTAGCTCAGAACACCAGCAGCTGCGCCCTTTCTTCCTTTCTCTTCTTAACTTTTAATACTTGAACCATGTACCAGCTGGGAGAAGCTGTGGGTGAGGTGTAGTTGGCCACTACAGCTAAAATAGGGAAGAAATTGTGAAGCAAAACTATACGTGAACTCCCTCAGAGTAGCATTCTTCTCTTTTTTCTTTTCTTTTTTTTTGTGGGGTAGGGGGGCACGGAGTCTCACTCTGTTGCCCAGGCTAGAGTGCTGTGGCCTAGCTCACAGCAACCTCAAACTCCTGAGCTCAAGCAATCCTCTTGCCTCAGCCTCCCGAGTAGCTGGGACTACAGGCATGTGCACCATGCCTGGCTAATTTTTTATATTTTAACTGCTTGGCTAGTTTGTTTCTACTTTTTAGTAGAGACGGGGTCTTGCAGAGGCTGGTCTCAAACTCCTGACCTCAAGCCATCCTCCGGCCTCAGCCTCCCTGAGTGCTAGGATTACAGGTGTGAGCCACCACAGCTGGCCCAGAGTAGCATCCTTGATAAGAATATCTATCTCACTTTTGAATGATTTGCAGAAGATTTTTCTTCCCTTGTTGACTCTTTTTACTATTTCAACTATCTAGAAGTTGTGATATCTAAACTCAACATATACATACAAATAATTCCATTGTCGTGCAATTCAAACCATTTCCTTTTGGGCTGGCTTCACTGCAGATGGAGCCAGCCAACTTTTCCTAAAAATTATATATGGCCACATCTCTTGGGCCCCTTCTCCAGTTAAATACTATAATTCTTTTAACTTTTCATAACATAGCTGGTTTTTCTGGGTCTTTTCCACAAACTTTTTCTAAATCTCTCTCTTAATTGTACACTAAAACATTTTACATGGACATTTAAAAAACTTCTATAGCAAAGGGGAACAAACATGTTTTTAATGACAATAAAAGTGGTGTGGTGACACATAGGAACAACATTTATCAGGTAGCAGATGGGAGGGGTTGGGTGTATACACACATAATGAGTGTGATGAGTGTGACCGTCTGGGGGATGGACACGCTTGAAGCTCTGATTGGGGGGGCAGGGGGGGCAAGGGCAATATACGTAACCTAAACTTTTATACCCCCATAATATGCTGAAATAAAAAAAATAAAGATATAGTAATTTCCGGGACTTTGCAAAAATGATTAAGGTAGTTCATAAGCTACTGAAGTTTGGTAAATACTGCTTTAGAATAAATTTGTTTCAAAGCCAAAGAATTATTCAAAAAGTAATAAAAATTATTAAATTATCTACACACACACAAAAAAAATGGTGTGGTGAGAAGGTAGTGAACCATATTATGATTTTAAAATCAACAGAATTCAGAAATGTTGCTCCTTAAGTTTACTTATTTTGAGCCATGTTTTCTTCTAAACCTCAAAGCCAGCACCTCCCTCTTCACGTCAGGGACACATGTCCCACAATGACTTGCTCATCAAGAGGCACTCTAGCTTAGCTGTTGCTGACTGCAGTTCACCAGAACACTGTGTGGCCTGTATCTAATTTCCACCGTCAGAAAGACGCACGCCAAAAATCACTTAAGACTTCAGAAACTCCTAACTTTGCTACCGACCTATCCCACGATGCTATATTCCAAATGCAAACAAAGACTGGACTAGAAATTTAACTAGTAAGAATCGACAACAGGTGCGTATCTTGCATTCCAGGCAGACAAGCCAAACAAGCACTGATCTATCAACTGCACACATATTCCCTAATCAATAACAGGCTTTGCTTTATGCCATTCTTCAAACCTCTCCACAAATCATTTACTACTCTTAGAAAACCTACCTCGGCCACACTGCCGAAAAGAAACAGCTAAGAAATCAGTGATTTCAAACATTTCATCAACCTACCATATTCCCAAATACATTTCCAACCTCTTGGTAGTACAACTTTCTGGAAAATAGAAATTAACTGAGGAAAAAATTAACTCAAAAAGTTATTGCCTTGCTTCTCTAAGAGGCCTTGTAGAATTAGCATACACATCAACCTCCCCTTCAGAAGAGACCCCTCCTTACTCATAAAGGTATCCCCAAAGAGCCCAGCATGGCATCTGGTTCACAGATACATGTACATATAACTGTGTTAATAATGATTCGTGTATTTAGCACTAAGTGCCAGGCACTGTGCTAATAATATACACCACTTCAAAAATTAGGTATGATTATTGCCATTGTAAACTTGTAGAAATCTGCCCAACTGGAGAGTTAAATAACTATATTTCCAGTGCTTCCTAAACTAAGCTTGGAAGCAATCTAGCTGAAATTCAGCCTAGTCTTAATCACAATCCTGTGCAGCCTCCTTGAATAAATGAAGTGAAATTTCCCCTAGCTTTTATCAGAGCCGGCTCATGCATCTCCTTGGGTTCACAGAAGACTGGCTGCTACAATTTTCAACAATAGTGAGTTTTATCTTAAAATCAGACATTTCTTTTCATGTACATCCATACTTTGTATTTCACAACAGAGCTCTTGTAAGAGATTTATCAGATTACTTTTATACCTCATTAAGTTATTTTGAAATACAAATTATGAACATTCTGAAACATAATTTCTCTCTTAAAAGACAAATGCCAGTATTAATGCATTATCTGTGTAATTTTCATGTTTTTTTAAAGGAACAATAGATCTCAAAAATGCCACAGCCTGAGCAGAAGAACTTCCTTGAGGTCAGTGTTATCCAGGACAGCCATGTATCCGGCAGGAAGTCCACAGCCAGTGACATTAACAACGAATCCCCCACTTGTACCCTGGAGAGACTTGTGGCTTGTATATCTGAACAAGGCAGGACTTGGATTAAAAGCCTACTCTTTGCTCTCCACGTATATTATGGGTGTGGAATCCCATATTTCTGAAGAGTCTTTCCCTTGAGCATGCCAGGTGGCTTGCAAGGCTGACTCATTAAGCAGAACCTGACACTCTGATGAGACCAGTAATCTCAATACAGTCTACACGTGTTACGTGCTTCTTAGTATGTTCACTTGATTAGAGAAGGGCTATAGATTCCTAGGCAAAGACCTTGTGTTTAATCATTTTTAGGCAAGCTTTGCAAAATATACAAGGGACACGCAGAACCTCATCGGAGAGAGAGACCCTCTATCTATTGCCAAGCCACTGGATAATTTAACAATCGATCAATTAACACCCTCACCCCTGAACCGTGCGTTGCACGCCGAGTTCATTTCTTCAGCATGCGGTCAGTGAGTAAGTCCATTATCTGCTTTCAAGTTACACAGTAAAGCTGGCCACACATTCACAGAAAGTGAACAGTCAACTTTCACCCTTGGCTAAAACAATATATGGCTCAGAGATAAAACTATAACTTGAGATGCATACCTACACGATCTTATGTCAGCCTCAGAACAGCCCGTGAAGTAAGGATTATTGTCATTCCCGTTTCACAAATGAGGAAACTGAGACACAAGGAGGTTAAGGAACAGGCAAGAGATTTCCAGCTATCACGGAACAGAGCCTAGAACTAAAATCACTGCTATTTGCCTCCAAAACTCTTAACTTTACATGAATGTTATACTGCCTCTTATGTTTGTTTTTTAAAAGTTACATCAATTTTGGCAATTTCGTCTCATTAGGTACAAAGCATTGCTAATGCAGAGTTCCCCCTTATTTAAAAAAGAGGAGTGTGTTCTGCCAACTGAGACAAATGTTTGGTTGTTTTGTAGGATAGGCCCAACTCTGGAGTGGGAGGGAGCTGCATGCAGCATGAGCTCTGGAGTCAGACAACCTGGGTCCACCACTTTCTAGCTGTGCGAGCTTGGGCAAGTTACTTGACCTCTCTGTGCTTCAGTTTCTTCACCAGTAAAATGAAAACAATAATAGAAACTAACTTAGTATTCTTGGGGATTAAATAACACAGGATATTTAGAAGCATTTTGCACATCTTTTGTGGTCAATAAATCTCAGCTAGTCTTATCATTAATAAGCTGCCTGAACTAAGGTTTAGATTTGTGATCTAAACATTAGGAGGTACAACTAACACATCTAACATGTAGATGTGCTGGAAGCTACTATGCCTTGAAAAGATGATCAAAAACTTCTCCCACAGTTCAGGCTGCCTGTACGATGGATAACTGTATCTTTCTCAAACTAAACAGCTTTAACATTTGCTGAATTAAAATAAAAAGTATGGATTCCTTAGCACTGACTCACCACCAAGACACACATACATTCCAAAAAGTTTTAAAGTAAACATCTAAAGACTATCTGGGTTCTAAAATAGTTATCAGGGCACCCCTCTGTCAAGAAGCATGGCCATCTTTCGAACCGTGGTGAGACTTGCTCTCAATCACGTTCTCTAAAAATTTCCCTTCACGGCTTGCATTACACACAGTACTTGGTGTCCCCAATTGTTGCTGTCCCAGAACAAAAGCCTAATTGCTGCTGCTACAATACTGCCCTTTTTCTGAGATCATCATGAAGCCCTTGGAGCAAACAAGAGAGGGAGTTCTCGTAAGTAGCAAGCACGGAACAAAATTCCTGGCGCCTGAAGGCCAACGCGAGCTGAGTTTTTTTTATCTTTGAGACTCGAGTCCCTTTCTAATATCGACACCTCCATGCAAATATTAATAGCTCCGTCTCGCGAATGCTTTCGAGCCCTTTAGGACACGTGCGTTTTCCTGCTTGGACAAGGGGTCCCTTCTCTCGCCGGCTTCAGCGCGAACAGGCGCAGGACTGCGGACCCGCGGGACGGCAGGGTCGCACAGGGGTCCTGGCGGGGCGCCCCGCGGGGCGAGGCTCGGCAGGGAAGTCCCAGCAGGCCAGACCCCAAGCGCCCGCGCCCGCCGCCGCGAGCGGGAGCCCCACGTTCCCAGTCCTCCCGGACAGCGCCGTGCGCCCCCGTCCCGCGCGGGCACGCAAACCCCAGCGGGCGCCCCCGGAGAGGGCTCTGCGACTCACGCGGTCTCGTGGGGTCTCGGGGGCCTCTCCCCGGCGGGTTCCCGGGCCCTCGGGGTCTGCGAGTGGGAGACTCCCATCGCTCCGAACTCGGCGCCCCGGCTGCAGCCGCCGGTGCTCTACAGCCGGGCGGCTCCGCGCGGAGCTGGGCGGGGAGGAGCAAGGGTGGGGGGGACGGGAGACAGGGGCGGGGTGGGGGAGCCCAGCCTCAGGGCCCCGGCCGCCGGGAGAGCGGCGACAGGAGCTTGCTAAAGCAGCTGCCAACTTTCTCCGCCAGTTGCAGGGCCCGGCCTGGGCTGCGCCCCGCGCCCCGGCGGGGACAGCGCTGGGAGATGCCAAGTGCCCTGGCCACGCCCCGGGCGCGCGGAGCTGCGGGAGGGCGCCGGGTAGTGCGCTTCACCCACCCCCGGAGCGCGTCCGCCGCGCAGGGCAGCAGGTGGCGGGGCCCGAGGGCCAGCGTCCGCCCGGTGCCCGCCGACCTCCGAGCCGGGTCCGGGGCTGGCGGGGAAGCCGCGGGAGGACCCGGGGCCGCCGTGCAGAGAAGCACCGGCAGGGGGCGCTGTGCGCGGCGTCGGGCACCAGGCGGCCCCGCGGGGGGCGTGGCCTCCCCCGCCGCTCCGGCCCCGGGGCGCGGTGAGGCCGGGACTGGGCTGCAGACGGCTGGGTGCCGCCCCCAACGACCTGGGCGGCTCGGCACAAGTTGTTTCACCCTCTCTGAGTCTGTTTCATGAGGGAGTATGTTCTTTACTGAATGTCCCTTTCGCCTCTAACAACCAAGGACGGAGTTCTCTTCCAAAGTCCGTCTTAGGAAAGAAATGCACCTCTCCCTCCCCTGTCATCTGTGATCCAGCTACATGGAGCAACTCCCTTTCCGGAGTATTTCATGCTCTTCCTCACCCATTCCCGCCTCCCACCTCCCTCCTCTCCACCATCTGTCTTCTTTCCAGCGTCCCCCCACCCCAACAGATTGGAATGCCCTTTCTGCTAACCCTAGTCATCCTTCCGACCCAACTCACACCTCCCTTCTATGACACCGTCCTGCATCGTGACATTGACACATCTGCCTCGTCACTGCCTGTGTCCCTCGCCAGAACATGAGCTCCACGAAGACGGGGAATTTGTCCTGTTTTCACCAGTCCTCCAACATGCTTGGCACACAGTGGACACTCATGATTGTTGACAGATGCATTTATCGTCTCATCACTTGCCTTCCCAGTGCCCCCACAGCCTTTGTCAATTCCTCTAACAAAGCTTTGCCAATCTTATTTTGTAATTATGTATTCACTTCTGTCTCTCCACTAGAATGTGAGTTCTTTAATGGCAGGAATGCTTCTTATCTCTGTACCTTAGCTTAGCACCTGGCACAGTGCTTGGTCCATGGTTTAGTACAATAAATATT
This sequence comes from Eulemur rufifrons, assembly GCF_041146395.1. Taxonomy (NCBI): domain Eukaryota; kingdom Metazoa; phylum Chordata; class Mammalia; order Primates; family Lemuridae; genus Eulemur; species Eulemur rufifrons. The sequence goes on along the minus strand of NC_090994.1, from coordinate 22,810,365 downwards.
TGCTAAATGAATGAATGAGTCAGTGGCTAGGCACACAAAATTGTCTTCGACATTAACCTCTTTCTTAACGGAAGCTAGAGTAGCATGCAGATGTATGTGGCTACATTTTAATTTTTCCAGAAAGAATCAGAAAATTCATAAAAGAGACATATTTGCAACAGATCTTTTGCGTGTCAAATTTTGACACATTTTTACACATTATCTTCACTCTCCTTAGCCAGAGGGGTCCTAAGGTCCAGGATGGTAGACATATACAAGCAGAGTAGTTAGGGGGTGGGAAAACAAACATTGATTAGTACAAGTGTAGTGAGACAGGAATTGAGATTTTTCTGGAAAGGATTTCAAACAGCTTAAGACAAGTTGACTCTTGGCAGATAATTTTTTTGTAAGTTCAAATTCTTCACACACTGTGTCTGGAATACTCTGGTGATGTGATGGAAGTGTCATCGATAATGCAAACATGACCCTGTCAGAGATGTGGTTCCCACCAGAGGAACCCTCAGCCTCTCCTGGTGGGAAAGGTCTTTATTCTCAGCAGGTCATTCTAAGGAAAAACAGGAGGGATGGGCAACAGGAGAAGAGCGTGGGAACGGGGAAGTTTTCTTTCCTTGGGTAGACAAGATGGGCTGTTGGGAAGAGTTTTATAATTACTAGTGCGGAAGGGCACAGCGGAGTGCCACTGAAATGCTTTAAAAAGAAAACAGTGAAGCCCACACGGTCCTGTGTTGCAGAGGAAACTGAGACAAGAGGGAAAAAAGGACTCTGCAGTATAACGGGACAGATTGTCTGCATAGGGCCAAAGGCCATCTCCGCAAAGATGCTTGTGTGTTGACTGGTGTCACTCTGCGTTGTTTATTGGGTTTGCTCCCCTGGCTGGTACAGAGACATGGGCAGCTGGGGCTTCAGACCAGGGGAAGTGACGACAGTGGAGGGAAGTCTTGACTTTGGGAGGTACATTTATGAGGGCTTTTCAGGAAAAATGCTCAAGACAAACCTGAGATCCCAGGCCCCCCTCTTCTCCCAACATAATAGTAGTTTGTCCATCTCATGAAAGCAAAGCCATGATCTATTTCTCTATCCTGGAGACTGGCTGCAGATCACCAACAAGGGTATAGAGTATGGGATAGCTGCAGTTTCTCTGCTTAATGTCTTTTGTTTAAAATCCTTCTTGCTTTATGTATTTCAATTAAAAAACAAAAAACTTCCTAATGATAATAAAGTGTTACTATGCAATCACAATTTCTTTTTTACTATTATTATATTTTTCTTTTAAGATGGGGGTCTCGCTATGTTGCCCAGGCTAGCCTCGAACTCCTAGGTTCAAGTGATCCTCCCGCCTCAGCGTTCCAAGTAGCTGGGACTACGGGCATGCACCACAATTTCTGCTCTGAGGAAAGTTATTAAAGAAATGGAAAGCCCTCCTCTCCCTTGGTGTGATCTTGAAGTGGCACACTCAGAGGTCAGCTGTAAGCTGTGGGCAACCCTGCTACTGTCTGTCCCCAGGGGCTGAGACAGTAATGCCAGTTCTGGGGCTCAGAACCACTCTCACAGCAGAAGAGTCCTTCAAGAAGACGGCAGGAGGGTAACAGCAGGACACTACTTGGTATTGCAGTTGACATGGAATAAAGAGAGAATAAAGCCTTCCGACTATACTTTGGTGTCCTGTAATTTCTTCCTAATTGCGGCAGAAGGAGAAGGAGGAGAAAGAAAGGAAGAGAGGAGGGAGGCAGCCTTTAGTTTGCAGTCCCTGAGTCAGTGGGCTGCTGGACGTGACGGCTAGCTGGGGCCAAAAGGAACACGTGGCCTGTGATGGAGTCTAGGAGACACAGAATTTGACTCTGCTTCCCTGCCCAGCATTAGGTTTCCATTTGTGCACAATAATTCCATCAATAAGGTATTTTTTACACATTGAAAAAAATAGTAAGAAAAGAGAATTTAAGAAGGTGACACTCAAGATTGCCCCTAAGATTTCAGTGTTGAGCCCTACCCCCAGAATGCGGCTTATGCTCTGCAGAGGGGCAGGAGCTAACATTTATTGGATACCAGGGACTGTGCTTGATGGTTAACAAAAGTAGCCACACTCAGGTCTCTGGGCGAAAAAATAACAGTGGGTAATACTTACGGAGCAATTTTTATGGGCCAGACTCTGTTCTATGTGCTTTAGATTTATTAACTCATTTACTCGTTGCCACGACCCTATGGCAGGCACCTTTAGTACTCTCAGGTAGCAGGCACACCTTGCAGACATTGCAGGTTCTGTTCCAGACCACCGCAGTAGAGAGACTACCGCAATAAAGCAAGTCACACAAATTTTATGGTTTCCCACTACATATAAGAGTTATGTTTACACTATACTGTCGTCTATTAAGTGTCTAATAGCAATGTCTAAAAAAATAGGATTCCTTAATTAAAAAATACTTTATTGATAAAAAAATGCAGACACAGAGACATGAAGTGAGCACATGCTGTAGGAAAAGTGGCACCTACAGACCTGCTCAACACAAGGTTACCACAAACCTTCAATTGTTTTTTTCTTTTTTTTGAGACAGAGTCTCGCTCTGTCACCCAGGCTAGAGTGCAGTGGTGTCAACATACCTCACTGCAACCTCACGCTCCTGGGCTCATGTGATCCTCCTGCCTCAGCCTCCTGAGTAACTGGGACTACAGGTGTGCACCACTATGCCCAGCTAATTTTTCTGTTTTTTGTACAGACAGGGTCTCACTCTTGCTCAGGCTAGTTCAGTCTTGAACTCCTGACCTCAAGCAATCCTCCTGCTTCAGCCTCCCAAAGTGCTAGGATTACAGGCATGAGCCACCGTGCCTGGCCCAAACCTTCAATTTGTAAAAAAAAAAATGTGGTATCTGAAAAGTGCAATTAAGTGAAGCACAATAAAATGAGCTGTGCCTACACAAACGAGCAAAATGAAGCATGGAAAGGATACACATACCTATGGCCACGTAGCTAGAAACTAGCAAAGCTAGATTCAAACCCAGGTAGCTAGCTTCAGAGCCGCAGCACAGGGCTTAGCCTCTATGCTGTACTGCCTTAATTCTTACACTGCACACCCCATTTTATGATTAAAAAACTCCAGTTTAGGAAAGCGAGTGTTGTATCCAGTATTTAAACCCAGCCATCTTGATTATAAACCTTATGCTCCACGTGGATTTTTTTCCCCCAGGAATCATGCCAAATGAGTGTCATCCTTCAAAGCCACCTTGGTAAGTTACATACTTATCTCAGAGCTGCACTATCATTCCTCATTTGGAAATTATTTAACACACTGACTGCCAAACTAGAAAAAAAATTTTTTTCCTTGGGACCACAGTGTTTTATTACAAAAACAGAATAAAAACTTCAAAAATAAAACGATCCTTTCTAATTTAATGAAAAAATTATTTTTTATTGTTTTCTGTCATGAGTTACATGCAACTTGAAAAATAGTTCGAGCAGCTCCCAAGGTAAAGAGACAGGTGAGTTACATATGCTTCATGAGGCCCCAGCTTTTCATTTATGTAGCTCTTTTTCTGTAATGTTTTATAGTGTTCAGCCTACAAGTCTTATACATCTTTTGCTAAATTTAATCCTGAGTATTTGTATGCTATTGTAAATGAAGTGGTTTTATAATTTTACTTCCTAAATGTTAGTTGCTAGTATGTAAGATACAATTGATTTTTTGTATCTTACATACTGCAATCTTGCTACATTTACTGATTACCTCTAATAGCTTTTTTTGTGGATTCCTTAGGGTTTTCTATACAATGTTACTTGCATATAAAGACAGTATTATTTATTCCTTTATAATACGTGTACTTTTTTTTTTCTTTTGCCTGTGGCACTGGCTAGGCACTCCTATTTATTTTATATAAATAAAAGTGGTGAGAGCCAACATCCTTGCCTTGTACTTGACCTAGAAAGAACTGAATATTTCACATTGCAGTATTATGTTAGCTGACGAGTTTTGTAGATGCCCTCAACCAGGTTGAGGAAGTTTTCTTTTATTCTTAATTTGCTGAGAGGTTTGTGGGGTTTTTTTAATGATAAAAAGGTGTTGAATTTTGACAATGATATTACTGCACCTATTGAAATGACCATATTGTTTTCTCCTTTATTCTATTAATCTGTTGAATTACATTGATTAATTTTCAGGTTAAAACAACTTTGTATTGACACTTGATCATAGTGTATAATCTTTTTTATATATGGCTACATTTGGTCTGCTAATATTTTGTTGAGGATTTTTACATTTATACTCACGAGGGATATTGGTCTGTAGTTCTTTTTTCTTAAGATGTCTTCATTTAGTTTTGGCATCAAGATAATACTGGAATCATAAGATGATACCTCATCCTTTAGTTTCTGAAACAGTTTTTGCAAGAATGGAATAATTTCTTCCATAAATGTTTGATAGAATTCACCAGTGAAGCCATCTAAAAGGTGTTAAATTACAAATTCAATTTCTCTAATTGATATAGGGCTGTTCAAGCTTTCTGTTTCTTCTTGGGTGAGCTTTGTGATTCACATCCTTCCCAAAATGTGTCCATTTCATCCAAGTGGTCACATTTAATGGCATAAAGTTGTTCATAACAATAATGGACCATTATTTTTTTCAGTATGTCAAGGATCAGTAGTGGTGTCCTCTCTTTTATTCCAGATATTGGTGATTTCTTTTTTTTTTTTTTTTTTTTCCCTTAGTCAGTCTTGAGATTTATCAATTTTATTAGTTTTTTCAAAGGACCAGCTTCTGGCTTTATTGATTTTTCTTTTTCTTTTTTTTATGTTCTCTAGTTCATTGATTTCTGCTATTATTTTTATTTTCTTCCTTCTAGTTGCTTTGGGTTTAATTTCCTCTTCTTTTTCTAGACTTTAAAGGTAAAAATTAAGATAATTAATTTGAGACTTTTTTTCCTCTTACAGTCTTTCAAAGCTACACATTTCCCTTTAAGTGCTATGTTAGCTACATCCCTCAAATTTTGATATATTGTATTTTATCATTCAGTACAAAATATTTTCAATCTGTCTTGAGATTTCTTCTTCAATCCAATGAATATTTAGAGGTATGTTGTTTAGTTTGCAAAAATTTGGGGTCTTCCTAGTTACCTTATTGTTTTTAGTTTCTAATTTAATTTCATTGTGGTCAGAAAACAAATTATTTGATTTCAACCTTTTAAAATATATTAAAACTTTTTTTATGGTCCAGAATATGGTCTATCCTGGTAAACATACTAGGTGCACTTGAAAAGAATGTGCATTTTGCTGCTGTTGAGTGAAGTGTTCTATAAATATCAATTAGGTCAAAGTGATTGATAGTGTTGTTCAGATTTCCTGTCTTTGCTGATTTCCTTTCTTCTTCTTTTTTTTTTTTTTTAGACAGAGTCTTGCTCTGTTGCTGGGGCTGGAGTGCTGTGGCGTCAGCCTAGCTCACAGCAACCTCAAACTCCTGGGCTCAAGCAATCCTCCTGCCTCAGCCTCCCAAGTAGCTGGGACTACAGGCACGCACCACCATGCCCGGCTAATTTTTTTTTAAAATATGTATATTTTTAGTGGTCCAGCTAATTTTTTTCTATTTTTAGTAGATACAGGGTCTTGCTCTTGCTCCGGCTGGTCTCAAACTCCTGAGCTCAAACGATCCACCCACCTTGGCCTCCCAGAGTGCTAGGATTACAGGCGTGAGCCACCACGCCCAGCCTTTGCTGATTTTCTTTTAGCTGTTCTATTGACTTCTGAGAGACATTAAAATTTCTAATTATGATTGCTGACTTCTTCCTTTAACTCTATCAATTTTTGCTTCCTGTATTTTGAAGCTGTTATTAGGCATAAATTTGTGACTTCCATGTCATCTTGATCAATTCGCCCTTTTATCATCCTGACATGTGCTTCTTTATCTTTGGTAATACATTTTGTTTAGAAATCTATTCTAATTTGATACTAATATAGCCATTCCAGCCTTCTTGCGCTTACTATTTACATGATTTATCTTTTTCTATCCATCTATATTTGATTTCCTTCTGCCTGTATATTCAAAGTATGTCTTGGAAGAGGTTTATATTTGTTTTTTTTAAATAGACTTTATTTTTTTGGAGGAGTTGTAGGTTCATAGCTAAATTGAGATGAAAATACAGAGAGTTCCCAAATACCCCCCTACCTCCGACACTCACACAGCCTCCCTACGTGAACATCCCACACCAGAGTGGTACCTCTGTTACAATCAATGCACCTGCACTGAGGTTTCCTTATCACCCAAAGTCCATGATTTACATTAGGGTTTGCTCTTGGTATTGTGCATTCTGTGAGTTTTCACAAATGCATAATGACATGTTTCCACCATTATATTATTTGTATCTTACAGAACAGTTTCACTGTTCTAAAACATCCTCTGTGCTCTACCTATTCATGCCTCCCTTCCCACTAACCCCTGGAAACCACTGATTTATTGACTCCATAGTTTTGCCTTTTCCAGAATGTCACATAGTTGGAATCATAGAGAATACAGCCCTTTCAGATTGGCATTTTTCACTTAGTAATATGCACTCAAGCTTTCTCCATGTCTTTTCATGGCTTGACAGTTCATTTCTTTTTAGCCCTGAATAATATTCCATTGTCTGGGTGTATCACAGTTTAACCATTTGCCTACTGAAGGCCATCTTGGTTGCTTCCAAGTTTTGGCAATTATGAATAAAGCTGCTACAAATAGTCATGTGCAGTTATTGTGTGGACATAAATTTTTAGCTCGTCTGTGTAAACACCAAGGAGTGATATTGCTGGATTTTATGGTAAGAGTATGTTTACTTTTGCAAGAACTGCCAAAACTGTCTTCCTAAGTGGCTGGACCATTTTGCATTCCCAGCAGCAATCAATGAGAGCTCCTGTTGCTCTACATCCTTGCCAGCATTTGATGTTGTTAGTGTTTTGAATTTCAGCCATCCTATTAGGTGTGTAGTGTTCTCTCACTGTTGTTTTAATTTGCAATTCCCTAATAGCATAAAATGCTAAATATCTTTTCATAAGTTTATTTGGCATCTGTATATCTTCTTTGGCGAGGTGTTATATTTGTTTTTGTATCTATTTAAAACCAATCATCTATCTTAGTGTTTTAATTGGATTGTTTAGTTCATTAACATTTCATGTAATTATTGATATAGTTGGGTATGGGTCTATCATTTTTGCTTTATTTTGTTTTCAGTTGTCTCCTCTGACATTTGTTTCTCCATATCTCATTTCTCACCTTTAAAAATTCCTTAATATTTAAAAAATTATTCTACTTAAATTTCCTGATGCTTTTTAGCTATAGTCTTTGCATTATGTTTAGTGATTGATCTACAATTACCAAATTTGCAGTTGATATGTACTTCTTCATGTAAATTCTACAGCTTAAAAATACAATTTCTTAAATAGAAAATTCATCAGATGGAGTTAATAGGTAAATGGATATGTTAAAGGAAACTGTAAGTAAATTTTAATATTGATCTATCAAAATTACTCAAAATTAATACCAGAAAGGAAAAAGATTCAAAATAAAATGAACAAAAACTCAGGGACTTGTTAGATGATATCAAACAAACATACATGTAATTGGAATCTCAGAAGGAGAGAAGAAAATAGAGTAGAAAAAATATTTTAAAAAATAACCAAACACTTCCCAAATGTAATAAAAATCAGAAATTTGCAGATATAAGATACTAGATAAACACTAAGTAGAATAAACACGAACTCCACTCCAAGGCACATCGAAGTCAAACTGGTATAAATCTTGAAGGCACAAAGACAGCAACAAAAAAAGCAATTTCCACTGGGTTCTTCATTGTATCTGTTCTCCGCTGAAACTTCTCATTTCTCTACTGAGATTTTGATTCATCAAAAACAAGCTCTTTTTCTTAATTTTTAAAAATTTCATTGAAAATGGCTATAAAGTCCTTTAAAACTACAAAAACACTTTAAAACCCTTGCCTTTTAAATTCCAACATCTTTTCATCTCCAGGTTGATTTGATTGACTTTTCTCTTAAGATCATGTCCCATTTTCTTTGTTCTTTCAGTGTTAGGTAATTTTGGTTTGAATCTTGGATATCATGAATGCTAAGTTGGGGAGATTTCAGACTGTCATTTTTCTCTGATGAATGTTGTTTTTCCTTTGTTTTAGCAGACAATTTTCTGGTCGGGCTTGAACGGCAAACTGTTTCTTGGGTTGCCCCTTCAGCCTGAGTGCAGATCTTTTGTCTTTAGCTGAGCTGCTCTGAGTGTGTTTTGTGCAGATGTGGTTCAGGAGCTGATCAGAGGTTGGGCTTGGTGATCCCCTCTCTGATTCTCTCCTCTCTTGATCCCCTCATTCTTTTCAGCATCCGTGATTGCCTGGCTCTGGCTCTCTCATGCCTCAAGACATGGAGCCAGCGTGGGGCCCACACGTAGCCCCAGGCTAGGAGCACAGGAGGCAGAGGACCAGCTCACAAGGCTTCCCATCTCCCGTTGCCCAAGCTGACACACGCCACCAGAGGCTGTCTGTTTCCATTCCCTCTTTAGTACCTTCGGGTGGCTGCTTTGTGTGTCACGTCCTGATGTTAAGCGTTACTTTTTGCAGGAATGGTCATCATCACCAGAACAATCTATAACACCCAGAAGCAGAAGCCCACGTGTAGTTCTTACAAAATGACAAAATCCAGCTTTATCACTCACCTTGCTGATCACAGTCATCCTGTGTGACTTTGGCCTATTTTTAAAAATCAAAGAACACTGAAAATATTTTGCTATGGGCCCTGAGGGCAATTTTAAGGGATAACGGCCAAAGCAGTTGAGCAACTGGAGCATCACTGCACGGTTGGGCATGTTTGCAATCTCTCAAGGTAACAGAGGCCAATATTCCCTAATATCTGTTCTCTCTCTCTCTTAATAAAACAAACAAACAAACAACCAAACAAGAAACAACCCAGGTTTTTAGCGAGGCACGTGGCTGCTGTGAATAAAAGCTACATTTCCCAGTCCCCATGGCACCCAGGTGTGGCCACATAGCCAAGTTTTAGTCAATGGGATAAAAATAAAGTGTGGAGTTCAACTTCCAGGAAGTATCATTAATGGCAAATGGGGAGGTGAGGCCTTTTCTGGTCCTTTTTTCCCCAGCTGGCTAACATGCTGATGGACAGCTGAATGCAGATAGCTGTAAAGTAATCCTGAGGTGGAAGCCATGTGCTGAGGTTAAAGGAGCCTGAATCCCTGACACCATGGAGCCTCTGAACCTACCCTGGACTGCTCACCTATAGATTCCTTTTATGTAGGGGAAAAATAAATTTATATATCATTTAGGCTGGGCACAGTGGCTTACACCTATAATCCTAGCACCCTGGGAGGCCAAGGTGGGAGGATTGCTTGAGGCCCGCGGTTCAAGACCAGCCTGAGCAACATACTGAGACCCCGTCTCTACAGAAAAACTAGAAAAATTAGCTGGGCTTGGTGGCAAGAGCCTGTAATCCCAGCTACTTGAGAGGCTGAGGCAGGAGGATTGCTTGAGTCCAGGAGTTTGAGGCTGCAGTGAGCTGTGATGATGTCACTGCACTCTAGCCTGGGCAACAGAGTAACACTCTGTCTCAAAAAATAAAAAAATAAAAAATAAAAAAACCGCAACAACAACAAAAAACTTATGTATCATTTAGCCACTGTTATTTTGAGTTTCTATAAGACTCAGCCAGATCAAATTCTAATCAATACTCTGACCATTACACTGGGGAGAAAAAGAGTTCCATTATCTATCTATCAAACCACCTACACCTGGAAGGGCTGTATGACTTGGCAGCCTCGCCAGCAGTCACCCCACCCTGCTCCATAAATAAGGGGTGCTGTGTAAGCAGTTCTAATCCTGACAATTCCCAGGCCTAAAGGTCAGCTCCGGCTGAAACTGTCCCTAAAACCGTCCCCAGCCCCCACCCCACCATTACTGCCAAGCAAATCTACCCCTATTCCAAATAGATTCCCTCTGGCAGAATGTTTCCATTCTCTTCCCCCTCAAGGCTGTCCTGAGTTACTCGTGCATTCGTTCATTCATTCATTCCATGAACACGTACTGAATGCCTGTTGGAGTGTCTGTCTTACTCTGAATTCACCTTTGCAAAAATGTTGGATGAGGTGAGAGTTTCCTGAGTCTTGCTACCAGCCACAAGATGACGCTCCCCTAAACCCACACCCTCACCCCATCTCACATTATTGTTTTGGCACCGCCTAAACATAACAAAGGTCAAAAATAAGAAACTGATTCATAGAATAGAGCTGGAAAGGCCCTGAGAGGCCATCTAGTTCCACCTTGTTATGTGAACATAAGGAAGCGCAGGCCCTGACACGGCAGGTGTAGACACCTGCCCGAGGTTACAGAGACAGTAGCTCAGCCAGGACTGGGACTCAGAGTTCTCCGCCACCACCCCGTCCTTTGTTCTTTCCTGGATCATTATTTCCTTCATTCGCACTGAATGCAAATACAAAGATTATACGTCTGTTATTTTCACTAGAAAATAAAACATTTTACTTTAAAATGCCTCGCAGTTATCAAAGAGAGGATTGTCTTTGCATTTGTACTCTGAACACGCCAGCAACCAAGTCCAGGGCCTTCTCTCGGGCCTTGGAACCCGTGGGACCGGAGGAGAATTAAGTCAGGTGAAAGTCACATGCTCACTTGCAAGGCAGGTCTGCAGTGCCAGTTTCCAGCCAAATGCCTTTCGCCTAAGGCTTATTCCCAGAAATTCCTCTATAATTCCGCCAGCCACTGCATGTGCGACTACTCTCTAATGCCTTGTGCTAGCAAAGCCAAATTCTGGCCAAAAAAACCCTGTCTTTGTTCCCGTTTCAAGGTGATGCAACTGTCCCCTGTAAGTAGGCAGTTTCCAGACGAGGCCAGGGCTCCAGACCAGGGACCTTGCTCTCTCGCTCTGGAAACAGCTGCCAACTGCACGTTTCCGTCTGCAGTTTCAGCAGGAGGAATGAAAGCACTTGTTTTTTTAAGCTTCTTTTGTTTTGCATTTCATTTACTTGTCATTTCTATGCCTACATAATGGTTCAGGGACAGTGTACCCTTTATGAGCGTTTTATTGAATTTTTTTTTTTTTTTTTAAGCAGGCTATTTTTTGTGCCCTGTCATTGTTTTGAAAGACAGAACCTGCCCAGAATTCATACATCCTGGACTTAGTGACTCACAAGTGCCCTCTTGAACTCTCACTACCTTTTTGGGTCTCATCCACCTTCCGAGTAGTGACCTGGAACAACCTTTGGGTATTTAAACACGATTCTGACACCACTGACCGGTCCCGGGAGTGGCAGGGTGGGGACAATCCCATCCACCAGTGCTTTCTTTCCGCTCACCGCCCAGCAGGTTCTGGTTTTGGTCATTCCACCGAGAAGAGACAAAGAGGGCAGAAAAACCAGAAAGCTGTCAAGAATCCGAGGGCCTGGGTTCAAGGAAGCTCTTTAATTTGTGAGCCTTTGGAATTAAAATCAGTATGCACGGTTCACTGTATAAAACAGCATCATGAATATAAAAAAAAAACTCTACTGTTCTCCAGCCGGGCAAACAGGGCCTATGAAGCCTGAAAATGCTGCAAAGCAGCAGCAAACATTCAAAGGAACTCTCTAGAGAGACAAAGTAAAATAAATTCTTCTGGCTTACAAGTTAAGACTGTCCTTAGAGGCCATGTAGAGACCTTAATTATTTACCTTAGGACACTCGGGAGCCAGAAATAGCTGCCAAGTTGCAAAAAAAACCCAAAAAACAAACAATAAAAGCAGGCTTTTAACCTCAAGCAGGCTGAACAAAAGGCAGAATAAGCACAGGTAGAACAAAACACTAGAGCCATTCTTTCTTCAGGAGGCCTGAAAGTTTTCTATTTGCCTGCAGGGGAAGACCAGAACTGCAGTGAATGACTCTGCACCTGCCAGTGGAAACCAGGGGCCACCACGAGCAAGGGGGTAGGAGGGAAGAAAATAAAAATACCGTATCTTGCCAGGTGTGGTATGTGCATAGATCAGGAGGGACCGCCGCTGTTTTGCCTTTGCCATGTTCCAGGGAGGGGACACTTCAGACAGGGATTCGGCTTGTGTAGTCTTAACTTTGAAAGTTCCATTTTCTTGCCTGTAGCATTAAACTTTTTATTAATATCTATGTTCAGCTCCTTGATCCATATTGCTACGGGTGCTGTAACCATTTTTTTTTTTTTTTTTGAGCATTTGGGATCTAAAAGGGTGTGGACAGCAGAAGTGAGACCCACAGACCCTGTCTTCTGGCTCCTCTGCTCCTCTGTAAACGGTCCCTGGGAAAGGAGGTGTTCTGACATAGCAGGGCGTAAGAGAGTGCAAGAGGGAAGCAGAAGTCTGAGCAAGGTGGGCTGCGTGTGAGCAACGGAACACCTGGGTTCCCTGGACCACAGCAGGATCAGGGCGGTCACAGGGCCCAAGAGCTGAAAGGAGCCAATGGGATCATCTGGTCCCAAATCCCACCCAATGGTGGATCCTCTGCTCAAGGCTCCTGACCAGTGGTCAGCCAACCTCTGCCTGGAATTTCCAAAGATAGTTCTGGCACACCCAGAGTTGCAGCACTCAGATCCCTCTGCAAGAAAGGATTTAGCAAGGAAGCTTCAAGGAATGTGGTTAGCTGATAACCTCCAGCTGTTGGTGCCTTCACGGTCTGTCTCAGCTGCAATGTCTTCTCTGGCCCGTCCCCAGACAATGGCTGAGCAAGGCAGCAGTATAAAGCCCTGGCCATTGTTGCCCAACAGGGAACTCCTGGAAGGGGCAATCTTGGCTTTGGAGCTCCCCCCGAGGCTGGCTGAGACTGTGTCAGGCCTGCACCACGGCCTGAAGCTCCTCCTGCCCAATCTTGCTTTCGCTCCTTTTCCTTCCCCAGCTGTTGCTCCTCAAGAAGCCTTAACAGGTGAAGCACGGGGGACGTTTTAGGGCATGAAACTGTTCTATATGATGAGATAATGGTGGAAACATGACACTATGCATTTGTCAAGACCCATAGAACTTTATAGCACAGTCGTATGCAAATTAAAGAAAAATCATTTAGGAGGTCAGGGGATCCCCGGATGGAATGCAGACTAGACAAAATAATCTAACCGTATCCCAAATGTACGAAACCACCTCACTGAAGACGGTGTAGGGAGAAAGATGTCGACCTAGTAACTCTGGAAATGAGTGGAGTCTGTTAAGATGAAAGCCAAAAGCAACCGTACGTGAGCACTGTAATCTACTTGATAAAGGTGTTTCCCATGGGGGCGCATGTTAACAATTCTAATACCACTACACATGTACATTGCAACTGAACAACTAAAACAATGGCAGGTGGAGGAGCCATGTTTCTCACTGTTGGAGAAGGTACAAATAAGCAAGGGGAGGTCTAGACTGATCCTTGTAGTCACGGGCTAGAGTTGGAGACATCAGTGTGAATTCATGTTTTGCTTAATATATTAACAGGCACAGAGGGTTACACATAGAAATACGTACAAATGTGTGTATGTACACAGGCTAGTGCACACTCATATATCTCCTTGCTCCATCAACTGGGAGGGCCTAGAAGCAATGACACCCAGCAATGGCACCCCAGGACCAACAAGCACACCTAGCACCCAGATCTTGGTTTTCAACACTGGGCTCCAATAAAAGGAACCAGGGCTACTTGGAGAAATAGCTGATTCTAGGACTGGGGCAGAAAACATATGAGATGAGCCTTGAGCATCTTGTAGTGCCAGAAGGTAAAAAAAAAAATAAAATAAAAGAGCTCAGGCCAGGTGTGGTGGCTCATGCCTGTAATCGCAGCACTTTGGGAGGCTGAGGCAAGAGGATTGCTTGAGGCCAGGAGTTTGAACCAGCCTGGGCAACATAGTGAGACCCCATCTCTACAAAAAATAGAAAAATCAGCCAGGCATGGTGGCACGTGCCTATAGTCCCAGCTACTCAGGAGGCTGAAACAGGAGCATCACTTGAGCCCAGGAGTCTGAAGATGCAGTGAGCTATGATGATGCCACTGCACTCTAGCCCAGGTGACAAAGCAAGATCCTGTCTCAAAAAAAAAACAGTGTTCAAAAAACAAACACAACACCAAAACCCACAATGATGGGGGATAGCAAAGGGATACTGAAAGAGTTCTCAATGGCCAAAGCAGGGACAATCTGAGCAATAAAATTAATAAAGTATTATTATAACTCAAAGTATAAAATAAATATACATAAGTCTTTACTAATAAAAGTAAATGGTTAAACAAGTAAATAAATGAAGAGGAGAGACAAATCTCCCTTGAAAGAATTCCAAATGATCTATGTAGCTATTCCACCCTTACATTGAGTGCTTCGACTTCCATTTCAGCCCTGGGCTTGTCACTAACCAGCTGTAAGGAAACCCCTTCTCCAGGCGTCAGTTTCCTCATCTGTACAAGGCGGCCCCAGCGCCAGGTAATTTCTTGAGGGTCTTCCAGTTTTTATGGTCTAGGATTCAGCCTTTTGTGTCGAATGACTGCCACACCCTAAAAGTCTCCAGGCTGGGCCCTTTCACAGTTTTCGTGTCCCCATCCCAGCCCATCATCCTGTCCCCCTCAGTGCTTCACCTGGTGAGAATGAGCTGGCTTCAGCATGGGACTCTCATAGTGACATCCAGCTGCCAGCCCCCAAAATAAGAGAATTACAGTCTCTGGGCTAAAAGGCACCTTCAACAATGTGCACCCCCCCACCACCCCAAAGACCGGTCAACACTTTTGTCAAGCATAAGGGTGTCCACAAATGTGTGCCAGGAGAATTGTTCTGAAGGAATTCTCCAGAGCCTCGGTCACACTTTGCAGCAGGTTGAAAAATGGCCTCAAAGACCGGGTCCTAATTCCCGGAACCTGTAAATGTCATCTTATTTGGAACAACGCTGTCCTATTTGTTACCTTAATTGTTAACGTGGTCCAGTTAAGGATTTTTGAGACGGCGAGATTATCCTGGATTATCTGGGGGGACTTTAAATACAATCCTAAGCATCGTTATAAAGGGAGGCAGAGGAAGATCTCACACAAAGAGGAGAAGGCAATGTGACTAAGGAGGTGACCACTGACGCGATGTGGCCACAAGTCAAGGAATGCTGGCAGCCACCGGAAGCTGAAAGAGGCGAGGACCCGACTGTCCCCTAGAGCCTGTGAGGGAGCACAGCGCTGCTGACACCTGTCAAGTTCAAGGATGCTGACTCTGGGCTTCTGGCCTCCAGAACTGTGAGAGAAGACATTTCTGTTGTTTTAGGCCACCAAGTTTGTGGTCATTTGTTACAGCAGCCACAGGAAACCATCACATGCACTTCCTAAAATTCAGGTACCTTTTCCTTTCATGCAGATTTTTCTCTTTCGATAGTAAACAAAACCATCCCCGTGTGTCAGCCAGGATGCTGGCAGGTAACACTTTGCAATTTGAGAGTTTAATAAAGCGACTGTTTACAAAGGTCTGAGTAGGATTTGGGAGACAGCAAGAGACAATGCAGTCGCCCAGGGCTGCAGGGTGGGGACAGCGGAGGGAGATGCTGTCACTGCCCCAGGCCTGACCGGTCAGGCTGCGCACACCAGCTGTAGCCTTGAGTCAGAGGATGCAGCCAGCCCTGGCAGCTGCAGGAAAGGAGCCAGCGGGGTCAACCCTTCCCGGTGCACGTCCCTCCCTCTGACTTCTCTCCGCAGTGCTCTCCACTAGCTGGATCTAACCGGAAGCCCCATGTAAGGGAGCCGTCCCAGCCAGCCTCCTGGGCACGCAGGAGTGGAGAATGGCGGAGAGTGGATTTAAATGGGAAAATGGCAATACCCAGCACCCACATAACTAATTCCTTCTCAAGACTATCCACACATACCAGTTTGGGTTTATGAAACAGAGAGGCCCCTGGCCCCTGGCTCTGTGGTCTTGGGCCACCCACCACCTCTCTGGGCCTCATTCTCCAAAGCTGTAAAACGAAAGGTTTCGAATAGAGAGTGAGATCCCTCTCAGCATTACGCTCGTGACTCGAGCAGCAGACTCAATGCCCTCCCAGGCCAGGCTGGTGCCTGCCTCAAGTCCCCACGGCTGTTCATCTACTGAAGTACACGTGTCCGGGCCTCTCTTCTACCAGACGCGCCCCTGCGTCTGTCCAGGCGTGTGGCTGCTCCAAGCACAGGAGCAGGCTGTGTTCCCGTGCGGCGTGCAGACACAGCACAGGGGTGCTGGAAGGGGAACCGTGACACTGGGAAACCCAGACCCGGCTCTGGGGGGCCGACTTCCAGGGGACAGGACGCAGTCGGTGGACACACCTGCCTGCTCCCTGGAGAAAATTCCAGGGTGCGGCAGCAGCTGGCCGCAGCTGGGCGGCCCTCTGGCTGGCAGGCCCGGCAGGCCGGGCGAAGCCTCGGCTGCCAGCAACCACTCCAGGTGGTAATAATTAGCCAGAAAGTCAGACTATGGAAAGTTCCAAGGGTCCACGAGAGGCCCATGTTGAACAATAACTGAGCCCTTCCTCGCCCTCTTGGCGAGTTTTGTTCTGTACTGTGTCTGCTTTTTCAACGCTCCAATCTGCTCATATTTCTTTGGAGCCTCCTTTTGAAAACAGAGGGTGAGGCTAAGCAGACAGTATCTTCACTGCCTCTCCAGAGCTGGAAGTGCAGAAGGTGGAGAGGCCCCCTCCCCCCCCATGTCTTGGGTGGCCTGGGGTAAGGGGACACGCAATAGACTTTTCTCCCTTCCCTCAAACACCCACCCCCAGTTATTAAACTAGGACCCTGCATAATGACTGCCGGGCCCCAGATGAGCTCGGGTTTGCAGTGTGTGATGGGGGCGGTAGGGCTAAGGAGGACGTATGTTCCAAAATCCTTAGAACCCTCCCCAAACTGCTAACTCCTAAAGTCCATTGTCGTCCCGTTTCCAGCAAAACAATTTGATTCTTGTTATAAACACGCCCACACTTGGGCAACGTGCACTTTCACACTGTCCAGTGAGTGAAGGGCCTTCAGCCTCGCAGAGATGAGGGAGGAGGGGGATTGGAATGCGGGAAGGCTGAGCAGAGGGCGGACAGCGGCTGCTAGGGAAGAGGAAAGGACAAACAGGGAGGCTCTGGGCACTGAGAAATGACATCTCACGCTTCACACTGTTGCCTGGAGCTGTTCCTGTTGGGTCGATGCTATAAATGTTCGGAAAATTCAGGGCAGCAGCATCTCCATCAATAACACACAAAAAGCTTGTGCTCTGGACCCTTGGACCCTCCAAAGGGACCCTGCCTTTCCAGCCACGGAGCGGGTAACCACTGTGGAGGGCGGTGGGAGGGTGCCTCGGAGCCCACCTGCTCCATGTGCATCTCCTGTTCACTGTCACCGAGAAGCCTAAAAGTCTCCCGGCAGAGCTGCACCAGTGCATGGATTTATTAAGCACTTTCAAACAGTTTGCTGAAAGTTGAGCACAGGTCAAAGAGGGTTCTGATGGACAAAAAAAAAAAAAAAAAGAGGATCAATTTTGGATATGAGATGCTGAGGGTATTAGATGCAGAGCGGGGCTGGGTGGGAGTCCACAGCAGAGACCTCCTCTGTCTGGTCAGGGAGTGACTGAGGTCCTTGCAGAAAGGGAGGGAGGACTCCCTCCCAGGGGGGCCTGTGGGAGTGCGCGGAGAAGAGCCAAGAAGACAACTTGCTTCAGGACTGCACCCACACCTGGAGCTGCCTGGGGCAGTTTCCTTGCCGAGTGGATGCAATTATACCGTGCGCCCCCCGCCAGATGGTCCGTACATCTTCCTGACCCTGTTCCCCAAAGTGCCCCAGAGTGTCGCACTCAGACCACCGCTGCGCTGGCGCAGGAAGAGTTATGGCTCCGTCCATCAACTTCCACATACAGTGCTCTTCAATCAGACAGAAATGGCTTGAGTCAGGAAGGATTAGGTTTACTAGAACTATAATGTCAAATTTGAGCACCCACACCCCAATGAGATAGTCCTAAATTAGAATCCCAATTCCAGCACATACCAGCTGTCTGCACTTCCTTCTCTGAACCTTGCCGCCCTCACTTGCAAACTGGGATAATAACAGTGCTCACCTGGCAGGCAGTCCTCACCTGGCAGGCAGTGCTCACCTGGCAGGCAGTGCTGAAGGTTAAACAAATGAAAGGGGCACAGGAAACACTTAGCACAATGCCTGGCTAGTAGGAAGTGTTCACTCAACATCAGTCATTGATTTATTTCTCACCTACTGGGACTTCCAGTAAAAGTTGGAACACTGATGTAGGCTGGCTTCAAGATCATTATCCATTTAATCCAGACGTAGGCTGTGCTCACAAATTTGTTCTTTGAAAAAGCCAGAACATTCTTTTGTAAGTCATGATCTCCTTGCTGTGTGCTTTTTTTTCTATCAGCTATATTTAGGTCTTAAATTTTATATCTCAGTTTAAAATCCTAAAGTCATCCTTCCAAAAGTACAAGTGGTTCGGCCAATGCCATTTACTCAAATAAAAAAAAAAAAAAAAAAACCACAACGAAAACAAAACCCAAGCAAGATTGTTTTGTGTTTTACAACAATAGATCAAAGGGGGGACTAATTTCTGTAACTACAAAGGTAAATAAATTAGACTTACTCCATTTAATCTGAGCATCTAATTTGGCAACTAATGACTAGTTTTTTCAGTTTTACCTCTTTAACCTCTTGGAGGACATCTAAACTCTTTCCTGTAGGTCTTGGCTGTCTCTTGGGGCCCTTCATACCTGGGGATCCAGGCCCAATCCTCCTCCCAGCTCAAAGTGAAATGACATTACATTTGCTGGTGACCATTTCATAGTCTCCAACACCAGCTACTTCTTACTTCCAGACTGCCACCCAGCTGCTTTTCCTTAGGTTAATTCAGCAACCTCCTTTACACACAGTAACATATTTGCTGAGTGCTTACTATATGCCAAACACAGTTCTAAATGTTTTATGTGGATTGAGTCATTTTATCTTCACAATAATCTTTGTGAAATAGGTACTGTTATTATTAATATCATCTCTCTCCACAGGAAGCTAAGGCACAGAGGGTTACGTCATTTGCCCAAGATGACCTAGCCAATATGTGGCAGAGCTGAGATTCGAACCCAGGCAGTTTGGCTACAGAGCCTGGCTCTTTCCCGTTAAACCATATGAACTCTCAGAGAGGAAGTGAAGTTTATCAGGGATGCAGTTTGGACAAGAATCCTAGCTCCACTTAATCACAGGAGCACTCTTCCTTCCATAGAACATTCCGTCCTGGCCCAGTGACTCTGCTCCTCCCAGACTATTCCCCGGAGGCATTGTTCACTGAAACAGGAAAGAACCGCACTCACAACAATATCCCTCTTACCTCTGTCAAACAGGGCTGCAAAACTATGCAAAGCAGTGTGGTGGCTCAGACGCAGGAGGACGGGGCTCCAATCCTCCTTCAGCACTAACTGGCTGGGCGCCCTCGGGCCAGTCACTTAACGTTCCTCCCTTTGGATTCCACCTGGCAGAGTGGGGATCACACTGAGAGCTACTCTACAGGGCTTCGGTGAGGATGACAAGAGCTCGTCTGCACAGCGCCTGGCTCAATAAGTAAGCTGCTATCATCAAGGAAGATCAATAATTAGCTACTATGATTATTGACCCCATGGTCCATAACCGTGAGCACAGAGAAGGGGCACATTCAGAAAAGACTCGGAGAGAGGCCAGGCTATAATATAAGCTCTCTGGGGCTCTGCCCTTTGTTAAGTCCCTGTAGGCTGCCTGGGATGAGACGGAAGAGCCCACTTCCCACTCCCTGAGCCTGGCTGGCACGCCACCTCCAGGGGGCTCCCCGGGACAGGAGGTGATCAGTAAAGGAGGTGGATGGGAGGGCAGGGCCAACTGAGAGCCTAGACAGGGGAAGCGAGAAATCCCTCTGAGCATCCACTCCGTTCCGTACGCAGCCATTTTCAGCCCAGGCAAAGCACTGCTTCTTCCAGGTCAGCAGTTCTGTAAATATTTTAACACTTCTCTTTCAACGGGGAACCTCAACACAAAAGTCAGATAAGGACTGAGCTACTTTGTCAGCAGTGGGCAGAGGACGCTCCCAGGGCATCCACAGGCTCCATGTTGAACTCCTCCCCAAAGGGGACCCTGCGACCCTTCGGGAGAGCAAGGATGTCCTCGGATCACAGCCTGCAAGACATTTTCTAACAGAAACAAGCGTACGTAAGATGTGAACGCCGCCTGTAGGGAGCTCAGGCTGGTGGGGAGGCAGCCACAGTCTTACACTGGCTGACGAGGGGACTCCAGTGTCCCCTGCGGAAGGTATAAATCCTCACAGGGCACTGCTGCCACCTCCTACAGAACTCTCAGGCTGTTCAGTTGAAAGGGGTCCCTCAACAGTTCTGCACACGGAAGTGACCAGGAAGAGCATGCTCGCCTCGGGCACCTGCTCCAGTAAAATAATCTTCTAAAATTAATTTACCTCTCACACCACCTCTGTGAGCTAGAGTTATTATTATTCTATTTTACAGATGAGGAAACTGAGGCTGAGGGCATTTAACTTGTCCCAAGTCACCCAGTTAGACAATGTGGGGACCAAGATTCAAACCCATTTTTCAGGTTCCAGAGCACAGCAGCATGGACTGAAGACCGAGGCTGCCTCTCTTCAGATCCCTCCTCTGCCACTGACTAACTGCGTCTCTAGCCTCAGTTTCCTCATCTGTAAGATGGGAATGATGATGATAGTATCTACCACCCTTGGAATGGCACCTGGCATTTAGCAAGTGCACTGCCTCAACATCACGTTTTGTAGTAGGTAATCATTACTAATCACTATTTTGTTCAATGTGTTTCCTCATTTATCTAGCCTGTCACAGAACAGCACAAGGCAATAAGAAAGGAATAAACTGTGTGGCACAGACAGCAGGAGCCCTGGGAGTTCAGAGACAGGGCACTTGAAATGCTTCACTGGCGACTGCTTCATAATTTTCCAGGACGCCTTTTACAGAAGCCAGGCTGAGTTCTACGAGCCAGTCCAATGTCAGCACGTGTATTGCCAAGGCCAGCCTTCCAGCCACCAACTGCTGGGAGCATGTTCCCGACAAAGCCCAGGGCCACAGGCAGGCTTCTGGGTCGCCAGTTAGCTCCCCAGGGACAAAGCTGCAGGCAGCACCTGGGCTCTGTCCACACTGGGGCTCAAGGGCCTGCGCCCCACCCCCACGCGGGAGAAACAACTCAAGGCTTGTGTCCCCAGGGCAGGAGGTGGGGGGGCAGGGAAGGACAGAGCACCCTGGGCCACAAGGACACCTGGTCCAGGTTCTGGGAAACAGCAGGGCCCTGGTTCATCGTAGTGAATGAAAATGCCTTTCCCAGACCTTTCCTTCGTCATTCCTCCCTGAACCCACTGGGCGCTCTGACATTTCAGGGACTCAGGAAAAAAGTAAGAAACAGAGAAATCAGGGGCTTCACACCATCTACTTCCCAGAATTATGCCACGAATACATCCCCCACCGAACCAAACGTGCTCCCAGACGCGCGACAATGAAGTTGGACTTGGACAGCGGGGAAGGAAAGCCTGACCTCGGCCAGCCCCGCGCGGTCCCCCACCCGGCGCGCCCACCGCGGGGACCCTGTGCCGCCGCTCGCTCAGGGGGAACGTCCCCTCCCCCGCCGCCTACCTCCTGGGCCGGGTCCCCAGGGCCGCCCGGGCCTCCGCACCACCTGCGGCGGCGACGTCCCCTCGCCCGGAGCGCGGCGGGGCGGCGCGGCCCGAAGGCGGCGGGCGCCGGCCGGGGAGGGTGGTCTCCGACCGCGCTGGCTCCGAGGGAGGAGGATGGTCTTGAACTTGGGCGTCGGTGTCCAGACGCAGAACAGGAAACGTCCCAGCGCCGCGCGCCGCGCTCCTTTCCCGGGGCGCTTCCTGCGCGCAGCGCGGCCCGGCCGGGATTTAAAGCTCCGTCTGACTCTCCTGCGTTTTCCTCCCCTTTCCTTTCCCTCCAGCGTTACAATGTTTTCGTTTTTGGTTTTTTTTTTTTTCTTAATGGAACGTCAGCTTCGTTCTTGACGTGCTGGAAAAATTTCCCTCTGCCTAAACTTGGCTCAGGAGCACGTTCTGCTTGTGAGAGAATTTCTCCTATTACAAAGTTCAGTTAAAAAAAAAAAAAAGAGAGAGAGAGAGAGCGAGAGCTGTTTTGCCAACTTTTGTACTGGGAACATTTTTGATGGATTTTTTTCTTTCCCCTCCTGATCTTCGGATTCCAAGAAACATACACGCCCACATCCCTCTGACTGGTTGGGTTTTTTTTTCCCCCCTTCTAATTGAAAAATAACAGCAATTAAATAGCTGGTAAAAGATTGCAGTGAAGATGTCCTTAAACTATGAGCTCAATAAACAAATAAATAAATGTTTTAAAAAATAATTTTTTTGAAGTCTGTGGGCTCAGAGGGCGCTGCCCAGTTCAGCCTTGCCCTGCTGTGTGTGTGTGCGGTAAGGAGGGGATGGTGTGGTCTCCAAGGCCCTCTCTTAGTTCTAGGTCTTTCTGTGATGGTCACCCTGGAATTGGCTTCCTTTCCCAAACTGGGGTCCTGTTGCACCTTACAAACTCTGTCTCTCCTATCCCCCCGAGACAGGGGCGGAAGACCCTGGTTGTGATTCTTGGAGGTGGCGGGGTTGGAAGTGCAGAGGGCTGAGAGGCTGCTTGTGAGAGTCAGTTGTTGGTAACAGCCCAGGGGGTGGCATGTCTGTGAACTGTCAAATGCCACCACAAATTGGGAACCTTTAGGGTATTTGTTGACCCCAGCAATAAAAACATGGTAGTTCTCACTGTGCTAATTGGGATTTGTTCACAAACAGGAAATGAGAACGTCCCCTGTGTTCTATGTATTAAGAGAAGGTGGGTATTAAACAAATTAATAGTGTAAGCAAGATTGTATTATAATTTTTTTTTTTTTTTTTTTTTTGCCTATTCATCAGGTTAGAAAGTTTCAACTGTTTTTAGAAGTATCCTTCATGTACAGAAATTATACTGTGTGGGTAATAGACTAAGGCTAGCAATTTCTAGATTGTTGAGTTGATGTACTGATTACATAGTATTTTTACCTGGTTGGTAACGCAAGACTGACCTAGGTGGTATTTTTCTGTTCTAGCATGAGTTTTGCACCTGAACTTGAAAATAACTGAAATGCATTTAAATTCTGAAATTTAGAGATTCTATCGTTTCAAACTCGTTTAGTGTGGAGAAAAAACTAACCCATCATTAAAAGTATTTAATTAGGTGTCTATTTTATACCCTAATGTATTTAAGCATAGTATTAAAATAAACTTAGAACTCTCTTTTTCTTTTTTTCTCTTTTTTTTTTGAGACAGTCTTGCTCTGTCACCCAGGCTAGAATGCCATGGTGTCAGCCTAGCTCACAGCAACCTCAAACTCCTGGGCTCAAGGGATCCTCCTGCCTCAGCCTCCCAAGTAGCTAGGACTACAGGCATGTGCCACCACCATGCCCGGCTGATTTTTTTTTTTTTTTTTCCGTTTTTAGTTGCCTGGCTAATTTTTTCTATTTTTAGTAGAGATGGGGTCTCCCTCTTGCTCAGGCTGGTCTTGAACGCCTGACCTTAAGCGATCCTCCTGCTTTGATCTCCCAGAATACTAGGATTATAGGCGTGAGCCACCACACCCAGCCCATAGAGCTCTCTCATTTGGTTTTTGTCCTCAAATGATCTCAAGAAATCTGAAAAGAAGGAGACAGATTGAGTCTATTTGATATCTAACCAATAGACAAACTACATTTAAAAAATACTGATTATGCCCCCATGTAAGGACCAAAGTCTAATTCCACAGACTTGAAGGATGTATCGCTCACTGGGTGTGGCTTGCCAGAGATGTGGGGATGTTGGCGAGCAGTATCAGTGGGAGGCACTGCTAATTCTTACCCTGAGAGCAAGATTCAGTAGATTAGTCACCTCTTTTCGATGGTTAGATGAGTTGGTTTGATATCATGAATATATACACAGGCACAACATTCTCACATTGGACAGCAAAAGACAGAGCTGAGGGTGAGATGCAAATCTAGGCTTTTCAAGGTTAAAGGTGAACAATATTTCATAGGAGGCCAAGTCTTGGATTGGCTTGTGGATGAGGGAGGGATCACACTGAGTTTAGCTAGCTACGTAGCATTGACTGCCTGCCTACTATGTGGGCCAGGTCTGTTTGCAGCCTCCTCAGATAGAAAACAGTTTTTCTCATAGCAACTCTGTAAAATATTGTTGCTCTCATTTCACTTGTCCTTAAACTGTGAGCTCAGTAAATAAATAAATATTTTTTTTTAAATTAAATTTTTTAAAAAGCTGTGGGCTCACAGGGTGCTGTCCAGTTCGGCCTTGTCCGTGCTGTGTTTGTGGTGTGTGGTAGGGAGGGTTTGTTACAGTCTCCGGGCCCTCTCTGAGTTCAGTGTTAAGATTGTTCACGATAGGAGATTTGTTTTTTTTTTTAAGATTCATTTTATTCATGACGCCTGTCTAGTCTTCCAACTCCTTCCTATGTTCCACATTACAATTGCAAATACCATTGATGTATTCATTCCAGTCAACAAATATTTAATGAATATCGCTGTGCCCAGCACTGGGCCAGGGTATGAAGGCTCAAACCCTGCCCCTGGGGATGTTTGTATTCTAGTAGGCAGAGGAGACAAACGTACCTGTATCATTTGACCCAACAGTTCCATTTCTAGGTATATACCCAAGAGAAACGAAAACATACGGGCCTGCACAAAACCCTGTACACAAATGTCCACATCAGTATTATTTATAATAGCTGCTTGTGGAAACAACCCAAATGTTCATCAACTGATGGACGAGTAAACAAAATGTGGTGCACAAAAATGTGGTAAACAAAATGCACACTATGGAATATTATTCAGCCATAAAAAGAAATGAAGTACTGATACATGCTACAGTGTAGATGAGCCTTGAAGCCATTATGCTAAGTGAAAGAAGCCAGTCACAAAAGACCAGATATTATACGACCCATTTTTATGAAATGTCCAGAATGGGCAAATCTACAGAGACAGAAAGTAGGTTAAGTGGTTGCCCGGGGCTGGGGGTGTGGTGGAGTGGGGAGCGGTTTGAGGGTTGACAGCTAAAGCTTGTCAAGGTTTCTTTTGTGGATTAAAAAAAAAAAATGTTCTAAAATTGATTGCAGCAAAGGTTGCACAACTTTGTGAATAGACTAAAAACCATTGAACTGTACATTCTAAATGGGTGAGTTTAGGGTACGTGAATTATATCCAAAGAAATCCGTTGCAAAAACGAAGCACATATCTGAAAAAAATAACTGTGTTTATTTTGTAACCCGCGGCAACTTCCAAAATGCTACGGTCCATGTGCAGTTTCTTGTTTTCTTGGCTTATTCATTTTTGATGATTCATTTTGAGAAATTCAAGACACTGAGAAAGAAAAGATGATATGGGAGATTCAAGGAAAGAACCATCTCTTATAGGAACAAATTATTCTCTGTATTGTGATTATTACATTCTTTGAAGAGCTCCCTTCTTTGGGGAACCACGTATCCCCAAGTTCTCCCCATCCTGCCTTCTACCAAAATACATATTCCAAAAAGAATTTTCAAAGTGTAATCACACTGAGAATTAGAAGCCTGACAATGATTACTATACTTGCATTTAATTAATGAACAAATTTTGATTGCCTTAAGCTTATGAAATAAATTCACTCTAATTTTTTATTTCTGGAAAATGACCAAACTGTTACTTTATTCTGTTATGCAAGGTGCAGGAGCTGTGAGTCCAGGAGGGAAAGCTAAGAACAAATCTAGCAGCAGTTCCGGCTGCTCCCGGGGGATGTACAGGAACAGGGAGAGCCCGTGGCGGGGAGGGGGGCGCAGGCCGCTGCGGTCGGTGGGGACCACTGAAAGGTTTGAAGCCGAAGATTGTCATGTCTGAGAAGGTTCTGGAGGTCCTGGGAATGGTGAAACTGGCACTTTCGCTACAGAATTCCTGGCAATTGGATGAAAGGCTTCATTATTATTATTGTTTTCGTTATCATTATTATTATTTTGAAGGAAGTGGATTATGTAAGAGCAATTTAGTAGTCGCAGAAAGGAAAGACCATTCTGCTGCTCTTCTTTGGAGAAGACGACAAACTGCTGCTGGGGGCGGGGGACCAGGGTCAGATGTCATTCTCGGGTGTGTCCACTAGGTGGAGGCATTGCCGTGCAAGAAAGAAAAGTCGTCTTTCCAAACTTGTCTTCCCTGGGCCGGGAAGGGGCGGCCTTTTGCTCCTTTTTGCAGCGGGACAACGGGCAAGGAGCCAGAACGTTTCAGCAGAAAGAGCACGAGCTCTGGAATCAGACACATCTGTGTCCCAGTCTGGACTTCTCCCCTCCGTCGGGTGACCTTGGGCACATTACTTCACCTCGCTGAACCTCAGTTGGCTCATCCAAAAGTGAGGATTTCGCAGGTCCGCCACCCTTTATCCGCATTTCCAAACTTCCACGCTCTGAAAGCCAGAGGCGTTTCGTAACTCAGGGGTCATCCGGGCCTGGCCCGAACCGACCTACGATGGTGTGTTACCCTACTTAGTGTGACTGTTCTTACACTTCGCTGCAGAAAGG
Source organism: Eulemur rufifrons (assembly GCF_041146395.1). Taxonomy (NCBI): domain Eukaryota; kingdom Metazoa; phylum Chordata; class Mammalia; order Primates; family Lemuridae; genus Eulemur; species Eulemur rufifrons. The sequence continues at coordinate 22,783,822 of NC_090994.1, read as the reverse complement.
GCCTGTGCGTTCGATGACAAGGTGTCCTCCCAGCCCACGGGGGTCTGATCTAATAAAATGAATATTGTGTTGTGTTACCTTTCTAAAACCTGAGAAGATTCGGAATCCTGAAACATACTTGGCTTTAGGGTAGGAGATTAATTGGATCTGAAATACTGTCCGGAAGGGTGTTGTAAGGATGAAACGAGGTGATTTGCCTGCAGCACCTTGCACGATCTTTGGCCCTCCAGGGCTCTCGTCGCCCACCCAAGCCAATCAGATTTGGGGTCTGGCAGCGGGAGAGAAAACCTACGGGGAGAGGGAGACAAGCAAAGAATCCCTATTGATACATTCAAATCATTCATTCATTCAACAAATGTATATTAAGCACCTACTTACTATGTGCCAGATACTGCAATTAATAAGCTTATGGTCTTCTGTTGAGCCTGTGCACATTGTCCTTAGGGGTAAACTCAGGGACTGTCTTGGGTTCCACATGTCATTCAGGCTGGCGGGAGGCCAGAGAGTCACTGGACAAGGCAAAAGTAAGAGACAGAGGAGGAGGTGGCTGCGGTCGGTGCTGCTAAAAGGAAGGTCCTGTTCATAGACTCAGCCCACACTGTGGCTGCCTTGTCAACCCGGCCCTTTTAACACTATCCTTGATTCTCGCTCCGAAGATTTCATCTGTTTAAAACTTCTGCTGTGGGGAAGGGTTGGCCGACGGAGGCAGAGGGCGGAAGGTGGGACTGGACTGCCACTCACACCTGGAGGTTCCTCGACTCTCCGGAGTCAACAGCACGAAGCCTGGGACAGTGGCTGTGCTGCCGTGTCCCACTCACCCTGCCCCCTTCACCACCCCCCTCCGTGCTCCAATCAGATCCACGTTCTTGCCGTTTTTCAAATTTTCAAATTCTCCCTGCCTTCTTGGCCTTTGCACATGCCGTTCCCTTGTCCTGAAACTGCTCCTTCTCTCCCGGTAAATTCTGGGATTCCGGTTAGTCCCTGTGCACAGCCCAGGGCGTGATGGTTCCAGACGCCTTACCTGCCCTTCCTTTCCTGTCAGTGCCAGGCCATCCCCTGTGACCCTGCACACACTCTGTCACAGCGCCAAATGCACTGCACTGGGATCGCCAACGTTGGCATCTCCACTCCCCCACCCCCACCGCACGTTAGCACCACTGGGCTCGCCACAAAGTAGACACTCAATAAATGGTCAATTAAATGAATGATGGTGGAGATCGATACTATTATGTTAATGAAAGACCTTGGAGCTCTTGGGAGGTATGAGAAGATTCTGCATAGCAGAAAATGACATAAATCTTCAGCCACTGCAAGAAGAAATCTGAGACCTATTTTAACGTCAGGTCCTCGCCATGCACGACCCATTACTTCCTCCCTGGGGCAGAGGCTGTGCTCGTGGGAACTACACTGGACTGCAAGTCTCAAAGCCTGGGCTCCAACCCACCTCTGTCACCAGCCAGCTGTGTGATCAGCTGTGTGTCACATGTCAGCCTCACCCGTATTTCCCTTAGCCAGGCAGCAAAGAGGTAGAGTAGCCAATCCCTAAAGTCCCTTCCTGTTCTAATATTCTGTGACTTTATTTTGAATGCACAGGGCTATGAGAAGGCATGATGACATCTAACCAAACTTGCCAGTTCTAAAAATACGACGTACATGTGAATGTGCACCAAAGTGTGAACAGAGACAAGGATCATGGACAATGATGCCAAAGTGAGGGTGGTGGCCAACTGGAAGATTGCCATGCAAACACTTCCACCTTGCAGATTGATTCCTCCTCTGTCTTCAAGAAGTCATCTTTTAAAATTGAGATTCTTAGAAGCCAGGTGTGTTGGCTCACCTGTAATCCTAACACTTTGGGAGGCTGAGGTGGGGGAATCGCTTGAGGCTGGGAGTTTAAGACCAACTTGAGCAATATGACAAGATCCCATCTCTATAAAAAAAAGAAAAATTAGCTGGGCATGGTGGCCCCCATGCACCTGTAGTCCCAGCTACTTGGTAGGCTGAGGCAGGAGGATCGCTTGAGCCCAGGAGTTTGAGAGTCTGAGGTTGCAGTGATCTATGATGATGCCACTGCACTCTAGTCTGGGCAACAGAGCAAGACCCTGTCTCAAAAAAAAAAAAAAGAACTTAAGATTCTTCTGAGTCCCATTTGTTACCTTACAATCATAGGATTTCAAGGCTAGACAGGAGGTAATACTTCAGTTATCTTGTCAAACCCTTAAACAGGGATTGTTAACAGGCAACTGGGATGGAACAGGCTGTGACTGGCACCTGGGTGATGAGCCCCCGTGAGACCTGCAGGCTGTTGACAGGGAGGTAGGAAGGCGCTATAGTAAAATCTCTCCTACCTTGTTAGTTTCTGGTCATTGTCAGCAACTCTTACACTTCAGCAAAAGCAGAACTTCTGTTCCAAATACAGGTCCAAGGTCTTCTGTATCTCTTTCTCTGGGCTTCCCTCCACCATCCTGTCACCTGCAGAAGCCAAAGACCTAGAGTCATTCTCTCCTTTCCCCACTTCTAACACTCAGTCCATCAGTAAATCCAGGCATCTCATATGTCCCCAACCTGCCACGTCTCTAACTCAGGCGGCAGTCACTGTCATCAGAACTAAAGCAACCACCTCCTGATGGGGCCCTGCCCCCACTCTTGTAGACCCAAGACCGTGCTCTATACAGCAGCCAGAACCATCTTATCTTCTCCAGCCAAAAAGCCTGCGGTGGCCTCCCATGGCCAGGACAGGAAAATCCAAACTCCTCACCCTGTGGGCAAGGACCCTGCCCATCTCTCCAGCTTCTCCCACCACACCCTGGCCACTCTGGCCTTTCTGGCTCTCAAACATGACAAGCATTTTGCTGTTTCGGAGCCTTTGAACATGGTATTGCCTCTTCCCCTAGATCTTTGTATAATACACAGGCCCACCCCTAACATTAGTGGGGACCAGGGACGAGGGTATGGATTGAAACCCATACACCAAATCTTAAAGTTTGTGGGGGTTTTTTTGTTTTTGTTTTTGTTTTGTTTGTTTGTTTGTTTTTTGAGACAGGGTCTCACTCTGTTGCCCAGGCTGGAGTGCAGTGGTGCGATCACAGCTCACTGAGGCCTCAAACTCCCAGACTCAAGTGATCCTCCTGCCTCAGCCTCCTTAGTAGCTGGGACTACAGGTGCATGCTACCATGTCTGGCTAATTTTTCTATTTTTTGTAGAGACAGGGTCTCACTATGTTGCTCACGCCGGATCTCTAAGTATTTAAAAGTTATCAATCACACTAAAAACTATTACATAAAGTATGATCTTTTTACTATGATAAATTACCTTCATAATGACAAAATTTAAAAATATGTGTAAATGTATGGTTTTTATGACCACAAGTGAGCAAAATATAAAAGACAATTGAATTTATTACTGTACATATTTGAGTGTTTTATGTTGATTGGTGATATTTGAATGAATAATAAAATAGAGATACACATTATTTATAGCTTACTATATGCTTATTCCACAAAGTTCATTTTTTGCTTTCATTTAAGAGAAATCTCTAATATAATCGTTTTCAAATAATTTGTGTTCTAGGTGAGATGAATGATATGAAACATTTTTTGTCCTCAAAGTGTACAAAATTCAAATATACTACCATTAAAAAATAACTGAAAGTAAATATAAAAAATTTAAAATTAAAATGGCTTTCATCTATGCCTTCAAAAAATTATTTTTATCAGGTATTCAAAACTATTTGCAATTTTAAAAATGCATATTCTAATTAGTGAACATGAAAAACTTAAACTAGAATGATTTCTGTAAAGCTGAAAAACGTTTTTGGAGTATTTAGCTAAATTATATTAAATATTCTTATTTTTAAAAAGATTCTCAATTTCAGTGTTCGATGTCTATCTGGTTGTCAAGGTAGAGAATTGGTATGCTTCCAGCATCTTGCATCTGAACCGACATACATGCACATTTAGGAGAAATATAAATTATTTAACACTGCAAAACATGCTTCGCGCACCACGTGCAAATGTTGCAAACACCACTCTCGTCCTTGGGCAGTTCCAGACCACAAGGAAGAGCAACAGTAATGGATGCTCAGAACCCTGGGAAGTAATTCTTCTTTATGCAACGATTTATTACATTGATGCTGTCTTGAGAAGAACCGGTTGAACAAATTAATTAATTTGTCCTTTCTGTTACCTGGCTTGCAAATTCTCTCCTTTCCCGTCTGTGTCTGACTTTGGTAGCACCACCACCCACAACCTTGGCAGCTCTCAGACGGGCTGTCTGAACAGTGTTAAATAATCAGAGTGCCTGGGGTCCTCTAAATCCCAGGGCCCAGGGCAGGGGCCCCGACTGCCGTGGTCCAAGGGTAGTTCTGTCCATAAGCTCACTTCCTTCTTCCCTGTCTCACAGGGCACCTCCCTACCGAAAAACCTTCCCTGACCGCCCTCCATAACTGAAGTGGCCCCTACCTCCCTGCCCCAGCCATCCTGAGTCCCGTTGTATCGTATGATTTCTTCATAGCAATGAACACCTTCTGAAATCACATCATATATTGTCTGATGGTTCATGATCTTTCTCTACCGGCCATAGACTTTGTCATATCCACGGGCCCTCAGTCACTATTTGTTAATGACCAAACGAACATCTCTGACCGTTCAATTCCAGAGGCACCACAGCAATGTACCTTTATGTGTGTGATGGTTTCACGCTTACACGCCTACGAGGTACAAAGGGAGTGATCGGGGCTAAGAGAGGGTGCGAGCTGCTACTTGAAACCGGTCTCCTATCCGTAAAATTAGGGTTCTGTCCCCTACGACACTGGAGAGAACAAGGAGCCTGAGGGTGTAGCCGTGGTGAGCGGCCACACACATGTCTTCCACTAGAGGGCAGTGACTGCACACACATGGACAGGGGACCGATTTGCACCTCTAGACCACAGTGATGGGTGCCCCTGTCTTCACCTCGATTTTAGGTGTGGTCGAGACATCCTGACCACGCCAAGACAATCACACCAGTTCCACAGATCTTAGCAGCTCTGTGTGTTTCCAGAAAGTCTGGAACTTCGTGGATGGACCTCTTGCCTTTACTCCGACTCCTTCCAAGTAGAAGGTTAGAATTTAAAGCCAATACAACTCTGTTTGTTCCTTTCTGCCCTCAGATACCTTATTACCTACCAGCGCTTCTCAATCTTGACACTACTCTGGTTTTGGACCAGAACATTTTTTGTGGTAGGGGGCTGTGCTGTGCATCGTGGCAGACCCCTGGCCTGTCCACCTCGCTGCTGGTAGTGCTCACAACCAAACGTGTCTCCAGACATCACCAATGTTCGGGGCTGGGGTGGGCGTGGGCAAGGTAACAAAATGCAAAATTGCCCTGGTTTGAGAACCACTGCCTCATCTGTTATAAAAAACAAAAAACAAACCACCCAGAGAATAGATGTCATGGAGTCTGGCCACCAATTGTACTGCAGGAGACTGCTGAGGAGGAATTCACAAATGTTCCCAGCACAGGATCTTGCGATTTCCGTGTAAATGTCTTTTCTTCCAGTGACATTGAATTTTTTACCATCTCCAAATGGTAATCGTTTGCAAATTAAGTGGTGTTTATCCTCCTGGCT